>NC_091677.1:14412500-15037500 GCF_042453785.1 Malus domestica | reverse complement strand
GAGAAGGGCAGATGAAGATCAGACCACACTTCGGTACTTAGAAGTTTCGTGATTACTCAAGGGATTGGATCTTGCAAGTCCCCAACCGAGGAGTTTCCCTCACTCGGGAACTTAGGGGAGCACTGTTTGTACCATACTTGACCAATCCCGAAACTACCGAGCACCGGCCAACGCTATACTGTCAAGGACCCAGAAGAGTTCCCCTCCGACCAGGAGGCCAATCACTACTCGACACGTGTCAAGATTAGAAGCCAATCAGAGCGCAACACGTGTCGACATCAAGAACCAATCACAACATGACACATGTCAATGTGACAAAGCTACAAGTTTTTCTATAAATAGGGGTCATTCCCCCACAATATTGCCTAATGCCATTTGTGTTAAATCATTCACAAGAACTCACTAAATTGAGAGCTTGATCCTTTGTACTTGTGTAAGCCCTTCACTACTAATAAGAACTCCTCTACTCCGTGGACGTAGCCAATCTGGGTGAACCACGTACATCCTGTGTTTGCTTCTCTGTCTCTATTCATTTACGTACTTATCCTCACTAGTGACCGAAGCAACCAAGCGAAGATCACAAAACCTGACACTTTCTGTTGTACCAAAGTCTTCGCTGATTTTGTGCATCAACAATATGTAAATGACAAGGTTACTTGGAAATATAAATGACAGAGGAAAATGACTAATATTGCAGATTGGTTGTAGATTAAATGACTAAAAGAGGGTTGTACATAAAAGCTACAAATAAGATCGATACTACAAGTGAGTAGCAGAGCTAATAAACAGGAAAAGCAAAGGATGCTTGGCTAAAAATAAATGTCTACAAGGAAGCTGATGAGCTAATTTGAGTAGAGTTTTGATTGGTTGTTTTGAGTTTCCATAATCCTTGTGCATCTGCCCCTTTAAATAGAGATCTGAAAAGAGTCACATGCTGAGAACCTTATACTTGCCCGAAAGAAACTTGGGCAGCTTGCATTGCTTTTGCCAACTTGCATGGAGAAATAATATTAAAGAGGAACTTGCATTTCCACCACATGCTTTTAGCACATGTCTCCCCAACTTGTAATAAACTAACAATTAAAAGAAGCAAGTTGGCTTTTTTCATTTGTTCCTTATCCGAAGGCTCTCCCATCCACTTGCAATACATGCATGTATCTTGATTAAACAAAGGCTTGACAAACCTCCACCATCCAAACAAATGGGAAAAACAATATTATAGTGCCAAACTCATCCACTTGCAGCCAAATATCTTTCCAAGTTAGCTTTCTTGCATATTAATCCTTCAAATACCATATTTTACCCAAATTGCCCAAATAAGTAAAAATGGGTATATTTTGAGTGCAAACACAACGTACAATTTGGTTGATTTTATTTCAGAAATATCTTTGAATGATAATAAAGGAAAATGTGTAAGAATGAGTATGAGATAGAGAAGTTTTAGGGACCGGCTATGGGTATTTAGTTTGGTAGAAAAGTCTTGTTGATAAGAGGAATGCTGATCCTTGGTTTAAAGGGATTTTGTATAGCATTCGGATCTTTTGGAACAAGGAAACAAGTATCTGTTTCCTATTAGGATTTTAATAGGGAATCCTATCTAATTATGGAAGGACTATATGTATATATATAGTGGCCCCTCTACTCACAGAATATATGCTCATATTTGGGACTGAAACCTATTTGTAAGTCGAGCTTGGATCATCTGCGAGAGAAGAGAAGGTTCACTGGAAAGTTTGCTGTCATGGCCTCTAGTTCTGGAGTCGCTGCAGGTATGCCTTTCTTCTTGCTCCTCTTGTACATGAATTTTGGTTAGGTCTATTAGGTTGTGATTTATGCTTAAGTCTTGTATGTCAGTTCACTGCTAACATGTGGAATCAGAGCCACAAGACACATAAAACATGAGTTCAATATGAAAAGATCAAACGTTTGTGTTTTCATTCTATATATATATATATATAAAGGGCGCTCTCATGGAGAATCGAAGTCGGGTTCGGGAGATGGTTAAAGATGCGATGGTAGAAAACGACAAAATAATGGCTCTATTAGATTAAAAAAAAAAAAAAATTGGAAATCCCAAACCATTGCTGAATGAGGGTTTTTCCTAGATTAGAGTCAGTTTTTTATTCCATTCTTGAATTACGATCTGGGTTTTTCCTTTACACTGTGTTTGAATGAAGAAATTTAAGATTACCAAGAGATTTTAAAATGACAAAAATTGAATTGATGAGATTTTATTTTCTAGAATTTGTGAATTTTCTTGTTTGGTTAGCCTAAAAGAACAATGAAATTGAATACGGAATTTGTTATTTTTAAGCTCTCAATCATAGAAATTGGGAAATGACACCTATGTATATGGAATTTAAACTTGGGAATTGGAGGTCCTAAATTCCAAGTTTTTTTCCACGCGGAAATTCTAAATTTCTATGTTTATGAATCCAAACAAGAGAATTCGTGCATGTCAATTTACAAATTCTGAATTTTATCCAAATTCCAAGTTTATTTTCCTCATCCAAACATAGCGTTAAGCATTAAGACCTTCTATTTTCAAATCCTAAATCGTTTCCGCTGCTCCTTTTGTGAATTTGAAATCAATGACTGAAAGGTATGTTGTTAATTGCTTTTGATTCCCTTGAATGTTTGTGTACGCTAAAGTGCATATGAATGTGTTTTGTTGCTGCAGTTTGATTGCTGCAAAAAATTGTTGTAGTGAGAAACATATTAGAGATATAAGTTTTAAATACAAATTTTGGTTCTTGATTCAATCTTGATAACTTTTGAAACTGTTTTATTACATGTATCAGACACCATTGATACATTCAGAGTCTAAGGATATATGATTGCTGCAGAATATTGGTTAAGTTATTGTTATATCACTTACTCTGTGTATGCTTATCAACAAACCTTTGTTAAGTCTATATGTATGAGTCTGTGATTATAGTCATGATGTGCAAAAGGATGTTGAGATGAAATCTGGAGCTAATAAGTTCATGTTTGTGATTTCATGGTCGCTGCAGCATCTGCAATATAATTAAGGACTATGAACTTGGCAAATATTCCCATTCTCACTGGAGGGAGCAACTACAAGAAGTGGAGACGAGAGATTGGACTCTTGTTGACACTTAATGAATTCGACATAGCCCTTGACACTCCCAAGCCGGTTTTGACTGATCAAAGTACTCGGGCTGAGAAAGCTGATGCAAAGAGATGGACAAGACCTAATAAAGTGGCACTTTCTATACTTGAAAGTGCCATGACTGACATTGTTTGAGGCAGGATCAAGAAGCATGAATTAGTTATTGACTATTTACAAGCAATTGAGAAGAAGTTCAAAGAGTCTCAAAAGGCAGAAATGAGTCAATATATGGCAATGCTTACCACTTACAAGATTGAGGGCACAGGTTCAATCAGAGACCACATCATGAAAATGACTGATGCAGCTGAGAAATTGAATTTTCTAGATGTCAACATTGGTGAGAAACAACTGGTGTTCATGATCCTTCAAGCTCTTCCAAGCAAATATAGCAAGTTGAAGGTGTCTTATAATACTCAAGACAAGAACTGGGATGTCGATGAGCTAATAGCACAATGTGTGCCCAAGACATTTAAACTTTGCATTGTTACTCTTTTGGTCTGTTCACTTTGCATCGAAACGACGAATGTTTGTTGGCACTCCAGTGTCCAGTGTTGGCATCATCTATAATTAAGTTTAGAGTAAATTGTAGCAATGGTTCCTTAACTTTAATCAAATTGAAGCAATGGTCCCTCAACTAAAAATCCGTTACCACTGGTTCCTCAACTCATCAAAATGTGTAGTTATGGCCCTTTTCATCAACTTCGTCAGAATTTGGTCAAAATAAGTTATGTTGGAATGACCATTGCTACAATTGGGGGGTCCCTTAACTCATCAAAACGTGTAGCTATAATCCTTTTCGTCAACTTCGTTAGAATTTTATCAAAATGAGTTATGTTGGAAGGACCATTGCTACAATTGAGTTAAAGTTGAGGGACCATTTCTCCAGTTGGATTAAAGTTGAGGGACCATATATAACTGCACGTTTTGATGAGTTGAGGGACAAATGGTAATGGATTTTTAGTTAAGGGACCATTGCTCTAATTGAGTTAAAGTTAAGGGACAATTGCTACAATTTACTTTTAAGTTTAACATTACGAAGGTAGGCCGTACCTAAAGCTTGTTTCTCAAGGTACTTACTGAAAAATGTTTGCAAAGACATTATGATATTCCGAAACCCTAACTCTTGTACAAGGGTGGAGCTACCATGGGCCTAGGGGGCGGATGCCCCTATCGAGATTTTTCTGATTATGCTTAAATAGATCTGGTTCTACAGTAGCAGAGCTGGGTCTTTTTTTTTTTTTTTTAATCCATGCCAAAAAGACATCATTTTGGTCCTAATAAAAAAAATTAAAAAACAAGTAAACGAAACGACGTCGTTTCGTATATGTTTGAAAAAAAAAAAAAAAACTATGTATAGTGGGGGATCGCTTGTCCCCACGGTCCACCCCCATTCCATCTCTGTTTCATTTTTATTTGCCTTTGCCAATCAAAGGCTCTGCCTCCAAATTCCCAGCAGCTTGAAACGGAATGGAACAAGAGCAAGGGTGCTGTTCCCAGCCAGTGTAGTGCAGCCAGCCACTCTCTAGCCGACATATATAAATTTAGGTACATTTTGTAATTCCTAAATTTATAATCCCTAACCCTAATTAATTATTTAATACAAATTTTTGTTTAATTGGTATAGAAATATAGAATCATATGGTTATTGGTTATTGATTATTGATATGAATTCTATGATTATTGATGAATGAAATTATGAAATTACGAATTCTATGAATATGGGTATACATTTATTCATGTGATTAGTTGAATTAAATGTTTATTTGTTGAATAATTTGTATGCTTATTGGTATTGGTTAATTGAATTATTGGTTGGATTAGTTATTAGGCATATTAGTATAGTATACTCTAGGATTAAGAGTCTAAGAATTTTATTGAGATTTTTATTTTATAAACTCTACAAATTACGCATAAACCTTATATGTTATTGGTATTAATATGACTAACTTTGTAGACTGAAACATCATGGAGAGGTTTTTCAAAAAAATATCAGTGCCGTCATCCCCAATTATTGAGAAAAATATGATACTCGGGGACAAGATAGTACAGAATTTAATTTATCAAATCTTCCATCAGATCCTGGTAAGCGAAATTCGAATTTTAGATTAGAATCCTAATATTCGAGATTAAGTACGAAGAGCGTATGTGATAGCTAGTCCTCAACAACCTAAAACCCATAATTTTCCTTACAAGAAATATGGAGACACGCAAAGACGATTCAACCCTGCTTAGTTTGATAATTTTCCTACTTGGTTAGAATATAGTGTAGAAAAATATGTTGCCTTTTGTCTGTGTTGCTACCTTTTTAAACCAAACATTGGAGAACAAGCAGGTGGTGATTTCTTTGTTGGCGAAGGATTTTCTAACTGGAAGAAGAAAGAAAGACTTCTAACTCATATTGGAGGCGTCAATAGTGCACACAATCAAGCATGGAGTAATTTTAAAGCTTTAAGGAGTCAAAAGCAACATATCCAATCTTTTTTCTCTAAAACTCATGATGAAGCTCGAATTCAATATAGAGCTCGGTTGAATGCATCAATCGATTGTTGTCGATTTCTTTTTAGACAAGGGCTTGCATTTCGTGGTAATGATGAATCTGAACATTCAAGCAACCATGGAAACTTTCTTGAGCTTCTACAGTTTCTTGCTGACCACAATGAGGATGTGAAAGCCGTTACTTTGAAAAATGCTTCGAAGAATCACAAATTGACATCACCAAATATTCAAAAAGACATTGTAAATGCTTGTGCAACTGAGACTGTCAAGGCCATTATTAAAGACATTGGCACTTCGTTGTTCTCTATTTTGATTGATGAATCTCGCAACGTATCAACGAAGGAACAAATGGCTATTGTATTGTGTTATGTGGACAAAAATGGGCATGTCGTTGAGCGTTTTATTGGCATGGAGCATGTTACTAGTACCGATGCTCTCTCACTCAATGAAACCATTGATGAGGTATTTTCTAGGCATAAATTAAGCATGTCTAGGTTGCGTGGGCAAGGTTACGATGGGGCCAGCAATATGCAAGGTGAGTTCAATGGTCTTAAAGCTCTTATTATGAAAGAAAGTGGTTGTGCCTATTATATTCATTGTTTTACACATCAACTTCAATTAGCTCTTGTAGCTGTGGCAAAGAAGAACATCCAAATTGAGTCTCCTTTTAGTATAGTTACTATTTTGGTAAATGTTGTTAAAGCTTCATCTAAGTGTTGTGATCTTCTTCGAGAGAAGTAATCTATTGCAGTTATTGAAACACTAAACAGTGGTGAGTTTACAAGTGGGAAAGGCAAAAATCAAGAAACTACTTTGAAACGTGCTGGAGAAAAACGTTGGGGTTCACACTTTGGTACTTTAGTAAGCATAATGACTATGTTTTCATCCATACTTGATGGACTTGAAGTAATAGCAGATGATGGAGTAAGCTCTCAACAAAGATGTGAAGCGAATAATTTATTAGATTCCATGCAATCATTTGATTTTGTGTTTAATCTACACTTGATGAAAGATATACTAGGAATAACCAATGAATTGTCACAAGCATTGCAAAGGAAGGATCAGGATATTGTAAATGCCATGAAGTTGGTTGGAGTTTGTAAGCAAATGTTGGAGATAATGAGGAAAAGTGGTTGGGATTCTTTACTTAGTGAAGTCTCAAAATTTTGTCTTAAACATGATATTGATGTGCCTAATATGGATGATATGTTTCTTTCTCGAAGGCAAGGGCAATGAAAAGCACAAGCAGTCACAAATATGCATCATTATTGTGTTGGGATATTTTATGTTGTTTTGGATTGACAGCTTCAAAAACTAAATAGTCGTGTCAATGAGACCAACACTGAGTTACTTAGTCTGGCATGTTTATGTCCAGCCGACTTCTTCTCTGCTTTTGATAGCCAAAAGCTATTGCATCTTGCCCAGTTTTATCTTAAAGACTTCTCTATGAATGAGTTGGTGATACTTAAGATTCAACTTGAGACTTACACTGTGGATATGCGGTTTAGCATTGAGTTTTCAAGCTTAAAAGAGATTGGAGATCTTTCAATGCAAAAAAACACAACACAAGGTGTATTCGCTAGTTTACTTGCTTGTGACATTAGCACTAACTCTTCCAGTGTTACTACTGCAACCGTTGAAAGAGCATTTTCGACCATGAAAATTCTGAAGAATTGATTGAGAAATTGGATGGGAGATCAATGGATGAATGATAACATGGTTATTTTTATAGAGAGAGATATTTGATGGTATTGGTAATGATGTTGTCATGCAACACTTTCAGAACATGAAAACGCGTCAAGGGATATTGTAAGGGACTATTGTATGAAAAACTTTCTAGATTAATATATAAGTATTGTGTTTAGTAAATTCTTGAGCTTTTTAATTATGACTTTGTTGTTTGAGGATGCCCTCATTCACACAAATCTATGGCCTTCATCTCTGCTCTTGTACCAGTATCATCTACTACATAGAGGTTTGGTGTGGCTACTATTCGTTTTGATGGAGGACATATAGTACGAAACCATAATGAGTGTAAGAAGTTAACCAGCATGTTACTTGTTAGAACATTGATTAACGATTGCTGGTATAGAACATGTAAACATGTAATTGTTTAATGAACTGATTACTTATTACTAACTGTCTTGTTTATGTTGAATGTTCGAAGGATGGGAGAACTTTTTTGTTTCAGTTACCAAAGAAACTGTTCGAAGTTAACGAACCAAGACATTTAAAGTTTGCATTGTTGCTTTCTTGGTGTGCTCACTTTGCATTGAAATGACAAATGCCAAATTTCTTAAGTATCCACTGCTGAGGTACGACCAGCCAGCCGTTTCGCTGTAGGTTTTCATGTTGCATGCCTCCACCATCTAACCCTTATAGAAGGGGTTGCGAGAAGGAGGAAAGGTGCAGATCTGGTTGTAAATTAAAGTAAGCCTTTTGAGGTGGAAAGGTTAAGGGCTAGAAGGTTCAATGGAGGTTTAATAACTCTTGATCTAGCCTATTGTTATTAGGCTTTTTAGTCAAAATGGTCCCTAAAATTTGCATAACTCCTCAATTTGGTCCCTGAGATTTGAAATAGATAGAATTGGTCCCTAAGTTTGTTCACAATCAATCATTTTGGTCATTCCGTGAAAAATCTCCATAAAATAAGAATAAAATGATAAAAAATACCCTCAATTTTGGTCAAATCATTTTGGCCTATTGTTTATTAGATTGAGGGTAATTTTGTCATTTTGGTCCTTACTTAACATAATTTTTCACCCGAGGGCCAAAATGATTAATGGTGGACAATCTCAAATACCACTTCTATTGATTTCATATCTCAGGGATCAAAGTGAGGAGTTATGCAAATCTCAGGGATCATTTTGGCTAAAAAGCCTTGTTATTATGATGTAATAAATAAAAATCCATTCGCTTATTAATAAATTAGTTGTTCTTTATTTATGGGTGACGGGGTTTTATGGGGGACAATACTTGCATTCACTTTGTAGGTGTATTTTCTTGTTCACTTAGAGTATGTTTGTTGGACCAAACTATCTTAGAATTGACTAGCTTTAAGGACTAAGCTGGATTGGCTTAGAATAAACTAAGCTGAACTAATTTAATGAAACATTTGGTGCTATAACGGACTAAGAAGCATGATAATGAGACAACAACATACAGAGACAACCTCCCTACTGAATTTTGCCAACAAAATAATTCATCTCATCATTCAATCGAGTATACGTTAAGAAGTATAATGAATCAACCAATTCTAAAAACAAAGGTGAAAACTTTAATCAAATAAAATTAATAATCACACTAGGGACTATTTGGGTGGATATTTAACATTGGGCTCAAAGCAATTGAAGGCCCAAATGTGCAAAAGGCAAAAAGGAATTGGGTGGGGAAAGGTGGCAGCCCATGATGAATTTAAAAACCATTTCTGGCTACTAATAGGCAACAAGCCTAGGTGAGAAGTGACAAGTGACAGATGGCATCTCACCCTTAGCAAAAAGCACTTTTCAATGGCATGGGTAAGTAATTAACAAAGCAGATGATCACTACAAAAAAAGTAGTCATTACCGACGAAGATTTTTCGAGGGCCCAAAAAAACCGTCGTAAAAAGCACATTTTGCGACCATAAAATATGAGTCGTCGGTAACATGGCATGAAACAAATTTTTATTACCAACGCACATGATGTCCTAGGAAAAAGTCTCAAGTTTCGTCGGAATTGCACTTTTGTTTGGCGGGAAGAATTGGTGACAGTTGTATTAACGACAAGTAAAGTTCTTATCAGAAATAGAATGGTTATTTCCAAAGGTTTACTCATGTGGACGAAATTGATTTAGTATTTTCGAGGGAAAAAAAGTCCTCTCGGTAATGTTTTTATCATTTTGAGGGAAACAAAAGTCCTCTCGGTAATGCTTTTATATTTTCGAGGGTGATTAGTTGTTGTCGGAAGTAATCATATTTTTCAGACAAAATTTTTTCTTTGTCAGAATAAATTTTAAGGCATATGGTTTTGTTGGAATCAATTATTTACTAAAGGTCACATGTGTCGTTTGAATATTCTTGAAATAAGTTTGATGCTTAATTTAAATTCTACAATAAATAGATCATATAACTTAGAATACATATGGAGAAAATTGGACCATTAAATTAAAAATAAAACCATTGAGAAAAAAAGTGTATAACTTAATATAGTATTCTATGATAAAGAAATAATTTGCATGCCTTTGTTAAATCATAACATTTGTCATTGACATTGAACAAAGTATAACCACATCACTTCCGCAACTAAATTTTCAGATAAAAAAAAAACACAATCACAATGAGAGCTTATCCCACAATTTCATCATCTTCGTCATCATTTTGGTTGGCTTGAATACCCCCATGCGCCTCTTCTTCTTGGTATGGCTCATCATCATCATCAACATTAGGCATCTCATAAACATTTCTAGGCTTCGTTTCCACCACGTAACTCCAAGCCTTATTTTTAATCTCTCTCACATAAAAAGCTTGGGTTGCTTGGTTTGCCAGCACAAATGGCTCTTTAGTAGTCAACTTGCGAGTTGTATTAATACTAATTATTCCATAACGATCTATCTTATAACCTGTTCCTTTTCGCACAATGTCATACCACTCACAATTGAACAATACAACTCTATTGCCTTCTGTGTAACGAAGCTCAACCACGTCTTTTAATACTCCATACCAAGACACACTATCAATCTGATTCTCCCCCTTAACCATAACTCCACAATTTTATGTTTTTTTATTCTCATCACGTTGCAATGTATGAAACCTAAACCCACTCATATAGTAACCAGGATAATATTTTACTCGCCTTTCCGGACCGAGAGCCAACGAAAGCATTTTCTTATCAACTTTGTTATCATAGTATAGTTGTTTGATCTGCATATATAGAAAGAAAAATATTGTAGAAACAATATATCTAATAATCAACAGTTTTCACATAAATAGTATACATACCCTCTCATGAAACCAATTTGAAAATTGAAGCCTATGTGACTCCTCCACATTTCTAACACCAGAATGCGTTAGAATATTCTTATGTTCTCTGCGCATATAACAAGGAGTTAGTTAAATTAATTAATATATTAAAATATTGTAATACTAAAAATAAGTAGTAAAAGATCGAATGTTGAAAGTTCGTATGGTAATGAGAGATTTCTTACTGAACAAAAGGTAAACATTCATCACAATTTTGTAGAACATAAAACTTGGCAGCCTCAAGGAGTTCGATACCCATCTCTTCAAGTACACCTTTCCCAAAAGATTTACCTGGTGTTGAAAAAATAGGTAATTGAGATGTATCAGATAACGACCTCCATCATCATTTCTATCCCTTTGATTAAACTTAGTTTCAACTCGATGCAAATAACGAGAGCAAAATGTTATGCATTCATCTCCCAAGTAGCCTTCCGCAATAGATCCTTCTGGACGAGCCTTATTACGAACATAACTTTTTAGTTTATGCAAATACCTAACCAGATAGTAAAAATTGAAATTAGAGAATATAACTTGATATCAAATAAAATGTTATGTAATAATAATATTTGAAAATTGACATTACCTTTCTACAGGATACATCCACCATCGTACAATGGCTGCTCTGCCTCTTTAAACAATTTGTAAAACTTTTCTGCATCTCTATTTGGGTCCTGTGGACAACCTTCTTCTACTAAACCATGCATATCATCATCTTGTTCCATATTGATCACATCATTCTCACTACCATCACTATCACTATCACTGTTGCTTTCATCAGTCTCATCATTCTCATCCTCCCCATGCAAATACCATATAGTATAATTTTTGATAATTCCATTATAAAGAAGATGTTGTTGTACTTCAACCTTAACTTTTTTGTATCTATTACTACACTTGACGCAAGGACATAAAATTTTAGCATCGTCCGGCTGAAGATGGTTGTATGCATAATCAAGAAAAGTTTCAACTCCGTTAAAATAATCTTCGGATGACCTCCCAGATTGCATCCAAGATTTATCGATTGGCATTTTTCCCTGCATGGAACAAAGTTCACACATAGTGTCTAATTGGGGGGACACACACGCGCAAGAACCGAACAGTCTTTATCGAATGCTATAAACGTGTTGCGTTTCTCAGTATTATCGTCAAAATCAGTTAGGTATATAATCACAGTAATAAAAATAAAAAAAAACAATAAACGCCAATATGCTTAAATGCAAATCAACAAAATCCTCTTATTTCGATAATCCAATTCATAACTTGCATGCCAATAAAGAAGAAAAGCAAATAAAGATTCTAAATTCAATCTCACATGGACCTCAATTAGTCATAAACCACATAGAAACAGATTTCAATGGAATAGAAAATACGAAATTCAATCTCAATAATTAAAATTCCACACACACCCAAATGCTAACTCTTAATCTCCCCCCCCCCCCAACCCAAACATATAGAAAAAGTTGAAAGTAATTCAGATATGTACAACCTAACTCCCATATTCCTGCTTCTTAGTCAATCCCTACTAGAATTCTAGATGCATTAGACATTTATAATTGATTATGGAGCCTTCTTTGTCTACCCAACCCCAACCGTACATGGTTTCTTCTCTTCTTTTAGCAAGACTAAGACAACCCCTTCAATTTGACCCAAATAAAAATATAAATCCGAAACACCCCCCAACCCATCCCCACAGACTCCCCCCCCCCCCCCCAACAGACGTGCAAAATCAAAACTATAAATCTGAAAAATAAAGGTTGAAGTCACAATTAATTGGAAAACAGAACAAGCCAATAAATAACATAACAATGGAACGGAATAAAAAATTCAAGAACGTCCAGATGATGGAAGAAATACCTAGAGTACAGACGTCCGACGGAATGGAGGGAGAAAGTCAAGAATGCCCAAACCATAAAACGGAGGAATTGGAGTTCACAAATCCAAGAGTTGTTTATCCCAACTAAAATTATACGTAGGTTTATTTTGGGTATAATTAAGCAGTACTAAAGTGGAGGGATCGTATACATTAATTTGGGTATTAAAATATTACATACACGAAACCGTATTTTCGACAAAAAAAAAACACAAAACCATATTAAAATAGTATTCCTTCAAAACGACAGATTCAACAAACACTTGGAGTTTCTTTTATACTTTCATTAAGTTGAACATAATAATTTGTGGTGTCCACTAGTGCAAATATTTTAAATTGAAGATCGAATTCATTCATCATAGTCTTATAGGGTTGAGGAGTGTATTTGTAAAAAATCATCAAAATCGGAGTTAAGATCACCATTAAATCGTGAGTTTGCGTTTATAACCGTCAAAAGGTCTCGTCTCGTTACCTAATATCTGAATGTCCGTTTTTTGCAATTTTTTACGTATGTGATCTTGAAGCATATAGAAACAAGTTTGACGGTTGGATCGTTGGAACTAGTTTTGTAGAATGTGTATTCCTTCAAAACGACAGATTCAACAAACACTTGGAGTTTATTTTATACTTTCATTAAGTTGAACATAATAATTTGTGGTGTCCACTAGTGCAAATATTTTAAATTGAAGATCGAATTCATTCATCATAGTCTTATAGGGTTGAGGAGTGTATTTGTAAAAAATCATCAAAATCGGAGTTAAGATCACCGTTAAATCGTGAGTTTGTGTTTATAACCGTCAAAAGGTCTCGTCTCGTTACCTAATATCTGAATGTCCGTTTTTTGCAATTTTTTACGTATGTGATCTTGAAGCATATAGAAACAAGTTTGACGGTTGGATCGTTGAAACTAGTTTTGTAGAATGTGTATTCCTTCAAAACGACAGATTCAACAAACACTTGGAGTTTATTTTATACTTTCATTAAGTTGAACATAATAATTTGTGGTGTCCACTAGTGCAAATATTTTAAATTGAAGATCGAATTCATTCATCATAGTCTTATAGGGTTGAGGAGTGTATTTGTAAAAAATCATCAAAATCGGAGTTAAGATCACCGTTAAATCGTGAGTTTGCGTTTATAACCGTCAAAAGGTCTCGTCTCGTTACCTAATATCTGAATGTCCGTTTTTTGCAATTTTTTACGTATGTGATCTTGAAGCATATAGAAACAAGTTTGACGGTTGGATCGTTGAAACTAGTTTTGTAGAATGTGTATTCCTTCAAAACGACATATTCAACAAACACTTGGAGTTTATTTTATACTTTCATTAAGTTGAACATAATAATTTGTGGTGTCCACTAGTGCAAATATTTTAAATTGAAGATCAAATTCATTCAACATACTCTTATAAGGTTGAGGATTGTATTTGTAAAAAATCATCAAAATCGGAGTTAAGATCACTGTTAAATCGTGAGTTTGTGTTTATAACCGTCAAAAGGTCTCGTCTCGTTACCTAATATCTGAATGTCCATTTTTTGCAATTTTTTACGTATGTGATCTTGAAGCATATAGAAACAAGTTTGACGGTTAGATCATTCAAATTAATTTTCCAGACTGCAAATATTAATTTTTGATAATGTTCAGGGTTTTGGCTTTTTTCCTTAAATGAATGGTATGGAACAATATTATTTTATATTTTAAAAAAAATGTTTGTAGAATTTAGTGTTTTGCCAGTTCCCAAAAATAAATTTGGCTTCCCTCTTCTTTTTCCCACAGTTCCTAAACTCTTGTTTTTATGTAAGTTTGACGGTTTGGTTTTTTTTCCAAATTAATCATAAACCACATAGAAACAGATTTCAATGGAATAGAAAATACGAAATTCAATCTCAATAATTAAAATTCCACACACGCCCAAACTCTTGTTTTTATGTAAGTTTGACGGTTTGGTTTTTTTCCAAATTAATTAGGGTTTTGGCATGTCCCTCCCTTTTCTCCCACAATTTCCAAAAAAATTTCCTAAAATTTGTTCCGCCCACAGCCAAAAAAAAAGACGAGGGAAACTACACTCTTGATTAGATTAGGGTTGCATCTATGCCATTATTTATATTAATGCCTCCAACCTTCAAAGGAGGCAACAAAAACTCTCCATAATCAATATTCAAAGTGCACAACCGTGAGCATACAGGTAACCCTAAAGTCATCTTGTTTGTCTAGTTCGTCCAGTTTAGGTTTTGTGACAATGAGTTCTCCTTGTGCCAATTTTAAGTTTAGGGTTTATGTATATATTAAATTTCAATTTTATTCATTTTTCATGGTTGCTGGGATTTTCTAACAATTAGGGTTTATGTATATATTTTGCCTTCTGCCATTGAAACCCTAATTCTAGTCGATTTTATTTTAGCTTTCATGGTTTCGTTTTTTCATTTTTCTATCTTTCGGTACTATTGGCATCTAATTTTCTTGTATTTGTATGATTGATAGATATGGCAAAAAAGGGAAGGAGCCAAAAAAATTCATCAAGCACACGTCGTCTGTCATCTAGACTCTCTTTAAACCAACATGATACCACCACTGAACTACATGACAATGAAATGCAAGAGACCCAACATGCAAATATACAAGGTAATTTTATATGTGGATTTTTAATTTATATGTACAAAAAGAAAAGCTACAATGGGATTTTGTCTTTGCCTAATCAAGTCTGGGTTCTTGGCCATCAGAAATTATTTTTGATTTTGTCTAAACTACATGTCAATTTCACTGGCATGGAAAAGAATAGTATAAGACCCATGGAATCATCCTAGAAATTTTTTTTTTTTGGAAGACATCCATGTTTCTAGCACATTTCCTTACCGTCATTCTTGCATAGTTAAAATTTATTTAACGAACTTTTTTTTTTTATAATCTTAATAGCTTGATCGTAGTGGAATTGAACCTAGCCCGATTGATTGTTTCAAAAAATTCCATGTGAGTAAGCGTAAGAGTGAAGGTGAAGAAACTTGGGCAAGTGAAAAGGCTAAAGAACTTTATGTATGTTATCATAATTTCAATCTTTTTTTTACATGATATTGTGTGTATTACCTATGCTTACATATTACAATTTTATTGAAGGAAAAAATGGACAACAAAAAGAATACTGCTATGGAAGAACAAAATGAAGTAAATGATTGGGTTATATACAAGGAGGTGATTGGTGGCCCAAGTCATGGTCGTCTTCTTGGTGTAGGTGTTGGCTTTAGTACTAAAGATGCATATCCCTCAAATAGCCAAAGTTGTAATAAACGTATGTGCTTAGAACGTGAAGAAAGCCATGAGCAATTGAAGGACCAAGTCCACACTTTAACAGATAAGTTGAATTCTTTGCAAGAATTAGTTGAAAGATTGATGCCAAACAACTCAAATAATTATGCGCGCTCAGGACCATCTGCTTCTATGGTAAATTGTTTTATTTCATTTTTATTGTTTGTCTTACTGTTGAATAATATATTATTTCTTTACTTACTCTCTTTATTGTTTGTTTGACAGGAGAATGTTGAAAGTTGGTCAGATGCTCAACATGAAGATTAGTAGTGCATCATACTTTCATTTTGATATTATCAAATATCTGAACTTGTTAGGTTTTATTCGTGGGATATTGTTCTTTTTGTATTTTTTTCCAATTTAACTATTGTCCATTTTCTTTTTTAAATAATTTTATGAATAATCTTGCTTGGATATTGAGAAATTTAATACAATGGTTTGGTTAATTTATTAGTAACGATTACATACCTATTTTTATCATATTTTAATTTCAATATATAATTTAATTATAAATAGAATAATAGCTTTTTCGATTGTAAATTTCTCTCGTTAATGTGCACATTTCTAACAAAGACGCTCATATAGGAAAAACCCATTTTCAACCAAATATTGGTTATGAAAAAACTTGCGACGACTAAATATGGTCATTAATATTTATTTCCAATGAAGCTTCACCGTCAGAAATATATATTACCGATGAAACTTCACCATTGCAAATATATATATTCGACGAGTCTTCATTGTCGAAAATATATATATTCCCGACGAAGCTTGCCATTGCAAATATGTATTACTGACAAAACTTCACCGTTGGAAGTACATATTTTCGACGATGCTTGATCATAGCAAATATGTTTTTGTGCCTATTTCTGTCAAGCCGTTATGTATTTTCGACAACCTTGTATGGTCGGTAATTGTAATTGCGATGATTGTGTACTCTCGTAAAAAAATATGATTTTGTTGGAAAAAGATTTTTTGACACAATTGTTTGGTTGGAAAAACGTGATCGCAAAAAACATTTGTCGTCACTTGAAAAGTAATTTCGACAACTCTATAAGTATTTGCGACCAAAATTCCATGTCGAAAATAAAATAAGTTTGCCATTTTGAACATTCATTTCCAACATAAAAATAACTATTAACAACGAGTCATGTGTGTCGAAAATGCATTAATTCCAACGGCTGGTCGGAACAAAAGTATTTCCAATGAGACAATTTCCGACGCTCAGCGAGGGCTTTTTCCCGTCGGAAATAAGTATTTGCGACGGCAAAATGCCTTTTCCAACGGTATTTGACCCTCGCTAATGACACTTTGTTTTGTAGTGGATGACTCACCGTGCTTTGGAAGGCATCACCAAAAGGGAAGGCTTGGACGCTCAGGCTAAGAATACAAAAACAGCAAAGGATGCGAGCAAAAAAACTCTATTTCAACCAATCAATCAAGCAACATTCAACTCGGCACTCAACAACAAGAAACCATTATGCTTTAGTTTGTTCACCCCATACCTTTTTCTAGTTGCAGGTCCACCATAGAAAGCTATCTTTTGTCAGTTTTTAGAAGCTCTGCTACCATTCCCTTTGTCGTAGTATAGAATCCCTTTAGTAAACCTTGTTTATACTTTCATTTTCCAAGACTTCAATCTCTGTAAAATACAAGGAGAAGTGTTTGCATCTTTCATAAACGAACCTTGTCTGCTAAGGTTGTAATCTTGCCCGAATCTCCTTTATTTGTACTTCCATAAAGTAGATCTGTTGTTTTTGCATCTTTCATTGGATCCTATGTCATTTTTAACTACTTTCGTATTAGTTTTGTCATTTTTAACTACTTTCGTATTAGTTTCATCCATGATTAATATTGTCAAACTAATAACTCTTGTTTCCTTGTTGTCGGCCTAAACTGATAACTAAGGAAATAACTTGAATTCAATCTTGTAATATTGTATGCCAATCTTGTTGTCTAGCTCGAACATAATTTTGGCACGCCTTATGGGACCCAATCTTGTAATATTGTATGCCAAGACGAAGGAATGATCAGAAATTCAGGTGAAAGGTAGAATTCGGGCAACATGCCTGCCAGAAGCAGACATAACAAATTAACCAGAAGCTTTTCCCTCCCCACTTAGTCCCAGGATCATAGAAAGCTTGACTTCTTCTGAAAAGTCTGAAGGAAAAGTAACTAAAGAAGACTTGCAAGCAACCATGATGCAAGTGCTGAGAAGTATGGAAAAAAATCTCCCTATAAACCAAGGGGAAGGTTAGCAGGCTATGCTCTTTAACAGGTACATTACAGAAAAAGTTGGAGTTAGAATACTCCCCACCAAAGGAATGAGCTGTTAATGAAAGAGGTCTAGTTTTAGATTTGAAGAAAGAACCAACTACCCCCCAGTTCCCCTTACTTGGGAAGAAAAAGAATGAGCAGGCGGGAACTGGTCACCAAGAGGACATTAAAGAAGAGTCACAAGAGTTAGGCTTGACAAACCTTTTTCCACCACCATTAGAGGTTAGGAAGCCAGGCAAGCTAGATGTAATCAAACTTAGCGCATCCAAACCAGGTAAGTGCACCAATACCAGAAGCTTGCTCGTTGATGAAGGAAAACCCCCACCTTATCGACCACCAGCATTGGTTAATAAGGGAAGATGGGAAGATAGTTGGAAATAACCCAATGCAACAAGAGATGCCTTCTCGAGCATGGACCATGGCCTGAAATGGCAGAATTCTTTTTCCTTGAATAACAATATAGACAATCAACAACTTAGGAATGAACTGGCAGAATTAAAGAAGATAATGATACAAAATGCTCAACCTTAAGCTCACCCGATGTTCAAGGTCGCATACCAGAAGCCGTACCCTACATATGTGGATGAGCAAAACCCTTTTCCCCTTAATTTTAAGATGCCCACCTTTCCAACCTTTAGTTGGGAGGATTGTAATGTGTCCTCCAGATACCATATTTTTAAATTTTCAAATTACTATGTGTCTTTTGAGGACAATCCCAACTACAAGTTAAGATTGTTTGGGAACTCTCTAGTGGGATTAGCTTCCTAATGGTACTCTTTGTTACCCTTTCATAAGCAGTTCTATAGAGTGAAGCCTAAGATGACTATTAAGGACTTAGTGGGGGTAAAGCAATATAAGCATGAGTCTACAAAGAATTTTATGATGAGAGTTGTTGCCCAGAAAGCTTTGAGGCTACCTCTGAAAAAGAAGTTATATGATGTACAGTTTAATGAGCTTCGGGAGTTAGTGATTGCAGCTACCAAATATGACAGGTTATTGACAAAAGAACAAGTGAAGCGCTCATCTAAAGCACCCATTTTCTATAAAAATAAAGCACCAATACATCAGTTGGAGTTTGAAGGCTTGGAGATAGAGGAAAGTAAGGATAACTTGGGTGAAGGAATAGAGTTGTGCACTGTAGAGATAACTATTCCTTTCAAACCTTTAACAGTGAAGGGTTTAATTCAACCAATCAAGGATCAGAAGATTGTGATGAATGATGGAGGATTTGTTCATATCAAGCCCCTAAAGTATCAATCATACTCTTTCGACTTAACCAAGGCTACTGAAATCTATTAGGAGCTAGTGAGGGCTCAAGTGATCTTGCTCGTCAACACCAAGAAGATGTATAAACCTAAAGAACTAAGGGGGAAGTATTGCAAGATCCACTACACTTTCAATAATTCCATCACAAATTGTGTGCAATTTAGAGACTAAATTCAAGACTTGATAGTCAAAGGGAAGTTGTTGCAAGAAAATCCCCAAGCCAACATGGTGATTGACACGTACCCTTTCCTAAAGCCCAAATTAATATGATAAACCTCAATTGGGTTAAGATGAGGAAGGGAAAGGCCACCTTGAATATAGGATGACAGAGGAAAGTTACAGTCACGCCCACTGAAGGTAGCAAGCGGTTGCATGCTAAACCTCAAATAGCTGTGATCAATTGAGTTGTTTTATGTAGTAAATACCAATGTGAATGTGAGTTAGAGGTACCAACACCAGGGGTCATTATTGACGAATAATTATTTAAAAGAAAAAAGAAGGAAGAACAAGAAGCCTGCAAAGCTAATTTTCAAGCATCTGAGCCAAAAAAATAGACCTCTAATAATGTGTTTCACAGGTTGGGAGGAGATTCATAACCCAATACTTTGTCTTAGGTGTTCAGGGATTTTGAAGCTTCAGAGGAAGTAGAAGGAAAATATGGGAGGTTACCACGTTGGACAAATGTCCAAGTGCCCCAGTCCACCGATCATGGTAGCACCAGACCAAGGAGAACAAAAAGGACCATAAGCCCAATAACACCAGTTACAAAGGTAAATTCAGCCCAACTAGGCCAAAAATGGTATGTGGTATGCAAAGATGGAAGGCTTGCGAGAGATATAAGGCCATCTATGATAAGAAGGGTTCAGAGGCAACATAAAGCTCATATGAATTCATTGAAAACCACTACCATATCAGAAGCCTCTGAGAACATCAAGTTTGAGAAGATTGTTTCAGGAAGTGAGAAGCAGCCAAGCTAAAGGAGCAAGAATGAGATATAAAAGGTCAACAACATAACTGAATGAGGGGGAGAACATGTTCCTTAAACTTCTCACCCTAGGAAGTACAAGGTGTTAAGAAGAATGCAAGAAAGCATAGTTATGGTACCTACACCAGGTTGGAACCCTGTGCCTATTCATTTTGGAACCATATCTCCTGAGAAAATGGTATATGCACCATCACAAGGGGGCACACCTTTTGGGACTCCAAAGCAACTACTTGATTTTAACATTAGGCCAGCAAAAGAGGAAGAAACACCAAAGTTGATGTTAAATAAAGATGCACAAGCTTGGATGGATCAGTTCATATGCCATATTGGAGAGAAAAAAGAAGGGGGCGTCTGGACCTAGCAACTTTTATGTTAACATGACTTATGTGTTATCATCCATGTTTTGTGCTGAATCAGATCAACCAATTGTGATGCAAGAAGATTATTTATCACAAGAACCAATGACGGCCCCCATAAACCTTAAAGAAACTAGCAGAGAATAATCAAGAGTAGTAATTTTGCCCGACCCCTTGAAAAAAGTGCCCGAGAAGGTTTATAAAGATTGCTTCTTGCTAAGGAGGAATGGGATAGACCTCACATTGTCCCAGCCCGCCATTACCACTGATGACAGACCAGAAGAAAAAGGACCAGGTAGTAGCAGTCAGGTCCTTAATCAAAAGACTGCTAAAGTATAGAAGAGAAATAAGAGAAATCAAGCAATGTTTAACCAAAGAAATGGTAGAACGGGAAGAAGAAACTTCAGGCACCAAAGATAACCAAGAAGAAGGAATTTTTGGAGAAGAATATATAAAAGTTGTTGTACATAGGGCAAAATGTATATATAACTTGGATTGGCCTGCTGATATGCCCGAGGCCCCAAAGTCGATCGAATTTTTGTCTATAGAGCCCGATAAGTCAACACTTGAAGTTCAAGACCCTTTGGAAACCATTAATATAGGGACTGAGGAGGATCCAAGGCCAATACAACTTAGTGACCTTTTGGAACCCGCAAATCGAACAAAATAGTTTATCTTTTGCATGAGTTCAATGATTGTTTTGCATGGCATTATATAGAGATGCCAGGGCTAGATTTTGAGTTGGTAGAATACATAATGCCTATAAAGAAAGTGTACAAGCCGATGAAGCAAGCTCCAAGAAGGATGTCAAAAGAGATAGAAGAGAAAGTTAAGGAAGAAATTGAGAGCAGAAAACTCTCTTTAGTTTGTTCACCCCTTACCTTTTTCTAGTTGCAGGCCCACCATAGAAAGCTATCTTTTGCCAATTTTAAGAAGCTCTACTATCGAATCCCTTTTTAGTAAACCTTGTTTATATTTTCATTTTCCTAGACTTCAATCTCTGTAAAATACAAGGAGAAGTGTCTGCAAGAAAACTAACCTTTGCCCGCCAAGGTTGTAATCTTGCCCGAATCTCATTTATTTGCACTTCCATAAGGTTAATCTGTTGTTTTTGCATCTTTCATTAGATCATATGTCATTTTTAACTACTTTCGTATTAGTTTTATCCATAATTAATCCTGTCAAACTAATAACTCTTGTTTCCTTGTTGTCGGCCTAAACTGATAACTAAGGAAATAACTTGAATGATCTTATTTTCCTTCATAATCGAACATATGGTATTATAAATAAAAAGTTCTTGATCCAAAGGCAAGAAAACAAATTAATACAAACTTAACCTATCTGTGAATAATCCAGATAAACCAAAGGGTCGAAATGACTTGTGGCGCAAGTAAACAATGAACTAAAAAACCAATAAAACAATCATAAAAAGAACAGTGGCACGCTCAAACTGATATTAGCTTTGATTGTGAACCTCAAATCCTAACAAAGGCCCCACAAATGCACCATTCAAACTAATAACAAACTTTTATTGGTGAAGACCAAGCACCAAACTTTGCCCAACAGGCAAGACAAAGGGAGTTATGCAAGGGACAAATCTAGCCCGAACAGCAGTATAGGGACATGTTGCAGAACAGTCAGTGAGGAATATCATCTAAATAAAGTCTCTAATTGTGTGATTAACAAATTTTTATTGCATAACCTAACAATTCTATCATTTGACAAAAAAAAAAATGGACAGAACAATTAACAACCTAACACGTATTAAATACTGGTGTGGTGTGCCCCACTTTCGTTTTATGTGCCCCAGTATCTCATTTAGCCAATTATTTTATACACACATATTTGACATTTCACTTTTCTTTTAAATTCACTATGAATTTCATAAGATGTTTGAAATTTCATTTATAACCTCAAATTCGCCAAATTACTATATATATATATATATATATATATATATATATATATATATATATTAAATTTATTTAAATCTGCTTAGTCCAGCTAGGCCCCAGCCTTGCCGTCCGACTAGCGTTTAGCGTCTTTTAAAACCTTGATTTTTGGACAATAAAGATCCGTTAATCACAATTAGATAAACAAAAAGGTGCACCCATGAGGTGAACTCAAATATTGTTAATAATTTGGAATTGCAATGGAAGAGAGCTTTGACAAAGGGTATATGGTAGTTGCAGTGTTTGAAATTTCTTCAATATTGTCGATATTTTCATGGATATATACGAAAAATCAGAAGAAAAAAATATATGAAAAGGGGTTGAAGTCTAAACTTCACCTCATATAGGAGAAACTCTTCAGTTTAGGCTAAAATTGACAGATTTCATCGATATTTCCAACACATCGCTTAAATATCAAGGAAACTTTTATATTTCGTCCAAACCAGTGTTTGACATTTCCAAAAGTTTCATTTTAAATTTTCATTATTTCCATCGAAAGCAACTGATATCGGTATCGATTTTCAATATATCCATCAATATTTCAACAAATTTGTATATCGATATTTTTATGCAGACCAATATTTTAAACACTAGGTAGATGACACAAGAGTGAGAAATATCCCATGGCCTTAAATCACTTTCTTCATATGGATGGTCAATTTAAATTCAATGATCCGAATACAAGGCCTAGCAATTTCTGACACGAACAATTAACCCGACGCGACACAAAATTAACAGGTTTTCGGGTTGACACAATAACGAATTAGGTCGTTATCAGGTAACCTGATAAACACCTGTTAAAATAACGGGTCAGTCAGGTACACACGTGGGTAGCCTGTTACACGATAAGAAAAATATTAATTTAATAATTAAGTATAAATATATATATATATATATATATATATATATATATATATATCTATATATATTAAATTTAGAAAATTGATGACTGTTGGATCAGCTGAGGTTTAATCTCAGTCGTCCAATGTTTTTCTTAGCCCTAAATCAGACTCTCTCATTCGAAGGCTCGAACCGAAGCAGCTGTCCTCTCTCACTCTAACTGAACTCTCGAATCTCAGTCTTAAACCTCAACTCCGAGCATCCACGAGCCCACGACCACCCTCTCCAATCTCCCTCCACACACCACTGTCACCACATACGTCCTAGTAACCTACCACCGGTCGATCTACTACTTTTGTCTTCGATTCTCTTTCTCTAGATCGAGCAAACCTCGAGGTAATTGTTGATTCTTTCGAATTACTTTTAAAATAAGATTGGTTCTGTTTCTTCAATTTGGGGTTTTTCGTTTCTGGGGTTTGTGAAAGTTGGGGTTTTTCGTTTCGAATTGGTTTTCAAAGTAATATTTATGTGGCAGTGTAGAATGTGCAAATTTAGGGAAAAATAAAAAATTCTTAACGGGTCATAACGGGTCAAGTCATTTTACCTGAGTAAAATAACCCGACCTGTTAAGAACCCGTTAAGATAATAGGTGTGACACAACACAACCCGTTAAGATAGCAGATGTTACACGAAAACAACAGGAACACAACAAACACCGCCCTTTTGCCAATCCTACCTAATACAATCCGAATCCAATAATCTGACTAATAAATGAACCAAATATGAATTAGGTCTATCCGATCTCTTTACAAGTTAGAACACAACCTGCCAATCGAGCAACAAAAATGATGCAAATCTAAGCACAATTTTTCAACGGAAAATGCAAACATAAATAATGTCACTCTTTTTCCTGCACATTGGACTAATACAATATAAATAGATGATTAAATAATAAAGAAATACAAATTCCACCAAACCAACAAGCTTTTGGCAGCAAACTGGATTGCTTGGGATACTATTCACCTACAATTGCATACAAAAGAATATCATAAAGATCACTTTCAACTCTTCTAAACTTCCACTAAAATGTAAAAAACTAAAAATATTTTGTTTTCTTTACAACAATGTACATTGGTGACATTTTATTCCTCTTTTCATAAACTAGAACAAGCACGCATGGACAAAATCTGAATCTTCCACAAAGACAGCGGCAATATTCCGGAGGAGGCTTCCGTGATATAAAATTGGATGGATTCAACGTGCAACTTTCCACTGCATCTACTAATGACTCGATATAGCCGTGCATGGCAACAAAAGAGAACTTAAAAGCCAAGCTTCATACGAAGTACCATGATTGGTACCCTGCAACAATGTTACCAATCTGGCAGTGGCTGTCCTAGGGCAAGTACAGTGGATACATAAATGCTCCTCAATCTGTCAAAAAATGCGGGGTTGAATTCGCATTTGCATAATCTCCTGAAAAAAGGTGGGGCTATTGCTTTGGAACATGCTTCCCTGAAGTACAAAGAAGTTTTTCAGATGACGAGATTTTCAATATATACACAATTAGAAGTCACTATATTCATCTGTTACCTCTGATACTAATTTCTTTCCTTTTCTCAGAATGGGCTCTTTCCAAGAACGGAGAAATTAAGGCATCTAATTTCACCAGCCAAAGTGCAACTGCAGATGATGTGTGTGGCATACATGCAAAGGACGCAATGAGTTCTTCAGCAAAATTACAAGAACCTTGCACAGTATTGCATTCATACAGGCGGTCCTCGTTGATGGCACCCACAAAGTCCGCAAGAACCTGCAGGAATAAACAATAAAGAAGCTGCTGGTTCAGACTAAATAATAAACACAGATAATATTGAAAAGTGAAAGGTACCAAACCTGCAAAAGCTCAGACAAAGATGAGGTACGTCTGAGCCGTTTCACCCATAACTTATGGGCAGATTTTTTCCAAGCACCCAGCAAAGCATCTTCAGGCATGACTGACTGCACGAAGCAGAGGGAGGTGAAGATCAGCAAAGCACAGAAAAAACTTTAAGAGATTTGAAGCGTCTATAAATGTCTTCAATATATAATTTAGAAAACACGTTTTAAGCATCCAACAATCAAAATTTCAGGGCCAAAACACACCAAAGAATAGCCCCATTATTATTTGTGGGTTATCTACCAGAGGCCCAAACTAACCAGAGGGGGCAAGAAGATACTATTTGATCACTCCGCTCCATTTAGAGTGGTATACATCTTCCTCAGTCCCTTCTCAGTAACACAAGGAAAATTACTCTTTTGGCCTTGTTCCCCGCCATCCCTTCACATACAATCTTATTGCACTTTAGCGAATAAGAAATCAGGTTGTTTTTTCTTTTAAAAGAAAAGCTATTGGATTCGACTGCACAAATATCTGACTAGTCACATTCCAAGCCATATTCCTAGCTTGACCATCAAATGAAGTCTTATTTTTCTCCAGTCTAGGAGTTTAACTTTAAATCTTTTTAACTTGACGATGTTTTCATTTCTCAACTACAACCATTTATCAGAAAATGCAAAGCTAAAATCCAAATGACAGGTTACCTCAATTGCATGCATTGCAGCTTTTAGTGATTGAATCTGTGATGAGAGGACCTTATGCTCAGGATAAGTATCACTTGCTTCTTTCTCCTTGCATGTGGCTACATGTATGGCATACCGTTCTTCCAGATCAAAATGAAGCTCAAATGTTTTATGGCAAATTCTGCAGTGCTTTTCATCTCTCCAATACAAATCATGACAACTTTCACATCTATGAAGTGTATCAAAATAGGATCGTTTACCAAGTTTAACAGCATTAAGCTCTAGGTAAAAGAAATTCCATAACCATGAATCAAATGCTTGGATCCGTTTCCATTTCTGTTTCAGTTCTTCTCCCTTTTTCCTAACTTCAAGAACCACAGCTCCAGATGAAGGTGGAGAATCATTTGCAGTTCCAGATAAGTTGTCTACCTCAGATACTGGTGAATAAGTGTCTTCTCTAACATTATCCGGCACAGATTGATCAGATTGCGCCAATTTGTCAATTCTATCACTAGTTACCATTCTACTTGACATTGCCTGGCAGAGAAACGATATTCGTTTCTCCACAGATTCGATAAGAACAGCCTCTCGTTTACCCCTGTCATCCAAAACTGACAACAAGGCACACAAAGCCTGCATTCGGTTAAGCAAAAGCAAGTAAACATTATAACTTATACAAGGTTAGGCAACATGTACTATAATCACGTTGACTGTATAACAGAAGTTGAGATGGATACCTCTTCAGTATCAATAACCTGCCAGTGACCATCTTCTGAAGATTCAAAGTAAACCCTTCTATGGCCTGGGTCATATTCATTACAAGGGCCCAAGAAAAGCCAGTATCTATTGTATCTACGATCAGAACCCAAAAACACAGATTGCATTGGGTGTAAGCCAAACTGCACTTCTTTTTCTTTTCCATTTTTTCCTTTTGTGGAGGATCTCTCTTCAGAAAACTTTGAGATTGCTGCTGAAGAATCTATCGGGTGAAAATTTAATGTATTATCTTCTTTTGCACGACTCATCTGTCCTGCATGGACCCAGGTTGACCTTGGATCACTATGTTGGTTAGCGGATAACCTCTTAATTTTTCCTCCTGAACCAGAATGAAGGCTGCTAGGAATGCATTCAGCAACAGCATTTGTAGGATCCTATAAAAGAATAAGCACACTATGGTTATAACACTCGATTACAAGAAAAATGAGAGGACATGATTAATCTGTGGAAAATTACTTAACTACCCTGCATGACACATGAGTTGAAAACTATCAGTACAATTGAAGCCCATCTAGAAGTAAGAACACAATGGGGAAACACATGATACATAACAATAGCAAAGACAACAAGCTAGAAATTTCTTTTCTAGTATTTTTGGAATAAACCTAAGAAGCTAGCACTAATGACCTGTCAACATTTCATTAGGGTCACAGGCTTTCAACCCAAAAGATGGATCCAATTTGAAGGCAAGCACTAATAGGAATCAACATTAATGTTGTAACCACTATAACAACGATGGCTACTTGAATCTCATTCAATATTCAAATAATATTTACTGTCAAACAATTGTAAATCTAAGGTTGTTTGCACCATCATATAATATTATCTTACAAAGGGCAGCACAAGTTTCATTTAATAGGGTAACTTCATTGCAGGGTGAAAGAAATAACAATAAAGAAAAGATTTCAATGTCAATGCCAAGATTCTATAAATTACCTCCATCCTGAAACTGGATCCTGCAGTAAGAAGATCAATTAGAGCTACAATTGCATTCACCTTTTCTTCAATGCTTAAATCTGAATATTCGCCTTCCATCAGTCCTAATAACCATACTTCGCCTGGATGACTCTCATCGATTTCAGTGTGTACTGTCAGCATGCTATCTTTATTTCTACCATTGTTCGTATAAGTCAGTTTCCTAATTCTGGAATTTCTTGAATTCCAGCCAGAATCATCATCACTGCTACATGTACCACTGTCACCAAATTCGTCATCAACTGCTCCAGAGTCTTCGGTATCTGATTGGGATTCCTCAACTTCCTTTCCCGAAGAATTAATACGGACACGATATGTGGATGAGGAAATTTTCTCAAATAACGTAATATCACTTGAAAGAGTTGAACAAATTAAAGACTCTAGTTCCTCTATTTCGCTGGAAAGGTTCAATTCAGAAATCTTCAAAAGAAAAAAAAAGTCCGTCACTAATTCAAGTGCAATGATGTGCTTGTGTGTTATAAACTTAATGATTAACACATAAGAAAGGTTAAGATAATAACATGTTTAAGAAACATACCTGTAATGACTTTGCCAACTCAGAAACTTTCAACCCATGAATTCCTTGCTCTAGCAGAACTCTAAACAATTCGCCCTTCAAAGTACCAGGACGTAAACCATACTTCACCATAAGGCTCATTTCCTAGATAACAGAAGATTAAATTTCAAAATCCAAGTTTCATGTGTATAGGTAGATTTATGCAAAAAAAAACAAAAAAAAAAAAAACTTTTTAACAGTATAACATAAATTACCACAGGGAAGAAAATAACACCTCCATGGAATTTATACGCATTATGGCAAATAATGTTGTAGACAAGTGGAGGCAAATAAAAAATACGCTCAATGGATATTATTAAAAAGCGCAAAATACGAAATTATTTTCTTTAACATTGGTCTTCCCTCCAGTATGGCAACTGACTCTATCTAACTAGAGTTCTGGGTCAAGGCAAAAGGAGATTATCTGGGGTAATGACAGATAATAAATCACCACTGCCACTATGGCTCTGAACCCTCAAGGTTTTTGGTAATTAACACATATGTCGAGCATCCATACCACTTAACTTGTGGAATACGTATGTGTTAATAATAAATACGTATTAGTTAAATCAACTATGGTAGTTAAATAGTTTCGAAAACCTTGCTAAGGGCGTCCCTTCGCATTGCACCTTGCTTTGAACCAAAACCAGCTGCAACTAGTACTTGGCGCATTATTTCTGTCCATGTTAAAGGGTTTAGAGATCTCTTCCAGAATTCCAGAGTGGATTTTTGGTTTTCAACCTGCCAAATCATTTTATAAAGATGACAGTTGTTGAGTACTTGCATTCGATTCAAGATGAAAAAACAATTAATTTAAGAGATCTAAAAGAGCTTGACAAAAAATATCTTTGAGATACTACAAAGAGCAAGTAGATCTTCTTAAAGTGCATGAGGTTGAACAACTAATAGTTGATTATGATTTTGTTCAGAAGTTTTTTTATTTTTTAATAGGACGAATAAACGTCTACTGAAAAGGAAAAGTAAATTACAATCAAGGACGGACTAGAAATCCATCTATCCTTAAACATTCATACCAGAAAAATTACAAGAAAACCAGTATCATGAGGTCCTGCCCAATCATATAACTACTATCATGACAAACTTCATAATGTTGGCACGCGGTGGCATGTATGTACCCAAATAAAATGCATATGACATTACTGTTCCTTGTAACTCACCGAGTGAATAAATGCAAGAAAATTGCATGATTTGTTCAAATGAGGTATGGATCCACAGGAAAGCTCCGCTTCAACATTAGTTAGAAGAAGCTTCAGAAGGGCCACGTGAATTTTTACAAGTAGCATGGAATCCTAAAAGGCATGGACAAAAGAAAGAAGTTGAGCAAGTGGAAGACACAATATAAATCTGATGTTGGATCAAAGAACAGAACCTTGTCATGAAATGCTTGAGCAAACTCGTCAATAGTGAAGGAGCTTATATCTACCATAATGGCATAAGTATAAAGGAAATGGAAAACCTGCCCAAGAAAGTCAATCCAGAATATATTTTAGTATAATAACTTAACAAAATCTAGTAAACTGAATTCATGGCCCTTGGACACATCTACTAATAAACCCAATAAATAACAACAGCAACAATCTAGGGTAAAGCTTTAACACTGCAGATCTTTTCATTTGCCAGTTTCCACAGAGAATAATAAATAAGCATATCTCCATAATTTAACACAAATTTTCTAATCATACTGATCAGTTTTGGGAGCAGCCTCTCCATAAATGGGGGTAAGGCTAGCCGACATTCACCTCTCCCAGACCCTGCGTAAAGCGGGAGCCTTGTGCACTGGGTACGACCTTTTTTTTTTTATACTGATCAGTTGTGGAAAAAGCTAATTAACTGTACACTTTTTATGTTTTAAGACATTACAGTGGTAGCTTAGTAGTACTGTGTTATGAGCTGAAAGAAGGTCAAGATGAAGAATACATTCAATCATAGGCTCAGTGATGTATCTTGAATAGTTGAATAAATTCAACAGTCTCTAAAAATGTTCTTACATCTTGGCTAACTATAAAGATGAGATGAAAGAGAAAGAATGTTTTGAGACCATATTTATTAGTATTTATCTAAAGCCAAAAGACCAATGAATCCAAAAAACAAAGGAATGGTTATGAGCTATCACAACTTCACTCCCAAGGATAAAGGGGAGATCAATACTGAAAAGTTAGAAAATTCTCTCCTTTTTCCCTACCCCAACCCTTCACAAAGAAGTGTTCGCAAGAACTTTGTTCATTAGCTAGTATCTAAAAGTCAATATGCATAAAGAGAGGTGTTAAATATGTGTAATGTGAAATTGTGAATACAGAGGCTTCTAACACACATTTACAGTGGAAGTTGCTACTTGCTCAATTACATCTAATCCATATAGACTAAACCTAATTCTCTACAAGAATGATAGTAGAGGAAAATCCTTTTGCAAAATGATCGAAGTGTTCTTAGAAATTGTAGAAAAACCAATGTTTTAAAAAACTAGCCTCAGGGCATGCCTAGGGCGCCTCTGAGGCTGGGTGCGAAGGCTAACGCCTCTGTTTTGAAGGAGTGGGCGGAAGGCGCCGCCTAGGCGTGCCTCAGGGGTTTTTTTTTTTTCTCCCAAACCCAAAATTTGGGTAGGTTTTAACTGCCTCATACCTCTTCCTTGCACTATCATCTCTCTGCTTTTTTTCTGATTTTTATTTTTGAGTAAATTGTACAAATGGTCCCTCAACTTTAATCAAATTGGAGCAATGGTCCCTCAACTAAAAATCCATTACTATTGGTCCCTCAACTTATCAAAATGTGTAGCTATAGTCATTTTCATCAATTTTGTCAAAATTTTGTCAAAATAAGCTATGTTGGAATGACCATTTATATAATTAGGGTCCCTTAACTCATCAAAGTGTATAATTATGGTTATTTTCGTCAACTATGTCAAAAAATTTGTCAAAACGAGTTATATTGGAAGGACCATTGCTACAATTGGGTTAAAGTTAAAGGACCATTTCTCCACTTGAATTAAAGTTCAGGGACCAATGGTAATGGATTTTTAGTTGAGGGACCATAGCTGCACGTTTTGATAAGTTGAGGGACCAAAGGTAATGGATTTTTAGTTGAGGGACCATTGCTCCAATTTGATTAAAGTTGAGGGACCATTTGTACAATTTACTCTTTATTTTTTTATATAATGGATGTGTGCGCTGTATGCGTGCATTGTTATATGTGTGCTCATTGTGCTTTTCATCCTCTATTTTATATGTATATAAAATATAATAAATGTATATATATGTGTGTACATATATTTATAATATATGTGTGTGCTCAGGGTGATTATTGATTAATAATCTTCTTGTTTTTAATATAATATATGTGTACAGTGTATAAATTAAAATTTAGGTCCCGTGAGGCTTCGCCTCATGCCTAGGCCGGGCTATCCCTCGGATGCCTCACCCACGCCTCACGCTTTTAATACACTGAGAAAAACAGACCCCTGAAACATCATTCTGAACAAAAAAGAACTAAAGTGTGACAACAAGCTACAAATTCCAACAAATGAAATGTATGACATCTTTCACGTACAACGTATCCTGTATTTGCAACTCAACAGAATCAAGTTGCAAGCAATTTGACATTATGTACCTTGAACAGTTTCTTGACAATCTCTGGAGAAGAATCCCAAGGTTGCATATCAAATGGTAGCTTCATCGTCACAGAATTTGGAGGAAACTTGGCCAGCAAATCTGAAATTACAGAAACTTCTTATTCGCATCCAAAATAGTAAAATAGTATACGTGCAAACATATATTATACAGAATTCCATTTTAGATTGGAAAATTGGTTCAATTTTTCTTTCAAACCAACCTTTGCAAAGTGAGCATGCATGATCTCCATTAGTAAAATGATCAGAGCACCCCAGTGAATTTGGTCTTACTTGTAATTCCCTTTGCTCCAGCTCCTCATCATCCACAAGCATTGCAATCTTATCCAAATGTTCTTGGGAACCTGTTCCTTCCAAAGCAAGTTCACATTTTTCTTTGCCCGGAAACTTCTGGTTCTTATTGTTAGCTTCCATCTGGTGTCCAAAAGAAAACTGAATGTTATCAAAGCTGATATCTTGAAACACAGATTTGCAATAACAACTTTTTACTTGCCTCTCTTCTTTTGGCTAAATGCTTCCTCTTTTCTTGTAACTTATTTCGTACCCTTCCCTGTTTCTGAAAAGGCAACAAACTGTCAAGACAACTTTCTAAAAGTAACCACTAAGATCGATATTTAAGATGACTCCCAAAATCATTGCTCAAATATCTCCAAGCAAGACAGTATGACTTACAGGAACACATTTTTTTGGTTGCAATCTTCTGTTCCGAGTTACTGGTTTTTGCGATAGAGATGTTCGAATTAGTGACACACTGGAAACTTCACCATTGGCCAAACCCATTTCAATAGGAAAATCTCTAGCATTAGGATTGGTTGCCTGCCAAACCGTCATCAAACCTTTCCCAACACCATGTTTTTGTACTGGAGCACGCTTGTTGCAATCCTGATGATTCGTTATCAAACCTTTCCCAACACCATGTTTTTGTACTGGAGCACTCTTGTTGCAATCCTGATGATTCATCATAAAACCTTTCCCAACACCATGTTTTTTAACTGGAGCACTCGTGTTGCAATCCTGATGATTAATTACAGCATGCTTGATAACCTAATAAAATTGAAAAGGGTAAGAATATATGTGGGACTGGTTATGGTGACTTAAATAGAAACAAGAAAATTATAAAAAATAAAGGCAGCAAAAAAAAGACTATCCATTACCTTTCTCCTTTTAGTTGCTCTGTCGTTCTCTTCGCAAGGGGAAAGAAAATTTGGGGAATCTAAACGGAAATTACAATGTGAGTGAAACCTTCTTAAAGTATGTATCACATTAAGAGAAAATCTCTACAATTAGGAAAATAACATCACAAAGAACAGAGAGGAGAAAAATTCAATTGGCTACCGCAACAGGAATAAGAGTTAACTCGGTGAAGAATAACACAAGCAAACTACCAAAACAATCTAATTCTGAATGACCTTAAAAATTACAAAACAACCATATGTCAAAGAATTAAGCCTCTCCCCTAAAAATAAATCAAGAGAATGTTCTCATCAATAATCGAAAAAACTAACAAAAATTTTGTGACTGATGCATGGCATATTTTATGAACAAACTGAAAAGTAGAATATATATCAGATAGATGAAAATGTGAACCAAAAATGATTCATTTTTCCTATGATTTCTCAGACCAGAAAGTTTCTCGGTTCATACCTGGAGAATGGCAACGTGCCCCAGAGGGAAGAGAGTCAAATTCCACACCAAGCGGAGGACCATCCTTACGGAACACCTTCTTTAGAATGTAGTCTGGAGTTAACAATTCCTGAATATGATTCCATTTCATTCTTTCCTTCTTAGTAAGCAAACTTGTTTTCATGTATCTAGATGATGGAGGAGCTTTTGTTCTTGAGGGGCCGTGTTTATCTATCCCTGTAGCACCAGCTCCCAACTCACTGGTTCTATTTCCTCGCTTCTCTCTCCTCCTCTTCTCCACAAACCAACCCCGAACCTGCTTGTAAGTCAATCCGAACGCAGCAGCATGGCATTCCATTGCCGTTTGTGACGGATACTTCTCCTCTGTATAAAATTAAAATATAAATAAACAAAAAAAAATACAAATATCGGGTTTAATTCTCTTGTGGCTAACACCAACGGTTTGTTATCATTCCGCAGAATCTATGGCACCAGATGCATAAACAATCCTAAATTGCTTCAATAGTTGCACTGTGCAACTACGTCCTGACCAGTTTCGAAAAATCGACACACAGAACAGTAATTGCAGTTGAATATTCCAAATTTGAAACTCCAAATCAAGAAATGAAAATCTAAAATGCTAATTTCAATCAAACAGTCAATTGGGTAACTCAATATCGAACCCAATACAGAAACAGAGCAACAATAACAAAATTGAGCGAGAGAGGGGAGAGAGAGAGAGAGATTAGGATACCAGAGTAGAAGCTCTCGAGGGCTTCAACCTGCAATTGCGTTTTCTTCTTTATCTTCTCCATCATCTTTCCCTTCCTCTCCAACTTCTCGAAATCGCAGAAAATCATAGAAACTTCGCCACCATTTTCTAGAAGCAGCTGAAGTGCAGAAACCAAAAGTAGAAAAATGGGTGGGAGTTGTACAAGCTAGCAGAGTGGGACTGCCGCCGGCGATGTCGGAGCGTGAGCTGCGGTGCCGGAGTTGCAGAAAAATGGAGTTGGAAGAGTGAGCTCTGTAATCTGCATGCTTTGTCTGTAATTTTGTGCCAAAAAAGATGAGGGGAGAAGCAGCAGCTAACCACCAAGTAGGGTTTTGGGTTTTACCAAAATAGTTATCTTCATCAAATTTCTTGGGAAATATTTACTTAATTAATTAACTTAAATATTTATGGCATCATCTTTTTTTCTGTTTTTTTTTTTTTTTTTTTTTTTTTGAGGTTCGCTTTTTGGGTACAAGAAGATGCATTCTCAAGGTTAGGGGTGGGCACAGGCCACGCCCAAGGGATCAAACCAGACCCGTTAAAAAAGGAAACTGATCAAGTCGGGTCGGATATTACAAATCTAATCATTGGAACAGAACCTAACCCGATCTGTTCGGAACGAGTCCATAGGTCCTCCTTTTCTTTTCTTTTTTGGGCTTGGATCGCCACCCGGACTCGCTATGTCGCTCATCCTTCAGATCTTTGACATCGCCGAAGCTTAACGGATTCTACAGAGAAGGTCTAGAAATTGTCCAAGGTTAGAATCAGCTCTATTCCTTCACCAAATTAAACCAAAACCCTCCAAAAATGATGGAAATATTCTATTACGTTCAATCCAAGAAGATTTGGGCTGAAATTGGCTTCGGACTCGACGAAACTCAACCGGAGTCCATAACCACTTTCTAGATAAATGCTTGTAGGCATTCAGAGGTTAAGAATCCCGATTCCCACTTAAATTTCACTCAAAATTCATGTAAGAGTCTAGAAACTTACCAACAAGCTCATAATTTCTATAATGGGGTTTAAATCCGTCTCTGATTCGCCATAATTTGGACGAGTCTCCCAGCCAAATTCTGGAGAAATTGATAGTGATGAAATAAGGGTTAAAACCCTCAAATTTCATCCCAAATCCCAACATACATCACTACATAACTCAACCATATACAAATTGGTACAAATTTGGACGAATGACTCACCAAAATCCAATGAGTTAGCCTAAGGTTCTCGGGCTCGAGAGTTTACTACTGTCGCAGCTTCGGATCTTCCATGCAAGCACATAACATGATCATCAAGCCACCCAAAAACTGATTTTGGTGGTTCCGATTTAAATCTGGCCAGGAAAATGATGGTTGTGGATGATGGTTTCTTGGTGGAAATAAGAGAGTTTTGCAAAGTGAAGGTTAGAGAGAGAAGTAAATTCAGAAAATGAGGGAAAGAAATTAGACCAAGAGGGTGATGATGGTGGCGGACGGATGAGAGATCGACGTTTGATGATGGTGGTGGTGAACAGATGAGAGATCGACGTCTGTGAGTGAGATGAGAGGAGCCAGGAGGAGAGACCGAGCGTGTTGGCCTAGGGTTCTTGGACATGCTAGAAATGGGCCGAGCTGGGGGCCCGTCCACTCTTATTTTAAGACACGCCCCGCCTCACTAAATTCATATACCCACCCTGCCCCGCCTCGGTTTTTATTCTGAAATTTTGGACTCGCCCCAAATTATGGGTACCCGCCTCGACCCGTGGGTCCTGGACCCGTTTGCCTACCCATAGTCAAGGTTTGGACAAAGGAAGTGGTTTGCATTTGGAGTTTTGGGCCAATGGCCCAACTTCAACTTTGTTTCATGTAGTTTTTGTAGCCCAAGGTGCCCAACCTATATATATGGACTTCCAGCCCATTAGAGCATTTCTAACCCATCCAATTGCTTAAGCAATTGGGTGATTGAATCCCCCAAAACACACAAAAACCTTTTCAGCGCACGCCCTCGGGCAATCTGGTGGGCCCTAAACCAACTAACTGAGCAGTCGAGCAGGGATTGCCTAATCCAGGCATGAGGTCATGTGACGTCAGGAAGTCACCCACGTTATAATTTTTTTGCACCAGATACGCGCGTGAGCACGAGTGGTCCCACAAAATGCAAGTGGCAGGGCCCGTGCTGCAGCCACTCAAGATTAGTGCGGACATGGGCTGTTGGATTTTCCAAATCTGGTGGTCTGTGTTAATCCAAATTTTAAAAATTCAAAAAAAAGAAAAAAGTATTTGAGAAAGACTTTGTGACCACGTGGCACAACCTGGCTCTTGGATTGCAAAAAAAATGTCATCCAACAATCCATATGAATTTTGTTTTAGTAAATTTTTTATAGAAATATAAAAATATAGAAAAGTGTAAAAAATAATAATAATAATAATAATAATAATAATAATTTAAGAGAATATGAACTGTGGCGTGACCGGGACGGGGTTGTAATTTCGAATAATGATACATGACGTGACGAGATTAGTTAAAAGTCCTATTTGAAATTAAACATAATATTAATATTTTTAAATATAATTTTTTAATGCCATTTGCGGGGTGGAGATGCACTCGGACAATTACTATTCACTAAGACAATAATTGTCTTTGCCCAGTTGATGGGGCAATTACTGTCGTAGTGGGGTGGACTTGCTATATATATATATATATAGCATGTTGTTTGGCCATTAGTGGACTAGGTATACCTTGAGTCCAGCTTGGTTCACTTCACCTCAAAAGTGAAAATCGAACCAAATAACTATGTTCTAATGATATTCCTCTTCACTTGTAAGTGAAATTTCTGAAGTTCATATCTCATGAATGAATTATTTGAAACCAAATCATTATTCTCACCCCTTAGTATAAATATATCATTGTATTAAAAGAAAAGAAAAAAATGAAATCAACTATCACAAAACCCCAAAGAAAACACTTCGCCGCCAAAACGTCAAAATCTCGACCCTAACACCCAAATCAACACTTGTTCATCCAAAGAAACTCATGGAACCAAGACAATGATAGAAGAATGGTGTTGGGGGTACTAGTACCCACGCCTCTTCTACACACGCATCATCAAGAACCGATAAGTAACTCGCATTAGTCCGAAAACCAATAAGTAACCTGACATGCGAGAAGATGAGTTCGTTCTATTAGAAAGGAGCAACATTTTGCATATGCAAATTCATAACTTGACACTTCTTTACAAACGATATCAGAAGCAAATAGAGATTCATTACGCCAATCAAGCTTGGCAAGTTCATAACATGTCACTTCTTTGTAAGTGAGGATTCAAATTTAACAATGGTATGATCACAACTCACACATCCCCTCAGAAAGGAGGTCGACGTTATATCTATCATCTGAGAAGTTGTCAACTTGTGTTTTCAAGTGTTACGAAAGCCTCGAGATGGTCTTTCACTTTGGGACGACCAAGAAGATAGGTTAGACATGTGAAGGCACTAAATATTGGTGGACAAATATTGTGTAGAACAACACAATAATCCCAAAGAGCCATTAGCTTTGTCTTGGGTTTAAATTTTAAGCAAGATTACAACCCTTTAAACGAATTATTTTTTCAATGTACCCCAAACACAGACATGTGATGTTATTATTCTACTTAAATTATAACACTTAAATTTATTATTTATTTAATATATTCTAAAAGTGAAACATATGAACCATTTATTATTTATTTAATGTTTCACCTCTTTAGCCAGGATTATTGAATTAGCTAGGATTATAATATCATGTGTTGGTGTGTTCAAGGACTAACTTAAATGAGACTAGAAAGGACTCGTGTGGAAGTGTGATACCTATATATAAGAATTAAACAACTTGAGTTTGACACCTATAATACAATTGTTACACTAGTGTGGTTCAATATATTCACATCACACTCATGAGTCAAATATATTGGTATTACACTCAAAATTTCGACCCTACTGTAAGAGCGTGAAACATATATGAGTTCACTATATTAATATTGCACTCACTTTTTCTAGACTACTGCCAAACATTAGGGCCTCGTTTGGTACGTTTCACATTACTGACTATTTCAGTCAAATAGACTAATTTGTACATTGGATAAGTACTGACCAATTATTTGGCGTACTGACTATGTTCTAAACGTTTGGTTCTCTGTCGGATTAAGAGGTAGGACTCGACTTATAATTTGTAATTGCTTGTTTACTAATTTTAGAATAATAATTCATACTAGTATATGCCCACACACTTTTGTGAAATTTTTTGCTTTTGTTTTTAAAATTGAAGGAAAGAGGAAGAGACTGAGGACATGGGAGTAGGAAGAGGGAGAGATGTTTTTTAATTTTTAATTTTTTAAATTAGAGATGATACAATCACTTGTAGGTGAAGCTTAAACAAAAAACAACAAAATTTTGTTTTATGAAATTACGTTATTGTTCTTAACTTTTTTGTTGTGATAAAAGACAAAAATGTCTTTTCACCATCTTTTGGTTGTGTTTCATTAATATGTAGTTTAGATAAAAGATCACAAATGTGTTTTTTTTAATTAAAAAAAAAACAAAAAACAAAAATGCTTGGACGAGATTTGGATGCTAAGGGTGCGTTTGTTGCACCGGACTATCTCGGACTAGATTAACTTCTAGGACTAAGCTACACTGGCTTATAATAGACTAAACTGGACCAACTTAGTGAAGTATTTGGTGATTTGTCGGACTAAAAAAGGAGACAATGAAAATAGTAAAAAATGGACCGTATACAATCATAACAACAAAATTTCATACAACAACATCATATACTAACCAACCTACAATCAAATCCTACATTGAAAAATACGTAGGAGGAGAAATTGCAAATTAACTCATAATCCACTCCAAAAGTTCGTTTTCTAGTATAAAAAACCAAAGATTTACATGCCAAATTCAAATCAAACCAAACAATAAATCGACACTGCCAATAAATTTCCCCTAAATTAAAATGATAAAAAAATAAAAAATAAAAAATAAAAAATAAAAAATTGGGGGAAAAAATGGAAAGAAGCGAATCAGTCTATCAGACCTCTACGTAATTGAGATCCTCCATCTCCGAATCAAACCTCCAGCCGTGAGCCCACCATCGTCTCCTCATCCAACATCTCTTCTTCGATGACCCACCATCATCCCCTCCTCCAATCGACGTGAATGGCCATGCCGCCAACAGTGAAGAGTTTTCTATGGCAGACTCGGCTTCGCTCTTGTCCTTTATGAAGTCGAAGAAGTGCAGAGCCGAAAATAAGTACATCTCACGACGATCGTCACCATCGCTATCGGTGGGGTGGTCTGGCGAGGTCGGTTAACCAGACCAGAACAAAGAAGCAAGGAGAAAAACTGGACAAGAATGCGAACATTATTAGCAATCCAATGCTTATTGGGGGGGGTCTTGCTAAGACCTTCTAATGAAGGACTTAGTCGGGACAAGTCGGCTCTAATCTCATTAAATCTATTTCTACATGTAACAAACACGGTATTGGACTAATAGCTAGTCCAGTCCAAAGAGATTTAGTGAAGGCAAACAAACACATCCTAATTCCTTTATAAACACCGTGAAGATTGTCCGGCATATGGGCTGAGCAAAGCTCTTAAACCCATGCTAAAATAGGATTCTTATTCCCAAACTACTATCTAAAAATCAGCCCAGGCAGGCTACACGATTCAGGGTTTATGGTTCCATTATTTTTTTAATTTATTTAATTAAGTTAAAGGTTTTTTGGGTAACCTACCCAAGAAGAACTCTTATTATTTTTCTTATTGTTTCGTGTTTCTCTTCTCCCTGTCTCTCCGCACAGATGTGTTCTTTTTTTTTCTCTCTCTCTCTCATCCGCTCACTCAGAATCTAACTATGCAGCTGTCGTCGCCTAAACTCAGGCGCCCCATTGCCTTGGCTTATTCTGCAGCCTGTTCAAACTTTGCAAGTAAGTTTTCCATTTTTATTTTCTTTTTAGACTGTAATCTTTAATTTTCTTCATACTACAATTGAATGGTGTTGAATTATAGATACACCATTCCATTACATATGTTGATTCATTGAATTATTGATTAATTTGTGATGAAAAATGATGTCAATTTTAGATTATGAATTATTTAATTTTCAAATGGGGTTGGATTTTGGGTTTTTTTTTTAATTTTTGCTGCATTAGTCTGTGATGATGCTAATGCTACAATGGCTTAATTTTTAACTTTCTCAAAGTCTCAATACAAAAATAATTTTTTTAGAGTGTACGTAGGCAACTATTTCTATGTTATATAATAAATTTAATTAAATTCACCTAGTCTGCCTAGCCGCTACATAGACCATCTAATAGTCTAGGCGCTTAGCCCTAGCACGCCACACGACTAGTACCTAGTGTCTAGCGTCTTTTAGGACCTTGCCCTAAACTAGCATCAAGATTGAAGATAAATTGATTCGAATTCGACCAAAATATATACAAGAAATTGCATAAAATTGCATAAGAAACCCAATTAGATATTGCATAAGCAATTGGGTTTTAGAGGCAGATGTTTTGTTGCTAATTAATTAGGGCTAATAGAGTTAGATTCGAATAGGGTGAGTTGTTCAAGTAAGAAATCAGGAGGAGGAAGTGGGAAAGGGAGGGGGAAAAAGGAGAAAGAAAAAGAAGGAGGAGAAATTCTTGACGCTGACGATGGCAAACACAAGCAGCTGGAAGATGATTCGCGAGGAAGGGGTTAAGAAAGTAGCAAGTGTGCTTTTGTTAGCAACCCGACTAATTATACATAGATTTTGGAGTGTATAAGTTAGCGGGTGTGAGCTGTATAAAATAGGTGGGTCCGGATTAATTTATCTGGTTCTCATTTAATACAAACGACACCAAACACCAGATTTGTACTAAATAACACTGTTCTAAAAATCTCCACCGCCGCCTAGGAGCTAGGCAGCTGGCCACCATCCCGAATAGTCCCTAGACGTCTGAAAATTAAGAAAGTGCGCTTAGACCTACTTAGGTGTCTGTCTAGCCCACCTAAACCCGTCTAGGTTGCGACTCTCACTTAGACAGAAAATCAATAACTTTCATTTTGCATTTTATTATTTCAACAAAGTGTAAGTACTATCCGGTATCTGATTCGGGCTGCCAGTCTTGCTAATGCAACTCCAGAAACCACTCGACATATGTGGTTCTTCAACCGTTATTGCCTTTGCGTGAACCTTTTCCATAAGTGACCTTCTTCCCGATTTCCTTTATCTCTCTCGCCTCTGACCTTCAGTCCCCATGTCCCCTCCCACATTACGTTGCCTGCAGTCTGACGGTCTGGTCGCCGAAACCAACCTCTCTAAGCAACTCTGACAACCTCGTCTACAGAGTCCAGCCGCATGTTCTTCCCAACAAATGAAATAAACCTCAGCAAATTGAACTAACCTAGAAACTTGAGCTTTTCAATTTGAGAACTACTGATTAAAAATTAACCACCATGAATAAAAAAACAACACTGTGAAGATGAAAATGAAAAAGGGAAATTGAAGTAGGTTTTGGCTAGAAGTGATGGGTCAAAACCTCCGCAAAAAAACCCTCTGTGATCAATTTCTATATAAAATGATTTTTATGTCATTTATCTTTGCAAAGAATGGCCATATAGAACAAGGATTGACATCAATTCTAGATCATATTTTTACAAATGTGGTCAGCTAGGCTCTATGATGATTGTGGTATACAGTGAGAAATCGTGGGTGGCTCATTTTTTGACTCCTTGGTCGTTTTCTTTAATTTTTTTTTAAATAAATGATATTAACTACACTAAATGGGGTAGGGGAGTGGGCTAAGCCTCATAATGGGCTAGCAATAATGTGGTTCAAATTCGTCTTTGATAAGAATCGAATCTAAAACTTTTCACTTACAAATGTGGTCTGCTAGGCTATGTGATGGTTGTGGTATATAGTAAGAAATCGTGTGGGTGGTTCGTTTTTGACTCTCTGGTTGTCTTTTTTTTATTTTTATTTTATAATCATTTTGAAATAAACGATATTTCTACACAAAATAGGGTAGAGAATTGGGTTAAGCCTCATGATATGCTAATAATAATGTGGTTCAAATTCGCATTTGGCGAGAATCGAACATCAAACATCTCACTTACAAACGTGGTCCGCTAGGCTCTGTGATGATTGTGATATATAGTAAGAAATCGTGTGTGGCTCATTTTTGACTTTCTGGTCTTTTTTTTTTTTTTTTTGAAATAAACGATGTTATCTATACTAAGGGAGTGGGGGAAAGTGGATTAAGTCTTATAATGGGTTAGCAATAATATGATTCAAATTCGCATGTAGCGAGAATCGAACCTAAGATCTCTTACTTACAAATGTGGTTCGTTAGACACTCTGTGATGGTTGTGGTATATAGTAAGAAATCGTTGGTGGCTCGTTTTTTATTCTCTGGTTGTTTTTTTTTTTTTTGAAATAAATGAAATTATCTACTCTAAGGGGGTGGGGGAATGGGCTAAGCATCACAATAGACTAGCAATAATGTGGTTCAAAATTTCCTTTGGAGAGAATCGAACCTAAAACCTCTCACTTACAAATTCGCTCAGCTAGGCTCTATGAAGGTTGTGGTATATAGTAAGAAATCATGGGTGGCTCGTTTTTTACTTTCTGGTTGTTTTTTTAAACAAACGATATTATTCACACTAAGGGAGTGGGGGAGTAAGCTAAACCTCACAATTGACTAGTAATGATTCTCTGGTCATTTAGATTCATTGGGTAGAGGCAAATTGGAAAAATGGAAAATAAAAGGTTTTTTTTAGCTAAAATGGTCTCTGAGATTAACATAACTCCTCATTTTGGTCCATAAGATTTGAAATCAATAGAAGTAATCCCTGAATTTATCCATCAATCATTTAGGTCATTTTGTAAAAAATTATGTTACATAAGAATCAAAATGGAAAAAATACCCTCAATTTAATAAACAATGGGCTAGTGTGATTTGACAAAAATAATTTATTCTTATTTAATAGAGATTTTTCACGAAATGACCAAAATGATTGATGGTGGACTAACTCAGGGACCACATATATCGATTTCAAATCTCAATGACCAAGATCAAGAGTTATGCCAATCTTAGAGACCATTTTGACTATAAAAAAAAATGAGTTCCAAAAATATATTTGTCCGAGATTAATGATTCATTAATCCAATGTAATTTAGTCCAAGTCAAGCTAATGTGACTTATATATTTATCCAGTACCCTTAAAACTTTCTTCCTCTTAACCACTGCCAAGTTGCAAATTCCAGATCCCTCCTTCCTCAACCCTATGAACACTTCCGTGTCAGGTTTGGTGAGTATATAATATAAAGAACTAAAACCCTAAACCATCAAAGATTGATATCTTAATTTTTTTATGCAAGACCAAGTGTTCGATTCACATTATAGCATGTATGTAATAATCAATTGGAAGTTGCGTTTGTTTAATAGTTTTTTTGTTTTGACAAACGATAACGATAGCGTTAGCATTATATTGTTAGTTGTTTGAGGGAAAGGAGATCAGTGGAGGTTAAATCCGCCCCAAAAATACATGTATCATTACTTTCCGTCACTACATTAAAATGTTATCTGCGCGTTTGTTTAATATTTGGATCACATTCATTTGCCTATAGTGTAGTTTGACAAATGCATTCTTTTTATATGTTCCACTAGGCACTAGATTCTTATTGTTTTTTCAATTATTTCATTTTTATCTATTTATTGACTTAATGCATCCGATCCAACCTGGTGATTTACTTTATCAATTACAGAAAGGGCTCGTCTCCTACCATATTTTTTAGTTTCCTTAAAAATGATGATACTCTTTAATTAAATATTTAGGGCAAATGCAGGTCATCAAAAGTGGACTTTGCACGTAAAAGTTTGAGTAGTGCGCACTGATCATAAGATAATGTGAATTGATTATCAAATCATGGACAAGATTAAGTCTCATCTTTTAAAACAAATTAAAGATGCTTTTTAGGACCACCAGAAAAAAGGTTGAATGATGGAAAGTGTTCCTCTCTACTCTCCAGTCCTACTTAAAATTATCCAATGTTGGTAATAAAAACTGGACCAATTGATCTATGCATTCGACTCCTTGCATTTGAGTTGAATCATCCGTTTCATAAATTAAAGTAGTTTAAGAAGTATTCTAAAAATGTATACGATCGAGTAAATAGCAAATTAGGGTTTAGGGTTTAGAAAAATGTAAAGATTTGTGCAAGTTACTCTTTCGTCCCCATTTTGCAGAAAATCGTTATAAATATATTAGACACCTGTAAATCAAGTCGGTGAAATAATCTCTCTCTAAAAAGCCAAATGTCATACGTTGAAAACGGAAAATATCAACACACAGAAAATCCACTCCCACAATTAATCCACTAGTTTCATGGCTATAAAAAGTTAATGCATATCAAATCTTTGTTTATGGTAATATGTAGTTTACTTGATTATCTAAGCAATTCTGCTTCCTTCTTTTCTTTTCACGTGCTTCAGATAATTCAATAGCTTTTTCATAGCTTTGCGAAATGAAATTTTGTTCTTCAATTGTCCGAAATTCTGCGAGAATATTAGGGTTCTTATCATGATCTGTTCTTGTAACAACAATGTTGAGTTTTAGGTTTACACAATTGAGTTCTTTTTATACATGTGTCTGCAATGACCGGTACCAAGAACTCCATTTTCAATGAATTTTTGGATCTGGGAGCTTATCAAATTGCTCGTGTAGCTGATTTTATGGGTACAAACTTATTCTAATTTTTTATTTATTTTGGAAATGTTTTGAATTGAAAATTAGTTAGGAGTTTAATAAAGGTGCGAGTATTAAAATTCTAAATCAATTATTAATTTTTATTTTAAAAAATTATGTAACTGACATGTAAATTCATTATTACATTAATGCTAGGGGCTTGGATTAAAATCTGAAAACTAATAAGGTTTTAATCAATGAACATTAGTAACTAGGGACCGGATACTAATTTTTCCTATAATTATTTATCCTCGTTCTACAAATATATTACCAGACTCCTTATTTCCAACTTCCGATCTGGACAAGAGAAAGGCGACTACTAGGCAAAAGACCTATTTTTCCTCATTGCTAGTGCTTGATTGAGCGTAGTTCTGTTTTGCTTCACCTAAATAATTAGAATGAAAATTCTAATTCTAATTTTCATTTTTTATCTAAATAAAATTTTATTCAAAAATTTGGCCCGACACAAATAGTTTTATCCCACGACAACGGAAGCAAATTAAGAGGTTCAATCCCTCTTGTCAAACACTTCCTCCTCTTTTTATAGGTTTTTGATCCCCCTTACGCTTACGACATACGGGGTTGCTTACTTTTTTTTAACTGAACTGTAATTTTGCTTCCTTTAAAAGGGTAAGAGAAGAAAGTTAGTGCTCAAAGTAGTGATGAGTCGAAGAACAACATTTGATAGGTGGTGGGGGCTCGTATTGATTACCATGAGGTCTTGACATATCTAGGCTCTTTAGCTCCCAAATGTTGATAAAGACCTACCTCGGCTGTATGTAAACCCCACTTCATCCCCACCCCTAAGACCATCTCCAATGGTGACCTAAAACCTAAAAATATTTAGCCCAGAAACAGCTTTTCTACTCCAACCCTTCTTGCCTAAAATTTTAGCCCGAGATTATCAAAGAATAAATTAAGGCTATTTTTTTTTAAATAACTTTAAAAAAAAAAATTATGTAGACTATCCTAAATTAATTTTATGAACATTTTAACCTAAAAATATTTAAATTCCGATAAATTTTGAAAAATTACTAAATCAATACATGAAAATCATGATAACCACATAAACTTAATAAAACGGCATTTAATAAACCACATAAACTTAATACAAATGACAATTAATAAACCACATAAACTTAAAAAAAAAAAAGACAATTAATAAACCACATAAACTTAATACAATCGAAAACTCATAAACTACATAAACTTAATAATGATATCCACCATCTTGACTTGGTGATAGACTTGGGTGATAGTCTTGAGATGAATCATCATCTTGAAATATACTCCTTGTGCCATTCTTTCGTAAAATGTCCTTTTGCTTACCACGTAAGTATTTCTTCCTCTATGGAGTGTATTTGTCGAGGTCCTCCATCATCAAATTAATTTCGAACCTTTCTTGCTCCCTATCCCCTTATTCCTTCATGGCCAAACGCATTTGGGCCAATTCTTCTTCCCGATGGCATTGGTTTTCATTCATTCTTGCCATTTCGCTAGCAAATTGTGCACATATCAGATCTTGGGACTTTCCTTTTCTCTTTGCTTCCTTTTGCTTATCTCTACCCGGGGGCCTTGCAAAAGAAGGAGTTGGGTTCATTTGTTCGACACCTTCATTGTCGGCAAAATTCACACCTTCATTGACATCATTTGGGGGTGGGGCTTCACTATGAAATAATCTTCCACATTGTTGGTTCACATCGGTTCCCCACCTCGGACAATCTTTGAGGATGTTCCAAGCAAGATGCAACTTAAAAGCTTGATTTTTTGGTGTAGTTCTTGTCTTGTAAATTGCCATTACTTTGTCACCCTATGCAACAAATACATAAAAACAATTAGTTGCAAAATACTATTATGTACATGACAAATAAAATATCAACAAAGAAACTCACAATTTCTGAGGCGCCCCTTCCATTAGACATGTCAACCATGGCTCTCTCCAAACTTCCCTTCCACAAGGTGCACGCTTTGTTGATAATCTTCCACCGATCATAAACACCACCAACTTCCCTTTGATCGGCGTTGGAGTTTTCATGGAACTTATCAACGATTTTACCCCACAAAACCTTTCTATTTTGATTGGTGCCGACGACACCATCTTCGCTAACATAAATTCATGCCAAACATAAAGCAATATCTTCGTCAAAGGTCCAATTACGACCTCTAACATGCTTTTTTGCCATCTTGAAAATTTTGGAAATGAGAAGAAATGGTAGAAAGAAAAATTGGAAGAATTGTAGGAGAAAAGTGAGTTTTGTGTGGATGTTTGAACAAATACATAGGTATTTATAGAGTTTTTGGTTGAATTTTAAGTTAAATAATTTTTTTAAATTATTTTAGCCGTTGGATTTAAATTTGGACCGTTAGATCTTGTTTTTTACCGTTAGATTTTATTATATTCGATCTAAGCCGTTGGATTCAATAAATATATAAATATAAAACTAAAAAAAAACATTTGAATGTGGACTGTTGGATTAATCAATGGTCCAATTACCACAACTGTGCGATGGAGAAAAGTAGCTGTTGGCTACAGACATATTCTGACACGCCAGGGGACACACCCACGTGGGTGGGGTCCACCTCGGCTAAATGACTTGCGCGTCTGCGAGTGGAGGAAGTGTGTTTGGGCGTTTGGGCTTCACATCACAGTTTTCAGTCTCATCCGTGGGTCCCACTTCAATTTGTGGGCTAAATTTGTGACTGGTATATGCCTTTATTTTAAGTTTTAGGTTTTAAGTTTGGTTTAGATTTTGGGTTGGAGTGGATTTTGGGGGGGGGGGAAGGGAAAATTTAGGTTACCCTTAATGTTTAGGCACAGAAGCTGCTCTAGGACCAGTGCTTGCTATCTGACTATCACAACAATTGTAGTGGTTCAATTGCCTTTTTTTGTTATATATTCCCCATGAAACTCGATTTTAGCCTCACTTTTTCCTTAGAACTCAAATTGTTCCACTTAACCCCTCTAAAATAAGGTTTCATTCCACATTGCTTGGATTTTGTCAACTCTATAAAATTGGGCACTTTGTTCATTTACGAGAAAAATTAGCTCCCATTTTAAAGAATTGACATAATTCAGGTAAAGTGAGATGAAAATAAAGTTTTAGAAAGTTAAGTAGAACAATTTGTGTTACAGAAAGAAAAATGAGACTCAATCGAGCCAAAAGGAATAATAAAGAATAAACCATTTTCTTTTATTTTGACAATAGTCATAATTATATAACAAATTGCTCTCTTTTTTTTCAACAACTATCGCCAACGATATTAGTTAGTTGGAGTAAAAAAAAGTCTAACACCCATGCATTGGCGAAGCCGCAACAACGCAAGAAGGTGCAGTTGCCCCTCCGGTTAAAATTTGCCCCTCTAAACCTACACAGAAGGTGTTTGACGAAATACTTGAATGAAGGTTGCTATCGCTGTTGCGGCACGCAACCTTTTTTTTTTTCTAAACTTAGGCCAAAACGGCATCGTTATGAGCTTGAAAAAAAAAAAGGCCTTATTTTTGTGGTAAATATATATATACACACACATACAAACACACGAACAATAAACTGGAGTGCTCGTGTCCAGATAAAAATAAGACATAAGTTTCTGCATTGGAACTAGCACCAACAACATGCCACCGCCGCCCAGCTAACTCACCGCCACGTGCCTTCCCCCTCCATGCCGTTGTTAGCCACCACCGGCCATCACCTCGTCAATAATAATTATAATTTGTTTGTATTGACAAATTATAAACGACATTAAAATTATCTATTATCTAAAATGTCCTTGTTGTCTATATTTTTTCGGACCTTTTATCTTTTTAATTTTTGCTCTTCCCCTCAACAATTCTTGACGTTGCCTTACAACCGTGCTAGCGTTCTTTTCCCAGCATTGGTGCTGACATTAGTGCTTGTTGTTTGCAATCTAATTTTGTTTACATTAAAATAGTATTAAAAATCTCATTCAAAAACCCTAATCTAGCTTCAGCTGGTTGAGCTCTTAGGTCTAGTTTGATAGAGAGAATTAGCTTGAATAGAACTATTCACTATATTAAAGGCATTTCAAAGGAAAAAAATGAATGAACAAATTCCTTGTTTTGTTCAAGTTAAAGATTACTCATGAAGAACCACAACGGGTGCCTCAGTGGTTGGGAATAAATTTCAGGCTTGTATTCTACACGGCATGTCCTAAGTTCGATTTTTGGCACTGGTGAATCATATGATAGTGGCCAGGAGGAGGTTGAAATGCCTATGTGAGTCTTTCTAGTCCCGGAAGGGTGGACTGCCATGGTGAAGCTACTAGCTGGTCCCATTTAAAAAAAAAAAAAGAAGATTACTCATGAAGAATAGTTGTCCCTTTTAAGGATATCTTTTCTTCAAAGTAACTATCAACTTGGACAAAATTACGAATTTGTCATCTATTTCTTCCTCGAAAATGCCTTTATTTTTATAAATAGTCATATCCAAGCCAATTCTGTCTATCGAGCGATGCGTACGATATGTGTACAAATATATTCCAATTCGAGGACCCCATGTGAAACCATTTATTGTTCGTAATGGCTTAAATGCTAAAATTGGTTTAGTAAAAAAAAAAAAAAAATTTACTATGACAAAAGATGACTGTTAATTCTAAAAATACACAAAATGATATGACGGAATTTGATCGAAAATTGGTGTTTTTATAGGACAAAGCTCAATATTAATACAAATATAATATCTTTAGAATTAGAAAGCCATAACTCTACTTTTGAGTCACAAGACTTCACTAAATAAGAAAAGATAGACGGAAAAATGGGGGCATGATTTTCAAAGGTGGTAACGGATACTTTAAAAATCACAACCTTGCACTTTTACATTACATGGAAGCAGTGGCGGATCCACAGTGGGGTCGTCGGGGTCGCACGACCCCTTGGAAACCATGGAAACAACCTTGAAGCTCCCATATGCGACCTCTTGAAGCTCCCATATGCGACCTCTTGGAGCTGGGGTCGTCGGGGTCGGAGGCACGCCAACTGTTCGACAAAAGCCCTGAACGAAAACTGGGCAGGAAGAGGAAGAAGAAGCAGCCCACTCAAATGAGCTTGGTTGTGTGCTTGGTTGCATGCCTGTTTTTGTCAAGTGAATGATATTTATACATGCTACTTTTTATAACTCTATCCAGTTTAATTGGTCTTTCTGATAAAGAAATGATTGGGGTTGGAGGAGTGCTATATGAGAACGAGAACATTAAGAAGATACGGAAATTAATTTGAAACATCAAGCTGTCAGGGAAAGCAAAAATTTGGATACGCCAGTAACAAGACAATAAAAGAGGAAGTTTAAGTGAATCTTACTTGCATGAATCCACATAAACGAATTATGATGTGATTTATGCCAGAATCTTGGGTCAGTCCCTATACTTTATTATTGTTCCATGCACAGATTAATTCGACACTGCACCAAACGCCCGACTAATGGAGTTAGTACTATCCGACGACTATTTATCTTATCCGACTGAAATAGTCAATACAGTCCGAAGTACCAAACGAGGCTAAAAAAAAATTTCGCACTGCGCGCGCTATGACCCCATAAACATTTTTTCCTGGATCCGCCACTGCATGGAAGAATTAGCACCAACACCCTATTAACAGGGTATTAACACCTTGTTAATTGGGCATCAATATTATATTAGACAGAAAAAACTCCAACATCCAACCTGCCACGAAAGCTAACAAAAGTTGGAAGAATTATCTATGTCAGTCACACAGTCAGACAAAAACCACAAATAGTATTCAAAGAAAATAAATGTGCTACACCAGAAAAATTAAATAAACAAATTAGATCCAAGACTGTGTGGGAAGATTTGAAGATACCAAGCCTGGTTGGTTCAATGGAAGGAGAAAAAACATACAAAATTGTTTGGATTTAAAATAAACATCGGTCCTGATTAAGGTCCAATTTTGTTATTCGCACTTAAAAAACAGTTGGGTATTTAATTTAGCAAAAATGAATAGTGCACAAGTCCAAGTACTGTCCACGTGGAATCCTAAGCGGCACACTACGCGATTAAGGGCTGGTTTGGTATTGTTATGCTTTGAAAAAAAGCTGCTGTGAGAATAAGCGGTTATGCTATGAGAATAAGCAGCTGTGAAATAAATCAGCAGAGTGTTTGGTACACTTTTTTGTAAAAGTGCTTTTGGAAAAAAAAGCAGTCTAATAGTGAGTCTTTTCATTAAAGAAGCACTGTAGCTCCGTGTGCTTTGAAAAAAAGCCAGTTTTCCAAAGCTGCAAATAGGAGCTTCAGTTTTTTCTTTTGATTTCAGCTTATTCTCACAGCAGCTTCTAAAATAAGCCATTTTTTTTAGTTTACCAAACACCTAAAACCCTCACATCTTTTTTTCATGGGTGCTTTTTTTTTAAGCACCTCACTTCCAGGTCTAACTCAGTCGGTTTTTACGGAAGAAAAGTGCTTTCTGATGGCATTTCCGTAGTTTTGCGAAGATAAAAGCTTAAGTTGCAAAGTAAAATTTTCTCCTCTGGCAACGGTCACATCAACAACTGAAAGAAAGACATGTTCCATAAAAGGCAGTACAAAGGCAGAAGACGATGACACTTGCACGCTACCTTTTCTAATTCCTTTTGTAAATTGACAATTTGTAATTGCATTTATGTTAAAGCTCTGCTACATGGACAAGGATTGTCACCCCCTCTTACTTTTGGGGCCTTTTTGTATGTGTGGTTATGGTTAAACCACGTCAATATTTTATATTACTATTTATTTTTGTCTTATTATCTTTATAAAAAAATAATATAAAATATTAACGTGACTTAACCGTGACCACACAAAACAGGAGGGTACGGAAGGGCACCGGAAGTGAGAGGGCAGACAATCCTTGTCCATGCTACATTGCCTATAGCATCGATTTCCTATATTAAAACTTCCTTTCAAAACACTTCATCCACTAGCAAGAACTTGCCGAATAGGTTTATAACTTACTCGATACGGTGACGCCTGTATTTCTCATTTCTTTTCAAGTTATTACTTTGTGGTTGAATATTTGATAAGTGTAACTTTTCATCTCCTTCTTTTCATTTTCATATAGTTTTCATACATTCTATGACTGTATTTATATGAGAATTGCAAGCTTAGTTGAACCAAGGTCCAAAGTTTGTGGTTATCACTTGCCATACACAAAGAAAATATTTAAAGTCCTTTATATAATAAGACATTGCAAAGAACTTAACATAAATTTTAAACCCTTTATGGCATAGTATATTGATTAGGAGTTCAGTTTACTTGTGGCACGAGTTACAATCTAACAACAAAATCATTCAATTTTTCTGTTAGTATTAAACCAACACACTTGACAATAAAAAAAATTAAAAAAAAAAAAAAAAACTCATTTGGAAGAGCCTGTACTACTCAAGACTTTCAAAGACAATTTTAAACTAATAAAGAGTTACCGAAAGTATGAAGCGGAGAATTACGCCTCTTACCTTGGAATTTTAACTAAAAAATGTCAATCGCCAAATTCTTGAAGATTTCCGGCATGGAAAATACCATTTTTTCACTTAGTTATTCAAACGGCTGACTTCGAATTTTCCACGTTCCATTTTCTGACTTATTTACTAAAGAGTGTATTTTTTTTCACAACTCTAAAGAGATGATGATGCTCCACTCTATTAATTATTGTTAGATTACTTTAAGTTTCAGGATATGCGTAGTAAATAGATTAAATCAAAATCATTAAACGATAATCAATAAAGTTATAAGCATTACTATCATTTTAAGATGCTGAGCAAAACATTTCTTTTTGCTAAATACAAAGTTTTTTTCCTTGTTCAAACACACGGTAATTTCTTACCCACTTAACCAGCAAGTTGCAAGTTTGCAACCTTCACTCTCTCTCTCTCTCTCCCCCCAACAGTCCGAAAGATCCAAATTTCCACAAATCCATTGTTTACCAAATTGACCAACCAACCCCAATCTCCAATCAGGCACCCACGACTGACCTGACTCGAGACCCATTTGCTGCGCTGGCTTCTTCATCGTTTTCGTCGAGCTTTCACAACAAGAACAAAGCACAGCAGTGCCCCATTTTTCCTTTTTGTCTTTTTCGTGTCTGGAAAAAAAGAGGAGAATCTTCCGAGAAAAATGAAAAACGGATGGGCAAGCAAGTGTTGAAACGAATATTAGAAACAGAAAAAAAAGCTTTAGTCTTTGATGCACATGTGAAATTGTGAATATCCAAATCCTACTGCACACGCTAACCTCTCTCTCTTCCTTCTTGTGGTGGAGGTGAAAGAAAGAGGATCACCATCATCCCCATCATCATGATTTCAAGATTAGAAAATGTCCAACACCAACAGCCACTACCAGCCGCCCACAAAGTAAACGCTCCTTCCCTCCCCTTTTATTTATTATTATCTCCTCCCCATGTCAACGTCACTTGTCTCACACACCCATCGCTCTCTCCCTCTCTCCCTCTTCCTCCCCCCCCCCCTTCTTCTGGGTCAACTTCCCAATTGGGGTTTCTTCCTTTGTTTTCCTGCCATCCCAAAAACCCAATTCCCCCCGCCCTCTGCACCAGGTAGATATAGCTCTCTCTGTCCTCTCTCAGGCATTTATTCAAACATGTGCTGGGCGTTCTAGATTGGTACTATTCCTGCTGCTGCTTCTTCTATGATTCCAATAGATTGTAGTTAGAGTATTGATGGTGATGTGATTGAGTGAGAGAGAGAGAGAGAGAGTCTTCATGTCTTCTTCTCTTGTTCGGATGAAACACGACAAGCAGAAGGTGAAGGTCCCAGCAATACCAACACCACCAACCTTTCGTCTTCTCTGCTATTTGGGTCAATGGATTCTCGTCCTTCTCATTCTTCCTTGCTCTGCCTCTGCTGCCTGCGACCGGCTCGATCGCGACGCTCTTTTGTCCTTGCCCTTCAACACACCGTTGAATTGGTCTGCTTCCACTGACTGCTGCCTTTGGGATGGAGTCACCTGCGACCCGGTTGAGCACAGCCGCGTCGTCCGGCTTTCTCTGCCCAGGAGAGGCTTATCCGGTGTCGTCTCTCCGTCCATCACCAACCTCACCCGTCTCACCCACCTCAATCTTTCCCACAATTCCCTCTTGGGTTCTCTCCCAGACGACTTGCTTTCTTCCCTCCCAAGTATTGAGGTCATTGACTTGAGCTTCAATCGTCTCATCGGCCGCTTCCCACAATCCTCCCATGAAAGCAGCCACCTGCAGATTATAAACTTGTCCAGCAACTTCTTCAATGGAACAATCCCAGCTTCGATCCTCGTCCCTTCAGTGTCCGTTTTCAATGTCAGCAACAACAGCTTTTCGGGACCGATACCGGTCAGCAATGGCGGGAATCACACTTCCCTTACCTTCTTGGACTTGTCCTTCAATAAATTCACTGGCCCAATTCCCCCAGGAATCGGACTGTGTTCGAGGCTCCAAACTTTTCGGGCAGGTTTCAATACCCTTAATGGTTATCTCCCTGATGAAATTTTTATGCTTGCTGATCTCCAACAGCTCTCTCTGCCTGTAAATATTCTCTCTGGACCCATCAGTGATGGCATCATGAACCTCACCAATCTCAGGATCCTCGAGCTTTATTCGAACAACTTCTTTGGGCAAATCCCTGGGGATATTGGTAACCTTTTCAGGTTGGAGAATCTGCTCCTACACATCAACAACTTCACTGGTGCCTTGCCTCCGTCCCTCACCAACTGCACAAATCTATCCACTTTGAATTTGCGGGTTAACAACTTGACTGGACAGCTCTCTGCCTTCAATTTTTCCACTCTCCAACGCCTCGCCACTCTGGACCTTGGCAACAACAACTTCATTGGTGAGTTACCTCAAAGCCTCTACTCGTGCAAGTCCTTAACTGCTATTAGATTGGCTAGCAACCAGCTCACTGGCGAGATATCACCTGAAATAGTCGCGTTAGAATCGTTGTCTTTCCTGTCCATCTCTACCAACAGCCTGACAAATGCCGCGGGGGCTTTTAGGAATCTGAAGGGTTGCAAGAATCTGACCACTCTGGTCTTGTCGAAGAATTTTTGGAATGAGGCTTTGCCAGATGATAAAAGCCTTGGAGCCCCAGTTGGATTCCAAAGTCTTCAGGTTTTTGCTATCGGGGGTTGCCAATTCACAGGTCAAGTACCCACCTGGCTAGCCAATGTTACAAATCTTGAAGTCTTGGACTTGTCGTTTAATTTTATAACTGGTTCGATCCCCGGTTGGTTGGGCAGTCTGCACAACCTTTTCTACGTTGATTTGTCTAATAACCACCTTAGAGGAGGATTTCCTCTTGAGTTCTGCTGGATGCAAGCTTTGACATTGAAAGAGGCTAGTGAGATAGTGGACAGAAGTTATCTAGAGTTGCCTGTCTTTGTGATGCCCAACAGTGCTACTAATCAGCAGTACAATCAGTTGTCCAACCTCCCCCCGGCAATATATTTGGGTAACAACAGCCTTACTGGCAGTATCCCCATTGAGATTGGTCAATTGAAGTATATTCATGTGATGGACCTCAGTCATAACAACTTCACTGGCTGCATCCCGGAACAAATTTCTAACCTGACCAACTTAGAGAAATTGGACCTCTCCTATAACCATCTTTCCGGTGAAATCCCTGCTTCTCTCAAAGGTCTGCATTTCTTGTCTTCCTTCAGTGTGGCATACAATGATCTTAAGGGACTTGTACCATCTGGAGGTCAGTTTGATACTTTTATGAACTCCAGCTTTGAAGGGAATGCTGGACTATGCGGCCCTCCAACTGCTCACATCACTTGCCCTCAACCTTTATCACCTGCTGGTCGAAGATCTAACAGAAACCTTCTTATTGGGCTCACCTTTGGGATCTGTTTTGGCATTGTATTTATTGTTGTCTTGTTAGTAGTGTGGATGTTGTCTAATAGAAAAATCATTCCTGGAGGAGATACTGACAAGACGGATTTCGAGACCATGTCTAGCCAATCTACTGTTGTTGCTCCTGAGCTTGACAAGGATACCAGCTTAGTCATACTGTTCCCAACCAAGACCAATGAAATCAAGGATCTTAGTATAACTGAAATCTTGAAGGCGACTGACAATTTCAGTCAAGCAAACATCATTGGGTGTGGAGGTTTTGGTCTGGTTTACAGAGCAACGTTGGCAAATGGGACCAGGCTAGCTGTTAAGAAACTCTCAGGAGACTTGGGTCTGGTGGAAAGGGAATTCACAGCAGAAGTTGAGGCACTGTCCACTGCCCAACATGAGAATCTGGTTTCCCTGCAAGGTTATTGCGTGCATGATGGTGTTCGCCTATTAATGTATTCGTATATGGAGAATGGGAGTCTGGATTACTGGTTACATGAGAAAGTGGATGGTCCTTCCCAATTAGATTGGTCAATTCGACTGAATATTTTGCGAGGAGCAGGCTGTGGGTTGGCTTACATGCACCAAATATGTGAGCCGCACATTGTGCATCGTGATATCAAGTCAAGCAACATCCTCCTGGATGATAAATTTCAAGCACATGTTGCTGATTTTGGATTGTCCCGGTTGATTCTTCCGTACCAGACTCATGTTACAACCGAGCTTGTTGGAACTCTTGGTTACATTCCTCCAGAGTATGGACAAGCATGGGTGGCCACTTTGAGAGGAGATATGTACAGTTTCGGGGTTGTCATGCTTGAGCTGCTAACCGGAAAAAGGCCTTTTGAGGTATGCAAGCCAAGGGGGTCAAGAGAGTTGGTTGGCTGGGTGCAGCAAATGAGGAGAGAAGGCAAACCTGAGGAAGTTTTTGATCCTCTCCTGAGAGGGAAAGGCTTTGAAGAAGAGATGCTGCAGGTTCTTGATGTTGCTTGCTTGTGTGTCAACCAGAACCATCTTAAGAGACCTACGATCAAGGAAGTTATCAGTTGGCTGAAAGATGTTGGGACATCCCAGCAACATGAAGATAAAGACTAGTACATTATTTTTTTTTCCTTTGACACTTGTTAAGAAAGTATTTATATGTATACTTGCACATAAATATTTTGGGTATTGTTGCAGAATTTCACCACATTACTTGTGTAAATGCTTTAAAGATCTACGAGGCATCTATAGTTTTGTCTAAACCTCTGAGGCTTGGCATTTCCAACTCTTTTATTACAGAAAACATGAATTTTTGCACGACAGCGATCTTTCTGTCTTAGACTTTCACCACTTCTCTGAACAAGAATCGCGCAGAAGAACCTGATTGTGATATCCGTACATTGGATTGATCGCAATTGATTGCATAAAGTCATTCTATCCATTGATGAACAAAGTAATATATAAAAAATAAAATGTCCATTGAAATTTTTTGTAATCGGTCTGTTACTGTTAGATTCTGTGTAAATTTCTAAATTTTGAGACACCTGCCGATGCACACATCACTAGTTCTGTTAATCCGGAGTGCGAATTGCATAAATCTTTGGGAATGCAGAATTGCAGATGTCACTGAACATTTCGGTGTGATTACTTAATTGGTTTTACTCATTCCTGATATGAATTGATTATCCCTGCCATGACGAGATTTTTTTTTTCTTTTTTCTTTTTTCATGCGTGTGTGAAAAGAAAGACGATGTTATTGATACTGATATTCAAGTACGATCAGAATCACGAAGGAGAATATCCTGAAATTAAGTCAGGAGGAACGTCACTCTACGCTATCGCACCGCAGAGTCTTGGATTTGGATTTGAAAAGGCAAAAGCTCGCAAGAGTGATGTCTGCATAATTGCCACCTTCATGAGGGAGACATCACTGATATTCAACTTTTGTGGGAAAATGCTTTGGTGAGTCATCGAATTGGCGCAGCTCTTCACAGACCTGTACATGCGCAGAGCGTTTCACCAATTTGTACTTCCTCTCTGGCCCGATGTGATTTTCATTTTGGGTGATTATTTTGACGGCGGTCCTTATCTTTCAGATGAAGAGTAAGAAAGCCCAATGGTTTTTTTGCTGTTTCAGTGAAATGTGCTTTCTTTGTTGATGTTTTAGTTGATTTGATTGCTTCATCTGATGGCTTTATATCGAATTAGCTCGGAATTGTTGGGTTTTCTTTAAAAATTGTTGCTTGACTCGCTAAGGTTAGGTTCTTTTTTGTTCCAATCTTGGATTGACTTTGCTGTATTCTGTGGAATGGCATTGCCGTTGTTTGCTTGATTTTAGGTGGAATGAGTCGTTAATCCGTCTGAGACATATTTTTTCTCTGAGGGTGCGAGACAGATATTTAAATATCCTAGTTTACTACCTTCCTGGAAACCATGACATTGGCTATGGAGTTCTCCACTCTCGTATGGAAAAGGTGTTTTTGTTATGTTGCCATTAAATAATAACTTAAGTTTTGGTCTAGAACTACTCTGACAGTTACTTGTTTGTCTTGCACATTGCTTAAAAACTTTTTCGTTTTGTTAGTATTACATGCGCATATTATTGAAATGAAGACGATCTGAGTGTGAACTTTGCATAATTTTCTAGAGAAACCATATACAAAAGATCAACGAACATATTCCATTAATTCATTTATAGATGTTCAAGCGTATCCAAGGGTTTTATTGACCCATATTCGATTGGATCGAAGAGATTGGACAGATTGTAATGGCTTTTCAGATGTTGAGTTTATTTGTACTCATAATGTTTTTAAACTCACGATGTTTAGTATTTAAACTCACGATGTTTTTTATTTGTACTTTAAATGTTTAGCGGATTCTGCGATCTGCTAATGGTCAAGAAGTAATGTAAGTGTTTTCTCGTCTTGTGTTTTGGACAACTGAAATCAGAAAGCTACATTATCTTGCAAGTTTGGTAGGTGGCAGCCAAGGATTCAGTACAATTTTACAGGTATCAGAACTACATTACAGAGGAATCATCAAACTACGTACTGGATTCAATTAAACCGGTTAGTGCTGTTTCCTCTCTATCATGCATCTTGTCTGTGAGAGCCCTATTAATTGATTCAGACTGTAGGATCTATATTTTACTTGCAACAATAACTTTTTGAGTGATTTCTGTAGATACTTGTTTTATCCGGTCATGATCATGGTCAGTGCCGCGTGATCCATACGCCAAAAAAGGGCCTGTGGGGGAGGTAAGCACTCTATGCGTTGGGATGTATAATTCTTACCAGGACATGATTTATTATTGATAAATACCTTTCAGTACACTGTAGGGATAGTAAGTCGGCAGCAGGGAAACTTGTATCCGTCTTTCATGTTATTGTCTGCTAGTAATTTTGTACCTTCAAATGCATCCAGTTCTGAAGAGGCAATCTCAACTTGTCCGTGCTTTCTTCCAATGCAATCACACATTTATTTATGGTAACTCTTCATGTTGATGTGTGTTGATTTATACAACTAAGCTTTTCCGTTGGCTTTGTTTCCGTCTCTTACCTGTCTTTTCACAAATTTCCAGGTATCTATCACTATTTGTTTTTACCCTTGTTTCTCTCCTGCTTTGGCCATATAGTGGTGTGAGTCTTTGGCATCATTGTAGTGATTTGATGGGGATTGTAAAACAAGTAATCAGTAGCATCAGAAGTAGAACAAAAGAGAAAATTGAATATCTAAACTGTGTATATGAGATGATTTGGGATGCAGAAGGATCAATGCATCTTGTCAAGAAAGCCATAGGCACTTCTATTGCACGTTCAATCGAGAGAAACTCAGTTGAAAGGTTTGTTTCTGTCCTACATTTTCATACCCTATTTCTATTGTATGTGGCTGTGTATGTACATATCGAGTCCCACATCACCTGTGTATTGAGTTAACGCGAGTTGTATAAGCTATTATGGGGAGTCCCTCTAGTGATTAGTCTTTTGGGAATATTGTGCCAATGGAAGAAGTGTGCGTTTTTAAGATGGCGAGTGGTGGAATGGTATTTGAGTGTGTGCTAAACATTTCATTGGTTTTGTAGGTCTTCGTTTCACATGTCCAAACCACCTTAACAGATTTTCTCTCGTCTTATCTAATTGTTATATATCCATTGATATATCATGTGCTTTACATTCTTTTCTTTTCTAGCAGAGGTAATGCTGTGCTGCAGTCCGCAGCTAGAAAGAATATTTCCCAGGACATAGAGGTTTCTGTGAATGGAGACTCTGATGCGGATTCTGTGGTTGATCCATTGGCAAAGTTACTGCCTAGAGCAAGCAGATCAAGGAAAAAGACGGTGACCAGAAGATTGGTGCAGACATTACTAATGGTCATGATCATCGCTGCAGTAAATGTACCCCTCTATGTGATGTTACTTTTCAAGGATTGAATCGACCAATGACATCGAATTTGCAGATATATTGGGTTGTACATAATACAAAGAAGGAATACCATGTCGACATATAGCTCGCATATGGAAGTCTGGGTGAATCCCATCGCTTTTGTACTTTTGAGTAGTAGCTGAAAGTATTCCATATCCTTTTGAACAATTGTAGAAATTTTTTGCCGATGGCATGTGGAAATATTAAAACAGTTTTAAGTTTGAAAACATGATTGGTGGTAAAGATTTAGGGATTGTTTGGAATTGATTTTAAAATGAATGAAAACGTTTTTGATGAAATTGATTTTAGGATTCAAAAGTATTTAAAATGTTTTTTTTTTAAGAAACGCCAGATATATGCTTCTTGCAGGACGCACTTGAATTGTTTTTCTAGAATCTACTTAGATTTTTAGTATTACTAAAGATTGATTTAAAAAACATTTTCATAAAAAATACTTTCAATAATTAAAAAGTATTTTCAAACGAGCCCTTAGATTACAAGGCACGTTTGGGAAATCCTTGTTTAGATTTTACCTAATATATTTTCAGGCATTATTAGGTGTTTCATTTGATGAATCTGCAAACTTTCCCAAACTTGACAGCATATCCGTCGACATCCCATTTGAGTGGGTCACGAGATTGGATGTGGAATTTGCTGTTTGTAGTGGAATTTCACATCTTGTGTGTATATGAGTAGGGGTACAAGAAGGATGTAGAACTTACTGTTTATAGTGGATTTCATACTGATTGTTCTAGGAGAGCGGCTTTTCTGCAACCGATTTATCGCCTTCTCTGCATCTCTCGTCACATGATTAATGAGAGATGCAAAGAGAAATAGAAAGTACTATACATCTGTTGCATGTAAGTCTTACACTTATCTAGAGTCACATAATATTTTATAATCCAGATAATCATAAAGTTAAATTTAAGGGTGTTGAGTCAATTTATCTAATTATAGTCACATTTGAATCCAAATGACAATCATTGCAAAACCCATGATTACAAGTTATTAAACATTTTTGGCCAAACCAAGATGTTGGCAACTAGAACTTATTATATAGCAAGTGCTCCATTGCTCTTAAAACATCGCCTGCAAACCCATGATTACAAGCTTTATATTCTCCAACATTGACAAAGAGGGTGAAAACATTGGATTTGGATCCCATCCGGATTAAATTGTAGGAATCTTAGAGATTCTCACATCTTAGCCATTTTTGTATATCATACGGTAAAAAATCATTTGAATTTTATTATTTAAAATTCAACACAAATAGTACCTAATGAAAACTGATCATACGATATACAATGAACGGTTAGCATGTGAGGATCTCTAGGATTCCATAAAAATGATCCGGAGAGAATTCTGATCAGAAAACATTTTCTCCCGTAAAACTCCAAAAAAAATAGGAAAGAAGGAAAAAGGGAGAAAACAAAATAAAGAAAAATAGGAAAAAGCATACACCAGTTGTACTGGTAAATATTGACCATTGAGGCTGCAATGAGTCAATCAAACAGGCCTTTCAGATAGACTCCTCCATGTCAGCTACAGTGTCCATGCTTTGAAGGTCCGGCTAGTTAAAAACCATGTGTGTGGGCATAAATTTTAACCTCTTATGTGCTCCATAAACCTAAGTTGGGTTGGCCCCAAAATTAGGTCAAAAAACTGAGCAGTGGCACTCCAGAGCAAGGAGAAGATAACCCACACAACAATTGAAACCAAACCGGACCAGCAGAAACAAGCATCTTCCATGGAGTAGTGTAGAGTAGGTACAAGGAAAAAAGGTTATAGTAAGACCGGACGGTGAGGTTTAGTGAGCACTGAACCCGTCATACATGCATGTGTGACCTCTCACTCACGACATGCATGTGAGTCGCATCATATAACAGTGATGGATCTCGTAAACATGTTGTCAGAGGATGAAACATTAGGTATGACGATGGGCTCAGATAATAAGTTTTTCTGGGATAAGGTGTAAAGAAGAGAGTCAAACTAGCTAATCATCTCCTTGAATGTACCAGCAAAGGAGCATGGTGGCGCAGCGGCGTAGGCTGTAATTACGGGCACGTTGATCGCTTCGAGTGAGCCTTGACTGTGGCTGATTCAACCTGGTTGCATTGTACTTGAACCATATCCATGACTGATGATGGCTAGGCGAGCTGAAATGTGATGGTTTGAAATGAAAAATAGAAAGAAAAAAAAAAGAAAAAGAAAAAGGAAAATAAAGAAACAAAGCTCAGGAGAGCTTGAAGGAGTAGAGTGTAGGGTAAGATGGTAGAAGTATATACACAATTTCAAAGCATGGAGTCGGCTGAAGTTTGAAGCAAGGACGTAAACATGGTCAGGCTCGGAAACTGAGGGATATGCAGCCTCAGCAGCATAGTTTTCTATGAAGAAGGGGGACGTGGGGTTCAATGTAGTAAAAAATTGGAAATTACTTGCATTCACCTTGTTGTTCTCTCAATTATAAACGTGTGTATTTTTGCTTACCACCCTTAATTGGTGATAAATACTCATCATCTTACTTATACCATTGGATAAATTCGCCTTTTGACGAGAATTGAACCTAAGATCTCTCACTTACAAATGAAGATTAATATCACTAGACCGTAGTACTAAGTGGTAGATACCTATTTCATGTTATATAATAAATTGAATTAAATTTGTCAAGTCCGCCTAGGCCCCACCTAGTTGTCGATGCACTAAACCTCAACTTACCGCACAACTAGTGCCTAATGTCTTTTGAAACTTTGCCCCAAACTAGTATCAAGATTAAAGAAACTTGATTCGAATTTGACCAAAATATATACAAGAAATTGTAGAAAAATTGCATGAGAAACCCATTTAGATATGCAAAAGCAGTTGAGTTTTAGAGGCAGGTGCTTTGTTGCTAATCAATTAGGGCTAAGAGGGTTGGATTCGAATAGGGTGACTTGTACAAGTAAGGAATCAGAAGGAGAAAGAGAAAAATGGAGGGTAAGAGGTAGAGAGAAGAGGGAGGAGAAATTCTTGACGTAGACGATGGCAAACGCAAGTAGCTGGAAGAGGATTCGAGAAAGGGATCGAGAAAGCAGCGAGCATGCTTCTTTTAGCAACCCGACTAATTATACATAAGTTGTGGAGTGTATAAATTAGTGAGTGTGAGCCGTATAAAATAGGTGGGACCGAATTAATTTGTCTGGTTCTTATTTAGTACAGATGACACCAAACATTGGATTCGTACTAAATAGTACTATCTGGTGTCTAATAGGGCCTGCCACCCTTGCTAACGCAACCCCAGAAACCACTCGACATATGCGGTTCTTCAAGCGTAGCTACTACCTTCGCGTGAACCTTTTCCTGGAGTAACCTTCTTCCCGATTTCCTTTATATCTCTCTCACCTCCGACCTTTAGTCCCCCTACCCCCTTACATATTGCGTCACCCGCACCCGAACGACCTGGTTGCTGAAACCAACCTCTCTAAGCAACTGCGACAACCTCTCTAAGCACCCGAACGAGCGGCGTGCTCTTCCCGACAAATGATATGAACCGTTGCAAATTGAACTGACCCAGAAATGTGAGCTTTTCAATTTGAGAATTACTTGATAAAATTTAACCCAAATGTAAGGGTGGACATAGTACGGTTCGGTGTGGTTTCACCCTCAAACCGGAACTGAAACCGGGATATATCAACGATTTGGTTTGGTGCAATTTTGCTTAAATTTATTACTAAAATCGTACTGTTCGGATCACACCAGTTTCGATTCAGTTCATGCCAGTGTACCGTTCTGAATACTAAATCATTTGAATACCAAATAAAAAGGTATGTAAAGTTTATTTGTTTTTGCATACTTGCATTCAAATACAACTTCTAAAATGGTTATACAAGTTACAAACAAAACATATCCTTTTCACATACTAAATCAAAATGAAAATTGATACCAAGCAAACAAAAAAAGAAGGGTAAATTACATATAACTACCTCAACTATTGGGTCAGTCATTGTAACGCCCCGCCCCCGAAATACTTATTTTCAGGAAATAATTCCAATGATAGGCCCAATTTAAACTCTTAATTAATTTACTACGATTAATCACGATTCTTTACTTCAATTCCTTAATTCCTCATAAAACTATATCCATATTTTAATTATCAAAACATACGATAAAATTATCAATTTAATCCCCAAATTTCTTCTATTAAAACAACTTCTCAACAAAAGATTAATTTTCAATTATTTAGGGCTGCATCTAACCCCTGTTAGAATGCCTACGTACCCATGAGCGGGATCAAGCCCTTTGTAGTTCACTGTTCATTCTTTTATCCATTTCCAAAAATATTCTAGTAACATAAATATTCAACATTAGCTTTCACAATTGAATCACACCAAATGGGTACTATAACGCCCCCAAAATTATGTACGAACACTATTCACGGTAATAGGCCCAAAATAAAATCATGGTTAATTAATATTCTATTAACCACCATAAATCAAATTCGATCATTTCATGGCTAAATATATATAATAAAAAATCACATTTAAATGGAAATCACATTTATATAACCATTTCATATTCATAAACAATATTAATGTAAGAATTCAAGGTAATAACCATATCACATAAATTTGAGTCACTCTCTAACCAATGTAGGCCCACAAGACTTCACTTAGTATCCCATAGTACTAAATTTAATACTCAGAACGTTACGAACATGTTGACCAAAAGTCAACTCTCGATCAATGGTAGGGTCCACAATCCTATGTAATTCAATCCGGAAGATTCGCCCATCGGATTTCAGATCTGCAACTTCCTAAGGTCTGCATTATGCTTATAGACCGATATACTAAATTCTCATCGCGATCTAACGGTCAGATCTCTACCAATTACTAGGATGAGGTGGCGGTCAACAATTTATTTTACAAACTTAGAAATCCAATTCGGAAAGATCCATACTTCGGAATTCCAATTCGTCAGTTCCTAATATCCTCAAATATTACATTCTATAGTGCATTAGAGTTTGGCGACGATCCAACGGTTGGATCGTCAATTCAAATAATAATCAAGTAATGCACCTTAATGAAACTAGGTTCACAATCATCAAATCACATACTACGACGTCAAAAATGAGATCAAGATATCAATTTAGCATAAAATAGCATCGGCGGCCCACTGGCCACGTGCCGCCGTAGGTGGCAGTCGGCCGTCTTGACTCGTCGGAAAATTCAACTATTTCCAAAAATTACCAAATTTTACAGGCAAGTAAATCTCAGTGAGGGGAGAAATTTTCATACTTGTGACTAAGCCCAATTTGGCAGGGAAAAGCTCCAATTCCCCTCGAACCTGCCGAAACCCTAGAATTTGGGTGTTCTTCAATTTGACCAATCCACAACACCACCGCTCCTAAACTGTTTGGGCTTTGTTCCTGGCCTCGGGATAAGTGTTTGATGGTGGTGGTGGTCAACATTACTTTCACGATCGTCGGATTTCCATCGTGGCACCCTTTGAACCCACGGGTTCTGTTCTACCTGAATTCAAGCTCAAACCCAATAAAATTTGGGTGAAAATGGACGAGGTGAAGAGGTTAATTAATTTGAGGATGGTGGCGAGGTTTGTATTGGCAAGGTTCATCGAGAAGGTGGGAGAACAGGTCGAGTCCATGGGTTATTCGGGTCAACCAGTTTCCCCCCTTTCATTCTTCTCTCATGTCCCCTCATTTCCCTTTTCCTGATCGGTCAATTTCCAATCCCCCTCTCTCCTTTCTCTCCCATTGCTCCAGATTTTCTGGAGCCTTCCAAATTAATGGCAAAATGACTATTTTGCCCTCAATTTCAATCGTTAATAGTCTCTTCATTATAACTCCGTTTCACGAACAGTTTTCGCCTACACGTTCGTAGGGTCATTCTCTATTCAATTATATCAAGAAATCCGATAAAATATATGAGGATAAAATATGTCCTCGTATAATTACGTTAAGCCAACTAAGGCATTTTCGTCTTTTTCACTTGTCGATAAATTTTAAGACGTAAATTATAATAATTTCCTGAAACAAAACTTTAAAAGTTCTCAATTCAATTTTTCATAACCATAAATCAATTTATTTTCAATTTTTCTCCACATATTCATATATTTAAATTTTTAGGGTATTACAGTCATAGTTTCATACCTCATCTTTAAAAAATTTCAATGTCATACCTCATCTACGAATTTTAGCTTATGTTAGTTTTCTATCAATTCTTTCGTTAAATAGTGACGTGGCTTGATACGGGGCCCACTCTCTATTAAAAAATTAATTAAATATTAAAAAAACTAAAAAAAAATCATTTAAAACTTTTTTTTGCATAGGGTACCCACCCCTTATCCCCTTACCCTTTCTTCCCCCTCCCATCTTCCCCAAACCCAAACCCAGATCCCACCCACCTTGCTCCTGTCTTCTCTGCACCTATCACTACCCGAGTCCCTCATCCCGCAGTCATCCTCTCTCACCATCTTCGCTCTAACGGACTCCGCCTTGACCAAATTGGGTTGATCGGCCCTCTCTTTACTCCAGTACCACTTCTGGCCTCTTCCCCTGCCCCTTCAAACCCTCAAATCCCTCCCCCTCCCCCGGCCCGCCAAGATCCTGAATTTACTCTCCAACCACCCTCTTGTTACCGAACCTGACGTTATACCTTACTTGTCTGAAACCCTCTTCGACTCCTCCCCTTCCCTCCAAGACGACGCGGAGGACACCACAACAATGATCGCGCAGGTGGTTGGGTATGAGGATGGATGCGGATTTGCTGGATCTCTCGACCGGGTTGAGCTTGAAGAGCAAGGAGAATGCAGTGGGTGCACTGCTCAATTTGTTCAGATGTGGCGGAGAAAGGGCGTTGAGAGAGGTAAGGGAGGAAGGGCTGGGAGTGGTGGATGAGATTGTTGATGTGGCGAAGAATGGCAGTCGGAAAGAAGGGGTAGACGGGATCTAGGTTTGGGTTTGGGGAAGACGGGAAGGGGAAGAAAGGGTGAGGGGATACGGGGTGGGTTCGCCATGAAAATAAAATATTAAATGATTTTTTTTAGTTTTTTAATATTTCATTAAAATTTTATTTTTTAAAATTTTTCAATAAAGAGTGGGCCCCGTCTCAAGCCTCGTCACTATTTAACGGAAGAATTGACAGAAAACTGACAGAATGTATGAAATTGTAAAAAATTTGTAGATGATGTATGACATTGAAATTTTTTAAAGATGGGGTATGAAACCGTGACTGACCCAATAGTTGAGATAGTTTTATGTAATTTACCCAAAAAAGAAACACAATTCAAATGTACATATATATTCATAATACAAATATACATCCACACATACAAATATATTCACTTTGGGGTAAGAATGTTGGTACAAATATAATAGTTTAAGCCCAAAAGGGACTTATCAAGAGATTAAAAAAAAGCCCTAAGAAAAAGGGAAAGAAAAAAGTAGGAAGTAACTTAACACCTTAAGATCATTCTATCCAAGAAAAATATGAAATTGAAACTTGAACGTCATTTGGAGATCTATGAAAGAAAATGACCTCATTTTTTAAATATGTGACTTATCTCAATAGGTGAACCGTGCAAATAAAAGATCTAATTGAGAAATGCTCCCGTGTAGTCACACTAGGCAAAACCAGTTTGATTTTCACCACTCATTTGGTGACACCTGCATACAACTATTAAATTTAGTTAATTGTTTACATTCACGGTTTGGTTCGGTTTTAAGCAGTTATACCAACATGAGAATCGAAACCGATATGAACGGTTCTGTGACAGCCCGTCCCTAATTTTAAGAGTTTTTAAAGTTTTAATAAAGGATTTTACAAAAATGCCCTTTGAGGCACGCACATTATTCGAGGTTAATCGTTGTGTCGTGCCATCTAAGATTTATTTTCTTGACATATCCTTGTAGTACTCGTCGCTACGGACGTGTGGGCGCTGACGGTTCGTGATTTGGAGTTATATCGAAAAAGTTATTAACGTTTGAAATTTGGGATTTTAAGGAATTATAATTTTAGTAAAATCTAGAATTTCTTTTATGAAAATGGATGGCCCAGATTAAAGGAAATCTGAAATGGATGGCTTGGATGTAAGAGAAAGAAAATAAAAATAAAAAGATATAGAAAGGTTTTGTGTGTGTGTATGTGACAGGAAAGGGGGAAGAAAAGAGAAGAAGAAGAAGAGATTGGGCAAAAACTGCCCAACCAGAGGAAGAGAGTAGGAGCTCCGGGAGAGAAAGGAGAGAGAGTTGGTGAATGGGGAGAAGAGAGAGAGGAGACTGGCCAATTAGAAAGCAAGAAAGGAGGAAAGGAGAGAGAGCGAGAAGCGGAGGAGAGAAGGAAGAAACGGGTTTTCCCCAACCCGTGTACCCGCGCACCCATCTCCATTTTTCCGACGATTTTCACCGGAATTCTCACAAATTGGATCAAGGTACCACTTCCAATCATCACCTAGGCCTTCCCTCTTCATGTTTCACCCCAAAAATCATGAAATTTGATGGTGAATTGGTGAAAAACGCACCCGTGGGTGCCGCGACTTTCTTGTTCAAATTCTTCAAATCTTGAAATGTTTTCTTTCAATTACTAACACCTTTAGCATTCCCTTAGGACCTAGAACAAAGCCCAAGCATTGGTTGGGACGACAGAGTTGATTTGAAGACGAATTGGAACTCACCCAATTCTAGGGTTCTTCACGGATTTTGGTGAAATTGGAGCTCTTCCAGGCCAAATTGGCCTTGGCCTCAGGTATAAAGTTTACTCTACTTATTGAGATCTTCAATTCTGTATTTTTTGAGAATTTTTTGAAATAGTTGGATTTTCCGGTGAGCCGGGGCGGCCGACCGCCACCGGCGGCGGCGCGTGGTCAATGGCCCGCCAATGTCATTCTTAGCATGTGTTTTAGGTTCTAGGTTCAGTTTTGATAATTGATTGACGTAAATTGAGTAATTGAACCTAAGTTCGTTACGATTCGTGGTTAGGTGAAAATGTGAATTGACGATCTGACCGTTGGATCGTCACCAAACTTTGATACATTGTAATAAGTAACATTTGAGGATTATAGGAACTTAGGGATTGGGAATCCGATTTACGGATCTTCCGGAATTGGAGTTGTAAGTTCATAAAATAGAATGTTAACCGTCACTCGGTTTCGACAATTGACGGAGATCCGACCGTTGGATGGTAATGAAATTTTAGGATGATGTCCTAGAGGTATATTGTGGACCTCTGGAAGTTATGGATTTGAAATCTAAGTTGCAGATCTTCCGGATCGAACTACGTAGTGACGTGTTTTATATAAGTTATATATTCTATCGATATGATTTCTGAGGTTGGATTTGATTATTGTTCTAGGCGCCGATTGTCATGACGCCTTGATGTGTTGTGCTAGGGAGTTGTTGGGCGAACTCCATGTGAGTGGGCAGTATTTCTGTTTATACCTATATACTATTGATTTTCCAGAAATTGAGTTTAAATGAAAGTATGTTTTAAAATGCCATGCATGCATATTATGAGATATATGAATTGATAATTGATGCACATATATATATGTGAATTGGTGCTGTGGACGTACAGGTGAGTATCAGGTGAGTTTTATGTTATTCATGTGAATCATTGATGATGTGAATTGTGTTGAGAGCTCATAACCTGCACCTCTGGTGTTAGTGTTTATATTATTCACCGCACCGCACGCTCACCTTGGATCCAAGTAGGTGCATGTCGTACAGACCGATAGAGGGTTCCGACATGCTAGTCGTACAGACCACTAGAGGTGGTTTCGACTAGTAGGTGACCTTAGATTATGTGCACAGATGATTGATGAGAGAAGCACTAGAGCGTATTATTACACCATTCTTGTCGTACAGACTATTTCAGGTAGTTCCGACTTATGTGCAGAGTAGCGCCGTACAGGTCACCGTGGTGACTCCGGTTGGATTGGATATTGAGCTATAGAATTAACCGTACAGGACCAACTGCAGGGTCTCCGGTTGATTCCTTATTTCACCTGTTATATTGATGCATCCATATTCTGTTTTTGACATTATGACATGGCATACTTTTTGGTTTTGATAAAGATTGATGATTTGAGATATTTGAAGGTATATGCTATTATGTTATTTTCTGGGAAAGTATACATGTTTTACAGCGAGGGGTTAGAAATGTTTTAAATGAAATGTTTTCAAAAAACTTTGTTTTACTGACCCACTCAATTTTGTTTTGCGCCCCTCCAGGTTCTAGATAGCAGAGCTTTGGTGGCCACGAGGAATCCAGCGGTGTTCTGACAGAATTCACAAAAGTAGGACTCACCCTCGGGTGTTTCATCTTAGTAATTGTATTTTTTTTAAAGCTTCCAAACTGTGTAAATGGTTACGTCACTCTCACGTGACGGCCAACATACCCTCCTTCGGGACGGGGTGTGTCAGTTCAGTCCGGTTCTTGAACATGCGTTGACTGGTTTTGGTCAACACGGTTTTTAATGGTTTATTTTATCACGGTTCAATTCGTTTTCACGGTTTCATGGTTTTTATGCCAAGTTAATCAAGCTTAATTCAAGTCCGAGTTAAATTATTCATTAATCTAATCTAATTTACTCCAAGCCAAAGTTAAACAAGTTTAATTCAAGTCAAGCAAATTCAACTTAGTCTCTGAAACTAGTTCAGTCTAAACTAGTTCGATGTAACAAACGAAACGGATGTGACTTATATATGTTTCTAGTACCCATAAAAATTTCTTCCTCTAAACCTTTGCGAAGTTGCAATTTCCAAATGCCTCCTTTTGCAACCGTGTGAACATTTCCATATCAGGTTTTGGTGGGTATATAAAATAAAGAACCAAAACCCTAATCCATCAAAGATTGATATCTTTTTTTTTTATTATTCAACACCAAGTGTTCGATTCACATTATAGCATGTATGTAATAATCAAATGGAAGTTGCGTTTGTTTAATAGTTTTAATTTTTTTTGTTTTTGTTTTTTACAAACGATAGCGTTAATAGGTTAAATTATTAGTTGCTAGAAGAGAATGAAATTAGTAAAGATTAAACCCGCACCAAAATATATATGAATCATTACTTTCTATCATTGTGATAAAGTGTCATATGCGCGTTTATTTAATATTTGGATCATATTCATTTGCCTATAGTTTAGTTTGACAAATGCATTCTTTTTATATGTTCCACTAGGCACTAGATTCTTATTGTTTTTTCAACTATTTTATTTTTCATCTAGTATTGGCTTAATGCATCCAACCTGGCGATTTACTTTGTCAATTACAGAAAAGGCTCGTCTCCTAACATACTTTTCAGTTTTCCCTAAAAAAATGATATTCTTTAATTAAATATTTTGTTTAAAACAAAACAAAAAAAAAATATTTAGGGCAAATTCAGGTCATCAAAAGTGGACTTTGCACGTAAAAGCGTGAGTAGTGCGCACTGATCATAAGATAATGTGAATTGATTATCAAAACATGGACAAGATTAACTCTCATCTTTTAAAACAAATTAAAGATGCTTTTTAGGACCACCCGAAAAAAGGTTCAATGATGCAAAGTGTTCCTATCTACTCTCCAGTCCTACTTGAAATTATCAAATGTTGGTAATAAAAAATGGACCAATTGATCTATGCGTTCGAATCTTTACATTTAAGTTGAATTATCCTCTTCATAAATTAAAGTAGTTTAATAAGTTTTTTAAAAATGTATGCAATTGAGTAACTAGCTCCACAAACGAATAGATCCGATCGAATTGAAAAATGTAAATTTTTGTGCAAGTTACTCTTTCGTCCTTATTTTACTTGATTATCTAAGCAATTCTACTTTTTTTTTCTTTTTTTTTTTTCACACACTTCAGTTAATTCAATTTTTTTTCATTGCTTTGCGAAATGAATTTATGTTCTTCAATCGTCCAAAATTCTGCGAGAATATTGGGGCTCCCCTAAGGATTTGCTATTCTTGTAACAACAATGTTGAGTTTTCGGTTTACACAATTGAGTTCATTTGTATATGCGTCTGTAATGACTAGTACCAAGAACTCCATTTTCAATGAATTATGGGTCTGGGTGCTTAGCAAATTGTATTTCCTGCAGCTTCTCTAGATCAATACTCGGCATCGGAGGAAGGGGTGGGAAAGGTAGCAGTTTGATGCATAGAACTAGTGGGCTCGGCATCTGATAAAGCACCCGCACATTATAGCCTGTAACGATTCAGCTTCTACTTCTGGGAGATCAAATGGAGCTCTATTTAGTGCTCAGAATAGTGATGAGTCGAAGAACACCGTGCATTGCATTGATGGGTGGTGGGGGTCCATATTGACTATCATGAGGTCTTGATAAATCTAAACTCTTTTGCTCCCACATGTTAATAAAGAGATACCTCGGTTGTATGTTAACCGCCATCTTCATCCCCACCCCTAAAGTGTCGAAATTACTAGCGGCAACAAGCACCCCTAATGTTTAGGCACAAAAGCTGCTGGTCTAGGACCAGCTCTTGTTGTCCAACTATTGCAACAATTGTAGTGGCTTAATTGTCTTTTTATTTGTTATATATTCCCTATGAAACTCGATTTTAGCCTCACTTTTTCTTGAAAACTCAAATCATTCCACTTAATCCCTTTAAAATTTGGTTTCATCCCACATTGCTTGGATTCTGTCAACTCCGTGAAATTGGCCAATTTGTTGATGTATGAGAAAATTTGACTCCCATTTTACAGAATTGACATAATTCATGTAAGGCGTGACGGAAATAAAGTTTTAGAAGTTAAGTAGAACGATTTAAGTTACAAAAAGAAAATGAAATCAATCAAGACACAAAGGAATAATAAAAAATAAACCATTTTCTTTTATAACATTGACAATTGCCATAATTATATAACTAATTGACCTTTTGTTTCAACAACTATCACCAACGATATTAGTTAATTTGAGTCAGAAAAGTCCACCGCTCGTGCATTGGCAAAAGCCACAGCAACACACGGAGATGCAGTCGCCCCTCCGGTCGTCGAAAATTCACATGTTTGACAAAATGCTTGAATGAAGGTCATTGACGAAATGCTTGAATGAAGGTTACTATCACCGTTGTTGCACTCGACTTTTTTCTTTCTAGACCTAGGCCCAAACGGTATTGTTTTGGGCCTAAGAAAAGAAAAAGAAATGGTCTTATTACTGTGGTTAATATATATATATATATTTAAAAAAAAAATGGGACATCCTTTTGATCGTTAGATTTGACTTTAATGAAATTCTGCGGTTGACATTAAATTACAGGCCACAAAATCTCAACCACATAATTTCATTAAAGCCAGATCTAACGGTCAAAAGAGTGTTCCTATTTTTTTTTGAAAAATGAGAATCTCTTCCCTTAAAGGCTTCATATATATATAACAAAACGGGGGACCACTCGTCCACTATTATACACACACGAACAGTAAAGTGGAGTGCTTGTGTCCAGACAAAAAGAAGACACAAGTTTCTACATTGGAACCAGCGGCCATCAGCATGCCGCCGCCGCCCAGCCAACTCACCACCGTCTTCAGCCACCACAGGCCACCACCTCGCTGACAACAATTGTAACTTGTATGTATTGACAAATTATAACGACATTAAAATTGTCTACTATCTAAAATGGTCTGGCTGTCTACATTTTTTGGACCTTTTACCCTTTTAGTTTTTGCCCTTCCTCTCGACAATTCATGACTTTGCCACTATACCTGTGCTAGCGTTCTTTTCCCAGCATTGGTGCTAACATTAGTGCTTCTTGTTTGCAATCTGATTTTGTTTACATTAAAATTGTATTAAAATATTTCAATTAAAAACCCTAATCTGGTTTCAGCTAGTTGAGCTCTTAAACCTCGTTTGATGGAGAAAATTAGCTTGAATAGAACTAGTCACCATAGTAAAGACATTTTAAAGGAAAAAAAAAATGAATGAACAAATTCCTTTTTTGTCTAAGTTGAAGATTACTCATGAAAAATAGTTCTCCCTTTTAAGGGATGCATTTTTTTCACGAGTAACTATCAACATGGACAAAATAACGAATTTGTCATCTATTTCTTCCTCTAAAATGCCTTTATTACAATGAATAATCATATCAAAGCCATCCCGTCTATCAAACGGCGCCTGCTATATGTTTACAAATCCATTCCAATTCGAGGACCCTGTTTGAAATCATATAGAGTTCGTAATGGCTTAAAAGTTAAAATTGGTTTAGTAGAAAAAAACTTGGACTATGACAAAAAGGTGACTGTTAATTCTAAAAATACACAAAATGATATGATGGAATTCGATGGAAAATTGGGGTTTATATATAGGACAAAGCTCAATATTAACGCAATATAATATCTTTACTATTAAAAAACCAGAACTCTACTTTGGGGTCACAAGACTTTATTAAATAAGAAAAATGGATGGAAAAAAATGGGGGCATGATTTTCGAAGGTGGTAACGGATACTTTAAAATTCACAACCTTGTGCTTTTGCATTACATGGAAGAATTAGCATATATGTATCACTCAGTCTCACCACACCAATTTAGAATACACATCAATACATGTTAGACAAAAAAAAAAAAAAACTCCAACAACCAACATGCCACGAAAACTAACAAAAGTTGGAAGAATTATTCATGTCTCACAACCAGACACAAACCACAAATAGTATCTCTATATATAAAGCCAGCAGACCCTTTTGGGGTCACGGCTTCACCAAAAAGTTTTGGACAAAAATGCCTCCAAAACAAAAAAATTCAAAAGTAACCCAAAATAATGCACTAAATAATGCAGAAGTATTTTCGTCATATAAACTGTGTTTTTTAATAATTAATTCTTTTTGTACAGTTTTTTTTAATAATTAGTATCTCACAATAGGTTTGCAATAATGTGATTCAATCAGTTGTTTATTAAATATTATTTTATCTATTTTTAAATATATTCAAACCATCTTAAGAGACATGTAATGCCGGTTATAAATCGCATGCGTATAATAATGTGATTCAATTAATTGTCAAATAATTGTTTTTTTTATTTTAAACAAACTATATTATCTACACTATGGAGTGGGCTTAGCCTCAATGAGCTAACAATAATGTGATTCAATCAATTGTTTATTAAATATTATTTTCTCTATTTTTAAACACTTTGAAAACATCTTAAGAGGCGCGTAGTACCGGTTATAAAAAAAAGGTCTTTCACACGCACATAATAATGTGATTCAAGTGGTTGTCAAATGATTGTTTTTTTCTTTTCAAACAAACGATATTATCTACATTAAGGGGAGGGGTTGGGTGTAGCCTCACAATGGGTTAGCAAAAATATGATTTAATCAGTTATTTGTAAAATATTAGTTTCTCTATTTTTAAGCACGTTCAAAACATCTTAAAAGACGTGTACCGCCGGTGATAAAAAAAGGCATTTTGCACGCACATAATAATGTAATTTAATTAGTTGTTTGTTAAATATTATTTTATCTACTTTTAAACACTTAGGAGGTGCATAGTGCTAGTTATAAAAAAAGGTTTTTTGCACCCGTATAATAATGTGATTCAATTAGTTGTCAAATAATCTTTTTATTTTAACAAATGGTGTTATCTCTATATATAAAGCCAGCAAACCCCTATTGGTCACAGCTTCACCAAAACAATTTGGACAAAAAGGCCCCCAAAACAAAAAAAATTCAAAAGCATCCCAAAATAATGCATCAAATAATGTAGGGGACACTACGAGAGAGGGGGGGTGGGCTTAACCTCACAATGAGCTAGTAATAATGTGATTCTATCAGTTGTTTATGAAATATTATTTTCTCTATTCTTAATGTAAATTCAATAGAATGTAGATGAAAATTGAAAAACCAATTTTATTATGTGGATTCACCTACTTTGATTGGTTTATGAGGGGTTTCTTCTAGCATGGTCTAATATTATTCATTTACTTCAAATATTTGACTTTCTTTTTGTCATAAAAAAAAATATTGAAGCAATTCACACATATAAATACATTTAAAACGTGTAAGTCGCACGTTGACACACCCCAACCCGGGATGTCCACTAGGACTTCGAATCAAGTTGTGTTGGCCAACATCTGGAATGTGATGAAACCATAAAGTGTATTGATGTGGAAGATGTGAATAAATTATATACACTAAAACTCAGTTTCGGTTACTGTTCATTAACAGTGCTTTGACGAGTTTGCCCTTTATTTGCCACTCATCTAAGGTTTTTATAACGTGTGTTGCACATTGAATTTGCTTATTTACCCCTTCTATACACGTGTTGCTCATCGTGAAGGCAAGAAGGATGGAAAAGCCAGGGCTATTCCATTTGCTTCCAGAACATATTTCTCCAGTTCTTCCGCTCTCTCGCTCAAGACCCGAACCCCTGGTCTCTGCAAGTAGGTTCGTCTCTGTCTCTCTCACATCTTTTTTTTTTCAAGTCGCTGTCGGATTTCCTTTGCATGAATACTTCTCCGTCGTATTTGTTTCTGGTTTAGTTGTGGGTTCTCTTTTCTTTGTTCAAATTTTTGTGATTTCAATTTTAAAAATCTGGGTTATCTTTGTCCAATGGTTTGGTCCATCTTTAGTATTTTCACCAGAGATCTCTGCCAGCACTACTCCTCTCTCGAACTAGGTACGACTCATCATCAAAAACTGTTTTCAGTTTTTCATCTGGGTTTTCTGAATTGTAGGAGGTTTGCTTCCATTTTTCCCGCTCTGGCTTCAAACGGACGCCTAAACCCCTCTACCACTCTTAGCACTTTCTATTCCATCTCCGAGTAAGAGAATCTGATTCCAATAAAAATATCTCTAAAATTTCAATTTTTTTTTTTGTCTCAGATTTTACCTCTTCCTCAGTCCCCTGGTGTTCATTATTTGAATTTTTTTTTGGATAAATTATTGATATTTCGTTGACTTGAATTGATTGAAGCTATTCGTTTGGATGCAGCCATCCCATTACGTCAAATTACAACCCCATTTGGTTCGGGGTTGTGGAATTTGAACTGTTTTGAACCGAATCAGGTATCTTTTTCTTTTATGGAGAAAATTGTTAATTTGAATTTGGTGGTTCATTTAAGAGGCACTTTTTTCTTAATTGCTTGCAATGGTGTTAGGGATTTGCTGCATATTTGCGTATTTAAATGTATTTGTTATGGTTGTAGCTTCTTTATGTTTCGTAATGGGAATAGGTATTCTAAAGTTATTAGATACATATTATTTGAGCAAGATAGAGGAGATTGTTGATAATTTTAATTTATGATACCTTATGTCATAGGCTATTTTTTTCATCCTTCTAATATCGCTTCTAATAATTAAATGTATTTGAATATGAATGGTTTCAGAAACTTGATTCATATAGGATTTAAAGTTTAGGACCTTTGTTCTTAAATAAGGCAATACTCTTCAACTTATTTTCATTGTTTTTATTTGTAGTTCAAACCACGCCTATATTTTGTCCTCTCATTTGCACTAAGACTCATTTACACTAAGACTCTCATTTATTTACATTAACAACTTCCATTTTCCCAATCTGTAATGTAACAGACAAAAGAAAACTTACAGGTGAGAAGAAATGCAGAACCCCACCCTTGGACACCTATTTTGTTACTCATGTGTGCAATATTACTCCACCCTTGGACTATTTTGTTCCTCATTGTAAATAAGGTTGAAAATGAATTTTCATATCTATGTAAATAGTACCTCAACCTTGGACACCTATTTTGTTCCTCATTATATATATATATCCTTTTACATGTTTTATATTGCTTTAAAACCTGCTGCAACATGCGGGCATACTTGCTAGTTTAAACCTAAAAGTGCCTAAATACAAGAGTGCGCAGTGAGCGGGTATGAACCCATTTCACACGTGATGATAGAGTATAAGTACAGTACAGTAAAACAGGGTGAGAATTATACCATCGATGGTAATCGTCTACCCCAAGATTTACCGATAATCCTCGTCGGTATGAAAACTCTGCTACTAGAACATGGAGTGGCAAAAAAAAAGGGTGCGTGGGCTTGAAAATAAAGTTTTAATAAAAACCTTTTGAAAGCGTTATAACTCCTCGCCGTAAAACCCGTATAGTTTCCAGAAACTAATACTACGTAGGTACGCAAAATGAATACACAGGTGCAGTAAAAACAGAAGCATGACATGCCACAATATCTTAGCAATAATAAATGTAAGCCAAGTGTGAGATCAATCTAAACTAACATGCCAGTTGGAGTCACCTAATGTGACATGTACGACTAGACCTATTGCTCATCAATCTATGCTAGCACACTAGTCGGAGTTACCTAGTGTGACCTGTACGACAGGCTGGGTGTATATATGTACACTCTAGTGCTACGATCACGTGAAAGATAGCGCTATGCTCGGGTCACCTACGAGTCGGAGTCGCTTAATGCAACTTATACGACAGGCTAGCACCTAACTTGGATCCAAGGTGAGCATGAGGTGCGGGAGGTGAACAATCACATGAACGTTGTGCCCTAGCCCGGGGTGGGAGCACTAACACCGGAGTGCAACAATGATGAGCTCTAAATGAATATATGCATGCTCAACCATTTCAATCACATAATAACTCACCTGAACTTACCTGCGCCTCCGTAGGATCATTTGGCATAACCACAAATCTCATCACAATGAAATATTTAAATATAACACATTTAAATCATGGCATGCTATGCATAATCAATTTAAAACATTTCTGGAAAATCAAAAGGTATATATATATACACATTATAAAAAGGAAAAAGACCCACTCACCTGAAGTCTGCACTACAACTCCCTAGCACGAATATCGAGGTGTCAAGAACGATCGGTGCCTAGAACAATTATCAAATCACGTCTCAGAATTCTTATCAATAGAACACGTAACTTACATATCTTATTCGGGAAGATCCGTACGTCAGATTCTAGATCTGTAAATTTCTATTATCCTCAAATATTACGTACTATAATGTATCAAAGTTTGGTGATGATCTAACGGTCGGATTGACAATTACTATAATAATCAAGTGACGGACCTTAATGGAACTAGGTTCAAACGACAGAAATTCGTCAATCGAACTTCACGTACGGAATTGGAGAATCAAATTTAGCCTAGGAAGGTCAAGGGATGCTTCAGCCCACGTGCCGGTCGACAACCCCAACTCGCTTGAAAAATCAACTATTTCTAAAAATTCTCAAACTTCACAAAAATGAAGATCTCAACGAGTAGAACAAATTTTATACCTATGGCCAAGTTCAATTTGGTCGGGAAATGCTTCAAATCCCCACGAACCCATCGGAATCCTATAATTTGGGTGTTCTTGATTTGTCCTCAAATCAACTCCGACATTCCAACCAATGATTGGGCATTGTTCTTGAGCTCAAGGGAGGGTTATTGGTGGTGACAATTGAAAGAAATCACTGCAGGAATGGCAGATTCGCTGCCGTGCATCCCTCGGAGCTGACGTGGGTGTTCTTGTGAAACTAGGGGTCAAAAACCCGTCAATCATGGGTGGAAATTGAAGAAAAAGGGCTGGTGAGAAGTTCCCAGATGGTGAATGGCTGCACTTTGGTGGATAAATTGACGGAAAACCGTCGGAATGGCTGCGAAACGGGTCGAGTCAGTGGGGAGGAATTGGGTCAAGGGTGATCTGGTGCTCCCTCACTCTCTCATTTTTCTTCCTTTCTTCTCTTTCCCATTGGTCAATCACCCTCCCCCATCTCTCCATTCGTCCTTACCTCTCCCTCATTTTTCTCCTTTATTTTCCATCTCCATCGACCATCTCTCCTTCCATTCAATCTCAGCGACACACGTGGCTTTCCAAATTTAGCTTCAAAAATATGGAGCCTTCCTGAAAATAATTAATTAGCCATTTTGTCCTCAACTTTGTTCTTTAATAACTTCTTTGTTATAACTCCAAATTATGTTCTGTTTGCACCCACGCATTCGTAGCGATGAGTACTACGAGGATACGCCAAGAAAACGAGTCTTACATGACATGACATGGCAGTCAACGAAAGTCAACCTCCTTGTCTCAAAGGGCAATTTTGTCCTTTCACTCTTCTAAAATTAATAAAATCGTAAAAGTAGGGACGAGTTGTCACATGTGTAGCACATCGTAATTCAAAAAATATCTTTTGCACGCGCGTAAGCGCATGTATGAAGGCTAGTTCAAAGAAAATAAATAGGGTCATTTTGGTTCCGATCCTTAATCAACTTAATTGTTAGACTGAAACCTTGTTTGTTTAAATATTTTGACTGATGTCCTTAGCCTCATTTAAGAGACTTAACTCATACATTTATGCATTTAATGTCCAACCAATTATGAAATTTAAACAAATTCAAATAATATTTTTAAAATATAATAAATACTTAAAAATCAATTTTAGAGTAATATTGTTCTTCACAAAAATTATAGCAAAAAAATAATGTACCCACATAATTATTAACATATTAAAAAAATAACAATTGATATATTTTAAAACATAAAATAAAGGGAACTTTAACGAAAAACATCCGGTACCGTTCACTTTAACTAAAACCACATTTTTACACTAAAAAATCAATTCTAGTACTATTCACTTTACCCTTTATTTTTCCCTTATCGTTAAAACTCAAAGTTTTCAAGCATTTTTTCATTAGTTTTCCTTTAAATAAATGCATATAATTAGCATGGGTACATTTAGCAAAATTAAAAATGGGTACAAATAAATTAAAAAATATGGGTACAAATACAAATAAAAGTTCAAAAAATATGGGCACAAAAAGGAATTAATATATGGGTACAAATTAAAATTGAAGAGAAAATTGGTACAAATTAAAAAAAGGGTTGCAAATTAAAAATAGGTGTCACGCCCCGATCCTACATACGTACAGGATTGACATGCGACGTCACCAAATACCCGTATATCTAACATACCTCACCTTCGGGATATGGACAAGCCATAACTCAAAATTCAGATTGCGTAATAATTTTTTGTATACTTTATGACTGCATCTGTAATACCCTGAAAAATTTAAATATATGAGATGGATATTCATAATATGTGGGGAAAAATCGAAAATAAATCGATTTATGATTATAGAAATAGAATTGGGGAATTTTATAGTTTTGTTATTGAAAATTTTATAAGTTACGTAAAGTGTTATCGAGATTTTATGTTATTCATTGGGGAATTATATTAATTTATTTGAATCTAGTTTTAAATTAAAATAGTTACGAAGTTTGAAGTTGGAAATTAATTATTTAAAATCCGTCGACCTTTTTAGGTCACAATTTATATATGTGAATAGAGCTCGACCCCATGAACACGTGGGCGCAAACCATTCATGAAATGGACTTATAACGAAGAAGATATAAACAAACAAAGTCAGGGATGAAATGGTCATTCGACCATTTTCTGGAGAGCTCCAGATCTTTTGGAGCATGGGTGTGTAGCCACGTGGCGGTTGGTGAGTGGTGGAAATGGGCACAACCCAATCAGAAAAGGAAGAAAGGAGGGAAAGGAGAGAACAAGAGGAAGAAGGGGGAAAAACGAGTCTTTTGACTCGTGAGGCATAACCGGCGGGATTTGTTGTCTCCCGGCCAAATTCCAATGAAATTAAGGTCCCCCATCACCTGAAAATTATCTCTAATCATCTCTTTTACCAATTCCACCACAACTAATCATCTCTTTTACATAATGGAAATTGGTCCCTACAAAGAAATGGTACTAAATTGGAAGTTAAATTGTATGTTCTGGAAAAATGAATAATGCTTATAAATTGCTTGTGGGATGAAGGATTTTATTTGGAGTTGTTAACTAAGGATAATAAACTAAATAAGAGTTTTATTTTGGGCCTATCACTAATATTATTATTTCTCGAAATAAAGTAAATATTTCGGGACCGGGGCGTTACAGCATCTAACCTCTTTGTTAGACTGCATACGTACCCTCCGATAGGATCAAGCCATTTGTAGTTTACCATTTTTTAAACTCTGAACTTTTTGTAAAACACTTCCTAGCAGAAAACATAGAGTACACGTCAACCATAAGCCAAACAAGAGTTGTCATCTTGCCATTCACACGCACATATACTTTCCAACACCATTCCACAATCACATAAATTAATAACTTATACAATATACCAAAATGCAGGGCTAGAGTGACACAGTTCGGCCGAAGTCTACATATCTGAAGCTTTCTCAATTTAGACCAATCCAACGAATCAACAAAGTCAAGGAGATGATTTCGGACCACTCAACGAAATCCAACAACATTAGGTTACAGACCACTCAACGAAATTGCGGAGTAGAAGGGATTCTGGACCTCTTAACGGAATTCGAGTGGATACAATTTTGGACCACTTAACAGAATCGCTGAGTACAATTGATATCAGACCACTCAACGAAATCCAAAGCAGAAGGATATGATTCCGGACCATTCAACATAATCGCGGAGCACGAGGGATTCCGGACCACTCAACGGAACCCCAGCGGAACCCGGTTTTGGACCACTCAACGGAACCGAGTGGAAGTCCAAAAAACATAACAACGGCTCAAAGAAACAAGACATGAATCAAGTTACTCAATTTAGAACGGCTCAACAAAACGAGAAATGAAACAATGAAACAAGATATGAAACAAGCTCTCACATTTCATCAAACAATTCAATAAGCACTTCAAATCACATTTCACAACTATCATCAATGTACAAGTCAAATCATATTTAATAAAAATAAATCAATGGCTAAATATAAATAATAAAAAAAGTCACATTTCAATAGAAATCACATTTATAAAATCAAGTGATATCCACAAAGGATACTAAATACGAAATTAGGGTAATAACCATATCACATATCTTAAAGTCACTTACTAACCAATGTAGGCCTACTAGACTTCATTTAGTATCCAGTAGTACTAATTTTAGTATTTAAGAACGATTCGAGACATGTACTGGAAGTTAACTCTCTGTCAACGGTAAAGTCCACCAACCTGCGTAATTCGATCTAGAACATCCGTCTGCAGATTTTTTATCCGTAATTTTTCAAGAGTCTCATTAATCTTCTAGAACAATATCCTAAAATTTTGGAACAATCCAACGGTCAGATCTCCGACAATCATTAAAATTAAGAGGCGGTCAACGTTTTATTTTACAAACTTAGAAGTTCAATTCGGGAAGATCCATACGTCAGATTCCCGATTTGTAAGTTACTAAAGTCCTCAAATATTATGTACTATAACGCATTAAAGTTTGGTGACGACCCAACGGTTAGATTGTCGATGGTTAAAATGATCAAGTGGCGGAACTTAACGAAACTATGTTCGAATGATGGGATTTCGTCCATTGCATGTCACATATAGGAATTAAATACGTCCTTGAAAAGTCTGTTTAGTTCATTAAGGGCTTTTTCGTCCTTTTACTTATTGAAAAAAAAAAAAAACTATACGCCGTAATTATAAACGCGTCGAAACTAAGAATACGAAATACGTAATTTTAAATAGTGAAATCCGGAGACGGGATTTCACAATGGGTACAAACTAAAAATAAAAATAAAAATATGTGATAAAAATTTAACCATAAATATAAATATAAAAAATGTAACATTTCTAACACTAAATGAATATATTTAGAAAAAAAATATCTTATTATTGAAATAATTAATGACGTTTATTAAAATCTAAGGATCATGATAAAAAATTGAAAAAAAAAAAAATTTAATCAATGAAGTAGAAAAAACATGGATGAAAATCTAATTTTTTCTAAAAACATTTCTTTTTGCTAAATACAAAGTTTATTTCCTTGTTCAAACACACTGTAATTTCCAACCCCTTGACCAGCAAGTTGCAACCTTGACTTGACTCTCTCTCTCTTTCTCTCCAACAATCCGAAAGATCCAAATATCCACAAACCCGTCGTCTCCCAATCTCCAATCTGGCACCCAAAATTTGAATAGCTGAAGGGAAAAAAACCCACGATTTGGATTCTGAAATGGAAAATTTCTGGGGCGAACTCACGATTTGAGTGCAGGTCTGTCTGTCTCTCTCTCCCAAATTTGCTAGTTCTGTGCTGGGTTTATGTTAAAGTGAATATCCAAATCCTACTATACACGCTAACCTCTCTCTTCCTTCCTTCTTATGGTGGCGTTGAAAGAAAGGGGATCACCATCGTCTCCACCATCATGACCATCATCATGATTTCAAGATTAGAAAATGTCCAACACCAACAGCCACTACCAGCCGCCCACAAAGTAAGCGCTCCTTCCCTCCCCTTTTATTTATTATTATCTCCTCCCCATGTCAACGTCACTTGTATCACACACCCATTGCTCTCTCCCCCCCCCCCCCCCCTCTCCTGGGTCAATTGCCCTATTGGGGTTTCTTCTTTTGTTTTCCTGCCATCCCAAAAACCCAATTCCCCCCGCCCTCTGCACCAGGTAGATATAGCTCTCTCTGTCCTCTCTCAGGCATTTATTCGAACACCTGCTGGGCGTTCTAGATTGGTACTATTCCTGCTGCTGCTTCTTCTATGATTCCAATAGATTGTGGTTATAGTATTGATGGTGATGTGATTGAGTGAGAGAGAGAGAGTCTTCATGTCTTCTTCTCTTGTTCGGATGAAACACGACAAGCAGAAGGTGAAGGTCCCAGCAATACCAACACCACCAACCTTTCGTCTTCTCTGCTATTTGGGTCAATGGGTTCTCGTCCTTCTTATTCTTCCTTGCTCTGCCTCTGCTGCCTGCGACCGGCTCGATCGCGACGCTCTTTTGTCCTTGCCCTTCAACACACCGTTGAATTGGTCTGCTTCCACTGACTGCTGCCTTTGGGATGGAGTCACCTGCGACCCGGTTGAGCACAGCCGCGTCGTCCGGCTTTCTCTGCCCAGGAGAGGCTTATCCGGTGTCGTCTCTCCGGCCATCACCAACCTCACCCGTCTCACCCGTCTCACCCACCTCAATCTTTCCCACAATTCCCTCCTGGGTTCTCTCCCAGACGACTTGCTTTCTTCCCTCCCAAGTATTGCGGTCATTGACTTGAGCTTCAATCGTCTCATCGGCCGCTTCCCACAATCCTCCAATGAAAGCAGCCACCTGCAGATTATAAACTTGTCCAGCAACTTCTTCAATGGAACAATCCCAGCTTCGATCCTCGTCCCTTCAGTGTCGGTTTTCAATGTCAGCAACAACAGCTTTTCGGGACCGATACCAGTCAGCAATGGCGGGAATCACACTTCCCTTACCTTCTTGGACTTGTCCTTCAATAAATTCACTGGCCCAATTCCCCCAGGAATCGGATTGTGTTCGAGGCTCCAAACTTTTCGGGCAGGTTTCAATACCCTTAATGGTTATCTCCCTGATGAAATTTTTATGCTTGCTGATCTCCAACAGCTCTCTCTGCCTGTAAATATTCTCTCTGGACCCATCAGTGATGGCATCATGAACCTCACCAATCTCAGGATCCTCGAGCTTTATTCGAACAACTTCTTTGGGCAAATCCCTGGGGATATTGGTAACCTTTTCAGGTTGGAGAATCTGCTCCTACACATCAACAACTTCACTGGTGCCTTGCCTCCGTCCCTCACCAACTGCACAAATCTATCCACTTTGAATTTGCGGGTTAACAACTTGACTGGACAGCTCTCTGCCTTCAATTTTTCTACTCTCCAACGCCTCGCCACTCTGGACCTTGGCAACAACAACTTCATTGGTGAGTTACCTCAAAGCCTCTACTCTTGCAAGTCCTTAACTGCTATTAGATTGGCCAGCAACCAGCTCACAGGCGAGATATCACCTCAAATAGTCGCGTTAGAATCATTGTCTTTTCTGTCCATCTCTACCAACAGCCTGACAAATGCCGCGGGGGCTTTTAGGAATCTGAAGGGTTGCAAGAATCTGACCACTCTAGTCTTGTCGAAGAATTTTTGGAATGAGCCTTTGCCAGATGATAAAAGCCTTGGAGACCCAGTTGGATTCCAAAAGCTTCAGGTTTTTGCTATTGGGGGTTGCCAATTCACAGGTCAAGTACCCACATGGCTAGCCAATGTTACAGCTCTTGAAGTTTTAGACTTGTCGTTTAATTTTATAACCGGTTCTATCCCCGGTTGGTTGGGTAGTCTGCGCAACCTTTTCTACGTAGATTTGTCTAATAACCTCCTTAGAGGAGGATTTCCTCTTGAGTTCTGCGGGATGCAAGCTTTGACATTGAAAGAGGCTAGTGATGTAGTGGACAGAAGTTATCTAGAGTTGCCCGTCTTTGTGAAGCCCAACAGTGCTACTAATCAGCAGTACAATCAGTTGTCCAACCTCCCCCCGGCAATATATTTGGGTAACAACAGCCTTACTGGCAGTATCCCCATTGAGATTGGTCGATTGAAGTATATTCATGTGTTGGACCTCAGTCATAACAACTTCACTGGCAGCATCCCGGAACAGATTTCTAACCTGACCAACTTAGAGAAATTGAACCTCTCCTATAACCATCTATCCGGTGAAATCCCTGCTTCTCTCAAAGGTCTGCATTTCTTGTCTTCCTTCAGTGTGGCATACAACGATCTTCAGGGACTTGTACCATCTGGAGGTCAGTTTGATACTTTTATGAACTCCAGCTTTGAAGGGAATGCTAGACTATGTGGCCCTCCAACTGCTCACATCACTTGCCCTCAACCTTTATCACCTGCTGATCGAAGATCTAACAGAAGCCTTCTTATTGGACTCACCTTTGGGATCTGTTTTGGCATTGTATTTATTGTTGTCATGCTAGTAGTTTGGATGTTGTCTAATAGAAAAATCATTCCCGGAGGAAATACTGACAAGACGGATTTCGAGACCATGTCTAGCCAATCTACTGCTGTTGCTCCTGAGCTTGACAAGGATACCAGCTTAGTCATACTGTTCCCAACCAAGACCAATGAAATCAAGGATCTTAGTATAACTGAAATCTTGAAGGCGACTGACAATTTCAGTCAAGCAAACATCATCGGGTGTGGAGGTTTTGGTCTGGTTTACAGAGCAACGTTGGCAAATGGAACCAGGCTAGCTGTTAAGAAACTCTCTGGGGACTTGGGTCTGGTGGAAAGGGAATTCACAGCAGAGGTTGAGGCACTGTCCACTGCCCAACATGAGAATCTGGTTTCCCTGCAAGGTTATTGCGTGCATGATGGCGTTCGCCTATTAATGTATTCGTATATGGAGAATGGAAGTCTGGATTACTGGTTACATGAGAAAGTGGATGGTCCTTCCCAATTAGATTGGCCAATTCGACTGGATATTCTGCGAGGAGCAGGCTGTGGGTTGGCTTACATGCACCAAATATGTGAGCCGCACATTGTGCATCGTGATATCAAGTCAAGCAACATCCTCCTGGATGATAAATTTCAAGCACATGTTGCTGATTTTGGATTGTCCCGGTTGATTCTTCCGTACCAGACTCATGTTACAACCGAGCTTGTTGGAACTCTTGGTTACATTCCTCCAGAGTATGGACAAGCATGGGTGGCTACTTTGAGAGGAGATATGTACAGTTTCGGGGTTGTCATGCTTGAGCTGCTAACCAGAAAAAGGCCTTTTGAGGTATGCAAGTCAAGGGGGTCAAGAGAGTTGGTTGGCTGGGTGCAGCAAATGAGGAGAGAAGGCAAACCTGAGGAAGTTTTCGATCCTCTCCTGAGAGGGAAAGGCTTTGAAGAAGAGATGTTGCAGGTTCTTGATGTGGCTTGCTTGTGTGTCAACCAGAACCCTCTGAAGAGACCGACGATCAAGGAAGTTATCAATTGGCTGAAAGATGTAGGGACATCCCAGCAACACGAAGATAAAAACTAGTAAAATTTTTTTTTTCCTTTGACACTTGTTAAGAAAGTATTTATATATATACTTACACATAAATATTTTGGGTTTATTGTCGCAGAATTTCATCACATTACTTGTGTAAATGATATTTGCTTTTAACATCTATGAGGCAGTTATAGTTTTGTGTAAACCTGAGGCTCGCATTTCCAACTCTTTCATTACAGAAAACTTGAATTTTTGCACAAAATCGTTCTTTCTGTCAATAGACTTTCACCCCTTCTCTGAACTGGAATCGCGCAGAAGAACCTGCTTGTGATATTCGTACATTGGATTGTTAGCAATTGATTGCATTGTCATTCATTCGATTCATTGATGAACATAATATATAAAGGTCGTACCCAGTGCATAAGGCTCCCGCTTTATGCAGGGTTTGGGAGAGGTGAATGTCGGCTAGCCTTACCCCCATTTTATGGAGAGGCTGCTCCCAAGTCTCGAATCCGAGACCTACCGCTCATGGACGAAGGCACTTGCCATCGCACCAAGTGCGACCTCTATAAAAGAAATAAATGTCTATTGAAATCTTTTGTAATCAGTCTTTTACTGTTAGATTCTCTGTAAATTTCTAAATTTTGAGACACCTGCTGATGCACACATCACTAGTTCTGTTAATCCGGAGTGTGAATTGCACAAATCTTTGGGAATACAGAATTGCAGATGTCACTGAACATTTCGGTATGCTTACTTAATTGGTTTTACTCATTCCTGATATGAATAGATTATCTCTGCCCTGATTATATGATATATAGAGTTTTTTTTTTTTTTTTCGTGAAAAGAAAGACGATGTTATTGATACTGATATTCAAGTACGATCAGAATCGCGAAGGAGAACATCCTGTATTAAGTCAGGAGGAACGTTGCTCCACACTATCACACCGCAGAGTCTTGGATTTGGATTTGAAAAGGCGAAAGCTCATAAGAGTGATGTCTGCATTGCCACCTTCATGAGGTAAGACATCACTAAAGAGTATGGGGGAGGCAAAGAGGTTTGAAAAATTCTTGGTGCACAACTTTTGTGGGAAAATGCTTTGGTGAGTCATTGATTCTGCATAATATATGCAAAACTTTTGCTGATTTGACAGCATGTTTGGTTTCTGTAATTTTCAAAATTCTCCAACTTTAATGTGTTTTTCCTTGCTTGATTTAGATGTGTTTCTTTTTACTTAGCAGGACAGTAAGTGGCTACAGAAAAACAAACTAGTTTGTAGCTTTTGCACGTCATATCAGTAGCTTGCAGAAGAGGCTTCCAGATTTCAGATAAATTTAAATGAGTAAATTGTACAAATGGTCCCTCAACTTTAATCAAATTGGAGCAATGGTCCCTCAACTAAAAGTCCATTACCATTGGTCCCTCAACTTATCAAAATGTGTAGCTATAGTCATTTTCATCAATTTTGTCAAAATTTTGTCAAAATAAGCTATGTTGGAATGACCATTTATATAATTAGGGTCCCTCAACTCATCAAAGTGTATAATTATGGTTCTTTTCGTCAACTGTGTCAAAAAATTTGTCAAAACGAGTTATATTGTAAGGACCATTGCTACAATTGGATTAAAGTTAAAGGACAATTTCTCCACTTGAATTAAAGTTCAGGGACCAATGGTAATGGATTTTTAGTTGAGGGACCATAGCTGCACGTTTTGATAAGTTGAGGGACCAAAGGTAATGAATTTTTAGTTGAGGGACCATTGCTCCAATTGAGTTAAAGTTAAGGGACCATAGCTACAATTTACTCAATTTAAATTAAAGAAATATACAAGTTTCGAATCGGAAAGCAATTTTTAAAAGGAACTTTAACGAAAAGCACCCGGTACTGTTCATTTTAACGAAAAATCATATTTTTACATTAAAAAGTCAATCATGGTACTATTCACTTTACCCTTTATTTTGTCCTTATGATTAAAACTCAAAGTTTTCAAACCCTTTTCATTAGTTTTCCTATTTTTAAACTCACGTTTTTTAAGTTTTCTCTTCTTGCACTGAGTCTGCTTCGCTTTTTAGCCTTTAAATTGAAAAAAATCAAGAAAGATAAATGAACTAGTACTAAAACAAAAGGAGAAGTGCCAAAGTGAGGAAATGATGTTTGTTTTCGAATTATTTACTTAATATAATGGACAATCTCATATTCTACTCCTTTTTTAGTGTATTTTCACGAATATTTTGAAAAACGAATTCTAACACAAACGTGAGAAGAAAAAGCTTCTGAAGAAAAAGAAGTTATTGCAATGTCATTATGTCGTAATTCCCCCTTTACTTCCAAATTAAATTCTCACATCAATGGAATTAATCACAAATTTGCTAGTAACTAATATCTATGATCACTCAGTACTACAGTACTACAGTTTTGTGATATTTCTTTTCACTTGTAAGTAAGAAGTATTAGGTTCGAAGCTCGTGGATAGCGAATTCGATGCTAAATTAGGTTGTTCATTGTATAACTTAACCGAACTATTCCCTCGCTTTAGTTTTAAATATATTATTGTACTAAAAAAATATATCCATGACCAACCAAAGCTTTTTAGGCCGTATTCTAAGTTCGTTTTGCTAAAGAGCGACCGAAAGAAGTTTCTATTTATAGCATTGAAAGCCCAAACAGACTTCATTTCTTTGCTACGTAACATGTCTCATTTCAAATCTGGATCTTTTCAACCGATTTATTAGTGTTCAAATGTGTTACCCTTGTACACTCAAGTTTTATATCTTTTTAAATATTTAATCGATTCACTAGTGCCGAAATGTGTGATATTGTTACACCCAAATTTAATATATTTTTTCTCGTAACTTAAATTAAATTAGAACATCGCTTGAACTATTTCAAATTATGTTCAGTGATCATTTTGAATTAGGGGTGTGCTATCCACACACCCTATTTTACTTCTCACACACCCCTTGATAATTTATGTCCGTTGATATTCTTCAATTCATCCGATCCGACGGCCAAAAATTAAAAAGGTGTGTGAGAAGTAAAATGGGGTGTGTGGATATCACACTCCTTGAATTATTGTTTCGTTTCGTTTGTTTTTAATTAGAACATCGCTTGAACTATTTCAAATTATGTTCAGTGATCATTTTGAATTATTGTTTCGTTTCGTTTGTTTTTGTTTACATAATGCTTTGACATCCTTTACTTCATTGTGAAGACTAAATTTAGTAAATTAAATGAAATGAAAGTTGATGATTCAATTATTATTTAAGTGTTGATTAACGTGTTTATTTCTTATTGACGATACATTATTTAGTTTCCAAATTTAGATTACTCCATCTTAAAAAAAAAAGACAGAAAAATGAGTCAATATGCTAAACAGTTCACACCGAAGAAAGAGATGAAGCAGACGGAGCTCACGGCGCTGCTCTGCGTGATATGGGCGGCGACACTCCTCTACGGAAGCGGTAGATTAAGCACAGGATTATTTACACCGTAGTTGGTTTAAAGACACGATTAATAGTTTAAGTTTGAAAACATGATTGGTGGTAAAGATTTAGGGAGCGTTTATTTGCTCACACTAAGTGGGATTGGACTCGACTGGACTAGCTGTTAGTTCAATACTGTGTTTGTTCCATGCTGGGACTAACATTAATGAGATTAAAGGGGACTAGTATGGACAAAATCCTTCATTAAGAGGTCTTAACGAGACCCCCAATAACCATGGGACTAGCTAAGACTATCCTCTTTCGTCCTCGTCATGCTCAACAACCACTCCCGATAGACTCATCGTCATCTCCGGTCACCTAGATCATAATAAAATATTAATAATTTATATATTAAATAATATAATATTAGAATTTGTTATTATCCAGCTTCTTAGTCCAACACTGCACCAAACGCTTCACTAAGTTAGTCCAGCTTAGTCCTTGAAGTTAGTCCAGTCCGAGATAGTCCGGCGCAACAAACGCCCCCTTAGATTACAAGGCAGGACAGGAATATCCTTGTTTAGATTTTATCTAATATATTGTCAGCCATTATTTGGTCATTCATTTGATGAATCTACAAACTTCCCCAAACTTGACAGCATATCCATTGACATCCCATTTGAATTTTCTGTCCCACCTTCATTAGAGAGCCCATCCAATATCCATGGTGAGTGGGTCACAAGATTGGATGTGGAATTTGCTGTTTGTAGTGGAATTTCACACCTTGTGTGTATGTGAGTAGGGGTCCAAGAAGGATGTAGAACTTACTGTTTATAATGGATGTGCTTTTACCAAGTTTATAATGGATTTCATACAATTGTTTTAGGAGAGCAGCTTTCCTGCAACGGGTTATCACCCTTTCTGCATCTCTTATCATATGATTAAGGAGAGATGCAAAGAGAAACAGAGAGGGCTATATTTCCATTGCATGTCAATTTTACGCTTATTTAGAGTCACATAATCTTTCCTAATCCAAATAATCACAAAGTTGGAATTGAGAGTTTTGAGTCAACGACTTATCTAATTATGGTTACATTCCAATCCAAATGACAATCATTGCAAAACCCATAATTACAAATTATTACTCTTTTTTGGACAATCCAAGATGTTGCTATTTCAACATCCCCAACAAACCCATGGTTACAAGCCTTATATTCTCCAACATTGACAAGGAGGGTGAAAACATTTTCTCCCCTAAAAACTCCAAAGAAATTAGGGAAAAGGAAAAAGTGAGAGAAAAAAAAAAAGGAAAAAGGAAAAAGCAAACACCAGTTGTACTTGTAAATATTGACTATTGAAGCAGCAATGAGTCAATCAAACAGGCCTTTCAGACACAGATGCCCCTCCATGTCAGCTACATCAGTGTCCATGCTTTGAAGGTCTGGCTAGTTAAAAACCAAGCGTGTGGGCATAAATTTTAACTTCTTCTGTGCTCCGAAAACCTAAATTGGGTTGGCCCCCAATTAGGTAAAAAAACTGAGTAGTGGCACTCCAGAGCAAGGAGAAGATAACCCATATAACAATTGAAACCAAACCAGATCAGCAGAAACAAGCATCTTCCATGGAGTAGTGTAGTGTAGGTACAAGGAAAAAAGGTTAAAGTAAGACCGGACGGTGAGGTTTAGTGTGTTCTAAGCGTCATACGTATATATGTGACATCTCTATAACAACATGCATGCAAGATGCATCATATAAGAATGATGGATCTCGTAAACATGTTGTTAGAGGAAGAAACGTCAGCTATGACGGGCTAAGACAATAAGTTTTGTTGGATAAGGTGAAAAGAAGAGAAAGAAATTAGCTATTCATCTCCTTGAATGTACCAGCAAAGGAGCATGGTGGCACAGCGGCGTAGGATGTAAATGCGGGCACGTTGCTCCTTCACCAAGGCAGCGCATTTCCGGCTAAAACCGTTGCTGATTCGCTTCGATTGAGCCTTGACTGTGGCTGATTCACCCTGGTTGCATTGTACTTGAACCATATCCATGACTGATGATGGCTAGGCTAGCTGAAAGGTGATGTTTTGAAATGAAAATAGAAAGGAAAAAAGAAAGAAAAACAAAGAAACAAAGCTCAGGGGAGCTTGAAGGAGTGGAGTGTAGGGTAAGATGGTAGGAAGTATATATACAATTTCAAAGCATGGAGTTGACTGAAGTTTGAAGGATGTGAACATGGTCAGGCTCGGAAACTGAGGGATATGCAACCTCAGCAGCATAGTTTTCTATGAAGAAGGGGGAGTGAACGTGGGGTTCAATGTAATAAAAAATTGGAAATTACTTGCATCCACCTTGTGGCTCCCTCAATTATAAACGGGTGCATTTTTCACATCACTCTTGAGGGGTGATAAATACAACAATGATAAATAAAGGAAAATTTTATTTAAACCTATCTAACTTATTTCTACACCCAACTTACTCTTTTCATCCATTTAATTTTTAACTAAATTATTAATATCTCTTTAAACCCAAATTTAATACCTAATATACCCCCATAAATCCAATTCAATATGTGGATTTATTTTTACACCCATTTGATTTTTAGAAGCTAAATAGACCTGGGAACTCCTCCTCGGCCACTTTATTTTCTCGTAGAAGCTCATAATTAAGCAGTAGAGGAGGAGAAGACAGCATAAAAATACTTACTGTGCAAATACTTTACAAACAATTAATTGCACAGTAAGTTTTTTTTACTGTGCAAATACTTAACATCTTTTGTGATGATATTGTTTGATAAATAAATATAATGAAATAGATCATACAATTGTTGTTTTTGAAGAATACGATATGAAAAAGACAGCATAAAAATGAGGCAATCTAAAGATAAATGGATAAATTAGTGAAATAGAGCATGCACCAACAGTAATGCAGTGCAATAAGCAACTCAATGAAGTGGAGTCAACCTCATTAAGAATCGCAAGTGATTTATCTCTCTCATCTGATAAGTTGAGCAATCGAGACTGAAGCTCCCTCGCTTCAGTTGCTAAAATTGCTTTCTTCCCAAAGACTTCTCTAGCATGCTGCACAGAAAGAATATAACCTCAGTTATGATGCACCCTTAATTAAAATTAGCAGAACTCAGAATCCATTAACTTCAAACTTTAATCACATTTCACAAAATACAACTATGTCATTTGCGTCTTTTGCATGTGCCAACATCCGTTTAAGCTCCTCCACCTTGACCATGATATCCAAACCTCCCCTAGAAGCTTCCTCTTGAACAATATCCACTGCTTTCTCCTGGACCTCCACTTCTCTCATCATGTTGATGACCGATTCCATGGCTGAAAATAGGGTTTTCTGCAACATTGTTAAACGATTAGGAACTCTATCATCGGGGAGGAGAGAAAAAATGGTGCCGCCAAAAACTAACTCCATGACAATGGTGGGTCAGCAAAATAACACAAACAAAACATTAAGAATACGCTTTCAAATATCAAAACAAGATTTATTATCCCAAGATAATACATATTATTGGTAAAAAAAAAACGAATACCTGCTTGTATCGATGGAGTCCCAGGACTCTGAACCTGCACAAGATTGACAGCAAAAAATGACTGTAGCTAAGTTAGGGAACTCACTAAGAACATCGAGGACAGTTGCATCGGCATCGAAGGGATGTTCAATAGCAATAGCCCTTAGAATGCAAAAATCAACCTGAGCCGAATCAGAAGAAATAATATGGACGGTCAGTTACAGTCAAAAGTAAACACAATCATTTACGAACCCCAGCCTGTAAAATAAAAGCTTATCTCTCAACTCTCAGATTTATATGCAAGGAGGAGGAAAAGAAACCCGAATTTTACAAGAGTCAAAAGTTGATCCAAATCCTGGTCTGAGAAAACCCTATTGAGATTTCAGCTAAATGGAAACCAGAACAGGAAAAGAATTGCAGGGTTTAATAAGACTGCTGAAGAACAGAGTGAGATTGTGAATCGTGATCCTAGAGAGAGAGAGGGTTTATTGATAAATTTGAGTTTTATTATTAATTTCATTTTGTACTTAATAGTAATTATGCAATAGGGTAAAATAGACAATTAACATTCAAAATTTTAAGTTTGGTTTAAAAAGAGGTTGCATGGGTTTAAATAAAATTTCCCTAAATAAAAGGGTGAGCATCACCATCACTTAAGGATGGTGTGTAAAAATATTCTTATTATAAACTAGATGAAGGCTACACACTGTGTGTAAATATAAAAATTTTAAAAAGAAGAAAAATATATGAAAAGAGAGAAGTTTGAGAGAAATGTGAGAAAGAGAAAGAGAGTGAGAGAAAAGGTAAGTTTTTTTTTTATCTAAATTATTTTATATATTATTTTAAGTTAGAGTTACTTTATTGATATGTGGGTGAGGTTAAAAAAATTAAAATTTGGTTTGTGTGAAATTGCATTACTGATTATGATTTTATTTTGTAATAGAAGTCTAAATTGTATTTTCACCCATTTTTTATTGATAAACATGATTTTGTTAATAATTATAGATAGTATATTGGACAAATAAATTATAAATAATGTATTTTAATTGGATAAATATCATAATTTGGACTGTTCATTTTTTAATCATTATTTAAAATCATCTCTGCATAAAAATCTATGTACAGTTAGACCTCTATAAATAACTAATCTTGAGACTAAGGAAATCATATTAATTTAGCAGAATATTAAATAATCAATGGATTTATAATTTAATCAATTAATTAATTTAATAACTTATTAATTTATCAATATATTTTTTATTTACTTAAATATTATACATTGTATTTAGTTTCTCGTCTTACGAACTAACAATTTTATGCGATTATTTAACAAAGTAAAATTCATGAATCTACTTGTACTTCCCAAAAGAGTAATGCTAGGTGGGAGCATTTTTGCTTACCATCATTTAGTGTGGTGTATGCTCACTACTCTATTTATCCTTGTTAAATGAGTTTGAATTTCGAGATTCATGTAGTGGATAAGCACAAATCTCAAAATTCAAACTCATATAACGGGAATAAATAGGATGGTGAGCAAAAATGCACTCATGCTAGGTAGACTAAATTTGAAAACTAAATGAAGTGTTACCAATAAAAAATAAGCATGTAATTCAAAACTTAAGTAATAATCCAATCATTAACTTCCATATATATTTAGTTTACAAAATTTTGTCTACAAATTTAGCCTCCCTAGTATTACCCTTCCCAAATAATAGATTGTACATTGTTCAATGCACTACATTGTTCCATTTTATGAACATTTAACCAAGCAAAAACCCTTTTTAAATTAGCAAAAGCCATTGTAACACAACAATCATACATACAACAATAGCTCTCATCTCAAACGTGTAAAGAAATCAACAATGACGGATGAATGCGTAAAGCATTGTGCGAGTACAGCAAATATAATCCAGGTAGCAGTAAAAGCAATTGCAACAGTGAGTGTTTGAAAAATTTAGCTTGGTGTTTTAAAAATTTAACTTGCAAATGAGTCAAACGACGATATCAAATACTTGCAAATGAGTAAAAGGACGATATCAAAAATACGATCAAGTGGTCTTCATAGTATCTCTCAACTATTCTTGAAAAAGGGGATGTTAACCGACACAAATCCACAAAATTCTCCAACCTAGAGAATGCTCTCTATCAGTGGGTCGTTCAATACCAAAAATTTGTGAATTTCAAGAACATACAAACAATGATTGAGTCATATTTTAAGAATGTCTCATAGTTGAATCACAGGCACTATGTATCAAGAAATTATTAATTTATATATTATGTAGGACCTATATAAACTTTTATAATGTATTATCTTATAAATTTAGCGAATTATTGATTTAGCACGTCCTTAAGTCGAGACTATCCAAAAACATTATTTAACCAAGGTTATTAATTTATCGAGGTTTTTCTACCTTAAGTGGAAATTGTTTTGTCCTTTTTGGGTGTGTTTGTTGTACCGGACTATCTTAGACTGGATTAGCTTCAGGAACTAAGCTGGATTGGCTTATACTAGACTGAGCTAGACTAACTTAGTGAATCGTTTGGTACAGTGTCGGACTAAAAAGCAGAATAATTAATAAACTATAATATTATATTAATTAATGCATAAATAGTAATATTTTATATTATTTAATGTTTATATAATAATATTTAATGTTTTTTAATGCATATTTATTCCTCTTTTACTTTACTCCAAACAGCCCCTCCAGAACCATCTTCCTTTTTCTTCTACCTCTGGCTCACCCCATTTCTTCTTTACTCCATCTTTTTCCTGCAAAACGCAGGTGTAAAGTTCATCGCAAATCCTTCAAAACAAGCTCATCCTCTTCACCCTCTTGCCGTTGTTAAGAATTTCCACCTTCCTTATCCTTTTTTTCCCAAAAATTTTCGGATCTCTCTCCTTCCTCTGATACAAGCGTTGGCTTCTCCACCTACAAAGTCATCTCATAATTTTCTGGCAATGGGTGGATTTTGAATTTTGTAGTTATTTTTTTGCGTTTTTTTTTTTTTATAAAATTTTTGTGGTTGGATTTTGAGGTTTGGACAGTAGGTGGAGCTTTGTTTCAAATCTGAGCGGTGATTAAAGGGTGTTGCAGAGGAAGAGGCAGAGGCGAGGAAGAGGTAGATGGGAGGACAAGATGAAGAGGCACATGGGAGGACGAAGTGGAAGAGGCAGATTTTGCAGGATTTGGGTTTGAAATGGTTTGTGGGACGCGAGGAAGAGGCAGATGGGAGGACAAAACGAGTAGGAGTGAAGCGTAGTAGTGTGGTCTTAGCAGTCCGCCCAATTTCGGGGGGTCTCGCTAAGACCCTCTAGCAAACCTGTTAGTCGGACTCAGTCAGAGCGAGTCTCATTAAACGTTGCCCGTGTGAAACAAACACCGGATTACAGTCCAGTCTAGTCCAAGGATGTTTAGCGAAGCCAAACAAACGGGCCCTTTATGTGTAAAATAGATCATGACTTTGGTAACAACTGGCATTCTCAGGATGAATTGTTCATTTGTTTGAAGTATATGCATGTCTAAAAGATCACTAATTTGAATACTTTTTTTATGTGTGTAGATATATCTTTAAATGATGATTAAGAAAATGGACGCTTCTGATTTTACCAATTGCACAAATAAAGTACATCAATCACAACGAGTGGATAAGAAAGTGCAACTGTGAAGTGAGTATTGTCCAGAAAATTTAACACATGGACTCGTTCTACCGAAAAAAGAGGTTGATAGCAAACTTCTCTCTCGCAACTTTCTATTTTACTTTCATGGCTCTCGTTCTCGTTATGCAATGTTGTAAGATAATATGAACCATCAACTTTCTAAATTACCATTTAAAGATCAACTTTATGAAAAATATCAACTAAATAAAAATAGTTGAACAGTTCAATTAACGTTGTCAAAATTTTAGTGTTTAACATAAAACATGATTCTAATTTTTTAAAGAGATAATCTTTAAAGATTAACCTAAAAAATAAATGATTTGGATCATAGTACAACACTACAAAATGAGAAGAAGAGTAAAAAAAAAAAGTAAAACGAAAGAGCCTAAATGAAATGAGAATGTTGCAAGTTTTTTAAAAGAAAAAAAAAATGTAGCGTATATTAGTTGGAGTGTGGGATTGAAGTGAATCATTGATTAGAAAAGGGGCAAAGGTGGTCATGAAAACTTGAAAAAGAGGAGGGCTGCTTAATCAAGACAAGGCAAGGGCAAAGTCTAAAATATCGATATTATTCCGATATTTTCATCGAAATTTCTGTATTTTTGGACTACCGATATTTCTGATATCATCGATATTTTAGATCTTGATAGGAACTCTATATGGTATTAAGTCACTCATGTATCTTACCATGCAATATATAAAGTGTAAAATATTGTACTAATTCATTATATATAAATGATTATGGTGTGTTTAAACTTTTTTCATTAATTACTACATATTTTTTACACTCACAATGTTTGCCAGCTCGCTATATAATCAACTTAAATCAGTTAAATCCATCATGCAATGCATTTTCTTCCAATTTTTTGTGATAAACTAATAGATAATTAACTAAATAAACATCATGTAAAGTTTCAATAAAAATTTTCAAGTTTTTCTTATAATTTCTGTGGTTTTTATTCAATTTTTACTGATATCAATAATATTATGATATTTTCATCAAAATTTTCATATTTTTAAACTACCGATATTTCCAATATTATCGATATTTTAGAATTTGGGCAAGGGGGATATGGTATGGCTTATGGGAATCATGAACCGGGAGTCTGACCTCAATTCTGATTTCTGAGGTACATTGGCTTGGCTGGATTCTAGTATTCTGGTGATCTGCCATTAGTCCTCACAAATTCCAATAGCCTAATAAACTATCAAATCACAATTAATTTAGCTCAAGTGAAGTGACATTCATTATATTAGTGCTGTGTAGAGAAATTATTGTGTAAAATATCCTCATGTGTTAATGTGAAAATTACTTGACACACAAATTAAACCCTATTGATGACAGTTGTAGTAAAAATGTAAGTAGGGATCGTTCTAAACCGGGGATTAATTAGGGCTGCTAATCTACTCAAATTAAACTCTAAAACACTAAACTAGACTTAAAAACACAAGAATAGACTCTATAGACTCTAAACTGACCTAAAATACTCAAATCTACAAAACTAAGTGAAATTGACTCAATTCTAGACCTAACAAGTGATTTGGACGAAATTAAAACTTACTTTGACTCAAAAGATTAAAAGAAAACAGATTGTAACTTAACTAACTCAGAAAACACTTAAAAGACTCAAAACAGCACAATACTAACAATTAGACTCAAAACAGATTCTAGAGATGAATTTGGACGAATTTAAAACTAAACTAAGACCCAAACAATGTTTATGGACTAAACCTAACCTATATTGACTCAAAACACTCTAAAGAGCCTAATTAGGACAAATTCTGACCTAATAACATAAAATAGAAAAGGGTGTTTGATTTCTGATGAAATTGAATTAAAACTAAACAGATTGCAAATCAAAGTAAACTAAAACGAAATTGAGATGAATTCAAGGGTGAAAAGATAGTTAGAGGATCCTTCTCCACACATGAACATATGCAACATAAATCAATTTCCAGTATTGTTTCTTTAAACCATTAACGACAATGCCCCAAATTAATCGTGAATGCACAAATTAACTATCAGATTTCCCTAAATTCATTGAATTGGATGAATGCATGCAACAACCCAAATTATTCTTCTCAAGTTCCCTATATGAACAACATGATAGAGATACATTCAAAGATCATTAAATTCCATGGAAATCATAAGCATTGACAAGGCAATTATAACTATGAACTGCATGATACTTTTGCCAAGAATCTACTTAACACGATTGTGACTAACAATCTCCACTACTTGTAAATATAAGTTTCTAACGATTAGGTGAAAGTCCCTTATAATTTAGCATCAGATTCAAGCATGCAAACTAAGTAGGCCTCTTTAATCAACACACAAGAATAAGTTATCAATCAAATAGATAAGTAAATCGCATTCATGTTTTACGAAACAATAACTGAAAGGAATCAATTCATATTAACATATGTCCATGGCTTCAAATTCACCACTAACTAATAAGAGTTTAGTTCCACATGTTCATAGCAATTGAAAAGCAAATTAAAATAAACATCGAAACTGAAACGAGGGAAGAAAGAACTCTTAAAACTCCTAAGGATGCAGATGGCTTGCGCACAAGGCCCTCCTTCATCAATGGAATGCACGACAAGGCTCTCCTTCTTCTCCAAAAGGTGCGGTAGAGATGTATATGGATGTAGGATGGTGTTTTGTGATGTAGAATGGTGATTAGGGTTGCGGCAAGGTGTTTCTGAATGGTGTGAAGGGTGGTGACGAATTTAGGCTTTAAAAACACATATATATAGGCACGGCAAAGCTAGGGTTTTCACAAAATCTGATGGGAAAATGGTTAGGGTTTTGAAGATAAAAGGCTTGGCCCATCCAAGGGAGAAAAGAACTAGGGTTTGTGTAGATTTTTAGGCTTCTAGAAGTGTTAGGTGCGGCACAACGCTAGGGGAGATAGATTAGGGTTTAAACTTAGCAGATTTTAAGGCTTAGGGCCTAAGGATTCGGTTTGGGTTTAAATCAACAAAGAAAAGGATTTTTGGCCCACTTAGTTTCTGAAAAGGATTTGTAGAACCCAAATCCACAAGGAAAAGGGCCTAACAAATCAGAATCCAAGAGGGAAGAAGCTTGAGAGGTGCGGCAAGGGTTGGAACCAAGGTGAAAAAAGATTAGGAAACTTCCAATCCAAGAATAGAAACTTTCAAGAATGGAAACCTCCAACTTTAGAAACTTTGGCTTCCAATTCTGAACTCTTTGTTCTTCATGTTCATTTCTTCATTTCTTGCCTCCTTTGATCTTTAATTTCGTCCATCCATTTGACTCCAAGCATGTGATATCCATTTTATGCTCAAAACTGCTCCAAAAGGCTCCAAATTGCAACTTTTTGCATACTTTGTCATTTGGACTTACAAACACACGAAAATAGCTTAAAACACTATAATAACCACAAACTAACTATAAAAGTGCAAGAAAACAAGCTAACTAAGTCGCATAAATATGCTCCTATCAAATTCCCCCACACTTAGCTTTTGCTAGTCCTCGAGCAAAACAAAGGAAACAAAACAAACAAAACATAACCTAAACCTTCCAACATTTGCCTCAGGGATTTCCAATGAAACATGACACATTAAAAATCACTACTCACATAGATTTTAGTTATTCCTACCCTCAAGCGCATACTTAATCATAGTCACCACTTGCTATTTCACATTTAATCACATAAAACAACATTTTGAATGTAGTAACATGCCTTAGAGAATTCCCTCAATTCCTCACCGGATATACACTCTATTTTCACACAGAATTTCTGACTACACTCCCTATACTAGGTATATATGAGAAGATTGATGTAAATATGTAGACTAACACTCACATAAGTTATAAGCGAAGAAAGCACTTTCTAGAATTATTAATGCATGTATATATATATGATCTCACGAACGGAATGCTACTACTTAGACACGAGAACTAGGGATACCATATGCTCATACCAATCCCAAACTCCACATATTGAAATACACAACAACCAAGATTAAAGTCTAAGTGTTGTAATGGGGCTAAGGGTATTGGCTAACAAAGAAAGGTAAGGAAAACAAACGTCCTTAAAGCAAGAGTAAGCAAAGTATTGAAATTAACTTAGAATTCCCTTTAGAATTCAGAAATCAACTTTTAAACACAAGGGAAGATTCATGCAACACTTAGGGTCAAATTCAAGCTTTTTTTGACCCTTTCTTCAACAACCAACACTTTAGAGCTCTTTTTCACATATTTTTCAACTCTTCTTTATTCTTTTCACAACTTTTCTTTTTCCTTTCTATTTTTCACTAATTTTTTTATTTTACTTTATTTTTTTCTACCCGTGCCTCTTATAAGACTTTGGCACCTACACACTTTTGAAAACCTTCCCCCTCACTTGTTTTCTAGAACAATGATGATCAAAAGGAATTCCCTCTAAGTCTTGCTCCACTATACTTTAAGAACAAGGGTGTGGATAGTCCTATTCTAGGCTAGGTGAGGATAATGTGGCTAACAAAGAAAATAGGCTAATTAAGGCTCAAAGGGGTTAAACCTACAAAAACAAATGCATGTAATGAAGGCTTTTTGGCTCTGGTGGTAACTACTAACAACTTCATCTTACTATATGTTATGCATTCAATTTTAAGTTTTGAATGAAACGGGTATAAGTTCTAGTATTTGGAACTAAAGTGATAAAACGCATTCTAAGTAGCAACCAAGCAAAGAATAATGAGATCATGCAACGACTTTAGAAAACAACAAATCACAGATTAATAACTCTCCAAATAAAGTTTAGGCTCAAGTGTCTCAGGGTTGTAGCGTTAGTTTGAGTTCCTTCCTTCAAGCATGTTACAAAAACTTATTTTTTCCTTTGTGATTACATGTGAATTCGTAAACGTTAACTACAACCAAGCATAAACCAAAGAGTATATCAAACTTCCATCCATGTTTATAACTTTCTTTAACAGTCATGCAATTAAAAATCAAATCCTCATCCTTGTGTTGGAAGGTACCCTAAGACATAAACAAACACACAAAAACAACTCTTTTTGGGTTTTTCAAAACAATTTTTCAAATTTTTATGAGATTTTTGGATTTTTATGTCAAAACACACTAAAATGCACCAAAACAGCTTAAAAAGACTTAAAAACAGCAAGGAACAACTTTGGAAGTTATGGGTGATAAAATCCCACGAATTTGCAATAAAAACACTTGGTTACCCCTCCACACTTAAACCAAACATTGTCCTCAATGTTTCAAATATAGACTCACATATATGCAAGCAAACAACACAACTAACAAACACGACAAACATGGCAAAGTAAAAACAAGAAAGGGTAGAGTTTAAGAACGCAAATCTGGTTATGAAGCTCGAATTCCTTCAATCCCTCGTTTGACCACATGGGTTGCCTCCCAAGAAGCGCTTGCTTTAACGTCTTCCAGCCGGACGATACCTCCATTTAAGCTTGAATAGGGCCCACAGCATGGAGGGGTATGTCCTCCACGGCGTGCTCCTCAAATGTCTCATAGTAGGGCTTCAAACGGTGTCCATTGGCCTTGAATTCATGTTCCATCTTCAAACTTTGAATTTGGACTGCACCATGAGGAAAAACATTAGCAATAACAAAAGGTCAAATCCATTTAGAACGCAACTTACCCAGAAACAACTGAAGACAGGAATTGAAAAGTAACACTTTCTGCCCTATAGAGAATGTCTTGCCACGAATCATCTTGTCATGGGTGGCCTTTGCTTTCTCCTTGTAAATGAGAGCGTTCTCATAAGCTTCCTTCCTAATCTCCTCAAGCTTATTCAATTGCAATTTCCTATGGATCTCAGTGGCATCAATATCCATATTGAATGTTTTGACGGCCCAATGTGCACGATGCTCCAATTCAACCGGAAGATGACATGGTTTCCCATAGATCAGCCGAAATGGGGACATCCCAATTGGTGTTTTGTAGGCCATTCTATATGCCCACAATGCATCATTTAAGCGCAAGCTCCAATCTTTTCGAGTTGGTCCCACTGTCTTCTCCAAAATTTGCTTGATTTCCCTATTTGAAACCTCGGCTTGCCCACTTGTTTGAGGATGATAAGGTGTGGAAACCTTATGCGTGACATTGTACTTCTTGAGCAACGCCTCAATGGTTCGATTACAAAAATGAGATCCTCCATCACTAATGAGCACTCTTGGCATTCCAAACCTTGCAAATATGTTAGTTCTAATAAAATCTGCAACCACTTTAGAATCATTAGTACGGGTGGCTTTTGCTTCCACCCATTTCGAAGCATAATCCACAGTAAGTAATATATAAAGAAAACCATGGGAGGAAGGAAATGGACCCATGAAATCTATACCCCAAACATAAAAAATCTTAACAGAATATATAGGATGTTGCGGCATTTGGTCTTTTGATGTTATAGTACCCATTCGTTGACAACGATCACAGGTTATACAAAAGGTTCTAGCATCTCTAAAGATTGTAGGCCAATAAAATCCACATTCTAAAACCTTATGTGCTGTGCGTTGTGTGCCAAAATGACCCCCACATGCATAAGTGTGACAGAAAGTTAAAATCGAATGAAACTCGGAATCATGCACACACCTACGTAGAATCTGGTCAGGGCAATGTTTCCACAAATAAGGGTCATCCCAAACATAAAACCGTGCATCCTTCTTGAGTTTATCATGTTGGTGCTTATTTAGGGTGCTTGGGACATGCTTAGTGACCAAATAATTAACTAGATCGGCATACCATGGCTTACTTACCTTAATGGACAACAACGGCTCATTTAGGAATGTCTCTGGGATGGGCACGACATTGGCATCTTCTTCATGCACCATTCGGCTCAAATGGTCAGCCACCACGTTTTCACTTCTTTTCTTGTCCCGGATTTCCACGTCAAACTCTTGGAGAAGTAGCATCCAACGAATAAGCCTTGGCTTGGCCTCCTTCTTTGTGAGCAAATACTTCAAAGCTGCGTGATCAGTGTAAATAATAACTTTAGTTCCAAGAAGATATGAACGAAACTTATCTAAAGCAAATACAACAGCAAGAGGTTCTTTTTCAGTGGTGGAATAATTCAATTGTGCATCATTCAAAGTCCGGGATGCATAGTAGATGACGTGTGGCTTCTTGTCCCTCATTTGTCTCAAAACAGCCCCTAATGCATAATCTGAAGCATCACACATAAGCTCAAAAGGAAGGCTCCAATCTGGTGGGACTATGATGGGGGTCCAAGTTAACTTCTCCTTTAGGTGATTGAATGCCTTCTCACACTCATCATCGAACTTGAATGTCACATCCTTTTGAAGAAGTCGGCAAAAGGGTTGGGAAATCTTGGAAAAATCTTTGATGAATCGCCTATAGAATCCTGCATGTCCAAGAAAAGAACGAACCTCTCTTACCGTAGTGGGAGATGGTAAATAACGCACAAGATCTATTTTTGATTTATCAACCTCTATTCCCTTTTCTGAAACTATGTGACCTAAAACTATGCCTTGTTTAACCATAAAGTGACATTTTTCCCAATTCAAAACAAGGTTAGTTTCAATGCACCGGTTTAAGATTAAAGTGAGATTATCTAAACAACCATCAAACGAATCACCAAAGACACTAAAATCATCCATGAAAACCTCAATAATCTTTTCCACAAAATCTGAGAATATACTTACCATGCATCGTTGGAACGTGGCTGGTGCATTACACAACCCGAATGGCATTCGACGATAAGCAAAAGTGCCAAATGGACAAGTAAAAGTAGTCTTTTCTTGATCATCTGGAGCTATAACAATTTGATTATATCCCGAATAACCATCTAGAAAGTAATAAAAAGAATGATCGGCTAACCTTTCAAGCATTTGATCAATGAACGGCAAAGGGAAGTGGTCATTCCTTGTGGTGGTGTTTAGCTTCCTATAGTCAATGCACACTCGCCAACCGGTTTGGATACATGTAGGCACAAGCTTATTCTCTGCATTCTTCACCACTGTGACTCTTGATTTCTTTGGTACAACTTGAACCGGTGAAACCCAACGACTATCTGAGATGGGGTAAATGACTCCACAATCAAGAAGCTTGATAATCTCCTTCTTCACAACTTCCATCATTGGAGGGTTAAGTCGACGTTGAGCCTCTCGAGTTGGATTAGCCCCCTCCTTTAGAAGTATGTGATGCATGCAAGTTGTAGGGCTAATTCCCTTAATGTCGGCCAATGTCCATCCAATTGTCGTTTTATGCTCTTTCAACACCCTAATCAACTTCTCCTCCTTCAATGCCGTGAGTGATGAGGAAACAATGACGGGCAATGTCTCGTCATCTCCCAAAAATACATTCTTTAAATGGTCCGGCAATGGTTTAAGCTCAAGGACGGGTGCCTGAATCACAGAAGGTAACAACTTGTCAGTAGAAACAGGAATTGGAATTGGGTTAGGAGGCTTACCAAGATGTTATGGCAATGACTCAAGGGCAGCAACCATCTCTTCTATTTCTGCACTAGGAGGCACGGCATAGGCATCATCATTATTGCCGTGAGTATGCTCAATTGCTGCCTTTGGTTTGTTAAGTCCCACTCCATGTACTATGGTGGTTTCAAAAGGATCCCTCTCCAATGAGTCAAGGTAGTCCCCAAAACATCAAATACATCAATAGCGAAACAAGAATGATCATCCTTAGGATATTTAATAGATTCAGAAATATTGAAATCAATAACATCCCTATCAAATTCCATTGTGAGTGTTCCTTTAAACACATCTATCTTGGTGCGGGCTGTTTTCATGAAGGGTCTTCCAAGGAGGATCGACAAGGATGTAGAATGGCCCGAATCTTCCATCTCAAGCACATAGAAGTCCGCTGGAAATACTAAATCATTAACCTGCACCAAAACATCTTCCAAAACCCCTTTTGGGTATGCATTAGAACGATCGACTAATTAAATTATAACGCCATCATTTTTAAGCTCTCCTAGGTTCATAGATGCATAAATAGAGTATGGCATGACGTTAATGGATGCACCTAGATCTAACATAGCATGCTCAAACTTGGTATTTCCAATAATACAAGGAATTGTAAAACTACCTGGATCTTTGCATTTTGGTGGTAGTTTTCTTTGCAAAACGGCTGAAACATTCTCACTTACCTTTACAACTTCTTTGTTTGAAATCCTCTTTCTTGTTGTACAAAGTTCCTTCAAAAACTTTGCATACCTTGGAACTTGTTTAATTGCATCAAGGAGTGGGATATTCACTTGCACCTTTCTAAACGTCTCAAGAATTTCCTTCTCATTCTCCTCCTTCTTTGATTGCATAAATCTACGAGGGAAAGGTGCATTGGGTGGAATAGGGTTAGAATGGTTCAAAATTATATCACCCTTACCTAAATTGGACGGTTTAGTTGCACTAGGTGGCTGCGGCAATGGAACTTCTTTCCTTGTCGTGGCTTTGTCCAATTCCTCCTCTGCAATCAGCAACTTGTCATCCTCATTTTGACTTGGTTTGGATGTATTTGGCTTGATTCCCACCTCTTTTCCGCTTCTCAACGTAATAGCTTTAGCGGATTCGAAACCTCCATTCGGATTTACAATGGTTGAACTAGGGAGTTTTCCTTCTTCACGAAACTACCCCATAAACTCAGAAATCTGCCCTATTTGTTTCTTCACTTCACTCATCTCCTTAGCTTGATTTTGTTGGCCCTGCGTAAGTGAACTTAGTAATTGAAGAAGTGTATCATTATCTAATTTCGAACCTAAATTTTGTTGGACAGATTGTGGTGGGACTTGTGGTGATGCATACGGCCTTTGAAACACTCCATGTGGTGTTTGCCGAAATCCCCCTTGTTGGGCAGGTTGTTGTGGCTCTCTCCACTTGAAATTGGGATGATCTCTCCACCCCGGATTGTAAGTGTTGGAGTATGGATCGTTTCGTGGTTGACTTTGGCTCCCAAAACCCACGGCATTGGCAGATTCCCACCCTCCATTCTCAATCAATTGAGGGCATTGGTCATTAAGATGTCCTTGCATAGAACACACACCACAAACACTTGGTCCTTGTATCTTCATCCCTTCGGCCATCTGAGATATAATAGAAGTGAGGTTAGTTAATTGTGATTGAATGTCAGACATAGAACTTACCTTATTAACTTACTGCCGTGGGGGGTCTCTTTGTCCAAGCCCCTCGGTTGGCAATTAAGGTTTTTGCAGCCATTGGTGTTTTGTCAACCAATGCACCTCCCGCGGAAGCATCTAGCATTTGTCGCTCAATTTGGAGAAGTCATTCGTAAAAGTATTGAAGTAGAAGTTCTTCTTTCATTTGATGCTGAGGACATGAGGCGACAAGAGCCTTAAAACGCTTATAGTATGCTGGAAATGACTCTCCTTGGCTTTGTTGAATGCCACTAATCTTCTTCCTCAAGAGAATGACTCTCGAAGTGGGGAAGAACTTCTCTAAAAACGCCCTCTTCATGCTTTCCCAAGAAGTGACCGTCCCGGGTGCTAATTCATAAAGCCAATCTTTGGCCTTTTCCACAAGAGAGAATGGAAAGGTCTTCATCATCAAAATGTTCCCATCGACATTGATGGGTGTCATGCTCGAACAAACAACTTCGAACTCCTTGAGATGTTTGTTTGGATCTTCCATGGACAGCCCATGGTATTTGGGAATGTGATGCAACAAGCTTGACTTCAATTCGAATTCGTTGGTCTTGCCTTGAGCAGCCAAGGGGTATTGAATGCAAAGGGGTGCGGCATTGGCCAACCCCGAGCCCGAGAGTTCTTTTATTGTACGATTGTCCGCTGCCATGACTTCTTCTTCTTCTTCAAATTCAGATTCGGCCTCTGAACTTAAACTAGGTGGATTAGGTTCTGGTTGCTTCCTCTTTCATCTCAAAGTTCTTTCAAAATCGTCGTCGAACTCCAAGATGGTTGCATTAATGTGTTGAGAACTACGAGTCATAAACTAATACCTGAAACAAGGAAATAAACACAATCAGTAACCAAGTATTAAGGCACGGCATAAACACAAAAAACACACGCACAAACTCACGGATAAACATAAAAGAAAATACAAAAGACACGACACAAACAAGGGATTAGCAAGTTTGCTAATCCCCGGCAACGGCGCCAAAATTTGATGTGAAAATTACTTGACACACAAATTAAACCCTATTGATGACAATTGTAGCAAAGATGTAAGTAGGGATTGTTCTAAACCGGGGATTAACTAGGGCTGCTAATCTACTCAAATTAAACTCTAAAACACTAAACTAGACTTAAAAACACAAGAATAGACTCTATAGACTCTAAACTGACCTAAAATACTCAAATCTGCGAAACTAAGTGAAATTGACTCAATTCTAGACCTAACAAGTGATTTGGACGAAATTAAAACTTACTTTGACTCAAAAGATTAAAAGAAAACATATTGTAACTTAACTAACTCAGAAAACACTTAAAAGACTCAAAACAGCACAATACTAACAGTTAAACTCAAAACAGATCTAGAGATGAATTTGGAAGAATTTAAGACTAAACTAAGACCCAAACAATGTTTATGGACTAAACCTAACCTATATTGACTCAAAACACTCTAAAGAGCCTAATTAGGACAGATTCTGACCTAATAACATAAAACAGAAAAGGGTGTTTGATTTCTGACGAAATTGAATTAAAACTAAACAGATTGCAAATCAAAGTAAACTAAAACGAAATTGAGATGAATTCAAGGGTGAAAAGATAGTTAGAGGATCCTTCTCCACACATGAACATATGCAACATAAATCAATTTCCAGTATTGTTTCTTTAAACCATTAACGACAATGCCCCAAATTAATCGTGAATGCACAAATTAACTATCAGATTTTCCTAAATTCATTGAATTGAATGAATGCATGCAACAACCCAAATTATTCTTCTCAAGTTCCCTATATGAACAACATGATAAAGATACATTCAAAGATCATTAAATTCCATGGAAATCATAAGCATTGACAAGGCAATTATAACTATGAACTGCATGATACTTTTGCCAGGAATCTATTTAACACGATTGTGACTAACAATCTCCACTACTTGTAAATATAAGTTTCTAACGATTAGGTGAAAGTCCCTTATAATTTAGCATCAGATTCAAGCATGCAAACTAAGTAGGCCTCCTTAATCAACACACAAGAATAAGTTATCAATCAAATAGATAAGTAAATCGCATTCAAGTTTTACGAAACAATAACTGAAAGGAATCAATTCATATTAACAAATGTCCATGGCTTCAAATTCACCACTAACTAATAAGAGTTTAGTTCCACATGTTCATAGCAATTGAAAAGCAAATTAAAATAAACATCGAAACTGAAACGAGGGAAGAAAGAACTCTTAAAACTCCCAAGGATGCAGATGGCTTGCGCACAAGGCCCTCCTTCATCAATGGAATGCACGACAAGGCTCTCATTTTTCTCCAAAAGGTGAGGCAGAGATGTATATGGATGTAGGATGGTGTTTTGTGATGTAGAATGGTGATTAGGGTTGCGGCAAGGTGTTTCTGAATGGTGTGAAGGGTGGTGACGAATTTAGGCTTTAAAAACACATATATATATAGGTACGGCAAAGCTAGGGTTTTCAAAAAATCTGATGGGAAAAAGGTTAGGGTTTTGAAGATAAAAGGCTTGGCCCATCCAAGGGAGAAAAGAACTAGGGTTTGTGCAGATTTTTAGGCTTCTAGAAGTGTTAGGTGCGGCACAATGCTAGGGGAGATAGATTAGGGTTTAAACTTAGCAGATTTTAAGGCTTAGGGCCTAAGGATTCGGTTTAGGGTTTAAATCAACAAAGAAAAAGATTTTTGGCCCACTTAGTTTCTGAAAAGGATTTGTAGAACCCAAATCCACAAGGAAAAGGGCCTAACAAATCAAAATCCAAGAGGGAAGAAGCTTAAGAGGTGCAGCAAGGGTTGGAACCAAGGTGAAAAAAGATTAGGAAACTTCCAATCCAAGAATATAAACTTTCAAGAATGGAAACCTCCAACTTTAGAAACTTTGGCTTCCAATTCTGAACTCTTTGTTCTTCATGTTCATTTCTTCATTTCTTGCCTCCTTTGATCTTCAATTTCGTCCATCCATTTGACTCCAAGCATGTGATATCCATTTTATGCTCAAAACTGCTCCAAAAGGCTCCAAATTGCACCTTTTTGCATACTTTGTCATTTGAACCTACAAACACACGAAAAGAGCTTAAAACACTATAATAACCACAAACTAACTATAAAAGTGCAAGAAAATAAGCTAACTAAGTCGCATAAATATGCTCCTATCATGTGTTAATATGTGCTGGAGTAGGTGTTATTCACAAATTTATTTTTATTTCTAACACATTTCTATTAATTTTGATCTATTAATTTTTTTCAATTCATTCGATTTGACAGTAAGAAATTAAGAGAAGTATGTGGGAGGTTAATTAAAATGAATATGTGAATAACATCACCCTATGTTCTACTATCATGTAATAATTTTTCGATATGTAAATCTAATTGTTTCCTAAATTTAAATGACACACCCCGATCGAGGTCAATGCATGTTGGCCGTCACGTGAGAGTGACGTAGCCATGTGCACAATGTGGAAGCGATAAAGATAGCAATTATACGAATAATTAAAAACCACATTACTAGATTGCACTTCTAAACAGAAAGTGATAAGAGTTAAGTACAACAGTAACACTTCTAGTCAGAGCATAAAGTCTAGGTGCAGTCCAGTATGACAAGTACTAGTTATACCGTACCAGGAATGTCCTACTATTATTTAGACAAGTCAGAACAGCCTACGTCCTCGAGCCACCAACAGCAAGCTTACTTAAAACCTGGAGAGGCACAAAACAGAAAACGTGAGTGGGCAAAAACAAATGTTTTACAAAAACATTTCATTTATCAACATACTAACCCCTCGCTGTAAAACATGTAAGATTTTCCCAGAATTAAGATATAAGCATATACAGATATATATATATATACACACACACACACACACATATATAGAATCATATCAATTCAATTCATGCTTCACACAATCATATTCATATGTATGTTATGCCAAAATATAACAAGGTAAACAATATAGGTGAGAATAATTTCATAGAAATGTGATATGCTAGCCGGAACTCCTGAGGTAGTCTGTACGGGTGAATTCATAGCTTAAACTCAATCTAGCCAGAGTCACTACTATGACCTATACGACAATATACTGCACATAAGTCGGAACCACTAAAAAGGGTCTGTATGACAAGGTTAGGTGTGTTGATGCACAAAATCAGTGATGACTTTGGTACAACAGAAAATGTTAAGTTTGTGACCTTCGCTGGATTGCTCCAGTCACTAGTATGGATAAGTATGTAAATGGATAGAGATAGGGAAGCAAACACAAGATGTATGTGGTTCACCCAGATTGGCTACGTCCACGGAGTAGATGAGTTCTCATTAATTGTGAAGGGTTTACACAAGTACATAGGTTCAAGCTCTTCTTTAGTGAGTACAAATGAATGATTTAGTACAAATGACATTAGGAAATATTGTGAGAGAATGATCTCTATTTATAGAAGAGAGTTTCTAGTTTCATTCTGACATTGACACGTGTCGTGTTGTGATTGGCTTCTGATGTTGACACATGTTACGCTATGATTGGCTTCTGATGTCGACATGTGTCGCGCTGTGATTGGCCTCCTGGTTGTAGGGAAACTCTTCTGGGTCATTGACGGTATAACGTTGATCGGTGCTCAGTAGTTTCGAGATTGGTCAAGTATGGTACAAACAGTACTCCCCTAAGTTCCCGAGTGAGGGAAGCTCCTCGGTTGGGGACTTGGAAGATCCAAGCCATTGAGTAATCACGAAACTTCTAAGTACCGAAGTGTGGTATCATTTTCACTTACCTTATCTGTCTCATACGTAGATGTGGCATCTTCTCTGGAAGTACTTTTCCTCCATCCAGGGGTGGTATCTTTAACCGATGAAGATGCACAAGGTAATGTATCAATTTCACTTGAAGCTTACTTGTAGTTTCGGGCTTGGTCAAGTGCGATACAAAACCCTATAGTAGGAGTCCCCCAAGTCGCCGAGCTAGGAGATTTGCCGAAAGAGGTAACAGACAAGGTAAGCAATCAGACTTCCAAGCAAGCAACCTGGATCGGAGGTTCGACTTCGGCTTCCGGTTAATTGTTCTCCTTTTCATTGTGTCGTAAACAGCAACAAGGATAATGAGAAGCAAATGGAGACGAGATGATATGAGATACTTTTACTTTTGAAGAAGTAACTTTCCACAAGCTTATTCTTGAACTGGGCTGGAGGGTTTTCTGGTTTCCTCCAGAGTATAAAGCCGACTCAAGAATTTGAGGGTCAAAACAAGTCCATCAAATCAAGAGTGCGTTCGACCTTGATGATATGGGATACTTTTGCTGTTGACAAAGTAATAGATGAATCGGTATGTGTTCTGTTGCGCTTGTCTCCACATGCTTCCTTGTATCCTTCTCACTTGCCCTATCTGTTCCTCAGGCAGATGTGGTATCTTTTCTGGAAGCATAAGATGTTGAAGATGAGTACTCGAGAGAAATGTCAGGTAAGTAATTAGGCAAGGGGTTCCAAGCAGTCAGTTCCTGACTGGAAGCTTGATTCCAAGTGCTAAGTGATTGCTCTTTTTCTCCTTGTCTTGCAGGTAAGAACAAAGGCAAAGGAAAAGACAGGGAAAAAGCATAATATGGGATACTCTTGCTTTTGACCCTGATGATATGAGATACTCTTGCTCTGGTGTGGCTGGTTTGCATAGGTATTATTGGGGGGGAAGAAAGCTGAGTATTTCGAGAGGTTTCATTGGGAGTGCCCTCTCAGATATGAGGAAGGGTTGAGCATTTTTGCAAGTCTGCCTGTCCTTGGAGGATGGAGGTCAACATATATTGGAGTCTCTCTAACAACAAGTAGTAATGATATCCTTTACCCTTCTTGGTCGTAGCAATGTAGTGGGAGCTGCAAGCTTCACGTGTTTTAACTTTGTCAGAGCACTTTGAAAAAGTGGTATGTGGTATCTGGAAAGCTGATGTTGCGTGTGAAGATTGCAGACAAGCTTTATCCAAGGAAATCTGGCTCTTGAAGTTCAGAAAGCGATGCCTCTTCGGTTTTCGAACAAGCAATCTTGTCGGGGATCTGGCTCTCGAGATTCGAAGAGCGGTGCCTCTTCGATTTTTGAGAAAGTAATCCTGTTGGGAGCCTGGCTCTCGAGATTCAGAAGGCGGTGCCTCTTCGATTTTTGAGCAAGTAATAATGCTATTCATTTACCCTTCTTGGTCATAGCAATGTAGTGGGAGTTGCAAGCTTCACATGTTTTAACTTAGTCAAAGTGCTTTGAAAAAAATGGTATGTGGTATCTGGAAAGCTGATGTTGCATGTGAAGATTGCAGACAAGCTTTATCCAAAGAAATCTGGCTCTCGAATTTCTGAGAGCAATGCCTTTTTTGGTTTTCGAACAAGCAATCCTGTCGGGGATCTGGCTCTCGAGATTCAGAGAACGGTGCCTCTTCGATTTTTGAGAAAATAATCCTGTTGAGAGTCTGACTCTTGAGATTCGGATAGTAGTGTCTCTTCAATTTTTGAGAAAGTAATCCTGTTGGGAGTGTTTTCTCGAATGTGAGTAAAGGTTGGGCATTTTTGCCAATCTGCCTTGCCACGGAGCATGGAGGTTGACACACATTGGGACTTTCTAGTTATCAAGCAGTGGTGCTGTTCCTTTACCCTTGTGGGTAATAGTAAGGTAGTTAGACCTTCAAATTTATATGTCTAAACTTTGTCAGAGATCTTTGGCAAAGTTATCTGTGGTACCCGAGGAGCTGATGTTGCGTGTGAAAAGTGGTGCCTCTTCGAAATTCGGAGAGTGGTGCCTCTTCGGAATCCAGAGAGTGGTGCCTCTTCAATTTTTGAACCAACGGCCCTGTTGCCTTTTCTTTTATAAGGGCACCAATTGTGTGCAAGGAGTACATTCAGGGAGTTATTGCTTGTAGGAATTTTCCCTTTACTTCAGAGATTTATTACACCTCATTTCTCCTTCATCATTTCTGAGAATGTCTAGCCTATCCGACCATCGTTTTGATTTAAACTTTGGTGAAGAGGCAGCCATGCCTTCTCAAGACAACATATGGCGCCCATCCTTCTTATCCCATACTGGTTCTCTTACTCTGTGATGAAGAATGATATAATCGTTGCGGTGGTGGCCAGGAACCTTCTCACTCCCAAAGATAATAGACTACTTTCCAAACGGTCTGATGAGTTGGCTGTTAAGGATTATCTGGCTCTCAATGTTCAGTGTGCAGGTTCTGTGTCTAATATGGCCCAACGCCTATTTGCTCGAACCCGCCAAGTTGAATCATTGGCGGGTGAAGTGATAAGTCTCAAACAGGAGATCAGATGGCTCAAGCATGAGAATAAACAATTGCACAGGCTTGCACATGACTATGCTACAAACATGAAAATGAAGCTCGACCAGCTGCAAGAATCTGATGGTCAGATTTTACTTGATCAACCTTCGGTGCCTCCTCCTTCTGGGGTTCTGCCTAGTACTGAGGCTACGAATAATCACCCTCTGGTGCCTCTTTTTTCTGGGGCTCTTCTGACTGCTGAGACTTCTCCTGAGCAACCTTTGTGAAGGCTCCCTCTTGTTTGTTTATTTTGATTCATGTATATGTACATATTTGTAACTTATCGGAGATATCAATAAACAAGCTTTGCTTCATTTCAACGTATTGTGTTAAATACACCAAGGCCTTCTTCACTAAGTTCTTTGAATTTTTCCTTTTTTTAAAGCTTGTATGTCGAAGCTTTGTGAGTGAAGCATGTAGGTTGAGGTAGTGCTCCCTTAATTTCCCGAGTGAGGAAAACTTCTCATTTGGAGACTTGAAAAATCCAAGTCACTGAGTGGTCATGAGACTTCCGAGTATCAAGGTGCAGTAGCATATGGTAGGAGTCCCTCAAGTCTCCGGTCGAGGGAGTTGACGAATGAGGCATTTCCCTTCTAAGTGGTAGCCCAAAACTCCTTCTTCATATATATTTGTTATGAAAGTTGTTAGGCCCAAAGAAGAGGAGGCTTAGGCAATTTTCTTTTTTCTTTTTTTTCGAAATTTTTTTTTTTCGATTTTTTTTTCGATTTTTCGAATTTTTGAAATTTTGAATTTCCAAAAAAAAAAAAAAAAAATATATATATATATATATATATATATATATATATATATATATATATATATATATATATATTAAAGCTTTATAGGTGAAGCTTTGGAGTTGAAGCTTTTGTTGGGTACCATGAATTGATTTTGCTTCACACTATCTTGATCAAGATAGTGTGAAGCTTTTGAGAATTTGTAGTTGTCCTCCATTGATGAAGCTTTTGTTGGTGAAGCTTTGGAGTTGAAGCTTTTGTTGGGTACCATGAATTAATTTTGCTTCACACTATCTTGATCAAGATAGTGTGAAGCTTTTGAGAATTTGTAGTTATCCTCCATTGATGAAGCTTTGTTGAATTTCCCAATTTTTTTTTTTTTTTGGAAACGAGAAATTTGAAAATGTGGGAAAGACAACATATACAAATTTTGCTTCCACACTGTTGAGCAAGAGATTGTGATGCAAGCCACACCTTGTAGTAGTCGAAGGTTTGGATGAACCATATAAATTGAATTTGCTTCGAAGGTCTGAGAATTGTAGTTGCCCTCCATTGGTGAAACTTTTGTTGGCACCATAAATTGGTTTTTCTTCACACTGTCTTGATCAAGAGTGTGTGAAGCTTTTGAGAATTGTGTTTGAACTCCTTTGATGAAGCTTTTGTTGACACCATAAATTGGTTTTGCTTCACACTGTCTTGATCAAGAGTGTGTGAAGCTTTTGAGAATTGTGGTTGCCCTCCATTGATGAAGCTCTTGATCAAGAGTGTGTGAAGCTTTTGAGAATTGTGGTTGCCCTTCATTGATGAAGCTCTTGTTGGCACCATAAATTGGTTTTGCTTCACACTGTCTTGATCAAGAGTGTGTGAAGCTTTTGAGAATTGTGGTTGAACTCCTTTGATGAAGCTTTTGTTGGCACCATAAATTGGTTTTGCTTCACATTGTTTGATTAAGAGTGTGTGAAGCTTTTGAGAATTGTGGTTGCCCTCCATTGATGAAGCTCTTATTGGCACCATAAATTGGTTTTCCTTCACACTGTCTTGATCAAGAGTGTGTGAAGCTTTTGAGAATTATGGTTGAACTCCTTTGATGAAGCTCTTGTTGGCATTATAAATTGGTTTTGCTTCACATTGTCTTGATCAATAGTGTGTGAAGCTTTCTACGAGTTGTAGTGTTTGCATTGTTACAAAGGCGAAATGTTTAAAGTAGATGCAAGAAGGCTGAATAGCTTGATCTTCGTATGCCATGCACTGAAGCTGTTGTTGGCTAGCAATAAGACTTTGTTGGTGACTATAACTCTTGTTGGGCATAAGTGCTCCCTTAGTTGAGTTGTCAAGCTTGAGGGTTTTTTATTATTTGTGAATGCTAGGAGTTCATATGTACAAGTTGTACCGCTCGTCTTCTAGTAGGTGGAATGAATGGTGAGTTGCTTTCATCACTTGGTTGGTGGTACGAAGGTGAGTTCCTTCATCACTTTTCATCATATTTCATCACCTGGCTGGTGGTACGAGGATGAGTTCCTTCTTCCCCTGGTTGGTGGCATGAATGGCAAGTTGCCAAATGATATTATAGTACGGGTTGTACATTTTATCATTTGGTTGGTGGCATGAAGATGAGATCCTTCTTCACCTGGTTGGTGGCATGAGTGGCAAGTTGCCAAATGATATTAGAGTACGGGTTGTACATTTGCCAAATGATATTAGAGTACGGGTTGTACATTTCATCACCTGGTTGGTGGCATGAAGGAGAGTACGAGTTGTACATTTCATCACCTGGTTGGTGGCATGAAGATGAGTTCCTTCTTCACCTAGTTGGTGGCATGAGTGGCAAGTTGCCAAATGATATTAGAGTACGGGTTGTACATTTCATCACCTAGTTGGTGGCATGAAGGAGAGTACGGGTTGTACATTTCATCACCTGGTTGGTGGCATGAAGATGAGTTCCTTCTTCACCTGGTTAGTGGCATGAGTGGCAAGTTGCCAAATGATATTAGAGTACGGGTTGTACATTTCATCACCTGGTTTGTGGCATGAAGGAGAGTATGGGATGTACATTTCATCACATGGTGGTGTCTAGGCACATTGTAGCAAGTGTCGAATGACACAAAGTATATTGAACCATTTCAAGGTACAGTTGGCTAATGTATGAATGTGTTGGAATGTATAATTGAACGAATATAATATCAAGTTGTTCGTTTATTTGTATAGTCTTGTTGGCATATACTTAGACTTTGTTTCATGTTGGAAGCATTCATGTTGAAGCTTTAAACCCGAGTGTTTCATTGCTAGGAATGTAAGAGGATTAGAACCGAGTTGTCTAAATCACCTCTGTATTGAATTCATGCCAAATAGTCTTCATTACGTAGGATGCCGAACGGCTGAAGCTTAACACTTGTACAATGTGAGTTTACTTGTAATAGTACTTCAAGTGATCAGCGTTCCACGGATGGCCAAGGGTCTTGCCATCGGAGCTTCCAAGCTTGTAAGAGCCAGGCAACTGATGCCAACAACTTCAAACGGTCCATCCTAGTTTGGGCTAAGTGTTCATTCACTCGGAACTCTGTCGCAGAGTAATCTTTTCTTCAATACCCAGTCCCTCACTTTGAAAGAATGAGGTTTGAACCTTGAGTCATAGTAGTTGGAGATGCGCTGCTTGTAGGCGATATTCCGCAAGTGAGCCTGGTTTCTGTGTTCCTCGACTAGATCTAAGTTGAGGGTAAGTTGTTTTTCATTTTCATTTTACATGTAGTTCTGGACTCGGAACGTTGCTTGCTCAAGCTCAACTGGGACAACTGCCTCTGTACCAAAGGTAAGTGAGAATGAGGTTTGTCCTGTTGATGTCCGATACGAAGTGCGGTATGACCAAAGAACTTGGGGTACAAATTCTGGCCAACAACTGATGCGAAAATTAACTTAACACACAAATTTAACCCTCTTTTGACAATTGTAGTATAAGTATAAGTAGGGATCGTTCTGGACCGGGGATTAGGAGGGCTTGCTAATAACCTCTAAACTAACTCAAAAACATAAAACTAAATTTAAAAACACTTAACAGGACTCACAAGACTCAAAGCAAACTTAAAATACTCAAAACAGCTTAAAACAACCAAATAAACTTAAACTAGACACTAGGAATGACTTTGGACGAAAATTGATTTTTACTTGAATCAAAACATTTAAAAACACAAATTAAAACAGATTTGAAACACTTTGAAACAAGAAACTAAAAGGGGGGTTTTGATTTGGAGGAAGTTGTAACAAACAAACAAGTATGAAAAACTAGACAGATAGTAAAACAAATTTGAGAAATAAGATGATGGATGGGATAGCTAGAGGCTTTTTCTCCACACATGACATGTATGCAAATAACTTGATTTCCAATTACTACTTCATTGAATTATGAACAACAATACTCCAAATTAACCGTGACATCACTAGTTAACTCTCATATTTTCCTTGTTTTATTGGATTGGATGACATTATTCGACAACCCAAAACATTCTTCTAAAGTTCCATACATGACATCATAATAGAGATACAATCAAAGATCATTACGTTTAATGAAAATCATAAGCATTGACAAAGCACTTGCAACTATGACATCATGTCACTCATGTTAGGAATTGAACTTAACGCGATCGTTTATAAGCGACCTTCACTACATGTGAATATAAGTTTGTAACGATTATGTGAAACTTCCTTATATTCTAGCAACGGATTTATGCATGTCAATTAAGTGTCGACCCTTAATTAACAAATACAAATAAGTTATCAATCAAATAGTTAAGCCAATTGCATTCATGATTCAAGAGTTCATAACTGGAATTTATCAAATTATATTGCACACATAATCATGCCTTTGAAATCACCCCTAGCCAAGAGGGGTTTAGCCACTCATATTTACAACAAAACGAAAGGAAATGAATTTAAACATTAGAAACAAAAGAAAGAAAACACCTAAACGCTCTAACGATCCAAGTTGGACAGCAAGCACGTCCAAGCACTTTCTTTCCCTTCCTTTGCTACAGCACAAGGTGTTGGTGAGTGTTTGAAGGTTTGTTTCTATGGAGGAATGGCTGAATGTGTTTAGGTTGGATGGAGGTCACGGCAAGGAAAGGGAAATGAAGGTGCATGGAATTGTGTTTTTGTTATGGGAATGTGTAGAATGGTTAAGAAGAAAAGACTCTACCTTGCGGCAGAATGTGTCTTCCTCCCTTCTCCCTAAACTGTCCCCTTGAATGTGTCTTTGGATGGATATATTTATAGGCTAGGGAGAGGATGTAGTGGGTGGTGGTAATGAATGGATGTAGTGGTAGGTGAATGTGTTGGGTGGTTGAAATGAGTGGATGTGTTGGGTGAAATGAGTGGATGTAATGGTAGGTGAATGTGTTGGGTGGTTGTAATGAGTGAATGTGTTGGGTGAAATGAATGTGCTAAAATGGTTATTTATAGGGAGAGGATGATGCACAAACTTCAAATTTCGTCCATTCCTTTTGCTCCAAGCATATGTTATCCATTCTATACCCAAAAATGCTCCAAAATGTACTTCTTTGCCACATTAACCCTTTGGACCTACAAACACACGAAAATAGCTTAAAAATACTAAACTAACTACGAACTAACAACATAAATGCCAAGAAACAAGCTAACTAAGTCGCATAAATATGCTCCTATCAACAACCTTTAGCCTTGTCCAAGCTAGTTTTCAAGGTTCACTTGATTATTTTGTTGATAGCTTCAACTTGTCCATTAGACTAGGGATGAGCTGGGGAGGCAAAACATAAGTTGATGTTGAACTTAGAGCAGAACATCCTGAACTTATTGTTGTCGAACTGTCGCCCGTTATCAGTGACTATCGCATTGGGAATGTCGAATCTGTAAAGAATGTTCTTCCATACGAAGTCTTCTATTTTTGCTTCAGTAAAGTTTGCCAAGGGTTCTACTTCGGCCCACTTTGTGAAGTAGTCAACTGCAACGATTGCATAGCGAACTCTGCCCTTCTCTACAGGCATTGGGCGCATCAAATCAAGTCCCCATTGGGCGAAGGGCCAAGGGCTGATCATAGGAGTGAGCGGCTCGAGAGGGGAGTGAGGAATAGTTGCGTAGCGTTGACACTTATCACATGAGCGGGATATTCTGATGGCATCTTGGTGGAGTGTTGGCCTGTAATATCCTTGGCGAAAAGCCTTGTGTGCTAGGGATCGAGATCAAGCATGATCTCCGCAGACTCCTTCATGTATTTCCCGAATGACAGTTTCCGCCTCTGCAGGCGTGAGGCATCTTAGGTATGGTAGGTTAAAACCCCACTTATAGAGTTGGTCATTAATGATCAAGTAACGGGTAACCTTGTATCGAATTTGCTTAGCTTAGACTTTGTCATTTGGAAGGGTGCCATGAGTAAGGAATCTATAAATCGGGTTAATCCAACTATCGCCCTATTGTAAGTTGCATACTTTCGTAGCCATGGTGCTTGGTGTTGCCAACAATTTGACCTAAATTTTTCTCCCAATCTTGTCTTCCACCGTTGAGGCAAGGCAAGCCAAAGCATCTGCATGACTGTTTGCTGCTCGAGGAATTTGGTTGATCTAGTAGTGGAAGTGTTTAAGCAACAATTGTGTTTGTGCCAGATATGCTGCCATGGAGCTATCCTTAGCGTCAAAGTTGTTGGTGACCTGGTTAACCACCAATTGGGAGTCACTGAAGATATCAATTCGTTTAACCCCAAGGTGTTTGGCCAAACGTAAGCCTGCTAGGATGGCTTCATATTCGGCCTCATTGTTTGACGCCTTGAATTTGAAACGAAGAGCATACTCTATTGCCACTATGTCAGGGGTCGTAAGGATTAGTCCTGCTCCACAACCCTGTTGGTTGGACGAGCCATCAACATATAGGCTCCATGTTGGGGCTGTTGGTTCTGTTTTTTGAGCTTCCGAGTGTAATGAAACCACTTCTTTAGGCATAGAAACAATGTCAACAGGATATGTGAAGTGGGCGATAAAGTCTACCACTACTTGGCCCTTCTCAGCTGGCTTTGGTTGGTAGAAGATGTCAAACTCACCCAATGATATTGCCCATTTGATCATTCACCTGGAAGTGTCAGGACTTTGGAGTATCTGTCGAAAATGATGATTGGTAAGCACGATGATGGAGTATGCTTGGAAGTAAGGACAAAGTTTTCAAGCAGACATGACCAATGCTAGAGCCAATTTCTCAATGTTGGAGTATCGTGTCTCCGCATCTTGTAAGGCCTTGCTAGCGCAATAGACAGGCCGTTTGACATTACCATCATTTCGAATAAGAACAGAACTTACTGCTGAAGCCGATACCGACAGATAGATAATGAGAGTGTCACAAACTCCAGGTTTGGAGAGCAAAGGGGCTTTACTCATATAGTCTTTGAGGTTCTTGAATGCCTCAGCACATTCATCAGTCCATGTAATGTACTTCTTACTTCTCTTAAGTGCTTTGAAGAAATGAGCATATCTGTCTGTGGCCTTAGAGATGAACCTAGTTAATGCAGTGATATGAGCATATTTATGCAACTTAGTTAGCTTGTTTCTTGGCATTTACTTAGTTTAATTCTAGTTATTTTAGTACTTTAAGCTATTTTCGTGTGTTTGTAGGTTCAAATAACAAAGTTGGCAACAAAGTGCTATTTGGAGCATTTTGGAGCATTTTTGGGCCAAGATTGGATAGTGCAAGCATGGAGACATGAGGTTGGACGTTTTTTAAGATTAGAAGGCTAGAAATCAGCATGTGTGTGTGCAAGTGTGTTGACCTACAACTACAAACATCCATCCACTACACCCATTACATCCACTCAGTACAAAATACTCATCCACTACACCCATTACATCCACTCATTACCAAACATCCATCCACTATATCCATTACATCGACTTATTACCAAACATCTATCCACTACACCCATTACATCCACTCATTACCAAACACTCACCCACTACACCCATTACATCCACTCACTCATTACCAAACATTCATCCACTACACCCATTACATCTACTCATTACCAAATATCCACCCACTACACCCATTACATCCACTCATTACCACAACACTCACCCACTACACCCATTGCATCCACTCATTACCACAACATACACCACTACCACCTTAATTAGATGGTGGTCATCTCCCAAGCCTATAAATACATCCACCATTCACCATAACAAGGGGAGAAAATATCCATCCAAAGACACTACATTCACATCTCACAACTCCATTCCTCCATACAAACAAACCTTCAAACACTCACCAACACCTTGTGCCGTAGCAAAGGAAGGGAAGGAAAGTGCTTGGACGTGCTTGTTGTCCAACTTGGATCATTGGAGCGTTTAGGTGTTTTCTTTCTTTTGTTTCTAATGTTTAAATTCATTTCATTTTGTTTTGTTGTAAATATGAGTGGCTAAACCCCTCTTGTCTAGGGGTGATTTCAAAGCCGTGATTATGTGTGCAATATAATTTGATAAATTCCAGTTATGAACTCTTGAATCGTGAAAGCAATTGGCTTAACTATTTGATTGATAACTTGTTTGTATTTGTTAATTAAGGGTCGACACTTAATTGGCATGCATAAATTCGTTGCTAGAATATAAGGAAGTTTCACATAATCGTTACAAACTTATATTCACATGTAGTGAAGGTTGCTTATAAACGATCGCGTTAAGTTCAATTCCTAGCATGAGTGACATGATGTCATAGTTGCAAGTGCTTTGTCAATGCTTATGATTTTCATTAAACGTAATGATCTTTGATAGTATCTCTATTATGATGTCATGTAGGGAACTTTTGAAAAATGTTTTGGGTTGTCGAATGATGTCATCCAATCCAATAAAACAAGGAAAATCTGAGAGTTAACTAGTGATGTCACAGTTAATTTGGGGCATTGTCGTTCATAATTCAATGAAGTAGTAACTAGAAATCGAGTTATTTGCATACATGTCATGTGTGGAGAAAAAGCCTCTAGCTATCCCATCCATCATCTTATTTCTCAAATTTGTTTTACAATCTATCTAGTTTTTCATACTTGTTTGTTTGTTTCAACTTCATCCAAAATTCAATCCCCCTTTACTTTAGTGTGTCTAATTAGTTAGAATCTGTTTTAATTTGTGTTTTTAAGTGTTTTGATTCAAGTAATAGTCAATTTTCGTCCAAAGTCATTCCTAGTGACTAGTTTAAGTTTATTTGGTTGTTTTAAGCTGTTTTGAGTATTGTAAGTTTGCTTTGAGTCTTGTGAGTATTGTTAAGTGTTTTTTAGTTTAGTTTTATGTTTTTGAGTCAGTTTAGAGGTTATTAGCAAGCCCTTCTAATCCCCGGTCCAGAACGATTCCTACTTATACTTGTACTACAATTGTCAAAAGAGGGTTAAATTTGTGCGTTAAGATAATTTTCACATCAGGCTGCCACCTTGCCAGTAAGGCTCTGGATATCTTTTGAAGTTACCGGTTCCTTCATGTCGAAGATTGCCTTGATCTTCTCGGGATTAGCCTCAATGCCTCGTTGGCTTATCATGAAGCCTAAGAATTTGCCAGAGGCTACGCCGAAGGCACATTTGTTGGGGTTCAACCTCATTCGATACCTCTTCAAAATGGTGAAAGTTTCAGATAGGTTGGTGATGTGTTGGTCAGCATGTTTGCCCTTGACTAGCATATCATCAACATAAACTTCCATGTTCTTCCCAATCTGTTCAGAGAACATTGAATTGACCCGTCTCTGATAAGTCGCTCCTACATTCTTTAAGCCGAAGGGCATGACTTTATAACAATATAGTCCCATGTCAGTAGTGAAGGTTGTGTGTTCTTGGTCCAAAGGGTTCATGAGGATTTGGTTGTATCCTAAGTAAGCATCCATGAAGCTCAGGAGTTCACACCCTGCAGTAGAGTCTATAAGTCTGTCTATGAGAGGAAGAGGAAAGCTATCATTCAGGCATCCTTTGTTTAGGTCGGTGTAATCGACACACATTTTCCACAAGACCTTTTGGAGCATGAGACTTTCCTTGGTCGGATTTTTCTTAACAAGGACAACATTTGCTACCCACGTTGGATAATTGACTTCGCGGATGAAGCCTATGCCTTTGAGTTTTTCAACTTCTACCTTCATTGCCTCATACCGTTCAGCGCCATAAGATCTTCACTTCTGTCTTACTGGCTTGGTCTTGGGGTCAATACTTAAGCGATGACAGATTATATCGAGATAGATGCCTGGCATGTCCTCGTATGACCAGGCAAAGACCTCAGTGTTCTCTTGCAAAAAAGAGATCAATGTCAACCAAATGGGTGGTAACAAGGTGGTACCAATCTTCACCACGCGATCCAGATAATCTTTTGAGATAAAGACCTTCTCCAACTCTTCAGCGGGTTGTGCTTGCTGGGTGAAAAAGTCATCTCGAGGATCGTCGGGTTGATTGTTGCCACCATGAAGATCCAAGTTGGCTTCGTCTGGGCTGGTCTTTATGACTTGGTCATGTATAGAAAGGGTTTCCTTAGGCACATGCAGGTGTTGTTGCTTGACCGAAGTGTTGTTACACGATCGTGCACTAAGTTGATCTCTTCTGATGTAACCATTGCCATAGGGGGTTAGAAATTTCATCAACAACATATGTGTGGATACCATGGCCTTGAGATCATTTATGCTTGTGCGTCCTAAGATGACATTGTATGCCGTTGGGCAATCAACCACCAGGAAGTTAGTGGTAATGGTGGCTGTGTAAGGGCCTGTACCAATGGTGAAAGGTAAGTGTATGCTCCCCAAAGATTACGCGATATCACCGGAGAAGCTTATCAAATGGGAAATCAAGCGGTCGAGCAAGTGTTCAGCTACATTAAGTGCCTTGAAAGCTTCAGCAAACATGATATTGACCGAAAACCCCGTGTCTACCAGGATTCGTCGTACTTCAAAGTTGGCTATGTTAGCTTCCACGATCAGTGGGTCATTGTGAGGGTTGATGATACCTCTTTCTTCCTCAGGGTAGAAACATATTGGATCCCAGTTAGGCTTTTGATACTCACATCCTCTAATGTCTTCCATGTGAAACACTTGGTGGCCAGACCTTAAAGCTCGTTCATTATTTTTCATGGCCCTGTTGGAAGATTTAGATATGGGTGTGCCACCACTTATGGAATATATCACATTTACCTGGCGTTGGTTACGGTTACCCCTTGGAGGGTGAATGATGAATTGATCAATTTTTCCTTCACGTGCCAAAGCTTCAATATGATCACGAAGGGTGATACACTTCTCGCCGTCATAGCCGTTATGCTCGTGGCAGCAACAAAACGTGCCCGTGTTCTTCGTGGGCTTGTAATCTGGGTGCCTCAGCTTTGGCTTCGATATTAAGTGTGTTATGCTGGGGTAAATGGCCACGCATGTGGCATTCAAAGGTGTGTATGCCTCATACCTCGGGGTAGGGGCTGTCCTAACACGTGTTTGACCCACTGTGTTGACTGCCTGGGGTCGGGGATTATCATGGCGATACCCTTGGTTATTGTGGTAGTGTCCCTTACTTCTTTTACTAAAATGAGACTGGAGATGATGGAAATCTTTCCTTTTGCCCTGAGATTAATATGTCTGTTGACTTGGCAAAGTATTAAGTAAGGCAGGGGGAGGCACCACTGCTGTTTGGAAGGTCGAGGTCTTCCAACGAGAATAATATGTCTGTTGACTTCGCAACGAGAATACTCATGGCTGAAACAACCAGCGTACTCTCGTAGTGACTCGTCTGGCTTCTGACGAATAATGTATAAGTCATCTGCAGAATGCAAGTGATTGGTCTGGAAGATGTGTTGAAAGACAAACAGTTTCCTTAGTTCCTCAAATGAGTCTACTGTCTTAGGTGAAAGACGGCAATACCAGTTTAGAGCTTCGCCAGAGAGGGTGGAAGGGAAGAGAAGACATCGCTCTTCGTCGGTATGCATCCAATATGCCATGGTGGACTCAAAGAGGTTAAGGTGTTCAATTGGGTTCTCTCTTCCAGTATAGAGTTGTAAACCAAGCTTTTGTTTTGTCTTCGCTTGAAGGGGGTGTCAAGGATCCTTCTTGTAAGAGGGCCAGGCCTGGGTTGGTTCCAGTTAAGTATCTCAGCCTGACGTTTGGCCTCAACTTGTTTACTTCCTCAAGGAGCTGTAGGACAAGAGAGTCTTGAGTGGAGTCATGTACCACTAGGATTTTCTTTCGTAAGTTTCCATCGCCTCCTGGAAGTAGGAAAGTTTGAGTAAGGGCGTGTGATTTTTCCTTGGACTCGCCGTACTGACTTCTAGGGCGAGTCTATCGGAATACCTCAGAGTCCCCTATACCTTCATGTTCCTCTAGGACATGTCGTTCCTTCCCTAGATTGGCAGCTGGCCTAGATCGTGGGAGGGGATTGAGTCTTTCAGAAACCCTTGGGTCATTGATCTTCGAGCATATATGGAAGGGATTCTCTTGACGTTGCTTTAGGAAGTCTCGGCAGTCATGATAAACGGCTTTCGATCCTTCCAACCCTTCTGCAATGAGGTGTCTTCCTCCACTTCTCCTACTTCGGGTCGAAGCAGCTAGGTTGAGCGAAGTTTCATGTTGATCAATGTTTTGATGATTAGCTCGCTCCTCATCAAGGATACCCATGTCGAAGAAAGGTGACCCTCCGTGTTGGGGGGCACCCAGATGATGGTTGATATCCACAGGGGTAACAAGTTTGCGTGTTTGAGCACGCATAGTTTCGTGTAGCGTCTCAAAGAGCTTCTCATATTGCTCCTAGAGGACATCATTCTTCATTGCTATCTTGTTGTTTTGAGCTTCTAGCTCATCGACTTGAAGAGCAACCCTCTTTCCTTCCTTCTTTCGTTGTTTCGCACTAGGTGCAAGATGGGTGTCATTCTGCATGTTGTGGCTTCCTTCGCTCCCCATGTTGGAGAGGGATTCCTGGTTAAAAGAGAGTGTACGAATGGTGGAAACCAGCTTAACAAAGCTGAAGAGAGTGAGAATAAGTGTCGTTCCCACAGACGGCGCCAAATGTTGATGCGTAAAATCAGTGAAGACTTTGGTACAACATAAAATGTTAAGTTTGTGACCTTTGCTAGATTGCTCCGGTCACTAGTATGGATAAGTATGTAAATGGATAGAGATAGAGAAGCAAACACAAGATGTATGTGGTTCACCCAGATTGGCTACGTCCACGGAGTAAATGAGTTCTCATTAATTGTGAAGGGTTTACACAAGTACATAGGTTCAAGCTCTCCTTTAGTGAGTACAAGTGAATGATTTAGTACAAATGACATTAGGAAATATTGTGAGAGAATGATCTCTATTTATAGAAGAAAGTTTCTAGTTTCATTCTGACATTGACACGTGTCGTGTTGTGATTGGCTTCTGATGTTGACACGTGTCGTGCTATGATTGGTTTCTGATGTCGACACGTGTCACGCTATGATTGGCCTCCTGGTTGTAGGGAAACTCTTCTGGGTCCTTGACGGTATAACATTGACCGGTGCTCAGTAGTTTTGGGATTGGTCAAGTATGGTACAAATAAGGTGAAATACAGTTATGCTCAATTCTACTCTCTCAATGCTAGCTGTGCCATAATACGTTAGTCACCTACGAGTCGGAACCACCTATAGTGGTCTGTACGACAAGACTGTGCACCTAATTGGATCCAATGTGAGCATATGGTGCGGGAGGTGACATAATATACAGACCTGTGCCAGCTCTCTCTCTGGCTAAATCGCAATCACCCTGGTGCAGGTTATGAGCTCAATGTTCATCAATGCATTTATAATCATTCCATTCACAACTAAGGCCTTTGTCTCAATTAATGTATAACTGCATCTAACGCTTCGTTAGATTGCCTACGTACCCTAAATAAGGATCAAGCCATTCGTAGTTCACATAATCAAACATAACATACGTGAACTTACCTATGCCTCCACAGCACCACATTTATATATATACATATATATATATATATATATATATATATATATATATATATATATATGAAACCATTAAAAGCATAACCAAAATATAAAGGCAATTGGCATGCAAATTCAAGGCATACTTTTATTTAAATGCATTTATGGGAAATATATCAAGTATATAAGTATATACCAAAAACAAAAGCCCACTCACTGATAAGTCGAAGGGTCGTAGCCCCCGAGTCGCCCATGGATACGCTCGTCCTTAGGATAAGTCTCACCTATATGCGAATTAATTATAAAAACATTATTTTAAAACACATAGACAAAACTAGCTAATAACTTCTCATACATTGCTCAAATAGGTATATAAATATACCACAGTGATCTACACAACCTCACGAACATCGTGATATTTTTAGAAAAATTTTCCTATAGCTCACGCGCCCTCATGCGCCGAGGAGGGCACGGCATCACGCGCCCTCACACGCATCACCTTCAACCTCCAGACGCCGGAATAGTACCACCGGCGCTGGATTCTGGGCAGACCTGCAACTGCCCATTTCTCTCTCGTTTTTGCGCCATTTTCTACGAAATCTTCACCCAAATGTCACAATTTTCAAGATGAAGAAGGTTATACCTTTTTGGAGCCTCAAATCCTTCAAAAACATGTCGAAAAAATCTCGCCAAAACCGGCCACCTTCGAACCTCGTGATCCCGACGTCCAAAACCTTCAAACGAAGCACTCCGAGCTTCCTTGGGACCTCACTAAGCTCGCTATGAGCTTGGATCGTCCTAAAATACAACCATTCGAAAGTTCATGAATAGTGCTCAACTCGGAGCTTGTGTTTTCAACGTGAAATCGAACGAGTTCTTACCTGAAATGGGTACCTTTGTACTCGTATGGTCCTCACGAACACAATGGTACCAATTTCTTCTTCGATCCGTGATGATTTGGCTCGGTTCGACCTTGTCCGTACGGAGGAGAGGGAAGAGAGAGAGAGTGAGTATGAGAGAGAGAGTGTACGAGGAGGAAGAAAGAGAACGAGGTTTGTGTGTGTGTGTGTGATCCACGTGGGTCACCCATCCAAAACCACAAAATAATCTTTAAGTCTCAATATGTCATACACACACACGACAATTTCCCTGTCCAAGGATAAAACCGTCATTTCACATTATCGAAAAATTAATTATTTGGGACGGGTTGTGACATTAAATGACGGGAAATATTAGATATTTAATTAACACTATGTTATACAATGACGCATAATTTGGTGAACTTTGTAAACAATTGTAGCTTAATTAATTAAAAATATGTTTACCTTTCACCTTAATAGACAAAAAAATGTGAGAGGTTTCGAGTTTGATGCTTCAAGCTAGTAGTCTGCTTGACTGTAGCCACGGGCAGGGTTAATTTCTCATAGCCTCTCTGGGCCCGAAATAGGTGGATAATCGTGACTTACCATCAGTTATCCCCTTTTAAAACAAAAAGATTCCAAATGTAACTTATTCCTCTTTAGTATTGCTTGTATTAAAAAATAGCAAACCTATATGACTAGCATTATTTTAATTATACATCTTAGGTGAAAGAGGGTTAATTATTTTACAGCTAGCTGTGTATGTTGATGCCAACTGTTTATGAATGAGGAAATGTGTTTAAATATAACATGTTTCTATTCAGTCAGATGTGTCCATAGTGCTGCCAGTTGCATCTATCTAAACATCAAGAACATATCTGAGAGGATGTGATATGCGGGCTACTGACTAGTAAACATATATGGTGGCTTCATGGACTTTGCAATTAAATTAGGGTTCAAATAATTTTGAAATGGGAATCATATTTTACAATCGTTTGTTCACTTGAACTTGAAGTGGCAAATCTTACCTTAGGTGATTTTTTTGGATGTGGTATTTGGATTCATATTCTCTCCAAATATCACAATTGGGTAGTTGAGTTAGCTGGCCAATGCAGACAACCCCATCTCTCTAGAGATATGTAATGCAATAATGGTTGCTCGACGATCTAGTAAATACGTATAGTATAATTTTGTATTGTGATACTATGGATCATGACTCAATTAGATTTGGGTTATTGACACCCTACAGTTTGTTGAGCACCTTACTTAATATATGAATGTTGAATTGACTTATAGACTTATATATGAAATGATTTTGTGGACTTGTAAGATTTTAGCTAAAATGTTGTTTTATGAATACTACTACAAGTTCAACGTGACAAACAACTTGCATCCCGAAATTTTTCCTCTTCAAGCTCTCAGACTAATTTTCACCCTCCATTGTTGAACACAGTAAATTCTAACCATTAAAGGCACAAATTAATACTCACAGACTATGATGAAAAATGTTTACCTTTGACGATGAAATATAAAATTGACTATTTGGAGCTCCACGTGAGGTATGACTTCATTTTTTTTTTTTTTTTTTTTTTTTGCATCAATTTGAATAAATATCATACAAAATTGTAAAGATATTTCAGTGCATTTAGATAAATTTAGGTTTTGCATAGTGTGTATATTCTTTTCTCAATCGGAGGATATATACACACACACACAACGCTATACATAACTTACGGTACAAGAGACAACTAAGGAATCCTAGTAAAAATCAAAGAATCCTAATTACATACTAAAACAATTCCGTTGACTCATGCCAACACTCTTCCATAAGTTGGTGCATAGACATCTCCTAAACTCAACTTGTCAAGTGAGTCATAAAACACTCAAGTAGGTGTTAAAACATATGCCAGCTATTCTTCTATCCTCATGGAATGTCTACTAACTGAACATCCAGCTTCTCCTTGATAAAATGTTGATCCACCTCAACATGTCTAGTATGTTCATGTTGTATCGGATTATTGGCCATCTCTTATGCTGCTTGCTTATCACAATATAAAAGCATAACGGCCTCGGGCCTGAAACCTATCTCCTTGAGTAAAACCCTAAGCCACAAGACTTCACAGATAGTATGTGCTATCCCACTCGGCTTGCGCAGAGGACCAAGTCACAACATTTTGCTTTTTACTCTCTAAGTCACAAGATTTCCAGCTACAGACGTAAAATACCCTAATGTAGACTATCGATCAGTAATATTCCAGCCAATATGCATCAATTTACCCCTTTTCCTCCACATTGCCATGTTTCCTGAAAAATAAAACCTTTCCCACGAGCTCTTTTCAGATAACTCAAAATACGCATCACTACACTACCATGTGGTCTTTACTTGTGGCATGCATAAATTGACTCACCGCACTTACGGCATAAGCAATATCAACCCTCGTAAATGGCAAGTAAATCATTCTTTCTACTAACCTCTAATATCACTCATTGTTAATTGGGACTTGGTCTTGGTAAATTGCATGGTGATGATTCTGCATAATGGTTGTATTCACCGGTTCGCATGCCAACATACCAGTTTCAGACAAAAGATCCAATACTTACTTACGTTGTGATAAGTATATACCCTCTTGAGAGGGAGCAACCTCAATTCCCAGGAAATACTTAAGTCCTCCTAGGTCCTTCATCTCAAACTCAGAAGACAAATATTCTTGAAGTTGCTCAATCTCATTCATGTCATCATCTATAACAATCATATCATCCACCTTTATATTAGGCAATGTTACTTTACCATCCTTGCATTTGATGAATAAAGTATGGTCCGAATTTCCTTATCGATACCCAAACCTCTTCATGGCTTGAGTGAATCTCCCAAACCATGCTCTAGGTGACTGTTTGAGGCCATATAAAGCTTTCTGAAGTCTGCACACTTTCCCACTGGAATTTGGCATGCCATTATCCAGGTGAGAGACCCATGTACACCTCATTCTCCAAATCTCCATGCATGAAAGCATTTTTTACATCAAACTGTCACATGGGCCAATCAAGGTTAGTTGCTAGAGGTAACGATATGCGGATGGTATTCATTTAGCGATGGGAGCAATAGTTTCCTAATAATCGACACAAAAAGTTTGTGTACATCGCTTGACCACTAATCTCGCCTTGTATCAATCAATTGTTCCGTTCACCTTGTGCCTATGGTAAATACCCATTTACATCCCACCGGTCTCTTCCTGTTTGGAAGCGAAACAGCGGTCCATGTACCATTCTTTTGTAATGCCACCATCTTAGTTTGGATTGCCTCTATCAACTTTGGAACCTTCAGAGCTTCTTCCAACCAATTGGTATTTTAATTTCCTCCATATGTTTCACTAATGCACAGTATACCGGTGACAACCGATGAGTAGATACATACTTTGCAAATATTGTACATTTCCCTTTGGAGAGTACCTGTCAGGGGGTTTCCACAGTTTTGTCTCGGAGGTAGCACATAAATTTGATTAGCAGTTTTAAAGTTAATACCAACATCACTTGTTAATGTGCTTACCTCAGGGATATCCATCGGACCATGAACGAGAATTGGAGGAGTGTGAAAGGGTTGGTCTTCGACTGTGGTCACTCCGATTGATTCTTCTGCATCAAGTTTTGTTAGGCTGATTGGTGTTGACATTGGTATTTCAGGGCTGACATCGCCCTCTAGGCACGAAACAATTTTTTTTTTTTTGGTTTTTTGTAATCTAATTGTACCAACAATTTTTCGTGATACTTATTATTTTCTATTTTTGTAATAATTAATGTTTTTAAAATTTTAATTATTGTTTTTTAATATATTTTTATTTTAAAAAAACCTCAGCCCGACCGAACCATCGTCGTGCAAAATGTTTATATATTTTTTAATTGTTGTGTTAATATTTTTTATTTTAAAAAACCTCAATCCGAAGGAACCGTCGTCGCGCAAAATGTTTACCATAGCTTACCCGACAACTATGTCATCGGGTCAAGCTCACCACATTACTTAATTATGTCTTAGCTGACGACATAGCTTTCGTTGACCAATAGTACTTCTGCCGGGTCATTTTAGTCAACGCACGCTCGCCCGACCGACGACCACTTTCGTCGGGTTAATCCATATTTACCTGACTGAATAGTGTATTTGTTGTGTAAGGATTGGGGCGACGAGTTTTGCCAGACTATTCTTCATAGATGAACCTCCGTCGGGTAAAATCTCTGCGACGAACGGTGCTTTCAGCCTACAAAGTTATTCCGTCTAGCACAGTTTTATTTATTTATTTTTTTTGTAGTGTCAATTTCGTTAATAAATTTACAGAAAATCGTACGCTGACTTAAGAGATTGTTTGGGCGTATTTCAAATAACATGTAACGAGTTCCCACAAAGATGGAGGACTAGCTTAGTTTCCAAATTTGATGGAACATGAGGAACAGAAGAAGATTCATAGGAGCTTGACTGTTCCTTCGAGGAACATGCCTTGTTGACTTCTGAAGGGGAAAAAACCTAATGCCATGGATATTATTATCCTCATGCAATGTACATCCTAAAGTAGTAGAGTATGTTACAAGTAGCCATCGTCTCCCCACCCTGAAACTTAATCTTGTACCAGGACCCGTACACATGAAAATATATTTATGACTACTAGTTAGATTTGTTACTTAAGCATCGTTGTTAATGAGATTGGTTCTTTGTATTCTAGCACAAAGTTGTGTATACTTCAAACAAAACATCAACCTAGCCACTTTTATTGCATCGTTACACAAATTTTTATTACCCAAGAAAAGAAAAACAAATATCTCCATCTCATTGAGAGGATGTCTTAGCTAGCTAATGGGTTAAGACTTAACCCCCAAATGGTGCTTTAATTTAATAATTGTTAGCTAGTATTACTTATTTACATAAGTGCGTGAGTGATTAGTTAGCCCCAATAAAGCCCCTAGACGATGGAATTTTTTTTTTAAACGAGGTCCTCTATAACGTTACATAATTTTTTTTTTTTTTTTATGAAATTTCATCAACCATGACAATATTTATTGAGTACCACTTGATTAAAGATTATTATTGTCACGTTATTCAATCTAGAAAAGATTGTTATTAAAGATGAGATATATTGGAATTCAAGATTACTTTCAATATTTGAAGGAGAAGCACTACTAGATTAAGGCTGGTTTGATATTGCTATGCTTTGAAAAAAAAACTACTTCTGCTGTGCTGTGAAAATAAGCAGCTGTGAAATAAAGCTATAGAGTATTCGGTAAACTTTTTTGTAAAAATGCTTTTGAAAAATAAAAGTAGTATTATAGTGTTTGGTAAACTTTTATGTAAAACAGATGTGAAAAAAAGCCGGTTTTTCAAAGCTGGGTTTTGCAGCTTCTTATTTTTGGCTTTTTTTCACCCAAAACTGTGAAGAAAAGCTAAAGCTGAATGTTTACCAAACAAAAAAACTCCCAGCTTTCTTTCATACCAGCTTTTTTTTTAATCACCTCAATCCCAAACTGCACCTAAATGGCAGTTGATTATCGTACCAATAACTTGCTATACAAATTAGTGAAATCTTCATTTGATCATACTTTCAATCTTTCAATCGTTATAATAATTAATTCCAGTACTAATTAGGGACAATTACATTTTGTACCTTTGCACTTTCAAGCTTTTAACAATTTGGTCCCCCATCTTAGATTTTGGATTCACAAATAATGATTGGTTTTTCTTTTTTTTTTTCTTTTTTTTTTTTTTTTTGTATATTGTGTAAGTTTTGGAAGAAGAGTTTTCAGAGAACTTAGTAGAAAAGTGACGGCAAAAGAGCTCAACATTGCAGCTCATTCCTTGTTATATTACTCATCTGCAATTAGCTACTGGACAGTGGACACTGGACAAAAGACCTTCAAAATAACTTCTAATCTGAACCTTACACATATTCACCTAACCAACATATAAAAACTAGCTGTTACAAACTAAAATTAAATTAACTAGCCGTTGATTGCAGATCAAGCAAACCTGAAACTAATTTAGGATTTAACACCCATATTTTAAAAAAAAACAATCGTAAAGTTACAAATTATTACACCAATGACTGTTCTCTCCGCCTGTCAAACTATTATTTTAATTGCCATTTTATTATGGGGCACTTGGTATGCTAATTTTTACTTGCATGGATATATTGGTGTCACGTGGGTCATTTTTCATTTTCACCATATTTAGTGGATCAAGATCCATTTTGAAAGGTTAGTTTATAATACTCTTCCTAAAATGGTACTAGTACCCTTTAATTTGGACTACAATTGTGTACACATGATAGCCTACATTAATAACATAATAAGAATTCCACAAACGTAAACACCAGTCTTGTTATGATAATAACTGTGTCATTTTATAGTTAACTATAACTTTACTATTATTATGTAACTTGAGATTGTAAACTTTGACAATTATAGTGTAATACTTTTCTTTTAAATTAGACATTGAATGTTAAAAATCATGTTGTAACATCGTTAAACGTGAACGTAGGAAGTCAAAAATTAAATAACCACGGGTCGTAATTCCATGAGTTCTAGTAATAATTTTAATAACACAAAGAATACTGGTAATGATTTTATGAAACGTTGAATGGTAAAATCATATTGTTACCTGTCTACCGTTGGTGTAAGCAAAAAATAAAAAACTGAGTGCTTCTTAAGAGAAAGAAATATTAACTTGATTGTTAAATGGATGAAAGAGTCAATAGCGTAACTAAGGATTCATAGGTTACTTTTTGTCAGTAGCAAATGACAAGGACCAAAGGCTAATTGGTTCTGCAGTAGCTTGTAACTCATTTGGCTAAGAGTTTTCGTCTTTACACTTGAAGTTTTGTGTTCAAATCTCTCTCCCTGTAGTCTAATATAGATATCCTATCATGTGTAAAAAAAATTATAAAAAAAAGAGCTAATTGACTCCAAACTTGATGGGTCCAAAATGTAATTACCTCTACTAATTAACAACAGTCTGGAAAGGGTACACCCTATCTAAAACTATTGATGGTTACACCAAACGAAGGATAAACCCTAGTTTCGATTCACAATTTCGTCGAATGAAGCAAGGCCGGTCCATTTGATCGAGCTCAATCCCAATGTGCAAGGCTTACCTAAAACAACGCCCCCTTCATGCTAATAGCTAATTAAGGAGGGTCCAAGACTCCAATGGGTTTGGTTTAAGCTCAATACACACCTGCAATTATTTATTTTTATATTATTTTTTATTCATCATGAACAGCAGTCTAGGTTGATCACAGAGTCAACACTTTGGATGGTAGTGGTAATGAAATGTTCCTCAGGTTCGTAATTCTATGAAGATTCAAGGGTAAACACTGATTTCGTATGCCATGCATGTGGTCAATTGTACTCTAGAGTTTTTCATGATTTCGTATGCGCATGTGCATGCTGAATGTGAAGCCATGTTATTATCCAGACAAAGAAAAAACGTTCTCAAGCTCCAAAAATTAGTAAATACGAGAAAGAGAAAGTGAATCTGGTCACGTGTTTGTAGGCGCCTTCAGTGCTACACTTGGATAAAGTTTTAATAGTACCCGAAACACAATTATTAAAAAAGTTTGCGTGAGACCTATTTTGGAAGCTCGAACATGCATGGACGGCCGACCTTTTGTGTGAGAATGATGAATCTTGAGCTCAGTAATCAACAATGGAGTTGCAGAGAAAGAGGAAATGAGATTGCAGAAAATAGAGAGGAGGAATCAGAGAAGGAAACGACAGAATGGCTTTACTGTAGATTTCATTAACCGTTTGAAAACAATACAAGAGTTTCCCTTTTTATTACATTCCTTGAACACTAAGTAAACTCACTTCTCACAAATTTAACACTTCATCACCTAATCTATTGACAAGTGGCATCATCTTGATCGTTGACTTGAGTTTGACTCTTTACATCTTTAGAGTATGAACATACTGACATGCTTTCTGGTTTCGAAGACTTGCGAATAACGTATCATTAGAATTGGACATCATTTAGTCATTCAAATGTACCACATACATCAACAATATAAGTATCATGTAACATATTAATGAGGAACCATCCACTTACTTAATATATTTATATAACTAAATGATCTTCGATTCGAATGATTTAACGTTTCCAATTGTGAAGTTTCTACTGTAAAGATACGTTATTTGCACGTGAAAAAATGAGCTCATCCCCCTCACCCCCCCCCCACATAATTTCAAATTTCTCCCGCTCCTCAAAAGTGCTTTTTGTTGATGCCTGTTCCCATTTCATTTTTCGAAATCTAAGTGGACAATAGGGTTGATATGTCATACTTTAGGATATATTCTTCAATGGCTTTTCACTTATATAATAAATTTAGAGAGATGCTAAACTCACCCCGTTGTCTTATTTTCCCACCCACGTTATATTTACACCCACTATAAAAAGTTAAAAAATTAAAATGTTATTTCCCCACCCACTATTATTACTAAAATAACCCTTAATATATATATATATATATATATATATATATATAATTATAAACTTGTCTTTTAAAAAAAGAATATAAACAAATAATATTATTCTCTTCTAAAAGCCACCAAAAAAAAAAAACCGGAGTCTTCCAATCTTTAGCCTAATGTACATGTTTGGTCGTGTTTGAAAATGGAGGAGCTTACTCAAGTAAACCATATCTCAACCTATAACCCTTGGGGTTATGCTAGGTGATTGGAAACAGCTTCAAATGGGAAAAAGTTTTATATCATATAATAATTTTTTCCATATACCTGATATAAATTAAAGAAAACATCTTGAAGCTTAATAGTTTCGGGAGATTGTGAAGGAATCTCCATAGGTCCCATGAACACGCTGATGGCATAGGATAGGAGCGTTATGACTCAGATCAGTGTCTAAATAATTAGGATTAAATAGAATGATGAGTTAGGGTTTAAGAAAGACAAATAGTCTAAAGAAAAACAGTAATGCAAAAGAGGGTAACTAAAGTCCTTATTAGTCATTTTACAAATGGACAAATTTGTAATTAAAAAAGTCATTAAAAAGTGGGTGGGAAGATAAGACATTGGGGTGGGAATAACAGCTCTCTAAATTTATTGTGGAGCCAAAAATAATCAAGAGGCGACACGTGACAAGATTACCCTCGAGGCACACCGGAATTCCTACGCTCGAGAAGTGGACAATCATCCCTCAATCAAGTCAAAAATGCCCAAATAGGTATTTATTTATAACCTATTTCATGCATCCCTCATCATATCTTCTCCACAAAATAACCTCTAAATCATTCATTTTTTATTATATTAATTAGCCAATTAATTGATTAATTATTCAATTAATTAGCTAATTAAACATAAATCATGAACCTAACCCACAAATTCATCCATGTGGCCGGTTCTTCCTCTCCCAAGGGGGCCGGCCACACCCCTATATAAACCCCATTATTCTCTCCAAAACTCAATTCCAATACTCTTGCTAAATTCTCTAAATTCTTCAAACATTTTTCCCTCAAAATTCTAACTTTGGCATCTGAGATTTTTCGGCCAAAGCCCCCCCTCCCCCCCCCCCAAAATTCATCGTGGGCGCGTGAGGCTCTTGGCCTTGACCTAAGGTGTTGTTTGTTTTGTAGGTGCAATTTTGTCCAAAAACAAAGAGAAAGAAATTTGATCCACATTTATGATACATGGTGTACCACTTTTGAAAAAATCTATCTAGCTTATTTTTCAGGTGAAGACCGCAAAGTCACATGCTACTTTAAAATGCTTTCTTTTCGGCTGGAATTTGTTTTGTTTGGGGGGGGGGAGCAAGAATACTGTATGGAACATGCAAAGCTGAGATTAATTATTGGCTAAAAACAATATATTTAGTGAAATTTTTTGTTGTCTAAATTAAATTAAATAATTGAAAATTGAAATATGGCTTGATAAGATTTGAAAGGCGTGCAATTTGATTTTGTTTGTGCATGCCACTTAACTTGATGAAATGTTGACTCATGAAAGGAACCTAACAAAACATGAAAAGCATCCTCCAATGGCATACATGTACTTCTAAAAGGTAGCAATAAAAATAGCAACACCTAATAAAATTGGGGGTCAATGGTCATGCAGTAGCACTAATTATGCAATAATTGATTGATTTGTTTAGGATAAGAATCATGCTAAGTGTCATCAAGAGAGATAGACCTAAGATGAGATGGTAATGGTAGGCAAGGAAAAAGTTGCAATTGTGCCCTTTTCTTATTTGGGGGATTCTTATTTTAGGATTTTAATGATAGCTTATATGGGTGGAAAGTCTAAGAAAGAACATGAAAAGTGTATTTCCTTTCACATGCATAGATTTGAATCCCATAACTCTAGATACAAAATTTAAGGAAATTTTATTTGAACCCAGCTATCCTCTTTTGACACCTAACTTTAATATTTTTGCACCTAAACTCTTGATTTTACCCTTACAAAAACTAAAAGGAAAAAAAAAAGAACAAAACTTGAACAACATTGTTTTCGGCGACACTCGGCGATGCCGTCAAATCTACCATCATCGCCATCGTTTCTCTTCCTCATTCACTTTTTCCTATTCCTTCTCTCTTGTTTCTCAAATTTGTATCCTATAGATCAATAGGATCAAATCTCACCCTGGTGTTTTTGGCCACAACGATGGGGGCTGGAACTGCTACTTTAGACCAAATCTTGGCGGTGATGGAGCGTGCCGGTAACGAGGTGGAACTAAGTGTCATCGTTGGAAAACGCCATGAACGACTTGCCGTCAAAGCAGTTAAAGATGTAATAGGATGTGTAGGTGTCAGGATCAGGTCCGACGTAACTTTTGTTAGGGGAGAAGGCAGCGCAGATAAAATTGAGAGGGAGGCACGTGGTGGTGGCTTGGGTGGTGGTGCTATGTCTGGTGAGGGACATGTTTCAACCGTTAGGTTGAAAATGGGTGTAGAAAGATTATTTTTCATAAGGGTAAAATGGGAATTATGAAGAATACTTTTCGTTAATTGGTGTAGAAAGATAATTTTTGGGTCTAATTAAAACTACTCATCAATATATTGGAGTGTTCATGAGTACCAATTAATACATATTTAGTTTGATTTTACTTTACACCATCATCACCAGTACCAATGTCACTTCTATATTATGGTGATATTAAATTAAACTTGTCTTAACGGGTACCCGTTAACAACCCAATGGGTTGATTTGTCACCTATACTCTTGCAACTATCTAGCTGTCTAGTTTCCAAAATGAAGGACTGTGTAGTCTAACTCTCCATTTTTGCCCCCTTAAAATAATACTACAGGGAAACCACAGCAAATGACCCAGTGGTAAGGGCACGAACTGTAGCTCCCCAATAAACAAAAATTTTTGGAAGGTCCCGGGTTCGATTCTCCAAGTTGATGAGTCTATTTAATTGTGGCCACGAGCAGGGCGAAACCCCATAACCTCTCCAGATCTGGAAGAGATAGATAATTGTGGCTTGCCACCAATTGTCTCCTTTAAAAAAAAAAGATATATATATATATATATATATTAATAATGCTACAGGGAGTAATTCTATAACTCTGTATAAGAAAAATGTGAAAGTCCCTGATGGAGTGTCCTTAGTATAATAATGTGAAAGTACTTGATAAAATTTAAATGATGACACTTGAACATAATTGATGTGGATTTTTTTCTTCATGAATAATTTAAAAAAAAAATAGATGTTTCAAATTATTGAATAATGTTATGTAGGTCTTTTGAACATCACCGTCCACTTTAGAGTTTTCATCCCAAATGAAAATCACCAATAAACTTCACGTTTTCATTTCAAAATTTATATGTAGCTTATATAATATGAAGTGGAATAAATAGTGCAAATTTTGGGTTAGAAACCGGGTTGGGTTAAACATGGTGAACTAGGCATCAACCCAACCCATGAAAACTTGAGTTGAGGTCAAGTCGGGTTGAATTCAAACGGTCAAACCTCTTTGATCGAGTTTCAAACAAAACTGAGCATGGGTTAGTTTGGGTTGACCCAATGTAAATTACACTCTGCATAGAGCAAGTCTAGCCATTACCCAAAAGGCAAGGCAAGGGATACCAAGTTGCTCTTTAGCCCAAAAATTTACTTCCACTGGTCTATTTCGTGGAGGTCAATTGGTGGGGCAACACATGCCTAGCCAGAAGCCCGGGCAATTTAAGCAGGTTTGGCAAATAGGCAAAGTTGAGGTCAGCTACGTGCGGGTTTTTTTTATTTTTGTCTGGCGAGTGTAAAATACATGCAGATTGGACGAGTGGGTCAACAACTTTTGCTGTTGTGGGTTCCGTTGCTGCAGATCCAAACTTTGTGCCAACTGCTAATTGACGTGGTGAGATGATAGTCGTTAGATTTCCAACAGCCTAATGATCCGGAATGTTAGATTTCTAACAATAAAAAAAATTTGAAAATGTATTGTTGTGCCACATGGCACGTTCTGGACTGTTGGATTCAATAAAAAAAAAGAAACCCAACGGTAAAGCTTAATCTAATCATTAAAAATGGACAAAAAGAGAAAAAAAATTACGGAAATTTTTAATTTTTTTAGTATAAAAAATGCCCAACCATCTTCTTCATTCGTTTTTTATTTTTAGTTAATTATGTTTGTTTGTAATGCTATATTTTGCTTTGTATAAATTAAATTCTCGAAGTTAAACCAGAAGTTTTATAAGAATAAACTTACAAAGTAAGCAGTTAAAAACACACTTACAAGGCATAAAAAATAAAAACTATATATTTGTGAATAGTAATCATCCTTACCCTTACCGAACTAGTGAATTTGCATAAAGGCAACCACTTTCCAAAAGGCAACACTCTTGTCCTTTCCCTTACCCTTGCCCTCCTAAAATAAGTGAACTTGCTCCTATACACTCTCTAATACGTATCATAGTACGACCCCAAGGTAAAAGCGAAAATAAACCCGCACAATTTCTCACAATTTTGTCAAGACTGAGAAGATTTGAGGCGCATGTAATTTTGATTTCTCACGTCGCTATCTCACAAAGTAGAAATTAATTTATGGAAAACTAATGAAAATGGCTTGAAAACTTTGAGTTTTAATGATAATGACAAAATAAATGGTAAAGTGAATAGTACCAGGATTGACTTTTTAGTGTAAAAATGTGGTTTTTCGTTAAAGTGAATAGTACCGGGTGCTTTTCGTTAAAGTTCCCATTAATTTATGCAGGCCACATATTCGTATTTGTTTGTTTTTTTTTTTTTTCAAACATTTTTGTATATTTCTTTTTATTCGAACATATTTGTAGTTGGTAAGTTGCAACAGGCAAGCACGCACGTTAACGACCCCGTCATAGTATTTGACAATTTTGGGCTTGCAATTTGGAGGGAGAGACGGTTGGGTCGGAAGGGTAAGCTTTGAAAGGTAGTTAAACCCAACGGCTCTTCCTCCCACCCTCCCTTCCTCTTCCAACCCAGTTCTTCCATCTCTCTCTCTCTCTCTCTCTCTCTCAGTAATCAATTAAGAAGGACAACAAACACGTTGTGAGACAATGGCGCGACTTGAATTGAGACATGATGCTGAAAGCAGATCATCATCTGCTTTTCATTCAACCAACCGTCAGCTACCAAATCAATTAGATGGAAGAGGAGGTGTCAAAGGAAATACTTCTAATCACAATCACTTCTTTACTTTTATTATAACAGCTTATAGCGTCTCCTTCCTTACTCTTCTCTGTACCCACTTCAGCAGAGCAAGAGGAGGAGCTAAAAAGCCTCATCTTTCTCTGCTTCTGTTCTTCCCCAAGTGCTCACTCGGGTACTTCCCGATTGTCGAGATTTTTCAATCATCAGTAAGTACATTGCCAAGTTCCCAGTTGAGTTGTGAATCCCAATAGTGGGTTGCATTTGTGTTTTTTATTCTCTATGTTCATTGTTTGCATGATGCTAATTAGTGATTTGGGCAGACGGGGTTTGTTCTTAATGGTGATTAAGGGTCTTAATTATGTGGTTAATGATGATAGCTCTCACCTAACTAATCTGCATTGATGTTAATGTGGAATTCTTGTTTGTTTGTGGGAGTGATGCAGAAGTTGGACATGGGTTTTGAATTCTGTGTTTGCACAAACTGATTGACATGGTGATGCACTCAAATGCCACTTACTATAGAAATTTTAAGATCGAAACTAGTTAGAATTAGGTATTCATTAGGGAATGCAGTAAATTCTTTTCGGTTCTCTCGAATGGTGAGATTTGAACCTAAGGCCTATCCTCTTTTTTTCAAAATTATGATGCCGATTCTGTACCTACTTGATTGTGGCACTGATGCCAGCCTAATGATGCGATGCACATTTGATAAATTCAGGATTTGAAAGCTTAAATCATGGCTGAAGATCTGGAGAAACCATTGTTGGATCCGGTGAATTTCAATCGGGATGGTATCGATTTGGTAGGTTATGCATTAGTTATACTACAACAACAACCACATTTTGGAATTCACTCCCCTACAATAGCATTTTAAAACACTTCCAATGTAACAGGAACGCTTGCCATTGGGAGAAGTCTTCGAACAACTGAGGACATCACCACAAGGTCTTTCAACCGAAGATGCTGAAGCCAGATTGGTGATTTTTGGCTTTAACAAGCTTGAAGAGAAGACTGTAAGCACCACAGTTCCCAAACGTGCTTCATTTAAATTCATTATTTAAGTTGTTCCTGGCATAACTAAATTCACATCCATTAATTTCAATGCAGGAGAACAAATTTTTGAAGTTCCTTGGTTTTATGTGGAACCCCTTGTCATGGGTTATGGAAGCTGCAGCTATAATGGCTCTTGTCCTCGCTAATGGCGGAGTAAGTAGACTCTTAAACTAAGTATTCATTTTCGATTCAGGGAAACGTAAATTCCGATTCATAACTTTATACTGTAATGGAATGTTCGTTCAGGGTGAAGGTCCTGACTGGCAGGACTTTGTAGGGATTGTTATCCTGCTTATCATCAACTCAACGATTAGTTTCATAGAGGAGAATAATGCAGGAAATGCTGCATCAGCTCTAATGGATCGCTTAGCTCCGAAGACAAGGGTATGCCGGTTTGCTTGATGCCTTTGGCTCAGAGAATATCATCTTCAGGAACACGATAGATTATTAGCTCACATGTCTTTTATGCAGGTTCTCAGAGATGGGCGCTGGACAGAGCAAGATGCAGCTATTTTAGTACCAGGTGATATAATTAGCATTAAGCTCGGGGACATCATTCCGGCTGATGCTCGTCTGCTTGAAGGAGACGCGCTGAAAGTTGACCAGGCAAGTGCTTTTTTTTTTTTTTTTTTTTTGGTTGAAACAGGCAAGAGCCAACTTCTGTTGATAAATGGATATCTGATTGATATGCTTGTAATTTCGATATAAATTTAATACGAATCCGGAAATGAAGTAGTATTGTTGAATTTGTTTCTGGCAGTCAGCTCTTACAGGAGAGTCACTACCTGTCACCAAGAAGACAGGTGATGAAGTATTTTCTGGTTCAACATGTAAACATGGAGAGATTGAAGCTGTTGTGATCGCAACTGGAGTTAACTCCTTTTTCGGAAAGGCAGCACATTTGGTGGACTCCACTGAAGTTGTTGGACATTTCCAGCAGGTAATTAAATAGCCTAACATGATGATGGTTCAAAAGTTTGAAATCGCGATGTGACATCAGTAATGTGATTTTTCTGCAGGTCCTTACTGCCATTGGGAATTTCTGCATTTGCTCTATTGCTGTGGGAATGATTCTTGAAATCATTGTCATGTTCCCAATACAGCACCGCTCTTACAGGGATGGGATCAACAACCTTCTTGTTCTCTTAATTGGAGGAATTCCGATTGCCATGCCAACGGTGTTATCTGTTACACTTGCCATTGGTTCTCATCGACTTTCTCAACAGGTGCATCTCTTAATAGCTTTAAGTCCATGATATTGTGGAACCTTCAAGAAAATTTATGCTTCCAAAGAAATCGATGGACTTATATAGCATAATCTGAAATATTCACTGACATCATTTGCATATCTTTTGTCTTTTATTTTGTGACTTAGGGTGCCATTACAAAAAGGATGACAGCAATTGAAGAGATGGCAGGAATGGATGTCCTCTGCAGTGACAAAACCGGAACTCTCACCCTGAATCGCCTAACAGTTGATAGAAACCTAGTCGAGGTATGAAAGCTGACTCCGTGACAGTCACTTAATCCTAGCAGCTAGTTTGTTCAGTGGAAGTAATCTTCGAACCATGGAGGCAACTTTTGAATATTGGGTGTCCTTGATATGGCATGTTTGGTCATGTGTTTAGGTTGAATAGATACATAAAAAACATATGTACCTTTGCAGGTTTTCAACAAAGATCTAGACAAAGACGCGGTTATCATGTTTGCAGCCAGAGCAGCTAGAATGGAGAACCAGGACGCTATTGATGCAGCCATCGTCAATATGCTTGGTGATCCAAAGGAGGTAGGGATATAGGATTACACTTCAACCCTGGAGTTTTGTCTGTTTCCCGTTCTATGCTTATACATAAAATTACCCTTTCATCTATAGGCACGAGGAGGCATTACAGAAGTGCATTTTCTGCCCTTCAATCCGGTGGACAAGCGTACTGCTATTACATACATTGATTCAGAAGGTAACTGGTATCGGGCCAGCAAAGGAGCTCCGGAACAGGTACTGATGTTTTCAGAGAACAAGAACCCTAACTTAACTTGCTTCCCAAGTATTATTCCCCTTACTATAATCTCCTGATTATAGGCTTCTAATGTTGTAGAGAGTGAGGAAAGTACTGAAAACGCAATTAGATTTACAATTTATATGTAATAATTGTTGCAGTTAGACAAACATGATTTCTATTGTTTTTTTTTATAATTGTCATCCTGAAATCAGATTCTAGATCTATGCCCGGAGAAAGACGAGATTGCTGGAAGGGTGCATTCAATTATTGACAAATTTGCTGAAAGGGGATTGCGGTCTCTTGGAGTTGCCTTTCAGGTAAGCCAGACAAACTTTGTTCTAAATTTGGTAACAACGGTTTTTTGAGCGCCGGTTGAAATTTCTGACATTTTACAACTCCCAAATTTTGCTACTGCCAGGAAGTTCCAGAAAAAACTAAGGATAGCCCTGGAGGTCCATGGACATTTGCTGGGTTGTTGCCCTTGTTTGATCCTCCTAGGCATGACAGTGCTGAGACCATTCGTAGAGCGCTTAACCTTGGAGTCTGTGTAAAGATGATTACAGGTACATTTTTTATTGACTTTGTTTACAGGTAATCTTGGTCTCACACACAAATGTTATCGTTGACTTTGTTTTTTGATTGAAATTGTAAAACCCTTGAGCATAAATGTCAAAGACAGACACTGATTCTTGAGTTCTTGTTCTCACATCAGGTGATCAGTTGGCAATTGCAAAGGAGACAGGGCGGCGACTTGGTATGGGAACAAACATGTACCCCTCCTCTTCGTTATTAGGCCGCCACATAGAAGAACATGAAGCTCTTCCCGTGGATGAGTTGATTGAGAAGGCTGATGGCTTTGCTGGTGTCTTCCCTGGTAATTAATTGAACGCCTGTTTCACAAATTAAGTACGTTCTCTCTGGATCACTCACTTAGCTTATCCTTGATTTGCAACTTTCAGAACACAAGTATGAAATCGTAAAGATTTTACAAGAAAAGAAGCATGTGGTTGGGATGACTGGAGATGGAGTTAACGATGCACCTGCTTTAAAGAAAGCAGACATTGGTATAGCAGTGGCAGATTCCACAGATGCTGCAAGAAGTGCTTCTGATATAGTCTTAACTGAGCCTGGATTGAGTGTGATTGTCAGTGCTGTCCTCACCAGTCGCGCTATATTCCAAAGAATGAAGAATTACACGGTTGAGTAGCATTCTTTTTCTCCTTTCTTTGTTTACCTTTGTTCTTTGTTTCCGCATTATTTCAATGGTAAACTGATTAGTTTGCATGAATACGCAGATATATGCTGTCTCCATAACCATTAGGATTGTGGTAAGTTTTCTATATTAGTCTCACCTTCAAATAATTTTTTAGACTTTAATGCTAAGTCTTTGAAGATTGGTTATGTTTCAACTTTCCGTAATGTTTTAAACTTCATCCTTCTGCAGCTTGGTTTTGTGCTTCTTGCATTGATCTGGGAATATGACTTCCCACCTTTCATGGTTCTGATTATAGCCATACTGAATGACGGTAATATATTGAACTGTGATAGCGTTAATATTTATTCCTTATATTCTAATAAGATGATCAAGCATCAAGAACAAGAAATTTTAGATCATGTAGAAGAATATTAAGAAAAATATAACAGATGCAAACGAATTTGTAGATCAGTTATGTTTAGACATTCAGAGACAATTATCAACAATGAGTAACTGATGTTGTATTTAAATTTTAATGCAGGAACCATCATGACAATTTCACAGGATCGCGTAAAGCCCTCCCCGAAGCCTGATAGTTGGAAGCTGAAGGAGATATTTGCTACTGGCATTGTCATTGGCACATACCTTGCTTTAGTTACTGTATTGTTCTACTGGGTTGTTGTTGACACTGACTTCTTCGAGGTATGAAACACAGAAATGCGGCTTACTGACTTTGTTTTCTAAGATCCTCTGCAAAATAAGCAGCAGAAGATACATTAACTCGGTTTACATCTATGATGCTTACTGATTTCATATCACTTGCAGAGAACCTTCAATGTAAGAGATTTATCGAGCAGTAGTGAGGAAGTTTCATCTGCTGTATATCTGCAAGTCAGTATCATCAGCCAGGCTCTCATATTTGTGACAAGAAGCCAGGGGTGGTCATTCCTTGAGAGGCCCGGAACTATGTTGATGTGCGCTTTCGTGGTGGCTCAACTGGTATGCCTATTTCGATTGCATCTAAGAAAATTTCCACACAATCTGATTTACATTTTCATGTTTTGAAAATTTGTTTCTGTAAAATATTAGGTGGCAACTTTGATTGCTGTATATGCAACAATCAGCTTTGCATATATCAGCGGCATTGGATGGGGATGGGCCGGAATCATCTGGTTGTACAGTGTGATTTTCTACATTCCTTTGGACGTCATTAAATTTGCAATTCGCTATGCTTTGACCGGGGACGCCTGGAATCTGTTATTCGATAGAAAGGTTTATGCAATGTTCTAAGTTAAGTTGCATTGAAATTTTCTAGCATTCGACTTGAAACGCTAACTTCGATTTCTCTGTTGCTTTTGATATTCAACAGACAGCTTTTACTAGTAAGAAAGACTATGGCAAGGAAGATAGGGCAGCTAAGTGGATACTTTCTCAGAAAAGCTTACAAGGGTTACAAGACTTTGAGATCAACAGGACCGGCAAGCGTTCTTCTTTGATTGCAGAACAGGCGAGGCGACGCGCTGAAATTGCCAGGCTCGGGGAGATACACACTCTGAGAGGACATGTAGAATCTGTACTGAGGCTCAAGAATTTGGACCTGAGTGCCATTCAATCAGCCCACACAGTCTGAAGAAAATACACGGATATCTGCAAAATGTATCAACGTACCCTGAAGGCACAAATTTATCAGCATTTGCTCACATGATTGATGCTGAGTATCTGCAAAAGAAATTGACATGTGGGTTTTTGGTGATGGTCAATTCTTTGGGCCTAAAAGGTCAGAAAATCCATTTGCTTAATTTGTATCTGATTTATTATTACATATGATTTCCTCTTTTAAAAGAGTAAATACACATTGAATTTTTGTAGTTATTCAAAAGAAGACTTGCTATTTTTTTTTGTACTGTGTCAAGGATTGAACAAGATGAATTGGAGCATGAATTTCATTGTTGGAGTGATATTTAAGGCAAAAGAAAGTTCTAGTTTAATCGATTTTTCTCCGGATAGGACGTCCGTTCTTTATCAGAAGAACGGACTGTCAATATGGTGTTGATAAGCGGTCGATAATATTGGTAAATAACTTGTAGGTAGCAAAATGTATCAACATGTTATTGATGCATGTTTTGACATTATTGATACAAAACCCACCATTCAATAAAGGACAAACGTCCTGCACAGAGAATTTCAAATAATGCAATAACCAAGCTTTCTAGTCTTTTTTGGGGCTGAGATCTGGACATTTCACAGGCAGAAACAAAATTGATCTGTTGGTGAAAATGTTAAGGGCTCTGCCTTTCTGCACCCTTTACAACAACAAAACTAAAGTGAAACAAAGCCAGAGACTAGGTACAGTTCTACATGCATGTCAAAGTAATGGTTTTTTGGCACATCCTCCTATCTCTCCAAATATGCATGTCAAAGGAGACAATAACCAAGTACATACTAGAAAAAATATTGATTTTGAAAGATATACGAGAGCAGAGTGCAGAATGACTATTTTGGGGGTGCTAATACAATTTCTTAAACGGAGTGTAAAATCAAAGGCTTGAATAGTCAAGATTTACATGTTCAATGTAACCACTGTCATATTGAAGGCACACCCCGAAATGCCTAAACATGAAGTTTTCGTAATCATAAGGCAACCAGGGAAGAAGATCATTGCAGTAGACAACCCTGAGTACTTTGGGACCGATCGTCCATGTACCTTGCCAGCTTCCTGTCCCCTACCCTAGGCTGTCCAAATGTGTACACACCCAACAACCTTTGCATCACCTTCATCTCCTCATGCAACACCAGCACTGACATGAACAATATGGCAAGCGCTCCGCCTAGGCTAATGCCCTGTGACTACAAATTTTGCATTTTTGTGCTCCTCTAGTAATCTCTTGAGCTTTCTTCTTACAACAAAGTATGCGTTTGGGCCTTCTGAAGAATTTCCGCTTTCATACCCTTTGTGTTTCAATTGAAGGTGGTTTCGGAAGGTTACAACATTACTTCTGTTCCCCAAACCTAAGGCTTCTAGGAATCCCATGTGCGCTTCCCCCACATTGGAATTTCATACCAAGAGTAGTCAAATTCGGTACTCCAAATATTGGCATAAAAAGGTTCCCTTCCCCGGAAGCTGATCGATATCAGATTTGCATCTTGAGGCTTGTCACAGAGTATGAACAAGTTTGTAGACATCTGCGAGCGAAAATCTATCATATCATCATCCAAAAAAATAGAGAGGGAAAATGAATTGGACTTATGAAGCTCATAACTTTGAAATGTTTTATGACCAAAAATGTTCAAAATGTAGTTCTTACCATTCCAGCAACTGCAGAAGTCCACAAAATGCATCTGCTTCATTGAAAGCTCAAATCTAAACTAGTTAGTACTAGAAATTGCTGCACGCCTACGATGCATGGACACGGACACGGATAGGGTGATACGACACGATACGACACGGGAACACATCAAATTTCTAAAAACGAAGACACGATACGTCAGGGATACGGCAATTAAAAATATATATAAATAAATAAATATATCCAAAACATTATAAAATAAGCATTCAAATTTATTACTCAAGTTCAAATTTATTTCAATAAACTCTATACAATTAGAAAGATAGTCCATCCAACAAGCATTTAGTCTTAAAACTTGAAAAAGTAAAAAGAATATCCATACCACTACACAATAATATATTATAATATGCAAAATACAATAATATTATAATAATACAAAAACGTTAAAAACATAAAAGCAAAAGGCTTCGAATGGACTATGGAGTAGTGGTATGGATATTATAATATATTATTGTAATATTATAATATTAGTTTTAGAAAAGCAAAAGTCTTTGAATTAGATTAAGCTTTTAGTTTCAGAGATGGGTTTTGTCCTCGAGGAATCAGATTAAGGCTTCGAATGGACTATGGAGTCATTAAATCAGTAAAGATGAGGAGTAAGATCAGGAAAGCATCGGATTCAAAACTATTAACAAAATGAAAATGAAAGCTCACCTCTCACCAGCAGTTGTAGACAGAGACGAAGAAGATGATGGAGTAGTTGCAGACGGAGAAAACGGAGACGATGGAACAGTTGCAAATGACGGTCAATGGTGATTCTTGAAACTCTCCCAAGCAGAGTGATTTCTAAGGTTCTAGAGGTAAATCCGAATTTTATTTTTTTCTAATTATCCTCCGATTTTAGAGTGATTTCAATTAGCTAACTTCGATCAATCACGATTCTGTGCAAATTTATTGTGATTACTTTTTCTTCTTTTTTTTCTTCTGATTATCCTCCTATTTTAGTTTGAAATTAACATATCCAAAAAGTAGGATACTCGTATCTCGACAATACGATACGCGTATCTCATAAGTCCTAAACGTATCCCTTCACTCCTATACGTATCGGGCGCGTATCTATATCCTCAACATGTCAGATACGGGATACGGTGGCTTTCTCCCGTGTCCATGCATCGTAGCTGCCTGCGCGTTGCTGCAGGATTAGAAATCGTATGGAAGATGGATAAGCTAATTCTAAATCATCAAATTTCGTTGTGGTAATGAGTGGATGTAATAGGTGTAGTGGATGGATGTTTGGTAATGAGTGGATGTAATGGGTGTAGTGGATGAGTGTTTGGTAATGAGTGGATGTAATGGGTGTAGTGGGTGAGTGTTTGGTAATGAGTGGATGTAATGGGTGTAGTGGATGTAGTGGTAGGTGAATGGATGTGTTGGGTAAAATGAGTGGATGTAATGGGTGTAGTGGATGAGTGTTTGGTAATGAGTGGATGTAATGGGTGTAGTGGATGTAGTGGTAGGTGAATGGATGTGCTGGGTAAAATGAGTGGATGTAGTGGTAGGTGAATGTGTTGGATGGTTGTAATGAGTGGATGTGTTGGGTGAAATGAGTGTGCTAAAATGGTTATTTATAGGGAGAGGATGATGCACAAACTTCAAATTTCGTCCATTCCTTTTGCTCCAAGCATATGCTATCCATTTCATGCCCAAAAATGCTCCAAAATGCTCCAAAATGCACTTCTTTGCCACATTAAACCTGTGGACCTACAAACACACGAAAATAGCTTAAAATACTAAAATAACTACGAACTAACAACATAAATGCCAAGAAACAAACTAACTAAGTCGCATAAATATGCTCTTATCATTGATGTTCATAGTGATGCCTGTCAGTTGTCACTTTAGAGAAAAGCAAAAGAAAGCAAGTGGGTGGTATCAAGGTTGTCTTGTTACATTTTACAGGAGAATGTGCAGGAAATGGAAAAGAGAAAGAAAAGCAAAAGAAGAAAGCAGAAAGAAAAACAATCAAATGAGTTACGGCACAAAAGCAAAAGACAGAGACGCAGTGGAGAGAAAAGAAGAAAAGCAAAAGATCTTCCTATTATTATGATTCCTTCTGTCTGCCAGATGAAGAGACAGAGAGAGTGCAACAGGAAAACACAAGCAAAAGCAAGGAATAAACACCCTGATGCGAAAATTATCTTAACACACAAATTTAACCTTCTTTTGACAATTGTAGTATAAGTATAAGTAGGGATCGTTCTGGACCGGGGATTAGGAGGGCTTGCTAAGAACCTCTAAACTGACTCAAAAACATAAAACTAAACTTAAAAATACTTAACAAGACTCATAAGACTCAAAGCAAACTTAAAATACTCAAAACAGCTTAGAACAACTAAATAAACTTAAACTAGACACTAAGAATGACTCTGGATGAAAATTGACTTTTACTTGAATCAAAACATTTAAAAACACAAATTAAAACAAATTCTAACTAATTAGACACACTAAAGTAAAGGGGATTGAGTTTTGGATGAAGTTGAAACAAACAAACAAGTATGAAAAACTAGACAGATTGTAAAACAAATTTGAGAAATAAGATGATGGATGGGATAGCTAGAGGCTTTTTCTCCACACATGACATGTATGCAAATAACTCGATTTCCAGTTACTACTTCATTGAATTATGAACAACAATGCCCCAAATTAACCGTGACATCACTAGTTAACTCTCAGATTTTCCTTGTTTTATTGGATTGGATGACATCATTCAACAACCCAAAACATTCTTCAAAAGTTCCCTACATGACATCATAATAGAGATACTATCAAAGATCATTACGTTTAATGAAAATCATAAGCATTAACAAAGCACTTGCAACTATGGCATCATATCACTCATGTTAGGAATTGAACTTAACGCGATTATTTATAAGCGACCTTCACTACATGTGAATATAAGTTTGTAATGATTATGTGAAACTTCCTTATATTCTAGTAAAGAATTTATGCATGCCAATTAAGTGTCGACCATTAATTAACAAATACAAACAAGTTATCAATCAAATAGTTAAGCCAATTGCATTCACGATTCAAGAGTTCATAACTGGAATTTATCAAATTATATTGCACGCATAATCATGGCTTTGAAATCATCTATAGCCAAGAGGGGTTTAGCCATTCATATTTACAACAAAACAAAATGAAATGAATTTAAACATTAGAAACAAAAGAAAGAAAACACCTAAACACTCCAACTATCCAAGTTGGAAAGCAAGCACGTCCAAGCACTTTCCTTCCCTTCCTTTGCTATGGCACAAGGTGTTGGTGAGTGTTTGAAGGTTTGTTTGTATGGAGGAATGGAGTTGTGAGATGTGAATGTAGTGTCTTTGGATGGATTTTTTCCTCCTTTTTTATGGTGAAGGGTGGATGTATTTATAGGCTAGGGAGAAGATCACCATCTAATTAAGGTGGTAGTGATGTATGTTGTGGTAATGAGTGGATGTAATGGGTGTAGTGGGTGAATGTTTGGTAATGAGTGGATGTAATGGGTGTAGTGGATGGATGTTTGGTAATGAGTGGATGTAATGGGTATAGTGGGTGAATGTTTGGTAATGAGTGGATGTAATGGGTGTAGTGGGTGAGTGTTGTGGTAATGAGTGGATGTAATGGGTGTAGTGGATGGATGTTTATAGTTGTACGTCAACACACTTGCACACATACATGCTGATTTCTAGCCTTCAAATCTTCAAAAACGTCCATCCTCATATCTCCATGCTTGCACTATCCAATCTTGGCCCAAAAATGCTCCAAAATGCTCCAAATAGCACTTTGTTGCTAACTTTGTTATTTGAACCTACAAACACACGAAAATAGCTTAAAGTACTAAAATAACTAGAATTAAACTAAGTAAATGCCAAGAAACAAGCTAACTAAGTTGCATAAATATGCTCCTATCACACCCCACCAGAATGATGCGGTTTATTTTCCTTATTTTTGAATGATGTAATTTATTTTTCGTATCTGTCAGAGATATCTGTATAAACCCCATCAGAGGATAATAAAAAAAAAAACCGGCAAAGCCCAAAATAAATGGGCTGTAATGTTGTGTGGAGAGCGAAGGCCCATAAGCCCAAAATAGCACCAACCAGGTGATCAAAAGTACACCCAGCACTACAAACAATTATTCGGCAACCTGCCGCTATTACCACCAACCAGGTGATCAAAAGTACGCCCAGTACTCCACAATTATTCGGCAACCTGCCGCTATTACCACCAACCAGGTGATGAAATGTACAACCCGTACTCTAATATCATTTGGCAACTAGCCATTTATACCACCAACCAGGTGATGAAATGTACAACCCGTACTCTAATATCATTTGGCAACTAGTCATTCATGTACAACTCGTACTCTCCTTCATGCCACCAACCAAGTGATCAAAAGTACGTCCAGTACTCCAAATTATACATGGGCATTACTCATGTTATTCATACATAAACATTCATGAGCATCACTCATGACAATCATACATAAACATTCATGACCATCATTCATGTCAACATTCATGAGCATCACTCATGTTAACATTCATGAGCATCACTCATGACAACATCCATGAGCATCACTTATGTCAATCAACATAAACATTCATGAGCATCACTCATGTCAATCAGCTTCAAAAGCTTCATTTACAAAGCTTCAGCTTCAAAAGCTTCATTTACAGAGCTCCAGCTTCAAAAGCTTCATTTACAGAGCTCTAGCTTCAAAAGCTTCATTTACAAAAGCTCCAGCTTCGAAAGCTTCATTTACAGAGCTCTAGCTTCAAAGCTTCACTTGCAAAGCTTCACCTACAAATCTTCAGTGCAGGATATACAAATACCGCCTCCGAACAACCGCCACTTCGGCCCATACATAGAATCAATTTGAAGTCTCCAACCAACAGACTCTATTGACCGAAGACTTGGGGGACTATATTATGTACCATATATTGGGCCTCATGAAAAATACTTGGGGGACTTAGCCCATTATTTATGTATTAAGGAGAGAGCCCTTATTCTATAAAAGGGACTCCCTCACTTTCATTAGAGAGCACCCATTATTCATGTACTGAGAAGCGAGCCCTTATTTTATAAAAGGGACTTCCTCACCTTCATTAAAGAGCAACGTCACCAGCTGAGCAACCGCCTTGCTGGGAGCATCACTCATAGCCCATCACTTATTAAGGAGCGAGCCCTTATTCTATAAAAATGACTCAATCACCTTCATTAGAGAGCAACGCCGCCAACTGAGCAACCGCCTCGCCGCGAGCATCACTCCTAACCCATCACTTATGTATTGAGGAGCGAGCCATTATTCTATAAAAGGAACTCCCTCACCACCATTAGAAAGCATCGCCGCCTACTGAGCAACCGCCTCGCCGTAAGCATCAACTCTAGCCCATCATTTATGTATTGAGAAGCGAACCCTTATTCTATAAAAGTGACTCCCTCGCCACCATTAGAGAGCATCGTCGCCTACTGAGCAACCGCCTCGCCGTAAGCATCAACTCTAACCCATCATTTATGTATTGAGGAGCGAGCCCTTATTCTATAAAATGGACCCCCTGACCTTCAAGTGCCACAAGCCGAGCCAACCAAGGCAACATAAGCCACAAGCCGAGCAGCCTCGCAACATGTGCTACTTATAGTTGAGCATCATTTCACTTTGAGCACTGCCTCATATCAAGTATCAGTTCAAGACGACATCTAGTTACTTCGGCCTACACATGGACTGAATTTCAAGTCTCCAGCCAAAAGACTATCTTGACTGAAAACTTGAGGGACTACTGTTTATACCATACTTAGGGCCTCTGTATTTAGATCTCGTATAAATACTCGGGGGACTCAAATGTAAGTATGTAATAAAGGAATGGGCAAATATGTAAAAAGGGGAGGAGCCCTTATTCTATAAAAGGGCCTCCTCACCCTCACAAACCCTAACCCTCTCATATCTAGAGCAAAGCTCTCACACTATCTCTCTCACAAATACTCTCAGAGAAATATAATTAGTGTGGACGTAGCCCAAACCTTGGGGTGAACCACGATACATTTTGTGTTATTTACATTACTTGCATATTCACGGTCAGATTTACGTTGTTCCAAGACCTTCGGTTTTGTGCATCAACAAGACTAAAAACCGAATTGTTGAAATAGAAAAAGCCATTTTTTGTTTTTGCATAAATTGCAGATTACAGATTTGAATCTAAGGAAGGGAAGGGGAACAATAACAATTCCATCACTCCCTTCAATCACTGCCGCCAGATTCCCTCATATCCATGGTTCTAACCCATTCAAATAAAAAGCCCAGATGAAATCCTTCCTGCAACCCTTTTAACAAAGCATTATGACATCAAATGGTTAAACTATGCTAATGTAAATTTCCCAGATTACTTTGACAAAAAAAATCCCCAACTTACAAATCGCAGAACATTCTGCAACCAATTTCCTCCAACCTTATAACAAAACATTCTACAACCAATTTCCTCCAATTTGCGGGTCGACCTCCTTTAACAAATCAAACTCCAACCCTTTCTTCTTCAACTCCTGATGAACTTTCCAATAAGATTCTTATCCTCGTTCTCTCCCTCCAACAACTTCTCCAGGTACCCCTTTGTGTTAGTTTTATATTGTTGAGAGTTGTCCCACATCGATGAGGGACAAGGTTTTCTATGAGCTTATATGGTCTTGGGCTGCTCCTCATATTGCCAATTGGTTTTATGGTGAAACCTCAATTTCATCAGATACCCTATCACCCAAATGATACTTGGCAATAAGTAGAGCAACGGGATCCAGGACCGGCGACATGCAAATCGTGCGGGTACCACGACGAGGAACTGAAGAGGAGGGCGAAGGCCATGAAGTGAAAGAGGAAGAAGAAGATGAAAGCATCTTGATTTTCTTTCAAACCGAGTCGATTTGGGATTCTTTGATAGAGACCTTGTTGAGAATTAGTTCTTCTTTTAGCCATTGCTTTGGAAGTGGGTGTGAGGAGAGAGAAGATGAAGGAGAAGAAAATGAGGAAGAAAAATATGGGATTGGCGATGGCAACGGCAGCGAGCTAGCAGAACGATGCGAGAGAGTGAGAGCGATGGAGCAAGATGGATGGACCCAACCAATTAATTATACAAAGGTTTTTGGAAGGATAAATAAATGGGCATACACCGGATAAATATGTGGGCCCAATATAAGTAATACGGGTACTATTTAGTACATAATTGCACCAAATAACTGAAAACCGTATTAACTATTATATATGATCCTTTATACGAGCTGCCAACAATGTCTTCAAGTGTCAGTGGGTAAAGTTACTAGGTCCATAGCCACATTTCACATGGTTCACGTGTCTTTTGAATAGTTTGTTGTATATATTATAAGAAGATGATGTGTAAGTAAGAAGTAGTTTTTCTTCATTTTGTTTGATAAGTTATAGCCTCTTCCCCTTTTGTTAACTGAAAAAAAAAAGGAAGAAAAAGGGAGATATATATACCTTTTATTCCCAACAACTGCAAATTCATGAAACCATCTCACAATGTGAGTTTTGCTTCCAAGCAAACGTGATGTGCAATCATTTGGATTGTCACCGGAAAGAAGTTGTTATACTCAATTTTGATTGATTTAATTTCATGCCAGATAGGAAAAAGACTAGGGTTTCGAGAAAGCGTGAGAGTATTGAAAGTCGAAAATAAGGGGAAAAAGAAAAAAATGTGGGATATAAAAACTTCAATAGAGAGCAAACATGAAACAGGTTTACCACCACATGACGTTTGAGTCTAATAATATAATGTCATGTCTTGAAAATTTTATGCGTGTCATTATTTTATTGGAACGAGATACAACGAAACTGGTGAATCCATTTCATATAGTGAAAATGATTATGTTTCGAAGCCTTTTTGGTTGTTGTTGAGTAATGAGTACAAGTAGACCTGACATTTTGGACTCAACCCGTTAATATTAGTATTTGGGTAGATACTTAACAGGTCGGGTCGCTAATGGGTGAATCCATTAAATAACAAGTCACTTTGGGTCAACCCGCTAGATCCGTTAGCACCTATTAGTTGAGGATGTTTGAGTAATTCCAGTAAAGTCTTAACAACAAAAAATAAACTCTATGATGACTCTCGTTTCGGACTGTGCCAGTTGCTCTCTGCTTTTGGCTCTCTACCCTCTCGTCCCTTTGCTTCTGGGCCTCTGACTCCTTCTCGCTCTTTAGTCTCTCTCCAATCTTCTATTTTCTTTTCATTTTCGAGTTTTTTTGCTGTACCATTTATGTTACTGAAATTTAGACTTAATTAATATTCTTTCCTTTCTAAACTGTAAGTAAGATAAACTAAAATATAAACTTCCGCTTGTTTAATTGCATTCAGCCTTATGCTTCTGCTTGCTCTGCATGTTTCTCATTTAATCCTTTAGTCTTGCTTAAACAGTGCTACAAGTCTACAATCTCTGCATCTATACTTGATTAACAGAGAGATGATTAGTTGCTTTACATGTTCATCCAACGACGTACTTCTTTGATCTTCCTGTAGAAATTTTGTACTTATAATCTCATTTATCCTTGTAGGTTTACATATCCAAGTCAGTACTCTTTTCACTAGATATCCAAGTCAGCACCCTTTTATACATCCTTGTAGTTAATATGTGTAATTGTATTGGAATACAAATAAAAAAAGGGTTTGTTAATTGATGTTAATAGGTAAAACAGGTAACCTATTAGATTAACATATTGAGTTCAGGTGACCCATTAGCTTAACGGATCGTATTAAACCTAATTTAAACCCGATTAATCCGATAGGTTTACAAATCTAAGTACAAGGCAACAATACTGGGGTTATAATTTTGTCTTTGATTCACACGGTAATGTGTCGGGTGGTGTGGTCTGCAACATGTAGCCGTTGGGTGATTTTACAAAACTAGCCGTTGGGTTGGCACAAAGCCCACTTTCTCAATCATCCAAATTGGGTCAGTCAATATAGCAGGAGAGAGCAAAAAGCCCCATATTAGCATAAGAAATTTTTTTTTATTATGATCGGAACGTGGATAATACATCACGTATTTTAAGTGATGAAATTTTTTATTTTTTAAGTTATTAATTTTTTAATACACATACTTACCATTTATGTAATGACACACTATATACCACGTACCTCGTGTTTCGACTACACTTAAAAATCTCAGGTAGCATACGAAGTTGGATTCTACCGTGTCAGTGCCCTCCTTTCATTCCTAGCCGTTCAAAACATTTCCTTATTGATTCGGTGCTGAAGATTATGCCACGTTGGCAACAATAATCCTCATACTTCGTTAAACCCAACCGACGGCGTTCGTGGACCCCAAAAATGCGTCTCCCCTCTGCTGCAGTCCCTATCTCCCTCTGCAATTGCCTCCGACAGAAGCTCTGAACATGCGTGTTCTTCTTCCCTACGATTCTAATCTCTCTTTAATTTTTAATTTTGGGTGAGTTTCGAGCCTTTTTTTTTTCTGTATAAGGCGACGTCGTCGGGTTCAATGCTTGAGCAGCAAGAGGATGGAGGAGGAGAGCGATCGGCCATGAAGCATTTTTGGACTTGGCTGCCATGAAGGCGGATCTGAGAGAATATCAATTCTTAACATGCATGCATGACATTACAATCTAATGATATTTATCTTCATTTGTAAGCGAGAGGTCTTAAGTTTGATTTAGCAAATTTGAATTATATTATTATCATTAGTCTATTTTGAGGCTTAGTCTACTATCATCCTTTAATATAGATGTTATCGTTTGTTAAAAAGAACATACAGACATGATGTCAGTTAGGAAAGCATAACATGAATAATTAATGGTTTCTATCTGCACAGTAACAAGCAAATACAGAAAATGGATCCCAACAATATATGATTAATAGTTTATACTACGTTCAGAGCAAATTGGATCCCAATTAGATTGATTTTAATTGTCAATTTGGTTCAATTTTTGTTCGAGTTGATAGTATGTGAACGTACATGAAAACCGTGACACCACAACCCGACCGCTATTAGCCGCAATTCCACAGTTTTTTATTGTTTTGGGGACATGCGATCCAATCCACTCTCATTTCTACTCAAAACACTTCACCCACTCGGACAATTGGACTCAAGGCAAGCCTGATAGAGAAGTCAAACAATGGAACCGGATCCCCTCATGAGCATAAGGTGGGGATCTTCCTAACCGGGTCATCTGGGCCATTGAAATTTGATCTAACGGCTACAAACAGGGAAGCTCTCTAAAAGTTATAATTATTGTAACCGTTGGATCAAATTTCAATGCCTTAGATGATCCCGTCAGAAGGATCCCCACCCTATGCTCAGGAGGGGATCCGGTTCCTCAAACAATAATCACTTAGTCCAACGTTCTATCTATGTGGCATAAGTTAAATTATTAAAAATAATATAAATTACTTAAAATTATAAAAAATTATGAAAAACTAATTAATATTTTCAAATACTTTCAACCAATTTTTTAATATTATCCGAAATTAAAAATAAAGTTATCTTTTATTATTTTATAAAATAAAAAAACTAATATTTTAATAAGAATTGTCTTGGTTATACAGTTTAAGGATGGAGAAGCACTTGAGCAGTTACTATTCATTGCAGACAGTTACTGTTTATTTAAAGAGATTAAGTACCACGTATTACTACGGTCTAATCGTATTCCTCTTCACTTGTAAGTGAGAGATCTTAGGTTCAATTTTTACCAAAGGCAAATTTGAATCACATTATTGCTAGCCCATTGTGAGGTTTAATTCACTTATTTTCCTTTAAAGTAGATAATATCGTTTGTTCAAATTTAAAAAAAAAAAAAGATTTAAGTTGCCTATTGTTAGGGGTAGGGGAGCCTTCCTACGCTGTGCTCTTAGGGTGCATTTGTTCCACCGGACTATCTCGGACTGGACTAGCTTCAGGGACTAAGCTGGACTGACTTGGACTAGACTAAGCATAACTAACTTAGTGAAACGTTTGGTGCAGTGCCACACTAAACTATGGACTAAATTATTTTTAAAATTCAGATATTTTTCTTTTTTTTCATTTTAATTCTTTCTCCCCTATCTCAATCGTTCCTTTCTCTTCCCACCAGACAAAACTTCTCAATTTTTCTCCAGTTCTCAGATGAAGAAAATCGCAGCTGACGAAGAAAATCAAGGGGACGCATAGTCCAAAGAAAGTAAGAATCGCAAGAGGGAATCGAGATCCAAAGGCTCGATTCTTGTGGGTGCTGGTATTGGACAATGACAAGACTGGGTATTCGACAAAGGCACGATTTATTCCCACACTAGATGATCCTTTGCTGCTTGACTCTCTCTCTGCCTTTACAATTTTGGTCAAATCCCAAAAAAAACGCGAATCAAGTTCATGAAAATAGAAAATTAATAATAAAAAATTTAAAAAATAGTGAAAAACTGAAAATTTTGAGATTGGAAGGAGCGAAGATGGATCCAGTCCGTGTGTGACAAGACGATGATGAGGTAGGCTCCACTCATCTCTCTCTACTCTCTTCCGTTCGAATATTTATTGACTTTTTTTGCTCTGATTACACCTGTTCTTGCAAATTAGCTGCTTTAATTCACTTGTTCTTCCATGGGTGGGGATTGGAGTTGCAGACGGCAAAGGGTGGGTGGAGGAAGACGAGTCGTTGTCAGAGATGGCGCAGTCGTGTAGGACGAGCACGAGGATGCGACATGAGAGGGAAGACGGTCTTAGCTAGTCCCAAGGTATTTGGGGGGCCTAGCTAGGACCGGCTAAGCAAGGTTTTAGTCAGAGCGAGTGAACTTTAGTCCCACTTCCCATGCTGATAACAAACACAAGATTGGACTAACTTTTAGTCTAGTCTAGTCCAATGAGACTTAGTGATGGCAAACAAACGGGTCCTTAGAGGCTTGGGGCTTGCTCAAAAATGAAAAAGAGGCTTGGGCAAATCTAAAGCCCAATGAACATCAACCCAAAACCTAAATCCCAAAAAAACCATGGGATAGTTCCAAAGTAAAGAGCCGTTGAGTCAAGAAAAACGCCACTTGCCACCTACCACCGACCCGGCTAAAAGATGAAAATAAAACTAGAAGAGAAGAGTGGAGGAGGGCAACAACATCAACGTCCATGTCCATGTGGGTCTGCATGCAAACGTTGAGTTTTCTCATTTTCCACGGCAAAAAGCCATGGCCACCAGCCACCCATTAGCCAGCTGTTGCTGATCGATGGCTATTAAAGTTATAAAATGATCCACCACTTTCAACTTTTCAACACAAAAATCAAATCCCTAGCGAGGTTTTTTGTTCTTTTTTTCTTTTTCTTGAAATTCTCTCTTTTTAGCACTAATCAGTGGAATTAAATTAGCGTGGTGTTATCCACACCCTTCTTGTTACATCTTATGTTCTTAGATTATTAAATTATTATGATATGCTTGTTATTCAACACAAAGGCAAAGAATTGACACATGCCCCACCTGTATAAAGCATAAACACTTGTCGGCCCTTTTCACTCTTTGCTCTTGTCCGTATTTCCACTAATTTATTGTCCAAAATTTTAGCACTTTGCCACGAGATTCATGATTAGTGGAATTAATTAAAAATAGAGGATATTGCCATGTTATGACTAAGATAGGAAAGGAATATTCTTCGGATTCCTTTCTCTTAATCCACTAAATCAGGGAATTCGTGCCATTGAAAATTGATCCAACAGCTACAAATAGGGGCCCACTTTAAACAATTATAATAACTTCAACTGTTGGATCAATTTTCAACGGCACGAAATTTCTGATTTGGTGAATTAGGATGAATGGATCTGGAGAGGATTCCCTTCCACTAAGATATTGCAAGCAATACCTTAAACTACTAATTTATTCCATGTTAGGTGATGATGTTTTGCTGGGAAAAAGAATATTAAAGCATTAATATCTGAATTTTGACCTAACTAGAACTTGTTTTTTATATTAAAAATTCGTCAGCATTGGTTTTTGAAATTCTTATAACATGTAGCAAGTTAACAACAATTTTATTTTGTGTAATATCGTTAGAACTTTCATATAAAATAAAGGGTTTAAAGAGAGAAATAAAGAACATTCAAACAGAATTAACTAAAATAATCATTGTTCCACATTGTGTAAAATTCAGCGACCAATATTTACGAATGTTTAGTTCAAAGACCAAAGCTTCAATCCGATTAAAGTTCATACACCAATGCTCATTTCTTATTGGGGAATAATTTCATTTAAGTTGAAATGAAATAAAAATTAATTGATTTATGGCTAGGCTCCTAATTGAAAATAAGTTTGAAATCAAATTTGAGCGCATGCCAAGAGTTTGAAGCTCAGAGTTGAGAATGAGTTTCGAGTCTATTTCTTGTAGTCACAAACTTTGAAACGGGAATCTTACACCTCGACTATTAGATTATGAGTCTGCCTTTCGTGGTCGCAAATTTTAAGGCAGTATCCATTTCATTCGGAGACTCATTCCAATCAACCAACCAAACACCAACTTGATATTAATTTCTTTTACTCACAAATATTGCTCAAGTTTAATAAATATGATGACAAATAATTTACTTTGGAAGTGAGAAGAGAGACATAAAACCCTAAACCCTAGACTCCATAAAAGACATCGACCCTATATGCCTTAAATGGAAGCAAGAAAATTATGTTGCAACAAATATAAAGTTGTATTTGTTTAAGGGGAAACATAGATATGTATAGTTTGCCTTTCCAAAGCATATGTATATATAAATCAATTTGTTGAAAGATGTCACCCTCTGCTAGCCAATAGATCATAGATCATATAATAATAAGATCCTTTGATTTGTATTTATTTTTAAAAGGATTTTAATTTTTATCCATAATAATTTGCATCATTGACAAAAAAAAGAGAGAGAGAGAGAGAAAAGATTCGATTAGATTTCACTTCCTATGTTGTTTCACTTTTACATATCACTCAAATCCAAAATAATAATTAAAAGAAAATCAATATTTAAGTATTAAATAATTTCATGATGAATGATATGATACTATATTTCATAGTGTTGATGCACAAAATTCGGAGGATCTTGGACCAACGTAAATCCGACCGTGAATCACACAAACGCACAAGAACACAAAGATGTATCGAGGTTTACCCCAACACACTGATGTTGATTATGTATGTATGTATGGATTACAATAGATCAGCAAATGAGCTCTCTGTGGATGCAGCCCTTGCCATTTTGCTCTCTGTTTGGCTGAGATGGTATTGCCTTCTATTTTTATGAGGATTGAGTGTGAGACTCTGTGAAGGTGAGGCTGAATGTGTGTCCCCTCTTAGTGAAGGTGAGGCCCCCTTTTATAGAATAAGGGTTTCCTCCTTTCTTACATAAACCATGGGCTTAGGGATGAAGCCCAAAGATGAGGCCCGATATATGGTACCAACAGGAGTCCCCCAAGTTTTCAGTCAAGAGGGTCTTTTGGCTGGAGACTTCAAATCAAATCCATGTATGGGCCGAAGTGGCTAGATGTCTTGAACCAGTACTCAATACAAGGCAATGCTCAACATAAAGCAATGCTCGGCTAGAGGTATCACACGTTACGAGACTGCTCGGTTGGAGGCAATGCTCGTTGCGAGGCTGCTCGGCTATAGGCTATGCTCGCGGCGAGGCGATTGCTCGGCTAGAGGCGATGCTCGTTGCAAGGCTGCTTGGCTAGAGGCTATGCTCGCTGCGAGGCAGCTCAGCTCGTGGTATTCCTCATTGCAAGTATGTATTTTATGTCAACGTGCGCTCAATATGAGTTGATTCTCAACATGATTCGGGTCCGCTTGTCGAGTTCGCATATTGGGTTCTTTTAATCAGCAACAATGTTGATCAGTGGATCTAGTTGCTCAATAATTCCTGACAATAAATGACAGTATAATTATAACCGTATAATGAATAAATCAAATTGACAAAGTTTGTCAAGGCAAAATATTGTACTATGTGCCTTCTATAAATAAATAATTTATTTAGTCATGTGGTAAATTACATGTTGTATAAGTGACATAGTTTAATGGCAGTCACAATACTCTAGGCCACATGTTAACAAATATCATAAAATAATAATAATAAAATATTTAGATAGATAATGATATTGAGAAAACATAATGATGGGTTTCTTTTATGGCCGACAATATCAAAGTGAAAAGTAGAGACTTCATAATAAAAGTGCTTTTATCTTGAGTTTTATCATGGCTTTTTTCTGTTAGACAGATGGATAATGGGTATATATTAGGGAACTTTAACGAAAAGCTCCCGGTACTGTTCACTTTAACGAAAAACCACATTTTTACACTAAAAAGTCAATCCTGGTACTATTCACTTTACCCTTTATTTTGTCCTTATCATTAAAACTCAAAGTTTTCAAACCTTTTTCATTAGTTTTCCTTATATATTATACCCAAGGTATAAAATATTGATGATATCGGAAATATCGGTAGTCAAAAAACACGGAAATATCGATGGAAATATCGGGATATTATCGATATCGATAAAAATAATATAGAAACCACGGAAATTGTAAGAAAAACTTGGAAATTTTTATTGAAACTTTGCAGGATATTTATTTAGTCAATTATTTATTAGTTTATCACAAAAAATTGGAAGGAAATGCATTGCATGATGGATTTAACTTTAAGTTGATTATATAGCGAGCTGTCATATGCAAATTTGTTTCTTGCAAAAAGAATTCAAAACAAAACCATATATATAAATATTTTAGCATATTTTCACAAAAGCATAAATGATATGGTGGTCAAGGTGTTGAAGGGTAGCAGTTCCGTTGGTTTAAAATCTTAATCCATTAACCGAGTCCAAGTGTGCTCACAACCTTCAACAACAACAACGTGTTACGTGTCACTCTCATTACGCATCCAGATAAAAAGCCAGTCCCAGATTTATCAGATCAAACTTTTTCCAAACTCCCAAAATACCCCTACTGCACCTCCCATTCTCCCACCCCACCACCAAACAATCTCCGTCATTTCAGTCACAACCCAGGTCATCTTTCGTCCACCCAAAATTCCCCCACCCTTCTACTATGTCCGAACTTCACCGAAAACCAAGAAAGGCAGGAACGGGAGTGAGAGAGAGAAATGGAGTTCAATTTTAACACCAACAGGGTGGAAGCGGAGCGCCGTGAAGCTACTGTCGGCGCATGACTTGCAGGAGACCAAGACCTTCGAGATCCGAGCCCGAGAGACTGACTCCAGGCTCGAGGCCACCGAGCAGATAATCGCCGTCGCCGACACTCTTCTCGCCGTTGAATCCCAAATCAATAACCAAAACCAGCAGCCCGACTGGTACGCTATTCTCCAACTTGCCCAATACACTCAGAACCTCGAAATCGTCGCGACTCAGTACCACCGACTCGCTATTCTGCTAAACCCCCACCGGAATCGCTTCCCTTACGCTGATTATGCCTTTTGGCTGGTCTCCGAGGCCTGGAACGTCCTCTCTAACCCCACCAAGAAGGTCATGTACGACCACGAGTTGAGCATGTTCAACCAGTTCAACTCAGCCTCATCCGGGTCGACTAAGCTGTTCGAGAGGCAACATTGGATAAGTGTTAAAATATATTTCTTTCCCAAAACCGATATTATCGGCATTTCAGGCCATGATTATACCCTGTACCTTTTTTTTTTTTTTCCTTAAAGTTTTATCCTACCACTTTAAATAATGATTAAAGGTATAATAAAATATTAAATTATAATATTTGTAATAGCTTTTCAGAAAATGGGAACATGCATGATGATAACATATATTAGTGACATATTAAATAAAAAGATAAAGTTCTTATCTTTTGCATGTTCTCTGATGGGTTTTTCAGTGGATGGTGGATGACTGCTGTCCCGTCACTTCACCCATCATCAGTGGCTGTCTTTTTTTATTATTATTTTTATTGCAGCATCATCAGTCTGCAGCATCATCCTGACTTTTATACTCTGCAAGGCACTTCGAAGAGAGTTTCCGCTCTCTTTTGAATGGGTTGATCAAGCCTTTGTTCTTCAAAGTTTTCAACAACACTTCTTCGCCTTCTTGAAACCCCGCGGCTTCTATGTCTTTCAAGTTAACTAGGACATACTTGGGCAGCCCAACACTCATTCCTTCAGCAGTTCCCTTCAATTTGGGAAGTCGATGGTAAAGCGGCATCTGACTGCCTTCAAATCCGGGGCGAACCTCTGTGGGAAGAACCGCATCACCTCTTACTATAAGGCACATGCAACTCAAAGCCATAAGTCTTACCTCGTGTGACGTTGTACAGGGAACGCCTTTTGTTGCTACTGTCATTAGTCGAAACCATCAGCATTGGAAGCTGGTTGTGACGTGATTTGACGAGGCGATACTGCTTGTGATGTAACGCAATTGATTTCCAATGCTTGCAAACTGCACTAAACTAGATATAGACAGAGATGGGTATTAACTTTTCTAGTATCAAACCCAGAATGTCGGCCGGAAGCCATGCCCAACCTGCGACTGAGGTCAACGCTTCTTCCATAGTTCTGCATTATATAGGCCTGGATTGGAACTCCATCTCATTGATAAGGTACCATCTAGGAATCAAATGAGGCTTGCCATTGGTGAGTTGTCCTCCTCTCCATTACGGCAAATCAATCCTCAAATGAGGCTTGATGCTGATTCATGGTGGATTGAATCGCCTAAGTTAGCGTTTCTAGAGAAAGACTTTCTGGTTTGTGTCTCTGTGTGGGTTAGTGAGATGAGAGAGAAGGAAGGAATGTGACTGTGTTTCCATCGATGCCGTTGTGACCGGGAGCTGAAGCGGAAGACATGGGTCTTGCAGTGACTGTGCAGGTGTTTGGTTCTTGGGTTTCTGCAGATTCACGGAGGTGAGATGAAAAAATGAAAGAGAACCGACATAACTTTTCGTGTCGTTTCCCACACACGGTGCCAAATGTTGATGCATAAAATCCGGAGGATCTTGGATCAACGTAAATTCGACCGTGAATCACACAAACGCACAAAAACACAAAGATGTATCGTGGTTCACCCCAATGTTTGAGCTACGTCCACACTGATGTTGATTATGTATGTATGTATAGATTACAATAAATCGGCAAGGGAGCTCTCTGTGGATGCAACTCTTGCCATTTTACTCTCTGTTTGGCTGAGAGGGTATTGCCCTCTATTGTTGTGAGGATTGAGTGTGAGACTCTGTGAAGGTGAGGCTAAATGTGTGTCCCCTCTTAGTGAAGGTGAGGCCCCCTTTTATAGAATAAGGGTTTCCTCCCTTCTTACATAAACCATGGGCTTAGGGATGAGGCCCAAAGACAAGGCCCGATATATGGTACCAACACACAGTAAAAGAAAATCAATATTAAAGAAAATGTTAAGAAGACCACATTTTTTGTACTATGTCATGTTAATTAATGAATTTATCTTATTAAATGTTAATTTAACATAAACAAAAGGATGGCGTTAGTGAAAGGAACCAATGATGCAACATATTATTACATGCCACGTCACTAAAGCTATCATTAATGACGGCATTGATGCAAATTTGAACCATATTATGATATGTCACGTCAATTAATGAATTTATCTTATTGAATGTTAATTTTTTTTTATTGGATGTTAATTTAACAGAAACAAAATGACGACATTCGTGAAAAGAACCAATTGTGCAACATATTGTTAAGTTATTATTATTTTTTTTAACAAACAATATTATCTACATTAAGGTGAAGGGGTAAACTTAGCTTCACAAAGTGTTAGTAATAATATGGTTCAAATTCGCCTTTAGTAAGAATTAAACCTAAACCCTTCACTTACAAGTAAATAAGAATGTTACTAGACTGTAATACTAAATGACAATATATTATTTTGTTCAACGACTAAAGAAACTAATATGAGAGCTCAGAATTAAAATTAAGCTAAGAGCAAAATTTAAAAACCATTGATACAATTAAGCCCAAAATTTTCCTTGGAACTAGCTTTACATCACGTACGTGGATTTAAAGGGCAAGTAGAGAAAAAGTGATGTGAAAAAGGGAGTATGATTTTATTTCCTCCTAGTCTCCCTCCTTTTTCCTTTCCTCATATTTAATCACGTCAACGTTTTGTGTTAATTTTTAATAGTCAGAAGAAGTCAAAAAGTAATATATAAGAGAAGGGAAGGGAAGAAGATGTGAATAGTCACGTCAACGTTTTATGTTAATTTTTAATAGTCAGAAGAAGTTAAAAAGTAATATATAAGAGAAGGGAAGTGAAGAAGATGCAAGTAAAAGAGGAGAGAGAGAGAGAGAGAGAGAGAGAGAGAGAGAGAGAGAGGCTATATCGCAGTCCAAAATGTCAGCATTCAACTACCACCATTTCCTCCGTTGCTTTCGCAGCCGATTGGCTCAATTACCACCATTTATGATTTATCATTAGGTTCGTTGCCATCCATTTCCTCCCTTGCTTTCGCAGCCGATTGGCTCAATTACCACCATTTATGATTTATCATTAGGTTCGTTGCCATCTAATCAGACACTAAATCTAATTTTTCACTAAAATTAGTTGGTTGCCATCTAATCAAAGACTATATCTGATTTTTCACTAAAATTAGTAGACGTAGCATTTCATGCAAATAATATAAAAATACATAAAACGTTATTGTATTAATATAACCATCTTTATATATAAAGTCAACAACTCCTATTAGGGTCACAAGCTTCATAAAAAAATTTTGAACAAAAATGTCCTCAAAACAAAAAATTTCAAAAGCAACCCAAAATAATGCACCAAATAATGTAGTGGTATTTTTGTCATTTTAACATTTTTTTAATAATTAATTCTTTTTGTACATTTTTTTAATTAATATCTCACAATAGACTAGTAATAATGTGATTCAATTAGTTATTCATTAAATATTATTTTTCTCTATTTTTAAACACGTTCAAAACATTTTAAGAGGCGTGTAATGCCGGTTATAAAAAATGTATTTTGCACGCGCATAAGAATGTAATTAAATTAGTTGTCAAATGATTGTTTTTTATTTTAACAAACTATATTATTTATACTAAGGGAGAGGAAGGTGGGCTTAACCTCATAATGGACTGTCAATAATGTGATTCAATCAATTGGTTATTAAATATTATTTTCTCTATTCTTAATGTAAATCCAATAGAATGTAGATGGAAATTGACAGACATATTTTATTATGTGAATTCAGCTGCTTTGATTGGATTTTGAGGGGTTTTTTCTAGCATGATTTAAGATTATTCATTTACTTTAAATATTTAACTTACCCTTTGTCAATTCATGCATATAAATACATTTAAAATGTATAAATCGTGCATAATACGCCGTGATTCAAAAACATGCATGCATGAAGACTAGTATTAAGTAAGTTGCCCGTTTCACAGACAGAATTTCAAAACATACAAACAATAAAAAAGGGGAAAAAGAGGTGATTTCCCTTACGAGAATCTCGTGACTCTTCTCCACTGAAAAACGGAAAGGTAACAATTTCAGTAAGAACTTGAAAGTAAATCCTTCATGGGTTTTACTATTTTTAAAGTTTGTTTTTTTTTGGTTTAATTAAGTTTTTTAAGTAAGTGCCACGCAATCTTGAAATGAAGGACATGGATCATGAAACCGTGTGATGCTGGTGAAAGCTCTGACTTTCAAAATCTGACTTGGTAAATAGATTAGGAGAGAGAAAGAGAGAAAGAGGGACAGAATGTGAAGAGGATAGTAGAGCATAATTATACAGAAGATTTGCATTAACAAGAGGGTATTTTGTATTTTCCTCCTCATACCTAAAAAGAAAGGAAAAGACAGAAAATTTGCATTAACAACAAAAAGAGAGAGAGAGAGAGAGAGAGAGAGTAAAAACGGAAGGGTTTTCTTTTCTGTGGCTTCGGATTCTTTTGCCAAATCAATCTGTCAGCTTAGGAATAAAACATTTTACAAATCTGCTGTTTGGGAAAACAAAATCAATCCAATTCACCCCAAAAGGGGAATGCTTTGATTACCTTTGTGTTTTGTTTTGTGGTAAATTCAGAAGAAGAGAGAGAGAGAGAGAGAGAGAGAGAGAGAGATGGTGGAGACTTGGAGGTGGGTTTTGCTGGTTTTCAGCATCTGCATTTTTGGGTGGAGTCCAAGCTCCATCAATGCCGCCACAGATCCCACAGATGGTCAGTTGCCTCACCCAACTCTTCTTCTCTCTATTTTTTTTTCTGTTTGTTTGAATTAGTATCAGTTTATTTGGACTCTCATGAGCTAACTTCTGGCAAATCTTCATAAAGTTTGAAACTTTAGTTTTTTCCATTCGTGTTAAATACTAAACCCACTGAATGCATTGTGGATTTGACTTTCTTTGGGAAATTACAAGTTGTTCTTGAACTGCTTATTGGGAGCCAGATTTGTGCTTTTACTTTTGATTTTTTTTATTAGTTTGTTTATTTATTTTTTGATTTGAAGAGTTCTATCTGTATGAAGGGGCATCAGAGGAACTGTTTATGTGCACAGTCTGGTCTGATATTAGTGATGTAGATTAACTTTGCCTTGTTTAAACAAAAATTCTGGGTTTTAATGTGATTGCTGTTTGGCATTCATGTAATTCGGGCTTCTGAAAAGATAATAAAATTAGTCCTTTTCTTTATCAAAGTGGTAATTAGATGTCGCTGTATGACCATCATTGCCACCTTTGAGTCTTAAAAGCGTTTAATTCCCACTTTGAGTGATGATGAAAAACTGTTACAATTGCTACTTTTCTGTCATCAACAATTCCCACTAGCGTTTAGGATAGGTAATTAGAAAGTTAAAATTACCATTGGATTTTGAAAAGATGCAATTTGGAAATTTATTTTTAGAAGTTACCGGATTTAAAGTGTCGGTTTGGCTGACCTATTCAGGTGAATTTCTTATTTCCCTTAGATGCATCAATTTATGAATGAGGAACTGAAGTATACGTTTATATACAATTTTATCATATGACAAAATGCATATATAAAACGTTCAACATAAGAGAAGTTCTATCAACTTGGTTGATTCAAACCAACGGTTATCTTGCTCCTCTACGTCCCGTGAAGGTGAGGATGCACTCTTGGTTTGGGAAATTTATGAATGACACAGCAACCCGAATTTCCAAATTCTGAGCGTGTTTTTGCAATTGGTTTGCATGCTTGTACCGTTATTGCTGGCAAGTCTAATCTTTTCAGAATTTTAGTTGTAGCTGCTCTCCTTCTGGCTCAAAGATGCTTCGGCAATTACGTTTATCTTATCTGATTTACATCATATTCACTCTGGAGTCTGGACCCTATTTTACTTCTCTTCAAGTTTCATTGCTCTGAAGAAAGCACATTATTGCAACTATATGAAATTCATTTCATAGTCCACATCTGCTTATATTGAATTTCTTTTGGCATGTTCAATGCACAGTTAGTGCTCTGAAGGTCTTGTACAGTAGCTTAAATTCCCCATCTCAGCTAACCCAATGGATTCAAAATGGTGATGATCCATGTGGCCAGTCGTGGAAAGGTGTTAAGTGCTCAGGCTCACGAGTAACAGAAATGTGATTCCCTACTTCCTCATTCATTTGCCTAGATATTATCACATGTATGCTAATTTCTGATGCCTCTTCTTTCATTACTCTTTTTTATCAGTGATTTATCAGGTCTTCAACTTTCTGGGACGCTAGGGTATCAGCTTCAGACTCTGACAGCACTAACCAACCTGTAAGATCAATGGTCGCATGTGTCAAGTTGATTGATCCATTTTATTTGACTGATTAGTTTGATCTCATGATTTGAGTATTTGACAAATTTTGCAGAGACATGAGCAATAATAATCTTGCAGGCACTATACCGTATCAACTTCCTCCGAACATGACACGATTGTATGATTCATAACCACATTTATCTACTGTTCTGTGTGTATTGTCGCACTTCTAGTTTGTTTTATAACATAAGCCATTTTTCTATGCAGAAACCTTGGTGGTAATAACTTCAATCAAGACATCCCTTATTCCATCTCTCAGATAACGTCTCTTACATACCTGTAAGTAAATAATTCTTTATAACTTTGGTCACAAGACTCGCAACTTATCGAAAGTGTTTAAAGTAAACCAGTTTCATTCTTTTGGGGACTGCAGGAACATTAGTCACAATCAGATTCAGAACCAGCTGGGTGACATGTTTGGAAAGCTCTCTTCTCTATCCGTATTGTGAGTTCTCCTTCCATCCTTGTTGTATATAAGTAGCTTGCAATGAAGTCCATTTTGACACGAGTGCATAGTTTGCAACTTGGCCATTCCTTTATCAAAAACCGAAAAATAGTAATATAACTAGATAACAATGTACCATATTGCACAATCAGTCAATATAAACAATCTTTGAAGAATTATGTTTTCATTTTTCTATGAAATTCTGCAAGTGTCAATCATCTCCCTTGAAAGTCGCTAAAGAATTTATGTTGGTTTTACTCAAGGACCAAATGACGATAATTCTTTTCTTGCTTCAGGGATCTGTCTTTCAATTCTCTGTCAGGCAACCTTCCTGAGAGTTTTAGCTCCCTCTCAAGTATGACAACAATGTAAGTAATGAAAATTTTGTTATTATGGTAATGATTGTCTAGTTTGTAGTCTTGACTCTTCCCTGGAATTGTCTTCTTTCAGGTTCTTGCAGAATAACCAGTTGACAGGGACTATTGATGTCCTTGCCAATCTGCCCCTTGATAATCTGTGAGATATCCATTCAACTTAGCCAGATACTCATTACCACTCCCCACTCTGTTTCCTCAAAGTGTCCTGGCTTTCAGTTTCAGCCCACTAAAGTACTTTTGTTTGTGTTTCTTAGGAATATTGAAAATAATCATTTTACTGGCTGGATTCCAGAGCAGTTGAAAAACATTAATCTGGAGTAAGCATTCTATTATTAGCTACAATTATTTCAAATCTGGACTCTGGAGAGATTATGTTTACAATATACAATATGGTTCTAAGGAATGTCATTACAGGAAGGATGGAAACATGTGGAACTCAGGTCCTGCACCCCCACCCCCACCTGGTACACCTCCAGCCAAGAGCAATGGAAATCACAAATCTGGCAGCAACAACTCACCATCAAAAGGTGGTTCAGGTGAAAAGAAATCAGGAATTGGGGGTGGTGCCATTGCAGGAATAGTGATATCTCTTCTTGTAGTTACTGCAATTGTAGCATTCTTTCTCATAAAGAAAAGGTCAAAGAAGTCATCCTCAGATGTGGAAAAGTTTGAAAGTCGGCCCTTTGATCCCCTTGCAAGTGAAGTGCAAGGTACCTACAATTTGTCTACATTTTACATTTAGTTGAGCATTATCAGAAAATATTTTTTCCTTTCCATTGGTTTGCTCTTCATGCTGTTCGGTTTGACTTCTCTAGACTGGATATGCTTGTATTTATTTTCTGCAATATTCCTGCTGGTTTTAGTGTATGATACTGCTTTCTTTGTTTATCAGTTGGATTGAGTTTATTAATTTATCCCCCAAATCATTGAATTGAAATTAAAAGGTCGAGATCTACAGTGTTATAAAATAAAAAATATTCTCAATAGGCCACATCCGCATTTCAATCATGTTTGTTCAGATTATTTAAGATTTTTGTTGAACCATTTTTAACTTTGAAATGGTTGTTGAATGTTAACTGCTTTGTCTCCGGCACTCCAATGCAGAAATGAAATCTGTACAAACCCCTGCCCCATTGGACTTGAAGACCTTTGATACTCCTGCCGTACTAAATCTTAGACCCCCACCAGTTGATCGCAATAAATCATTTGATGAGGATGAATTCGCAAAGAAACCCATTGTTGTCAAGAAAACTGTCACAGCTCCTTTAAATGTGACCTCATATTCAATAGCAGACCTGCAGATGGCTACTGGCAGCTTTAGCATTGACAACCTTCTTGGTGAGGGGTCTTTTGGACGCGTTTATCGGGCTCAATTCGATGATGGGAAGGTATACCGTTTACCTAATAAATCTATATGCCATGACATTGATGTTGGAAAGGTTTAATCTCTTTAAATTCAGTGACATCTCTTTACATAAAGGAGTAATGCTTTTTCTTCTTCATATCCTGCCTGAAGATGACTGACTTGCTTGTTTACTTTCATATTAATTCGACCATTTAATTTACTTTTTTGGTTGAAATCTTCTGCTCTCTCTCTCTCTCTCTCTCTCTCTCTCTCTCTCTCTCTCTCACGCGCACGCACACACACACACACGCGCGCACTGGTGTATGGACACCCTTGCAACACACACACAAAGTGAATGCTCTGGAGAGCCAGTATGATATCCTGAATGCATATATGGTTGGTTAAGCATTTGTTGATTTATTTATTCAAATGCTTCAATTCCAGTTGTTCCAAAGACTGAAGACAGAGTAGAATAATTTGTTACTACTTTTAACAATGTTATAGGTTCTTGCTGTGAAGAAATTAGATTCATCTGTCCTTCCTAGTGAGTTGTCCGAAGAATTCACCGAGATCGTTTCAAGCATCTCCCAGTTGCATCACCCAAATGTAACAGAGCTGGTGGGTTATTGTTCAGAGCATGGACAGCACCTGCTAGTCTATGAGTTCCATAAAAATGGTTCGCTGCATGACTTCCTGCACCTATCAGATGAATACAACAAGCCATTGACATGGAACTCTCGGGTCAAGATTGCTTTGGGGACTGCACGTGCATTAGAGTAAGTTTGTGAGTGGACGTCCATGCTTTGGCTTACATATTTAAGCTCACAATCATTTTTTAAACCTCGTTGACTGGAAATATGTGTTGCTGGTACTTACAATGCTTTCTTTTAGGTACTTGCATGAAGTTTGTTCACCATCTATCATTCACAAAAATATAAAGTCAACCAACATATTATTGGATGTAGAGCTCAACCCTCATCTTTCGGACTCTGGCCTTGCAAGCTCTATCCCCAATGCTGATCAGGTTAAATTTGGAATATCATACTTTTGAACTTTTAACTGTTTTCATATACATCCAATATGAACTGATTACTCCATTATCTGAAATTGTATCCTAACTGAATAGCTGTATTTTAGACATAGATGATTATAATTACCAGGATTTACGAAAACTCGTAACTCAGATGCACCAGTCTCAGAATCAAAGATACTGTCCGAATAGAAGCATACTCAAATTTCTATCTTCGTATGATTGTGAATGATAGTAAGGTTCTATTTGTTTAACATTTACATAAATGGACCTAGAGAAATAAGGTAGGAGCAGACTTTAGAACACTTTAAAAACTACTTCTTGTTCGGATCTCCTGTAATCATGGAACACATTCAATGACCCAAAATCATCTGTACTTGTTAGGAAGAAAAAATTCATGTGTGAAACTCAGCTAAACGACCATTTCATGCCTCATAAGGGCTGAGACTTTATAGCTCACTTCATTTAGTGTCACCCATTTGTGATTGTCGGAAAATTATACGACGTAGTGGGTGTCTTACTTAAGTGGTGGCAGAACACATGTGCATACCTGTTGCATCAGTTGGATTGATCATTATTTTTGTGGGAGTGCTGATGGTTTAAGTTTCACATGAGCAGGCATTGGACCACAATGCAGGATCTGGGTACAGCGCACCTGAGGTTGCCATGTCTGGCCAATATACACTAAAGAGTGATGTCTATTGTTTTGGAGTGGTTATGCTGGAGCTTCTTAGTGGGCGGAAACCATTTGATAAGTAAATATTGACATAAATTAGTCTTACTATCTTATTAATGTTATTACCATTTGTAAAGATTGGTGAAATTAATTGTTGCATGAAAATTCCTTGACAGCTCGAAGCCTAGGTCTGAACAATCTCTGGTTCGATGGGCAACACCCCAACTCCATGATATTGACGCACTTTCGAAAATGGTAGATCCAGAACTCAAGGGGCTCTATCCAGTTAAATCTCTGTCACGGTTTGCTGATGTGATTGCTCTCTGTGTCCAGGTAATGTACACGTAGATTATGGAATTTACACTCAATTTAATAATGTCTAACTTGTTACGGCATGAAGAACAACCATCAGTTATTCATGCCGTAACAAGTTAAATTATAGGATGTGGAGTATGGGGACTTTTCATATTGTGTAGTGTGAACTGAAGTGAAGATCTGATCGTTACCTTCCACATTATGGTGCAGCCCGAGCCTGAATTTCGACCTCCCATGTCAGAAGTGGTTGAGGCATTAGTTCGATTAGTGCAGCGAGCCAACATGAGCAGGAGAACAGTTGGAAATGATCAAGGATCATCCCATGGAGGTGGCAATGCCGATGCACAGGACAACCTGTCTTGAGGACAGCTTGAGGTGACAATGGGGACACACATGAAGACACGCCTCAGGAAAACCGCGTACATTTTGAGTACATTCGCTTGGCTACACCATATGTTACCGGGCGTACGTATACCCTTGGTAGTATATGCCTGTTAATATTTTTACGTAGTTGAGGTGGTAGTTTCATTTTTGAAAACTTTTCCAATTGAACTGGGTGGATTTGGAGCTTGTTTCAAATGAGGAAGTCTGAATATTTTCTCACTTTATGTATACATTAAAACCAGTGCGTGCACCATTAAACGAGCCCTGGTGGTGCCGGATTCCGGTCGGCCAAATGACAGTTTGTATCACAAACTGAAGATATCAGTGATCAGTTTGCAGTGCAGGCTGCGGGAATCACGCACTTGATTTCTCTTGTAGGCTTGTAGCTGTACAATATTCAAGTAAATAATATAAAACTTCAAAGTTCTTTATTTCTTTCCCGGCACGTATAAGTTTGGCTCGATTGTGTTAAAGAGAAATTTTATTTAAACCCATGTAACTTTTTTTCTACCTCCACCTAAAATTTTAAATATTAAGAGTAAATTGTAGCAATGGTCTCTTAATTTTAACTCAGTTGGAGCATTGATCTCTCAACTAAAAATTAATTATCATTAGTCCCTCAACTTTAATCTAATTGGAGAAATGGTCTTGCAACTTTAACCCAATTGGAGCAATGGTCTCTCAACTTTAATCCAATTGTAGCAATGGTCCTTCCAACATAACTCATATTAACAAAATTCTTGACAAAGTTGACGAAAAGAACCATATCTACATCTTTTGACGAGTTGAGGGATCCTAACTGTAGTAATGATCATTTTAACATAACTTATTTTGACAAAATTATAACAAAGTTGACAAAAAGAACCATAGATACACATTTGATAAGTTGAGGGACTAATGGTAATGGATTTTTAATTGAGGGACCATTGCTCCAATTTGATTAAAGTTGAGGGATCATTGCTACTATTTACTCAAATATTAATTGTCTTTTTTACCCTATTGCATAATTATTGTCAAGTACAATATGAAATTAATAATAAAACTTAAATTTATCAATAAACCCACATCCTATAATTAAACCCTACCATCACTTCTTATTTATCATACGTTTATTCCGGCTAAAACCCTATAAGCTCTTATAGAGAAAAAACGAGTTTTTTTTTATCGATAGATGGTGATAAAGTTTTGATAAAGTTATGACTTGACTTATGAAAATTTTTTGTTCGCTTGATTTCAATTTTGTTTTTTAGTTAGAAGATAAGTATTTGATTATCATTTTTTTTTGTCAATCCCAGACTGCTCATAGTTTAAACTTTTTGCACCGCCAAAGTGAAAGTATTAAAAAATTGTTGCACACACCAAATTTCTGGGATATATATTTTCCTTTCTATGAATATAAGTTATAAGTTTTGTAATCTTTGTTTAAAGGAGATCCCCACATCAATTAGATTGCAGACAAAACAATTTGGTTTATGGCCCAAAATAACAGCTACTGTACTTGAATATGCTCACAAACACTTTAACCCGAGAAGATTCAAGTATATTCAAGACTCAAAATTTGATGAGAAAAATACGAGTATAAATTACAAAAACTATAACCTGTGAAGATGAATGTTAGTTTTAAACTATTTTTTCTCCAATGTTAATAACAATAGCCTTACTAGTCACTGGTATACATACAAAGAGTATCGTTGTTTAAAACTCGAGGCTTTGTTAGATATATTGACACTTGCCATGAAAACAATTGAAGAATTTGGAAATGAATTGGAATTGGGACCAGTTAGTTGAAGAGGTCACAGTGGGAGGAGGGACAAAGGACCCAGAATGTTTTTTGACTTTCGAGTCTATACGAAAACAAAACTATTCAATTTGAGAATTTATTTTTTAAATGGTTGTAAAGATAACTTTACAATTTGAATTGGATTTGGGAGGATAGTTTAGGTAATAAATTTGGGTTTAAAAAGATATTACTTCTTTAATTAAAAATCATATGGATGTGGATAATAAGTTGGATGTAGAAAGACATTAAATGAGTTTAAATAAAATTTCCCGTTGTGTTATGTGCCGGTGGCATGTCTGCACGTATATTTGGGTTGTATCCTTGGTCCGGGATAACATTTACGGCAGCATTACATGTGGCGTCTCTGGTGTTTGCATCAAAATGGCAACAGAAGATGGAGTTTTGTATGAAGAGGATAATAACAAGGAGCAAGCACCTGAATTATTGACCATCTTTCAACACAAGAATTGTAAACATTCACCATCACCACTTGGAATAGCTGCAAAAGAAATTGTCTAGCAATTGGTGTGGCAAGAAAAACAAGTGTCGGATCATTTTTCGGTTGGACCAGCTTAGTGAACCATAAATTGTACGAGATTAGTTTATAAAACAAGCAAAATACAAAGTTTAAACAACAAACATGAAGCAGCCGAAACCATCCCACCAGAGAATGCATCAATCAATTCTTGATGGGATCTGGAAACACACTAGAATAAGTCCTCTGCTCAATTGTAAACCATGTACTTCGGTGTTGCACTGAACTTCTGATACCCCTTTATGACCTTGTTAACAGCATCGAGGAAGTCCTTCTCTGTTGCCGTCTTCCTTCGGGCTCTTATGGCATACATCCCAGCTTCCGTGCAAACACTCCTAATATCAGCTCCTGTGAAAGAGATAACAATGTCACAAAACCTAAGTCCAGTAACACAATGTCAAGATACGAGGGATGTAGCAGGTCATATCACAAGCACGAGACCATGGGAGCACATCCAACATAACAACGAAGACACAAATCACAGTATTCTCACCTTTGGTTACCGTAAGGTGAGGATGCAAATGATAACAACATCAGATCAAACTAAAAATAACACCAGGAGGACTAGGTAACAATGACAATTTGTTTACCAATGGTATATAGAAAGCATCCTTACCAGTTGAATTTGGGCAGAGACGAGCCAACAGTTCAAACCGAATGTCCCTTTCACAATTCATTGTTCTTGTATGGATTTTGAAGATCTGTGTCCGACTCTCCAAGTCGGGAAGGCCGAACTCGACCTTCCTATCCAATCGTCCTGGCCGCAGTAGGGCTGGGTCCAGCGTATCAGGCCTGCAAAAAGATCCAATAAAACCCCATCGTATAAACAGGCAGATGTTAATTAAAAATCAGAAAGAAACCAAATATAAATCGTGTAAAACTGCAAAACAAATACACAAACAAACCTGTTTGTTGCCATCAAGACTTTAATATTTCCACGAGCGTCGAAGCCATCCAACTGATTCACAATTTCCAGCATAGTCCTCTGAACTTCATTATCTCCGCCCACACCATCATCAAACCGAGCTCCTCCAATCGCATCCACTTCATCGAAAAACACAATACAGGCCTTCTTTGAGCGCGCCATCTAAAAACAAAAAAAAACAACTTACTTAGAGAATAGAGCAACAGAAAAATAGTACTCAAAATATTTCAATATGCTAAAACATGCAACTATTTCTAACCTGAAAAAGTTCTCTGACCATCCGAGCTCCCTCACCAACGTATTTTTGAACAAGCTCACTCCCAATCACACGAATGAAGCAAGCATCAGTTCTATTCGCGACAGCCCTAGCCAGAAGAGTTTTACCCGTTCCTGGAGGACCATAACAGAGAACACCCTTAGGTGGATCGATCCCGAGCTTCACAAATTTCTCAGGGTGAAGCATAGGCAGCTCAACAACCTAAGATAGACCAAGTATATATGCACACTGTTAAGTTTATATCCTAAACTCAAAACGGTAGATATTAATACATGTTAAACATAAGGAAACAAATTAACAATGCAAATAAAATGGTTAAAACTATACGCACTTCTCTCATCTTTTCAATCTGCTCCTTACATCCACCAACATCATTATATGTCACATCTGGCTTCTCTTCCACGGTCATCATGGTCACACTTGGATCAATTTTTGGAGGCAAAGGAATCTGAATTTGATACTTGTTCCTATCAACCCTGCAGTGGCAAACTAAAGGTTAACCAGAAAGACGCTATGATTTTAAACAAAACCCCAACTATAATCACTATAAACTAGCTAAAGATGTGAGCACATGATAAAACACAGCACTAATTGCAATCTCAAGAGGACAAACATATTCATCACTAAAAACACGAATATGGAATGCTATAGCAAAACATAATATAGCATGGTGATGAGCGAGGACATGAGAAGTATGCAAAGAAGGCCCAAAACTGCATTGCTGTATTAAATTACTATCCCTATTTCTTAAAGGGAACTGTTATTAGCACTCCAAAAATCTCATTCTACACTTCTCACAAGTGTATTTTTCTTTCTAATTATAGAAAGTTTGGAGTGTTAATAACAATTCCCTTCCTAAAAATTTCACTATTGCAGAAAATTCTTTTAAGATGTTTGTTGGCGAGTGGCTAACCAACTATTATCAAGCCTAACATTATGTGCTGCATCCTAAACGAGCGATGCTCATGGAAATAATCAAATAAGATTTGAAAAAGATGGAAAACAATCAGAGTTCACAAATAGGAGGGCCTACCCCACACGCATGCCTTCTTCTATATCCGTTGGGGAAACCTTGTCACCCAGACCCACAACAAACTGCAAAGAAATTACACAGCATTAAGAATGGAACAAGAAAATCAACAGATCAAAGATTGAAAAATAGAGCAAAAGTAAAAAAGAAATAAATAGCTGAATGGAAAAAAATTGATGAAAAAAGAGGTTAGACCTTGGCAATTTGTTTGACATTAATGACGTATTTAGCATCCTCGGAATTGGGATTGATAATCTTTGTACATCTAGCCACCTGGTTTCAACAAATTAATCAATGCCTCCTTATCATATTATAACACAAATCAGTGAGTGTATGGTTTCATGTGTAACCAAACCGAAACGAACCTGAAGAGGCTGTTCCTCCTGCATCATCTGCTTGTCGGAAACAAGATCATACTGGCTGGGTGCAGCCAACCCAGTGTCGGACTCCTTAATACCTGTAAAAGCAATCAAATTTAACTCGGCCCATCCACAAAGCTAACCACCCACAACTAGAACTTTCGAAATTCGGGGGACAAATCGAGTAAACAAGCTGCATACCGCGCAAGTCATTGACCTTTTTAGCCAAATCCTTTACTTCTTTCTCTGCTTGCTTAATGTGCTTCGAGTACGGCCCTAATCCCTGCATATCCCATTAAATCACCACAATCAATTAGCGCTAATCAAAGAAATTACTCTACGGGAAATCTCAGGATTATTAATTAGGGTTTTCGCTGAATCTGAAATCGGTGGGATTTAGGGTTTGTGGAAAAAGAATTGAGTTGAAGAACTTACATAGGTCTTCATGATGACGATGTCGTCCTCGTCAAGGGGTCTAGGGTTCTTCTCATCCTTGATGTCTTCTGGTTCTGGCGCCATCGGAGAGTTTAGAGAGAGAAACTAGAGAGAGAAAGAGTAGAAGTTTGGAGTTTGGGACTGTGCCCTGGTAAATGTTTCGTATTTCAATCGACCTTTTCTTTTTGCTCAAGCTAGCTATATGCCCAAATACGATACTCTGGGTTTTAATCACGTGATCTGCGCGTGCAAGGATTGGTCAAAGTTCAAATATGATATTCTTACCGTGTAATTATATCATCTTAAGTGACATTTGACGCAAACAGATTAAATGACTAATAGTCATGAATTTTTAGTTGATCGATTTTTACTCCAATTAGATTAAAGTTAAGAGATCATCGTTACAATTTTCTCTCTATTTTTATACAATTAAATTCTAGCAAAAAGTTTGTAATTCGAGTAGTTAAAATTGTTTATCTTTGACAAAAAATTTGTAACTTGAGCGGTTAAAATTGTTTTTGTTATAGATTTTTAACTTTAATTAAAACCAAATTACAGATGTTGATTAGGATTGTTGACCAATAAAGTGTGTCAAGCCCCTGCACCAAGTTCAAATCCCTATTCTTAAGTTAGACCAACTCAACTCCAAAGAAAATGTCAAATTATAAGAGTCAAATTACAATTGATGGTCGATATGACAATCTAAAGTCTTATGTTAAATTTTGTACTTCTACAACCGAATTGTCAAATATTATTTTATTGTTTAAATAAAGCTTTAAATGGTTGTAATTATTAATAAAATGTTGAAACAAAATTTTTATTGGTTGAAATGTAAGTGAAATAAGGAACCAACCATTCAAATGAATTAAAATTATATTTGACATTAATGTCAAATTTGACTTCAAATCACAAAATCTTCAAATTCAATCAGCAAATAACACTTCGATTGGAGAGACTGTTGATTTCAAATATGCAATGGCATTCCACCTGAATATTGACATCTCCTTTGGAGATGTCGAAACCCCCACAATAAGAAAACAAAAGGCAAAAACAACAAATCTTAATTTGCTTTTTTTTAGATATAAATAATAATATTTAATAAGTAAACAAAAGGATGAATTGGAAAGGCAAAACTTGATATGTGGGTGCATTTGGGATTGGGAGTCCTCTTTATTTCAGATGGACCACGGATGCTGTCCATCCTCATAGTTCAAAATTTCCTTAGACCTCTAGGCCAAATGTTCAACAAATGAAGAAAAAGAAGAAACTTCTTTCCCCAATAGAAAACAAATGCAACAATGTAACTACATCGAGTCCCGGTACTTTAGAACGTCATGTGTGTTCAAATCATAGATTTTGCAGATATCCAATATAGCACATTCTTTGAGACCCTCGCGCTCGCCTCCATGACGAAGAAGCTCCTCAAGCTCTTTCGATGGCTGCAAAACCTATTTACATTGAGCAACCAAACAAGAAATTAGTAAAATGACAGAAAACTGAATGCTGGTATGTTTGACAGAGATCAATGAGTGTGATATTAGATATTATATGCATTTGCAAAAAGGTGTGTTTGTGTATGTACATGCAAATCTTGCATCTGCCTCCAGGAGGGCCTGAACATGCGTATCTCATGATTGACATACCAAGTGTCGATCAGATCTCATACGAAAAGGGTAACCAAAACTTACAAGTAATTGATGGACCGACCAGTAAAACTTACTAGACTCATACAACTAATCAAAAACCGGAAGATAGGTCAAGTTGTCATCCACAACAAACCCTAAAAGTCTCAATTGTGCAAATGTGATAAAGGCTCTTGGAAATTAGGTTTATCTAACACAAACTGCGTAGTTAAGGGGATGCAATAAAAAACCAAGAAAACTACAATAATTTAGACCAGTACAGGGTTCTTTTAGGACTGCTGTCACAGACCATTGAAAATCAATCGCGTTGTCTCTAATTGCAGGAAATCATAAAATAACTTACATAAGGAGAATTGAATATCTCTTTGCTTCCACGCTGAGAGTCAATATGCTCTTTTTTATTTCCATCGGTAGTGGAACTTGGTGCCACAGAGCTATCTGAGACTAGCTTAAGGAGCTTCTCACTTCCCTAGAACATCAACATAAACAAAAAAATAAAGAATATTAATATATAGCATTTTGAAATATTAGCAATATATAATGGAACAACCAGGACAGAAGTGGTAGATACAAATTTGTACAACTGAGTGTCAACTCATTTGCTAATTTATTTTACAAAAGAAATCAGACTACAAATAGTTTCATGAAAACACTGTATGCAACGCACCTTGAGAGCTCGCCAATGAGAATAAGTACGGAATAAACACCAGAAGAAGGGAATATTAGGCAAAGGCAAAACCTGCATAGGAAATATCAAGAATGTGAATTTTGTTGATCTGGCAAAAGGAAATGTAAATTGAGAAGTGCAAAAGAATTAAAGGATCAACAGAGTAGTAAATTCATAGTAAAATCAGAGTTGAAAACTCAAGTTAACACATACGTACAGCACATGCTGATGTCAGAGGAAGCAACGTAACGGAACCATATAAATACTTTCTGTGTATGATAGATCCCCTGATAATCAGACAAACTTCATATCAGTAAAGTTTGATCTCATCATAGATACATACAATGAAGATTAAAGCCATCTTCAGTATCCCTTCAAGTAACAAGCACCAAATGTATCACAACATAGGAGCTTTAGGCAAACTAGTTCCCTAAGGTTAAATATTCAAAGCCAAATTTCATATCACTCACTCAATGTTACATCATGCAAAGAAACACAAATTTCTGTTTCTTCAAAATCTAGGGTTAAGTCATAAGAACTTTTTAAATGAAACAATAAACATTGAATGAAAGCTGCTACTTGATTTCTATTGGGTCAAGGAACGACTCAATGCATCAGTTTGATTTCATATAGATTCAGTGTTTCGGTTCTTGGTAAATATGAAGGATAGGAGAGAAAATAATTGATACCATCAAGAAATTGTGACAACATGTAGATTCAAACTCTTATTATCAACTTTGAAAGCAAGAGAATACCTCATGGCAATATGTCGTAACCTCCTACGCACATGTTGTGCATTTAAGCTGCAAAACCCTAACATATGATCAGCACACCAAAACTTAAAACGTGAAAGGATATAACACAAAGAAAAAGTATAAATAAAACTAGAAGATCGACTGTTTATTCTTTTCACACTTCAACCTAGCACAATGACGTACTTCGACTGAAAATTACTAAGTGTGCATTGTCAAGAGTTGTGATGGGAATAGGTTCTAAGTTGAAATGCTTAGTTTTTATTCCCATGAGCCTATCTAATAGAAAAAAAGCACCATATAACTTCTGTTAAGTCCTCTCTATCAACTTTACTTGAAACAAAATTTCAGATCATCATGGGCTGTTGCATTTGCCGTTAAAACTAAATGTGTTATCTTTACAAATAGCAACGAATGAATAAACTGAGCTATTCTAGATGTTTGACTATTGGTTGTGTTTTCCATAGAGATCTAACAGAAAGTGGAGGAAAAAGTAAAAAACGACAGCTATTTTAAAAAGCAGGTTTGCAAGTGAGAGAAACAGAAATAAACCTGGAAGGGTATTTAACTTCAACACCTGTGACCTCATTAGAGATCGATTTTAGGAAAATCTCAGACGGCTTAACACGAGACAGCAGCTTCAATCCCAATCTACACCATTAAAAGGTTTCTCAAGTTAAAAATACAGAAACAACCTCGAGTGGTGATATGAAATGAAATCACCAAAATATGTTGAGTGAGTTTGTAGTTTCATTTACCCATGAATCTTGTTCTTAAAACTTCCCTGAGGCGACTTCTCCAGACCGATCCAAGCTATGTTCATCTACTCACCGAAACACAAAACCATTATTTCCAAACAGATAAGACAACCCAAGTAAAAAATAAAGCAGCAAGATTAACAATAGGAAAATGGGTTTTGCTATGGACCTTGGTAGAGACAAAATCGATGAGGAGCTCAGCGTTGACAGCTAAAGGATTGGCAATGGCCTTGTCATTGGCATTGGAATTGTACTTCTTCCACAGGCCTTTGAGAGTTGAAGGAGTCTGAGAGGGAGGGGAAGATGCAGAGTCTGAAACCAGAGGCTCAACGGATCTGCTGAAGCACCAGTTCCTCCCTCTAACCGGAAAAACTATCACTCTCGCTCTCATCCTTCCCAATTCCCACAAAGAATATGAACCCTAATTCTTGTACAGATATTGTTTTCGTGATCATTCAGCACACAAAAATTACCAAAACGAGTTTTTTTAATTTTATTTATTTATTTATTTTAAATAATAACAAAAAATTGAATCTTTGATTTGGGTTTTGATTTTTGATTAAAATAAATCAATGGAATTGGTATATTCTAAGAAGGAGACGAAGAATCATTGAATCTTCATCTTCCACAGGGATTAAATGGTACTAATATTAAAATTAATTAAAAATTTGTTTTAATCACAGACCAAACCAACGGGGTATAGGAACAGAAACACAAATATTTCAAGTCAAATCGACAAATTAAACAATAATTCATACGATGAAGCAATTCTGCAATGTAAGAGTTCTAGGATTGAACGTTTTGAGAAAGAAAAAAAAAGAAAGAAAGAAAGAAAGGAAAAGCTAAATACAACCAACCAGCTGGGAAGCGACGAACACCAAATACTGAGTCACGAGTCACGGACAGTGGAAGGAAGAGTACGGATTGCACAGGGAGGTGGAGGAGGGAGAAGTGGCGCCATGGTTGCGTGCGTGTTGGTGAAAATTGTGAATTTTGTGATTGTGATTTGTGACTGAGAGGGAGGGGAATTAGAATGGAAGGTTTTATTTCTCGTTTTTCCACGTGGACTATGGAATTTAGTCATTTTGCTATTATTGGGCCTAGTGTGTCGCTCCTCGCTTGATCCGTATTTTTGCGACACGTCTGCTTTGCATAGAATATCGAGAATCGGACCTAAAATGTTTGCTTTATATAGAATTTTGAGAACATGTTTACTTACGAGAAAAGATATTTCGTTAAATTTATTCACTTTTTTCACATTTATGATCACATGTGAGAAACTAGAAAAATGAATGCGATCGTATCTTAAAATCCTTAATTAAATGAAAGTAATTGATCCAATTCTTCAATTTGTTTTACTTTGCCGTTCATAGTAAGTAAGCACGCTATGAGATCACATGTATGTAATCGAAAAATATGCGTTTTTTTTTTTAAACTGCTTCTGATGTGCTTTATGAATAATCAGCCGTTAAATAAAATTGTTAAACATTTGATAAACTTGATTAAAAGTGCTGTGAGTATGAAAAGCAGTGTAGGCGTTTGATAGATTTTAATATAAAAGTGATATAATTGTATATAATGACAAAAATAGACATGATAGTGTAGGCAAGGATGACGATAACTATGTTAAGGGAAATGGTTGTGATGGTGGTGGTGCCAATAACAAGGTGTGGTGGTTGGGATGCAAAGGTAACAATGGTGGTAGGGATGGAGACAACAATGATGGTGGCGATTATGGTGGCAGTGGTGGCAATGGTGGCAAGAGTGGCAGTTATGGTTGTGGTGGTAGTTATAATGGTGTTGGTGGTGGTGGTTGTGGTGCGATTGTAGTGTGGTGTTGGTAATGGCAACGGTGGTGTAAGAGGTTAGGTTTTGTAGTGGTAGGTGGTGGTGGTCATTTTGTTCTCCAATTTTTTGACACATAATGTCATTTTTAAAAATGATGAGCATAATACAGGAAAAATATTCATTAAAGACTCAACTTCGCTTTTTATTAAACCAGCTTTTAAAAACAACCTACAAGCTGTTTTTAAAAGTTATTGTCTGGAGGCCATTGATTTTAAAATAAGCAGGATATTTTATTTTCACCAAATATTTTTTTTATTGCTTAATTTTACAGTGAAGCAGTTTTGGTGAAAAAAAGCAATACCAACTGGGGCTTAATTCTCTATTCTTTAGTTCTCCAATTCGCTTTACTGTCCCGTTAGTAAGTAAGAATGCTATGAGATTACTCTAATTTCTAATTACCTCACATTTACAACAACTGTCGTATTAAATTTATGCAAGTCCCCAAAAATCCAAATAGCGATGGAGGTTTATACCATCTTTAAAGAAGATGTCAAAAATACTACATAAATATATAATAGTAACAAATAACGTACTAGTTTACTTCAACCACAATGCAAAAACTGACGTGTAAAAGAAAGTTGGGCTTTGGACATCAAAATTGGAAAAGGATCCGGTCCAGGGGATCTTAGGGATCCGATGATTGTAACCGTTCATCGTACATCATGCAGTCAGTTTTCGTTAGGTACTTTTTATATTTAACCTTAAATTTAAATTTTAAAATGATTTTTGACCGTACAATGTACGATGAATGATCACGATCATGGATCCTTAGGATCTCTTATCCAGCATCAAAATTGACCCCATGAAGCACAGGCGTCAAATCAGTCTTTTGATTTTTTTTTTTCCCAAAGTATACTAAAGTGTTTTTTATTTTTTATTTTTATGCTAGGGAGATTAAATCCATAGACAAAATTGACAAATTAAATGATGTATCACTAATAGAAATGAACACGTTTATCAACGCTCAAGTAATAAACCAATCATCAACTTTCATATCATTTAGTTTGCAAACTTTTATCTACAAATTTAGTCTCTCTAGGATTACCCTGGTTTTTTTGTTTTTAAACCAGCAACTACACAACTTTTACCATTTGTTTGGAAAAAAAAAACATAAATAAAGCAATGAATTTGGGCATATTAAAAGATACTAGCAATATGTCAAATTGTCAAGTTAGCGATCGAATCGAAATTTGATATTTTGAATTTAACGTTTCTTTTACTATTTGTTTGAAAAAAAAAACATAAATAAAGCAATGAATTTTGACATATCAAAAGATACTAACAATATGTCAACTTACCAAGATAACCATCAAATCAAAATTTGATATTTTGAATTTAACGTTTCTTTTAGAGATGCTTTTATTGTACCCACATTCTTTCACTTCCTCAATTTATAACTTTTCTCTCGTCCCAATAATTAAACATGTCATATTATTTGTCTTTGCATACTAATTACCACCTCACTCCACTATCCCTGCTTTTATTTTATTTTCCAATTTGGCAACCGTTTCGGATTCCAAATCCAAATTCGAAATTCCAATTCGAGTGTTGTAATGGTGTTTCATCTCAAATTGGCACTTTTTTGTTTTGGTCTGGCATCCATGATTTTGATACCAAACTGATGCTATGTCATAATTAATCACATCTATTTGGTGTCACAAGTTTCTTTTAAACAAAGTTAATGCTTGGTAACAACGAAAATTCGACAAATTTGTCAGTGTAGTGTGCCTGTCATACTTCGGAGATAAATCAACAGTGGTATATAAACAAAAGTGGGTGTGTTTAATAGCCCCAACAGTTTCAAGAATTTTTTGACTCGGAATCAAAATACGGCTAGATCTAAATGTTTTAGATGGAACAATTTTCGCAGTTTCAATACTTCATTAGCAAACAACATGTGCATAAGAAAAGATATGAAGTACTTAGAACTAACAGAAGACTTGTGCAAAACTGTGCGCAATGACAATCTAGAATTCATACAGCCAACCCCACTTAGTGGAATAAGGCTCGGTTGTTCTTGTTGTTGTAGATGCCGCTATCATACACTAATATAAATTTCAATTAATTTCAGGGTAAACCTACCACAAACAGGAAAGCATACGACGTAGGCAGGTTAAACCACAAAGAATAACAACAATCACCAAACAATGAATATACTATTTTTTCATTCATTCTCTGCTATGAAGTTGTTGTATTCTCTGCTATGAAGTTCGGATCTTCACCTTGGCAGAGGTATTCGTCACACAACGACGCTGATCCCCAATCCTTCCGGAGCCTCAAGATATCCTCTGTGAAGGTGGATCCAGATGCTCCAATGAAAACACTGGACATTGCACATATGGTCTTATCCAGCATAGCTTCTACCTACAAAACATGATAAAGGCATATAAGTTACACGGATCTTAAGCAGTCGCGATCATCTGTATAATAACGGACTGCATGCTAATGCAACAATAGAATGTTAAAATTGTAGCATACTCTACCTGAGCATCCCCCTCGATTCCTTGTCTGTATAATAAAGCATCCCATTTTTCAGCTGAATTTCGTGCAGGCCGTTTAACAAGTGGTACAGTCTTTCCATTCACCACAACTAGTGACTGCAACAAACCAGTTTCACTTTCAGCAGCGTCTGTCGAAAGATAAACGACTGGTGCATTGGCCCTTTCTGCCACCCGAATGATGCAATCCGCAGCTTGGGGAATGGGGTAAAAGCAACTTGGCTGTTTATTATTGCTGGAAATAAGCAAGGAATTTAGAGGCAGTAAACAAATACATCCCAACAAAAAATGCTAATGGCGTGCACCCCAATCGTTTAATGCCACAATTCACAAGACGCAAATCCGATAAGTAAAAAGCACACCGTAATTAGACTATATACTGACGCTTTGATATCATTGTAAACTAACAAGTGACAACCAAAGCCCTCACATCGATCTCCCTAAAATGATCAATTGTTTCATCGTTAAGTCCAGTTAAGTTGGGTCATTTATAGCCACGGTTTTGCACTTTTTGATGCCTGGAGATCACGGCATTTAAAGGAGGAAGCTTGTTTAGATTTAGCCATTCCAAAACAGTCTGAGAATGTTTATCCAATATCACAGCTACCTCTAAGTAAACCAAAATGTTTGCTTATACATGAACTCTAAGGCCTCGTTTGTTAGAGAGGATTCGCTTGGGTAGGACTATTCACTATAAGGTATTTTAAAGAAATAAATGAATGACAACTTCCGTATTTTGTCCAAGTTCAAGGTTACGAAAAGTTGTCCCTTTTAATCCTACCATTTTTTTGGATTAATAGAGATATCTTTTCTCCGTGAGTAACTTTCGAACTTGCACAAAATAAGGAAAAATAAGGAAGAAGACAATCCATTTCTTCCTTAAAACGCCTTCAATATAGTGAAAAGTCCACCCAAGCCAATCCTCACTATCAAACAAGGCCTAAGTTTCTAACTCTATCTACATTTTATGGTTGAAAAACAATCAAGTGAAAGAGAATGTACCAGAACTTCAAAAACCCATGTCGCCGAAAATGAAGAGCTACGAAGTTCTTCCCAAGGAATGTCTGAATGAAACGCTGGGCAGTAAGCATTATAAGCCTACTCGGTTCGATCAGAGTCTTGCATTTGTGAGCAAGAGGACCTCTAGCCTGCATCACCCACTCCTGCTCCAAATCAGCAAAGAAAACATCCCCAATTGCAATAACATCATCATTACTCGAAAATTTCGACTGAACATCTTGCACAGTCCTCTTGGTTGGCTTCTTCACGTCCTCAACCCAAGCCGACTCGAGCTTATTCATCGAGACCCCAGCTCCCTTCAGCTTCTTAACATGCTCATCGTCGACATAGCAAGGGGTCGGATGCGAAAAATAGCAGATAAACTTATCAATGTGGACGTGATTCTTCTTCTTCTCATCCAATTCTTCAAATGTAACCACAACCGTTCTGCCCAAGCATTTGTTAATGTGCTCAATGTCCAGCACCCTACTGAACTGGTAATCCACTTTGGGGCTGGGAATCACCAGAACCCGGTTCAGCAATGCGGCGAAGAACATGTGTTTCTCCAAGCAGATCAAATGGTTCGACATTTGGCCCGAAACGCAAATGGCGAAAAGATACTTGTTGGAGTTGGGTTTCCATTCAATCGTTCTTCTCTGAGAGAATTGCTGGTCCACAGCTCGACAGCGATCGCCGAGACTCGGGTTTTCAAAATCTCCGAAATCCCGGAAATCGGGCTCCGTGGAGTTTCCGGTGCGGTGGGGAGATAGGAGGACTTGCTGGATGTCTCTGTTGAGTGAAATCTGACGGAGGACGGCGGATTTGAAATCGTCGAGGAGAGGGATTTGAGCCGGATCGGAGTGATTGGAAGTGGAATTAGTGGGATTGGGGAGTGTTCGGTTCCAGAGATTGAAAAGGCTTACCTGCTGCTGCTTGAGCAAGTAGAGGGCACGGAGCTCGGACTCCAGGAGCTTACCCGAGGCGGAGTCGTAGGGGGAGGAGGAGAAGTTTCCGGTGGTGAAGAGGAGGGATTTCATGTCGGTAACGAAGAAGAGGATGACGAGGAAGGTAGGGACGAAGATGGCGAGGAGGACGAAGGATCGCTTGTTGAAGAGGTCGCCGAGCTTGAGGGAGGTGAAACGGCGTCGTAATTGGTGGTGGAAGTAGTGGCGGTTGTTGCTGTTGTTGTCGATGTCGTCGTCGGCGATGTGGAAGGCGGCGGCGGCGGTGGATCGAGGGGTGGGGAGCTTTCTGTCGTTTTGATCGATTAGGTTTTGGCGATCGTCGTCGTCGTCCGAGGAGGACGAAGAAGTTCTGTCCATTTTGGGTGGTGCTTTTGGCTTTTCGGAGAAGCGGCAATGTGGAATGTCTGTGGCGTTGTGACAGTTGGACTGGAGGTTGGAAAAGCCGCTTTCTTGTCGGCTTTTTGCTTGTGTGTGTGCGTGAGACAATCGGATGAAGTGAATGAAACGCAGAGCAGAGGGGGAAGGCGGAAGCCCAGTGGTGGAGGATGTGGGATGGAGCTGTCGATGGAGGGTGTCGGTAGACGAAAGTGACAACGTACCGGCCCACCATGCAGGTTGGGATTGGTTTGGTCTTCAGTCCATTCAACCAGCTCTCTATTTCTGCTGTGAGTTTGGTTGGCAGTTTGGTAGGCGAGTATTTATTTATTTGCCTATAGAAAATGGTAAAAATGTTTGAGATTTCACTATAAAATTAATTGGTTAGTACATGAAAGGTCCTTATTTCCATTTTATTCTCAACAAGCCTCTTCATCTGTGACAAATTTTCTAATCAAACATGTGGACAACACAAGCGAAGTGACGTGGAGGTGGACCATGCGTGGCCTTTGTGCTTCACACATGGGTAAACTACTTTGATACACATGGGTTATGTGGAGCACATGTGGCCTTTGGACTTCACATGCGGGGCAACTTACTTTAATATCATGAATAAAGTTGAGAATTAACTATAAAACTAATCGCCAATATAGGAAGTAACACAACTTACTTATAAGTTGTGGAGTAAAAAAATAATCAAGAAAATTATGGAGGCGACACATGTACTCTTGGGTTAAAAAGATAAAATTACCCTTGAGGCACGCTGAAGCTTCTACGCACAAGCAGCAGATAATCACAATTCAATCAAGGTCAAAAGTGATCAAAATAAGTAATGATTCAAAACCTATTTCATCAATCCTCATCAAATCCTCCCCACAAGGTAACTCTCAAATTATTTCTTTCAAATTATATTAATTGGCTAACTAATTGATTTATTACTAAATTAATTCATTAATTAGCTAATGAATTGTGAATCACACCCAAAAAATCACTAAAGTGGCCAGTTCCTGTCTCTCCCAAAGGGGCAGGCCACACCCTATAAATATCACCCAATTTTCTCCAAAAAAAACCAAGTTGAATCCTCTTGCAAAATTCTCTAAATTATCCAAACACTTTTCTCTCAAAATTCTAACTTTAACATCAATGGTTCTTTGGCCAAAGGACCCCTCCAAATTCTTCGTGGGCGCGTGAGACTCTTGGCTTTGACTTAATAAGGTGTTAATTGTTTTGTATGTGCGATTTTGTCCAAGAAGAAGAAGATGGAAATTTGCATCCACGTAAGTCAATGCATGATCACTTCTCAAATCAACATGGGATTCATCATCAATAAAAGCGCTATTTGATAATAGAAAATATATACTTTTATCTCGTTGAAGTGTTTGAAGAAACATATTTTTGGTGCTTTTCCAAGAACACATTCAAGTGTCTCTCAAAAAATCACTTGAATTTTAATAAAAGCAATTCATTGCGTTTCTAAGAGCAACTCCACCCTTGGTGTTGGAAATATGCCCTGAAAGTCAATCTTTGGAAGAAACCTTTCAGGACAAATAAATCGATGTATAGATGAATCTTATACATCAAATGGCAAAGATACTAATTAGGACTATCTCAATAAACGATATATGTCCTAAATAGTGTATCCATGGACAATGGATCGATTGAAGAAGTAATCTAATAATGTTAGACTACAGAGACCTTCTTCACATAACCAAATGTCCAAAAAGGTTCCTGGTCATTGGATTGTCGGAGGGATACTGACAATGCTTAGACCGGTACATACTGTGTCTGCTTCAAATGGAATGATGGAAAGTCTCATCCCATTCGTGTTGTGACACTAAGACAAGTATGTAGGTGCTCATTAAGGGAATGAGTTCACTGAACACAATCGAACGAGAGTACTTGCATGGAGGTCTACTCACATGTCAAGCAAGTAACTCTAATGGTTGGAATAATGTAAGTAGTCATTTGACCTGAGGCATCGTCGTTGTCTTGTGGTTAAGTACTTAATCTTTGATTATGTCAAAGTCTCCCCATTCGCGGGTGTCCACGGCATAATTGGGGTTAAGCCACTTAGTCATGAAGGCAAGTGTATGCGCAACAAGGAATCTCTAATCCTCGATAAGAGAGGAAGAATACTCTAAGATATGATTTGGGAATCTTCTGCCGAAGTATCGAGCGTAATAAAGGAAAGCGTTCCTATACGACTCAAAAGAATCATATAAGAAGGAATAATCACATTAGGGGTTTGACATAATATTTCCATACCCTAGTAATGTGATTGAGAGTATTGTTTTAGAGAAGGATCGAATTACATTGTAATTCCAACTGAATAGGTTCTCCGAACAAACTTCTACATTAGCTTGGGAAGCCATGATATATGGTTAGATGTCACTCATGGCTTGTGAGTTCTTCTAAATGATTAAATGTAGTCGTCAAAGAAGAAGGTGAATTAAAAGTATGTTTTAATTCACTAAGTGATTGGATTAAATATAATCAATTGGATTGGTGCCAATCACCTCACTGCCTTGCTAATTAGAACCTAAAAGATTGTTCACCAATACACTATTGTAGTGAGTAACTAATGGATGATGGAAATAATTAATTGGATTAATTAAGTGTTGTGATTAATTTAGAAAGTCTAAAGAAATCATAAAAGCGATAAAGATCGTTTTGGGCTTAAAGAAACGTTCGGGTTTAATTGGGCCCATTGGGCTTTTATTCAAGCATTGGATGACTTGAAATATATAAAAGCCCAAAGCCCAAATCCAACACAAGAGGCCGGCCACTTTAAGTGGAAAGGGAGAGATATTTAGTCAAGTGGTTGACTAGGTTTCTTTTTGTCTATATAAAGAACTTTATAGAGATATTGTTCATTAAGGGTTTTTGAAGTGTTAAAACAATAAAGAGGCAAAAGAAAAATAGCTCTCTAACACTACAAAGGCCGGCCACCTTAGGGGTGTTTTTACTAACACATCTTTCACCCTTTTGGTTATTCCTTCATCATTCTCACTACACTAGTGGGTGAGGATCTTTAGAGGTTTCCTACTTTGGAAACTTGAAAAGAACCTAGGAGCACTCATTCTAACAAAGTGGAGGAGGCAAGGAGAGAAGCTAGGCTAAAGGAGTTCAAGGAACAAAGGGCTTGGAGGTGGTCCATCCTTGGTCTCAAGTCTAGATCAAGAGGTATTAGACTAAACCTTCACTTTGTTCTTCTCTAAAATTGTTTTGATGCATTATATATAAACCTATGAACCTTGAAGGGGATTTGCATGACTATAGCTTTGATAATTTGTTATAAATGCTTCCGCTGCTTTCGTATATTAAATTTGATTTGTATATGCATGATAGTCATTTTGAAATCCCTATATGTGAAAACTCATATTTTTCCCTTCATTTGGAGCCCTCCCCCCTGGCAATAGGTAATAAAATAGTAGTTTTTTTTGTTGTTTAAATAATATAAAATAAAAAAAACAGGGAAATGGGGTTGTAGGGCCTCGGGCTGACACAAAAAACAATAAAAAAATGCCTTGGCCCCCGGGCTGCAGGCCTGTCAACTCTCCACCCCCCTTGTGCTCGGGCTCCCACCCTCACTCGGGCCCTCCATGGTTGGAGAAGAATCAACCGGCCCTCAGGCCCCTTCCTGCAGCCCGTCCCCCGAGCAATGTAGAAGACTGGAGTTGCTCTAATAAAAGAGTGTTTGATTTCTACGAGGCCCACCTCACATAACTTATCACAGAAGAAATTGTGGATAGCAGTTTGCTTGTTAATAATTGTTTGAAATGTACATCACAAATCACATCAATTGCTAATATGCTAAGTGGGATCGGGAAAGTGTGATAAACAAAGCGTTCAGAATCAAATCATTTCTAGTGGGATCCAAGGAAATAGCAAGCTCTAGCATTTTCTACAAGTTTCAATAATTTAAAAGAGTGTGACACGTCTCACTAAGAGGACATGTGGCGGCCCATGTAAATGCCACGTGTCAAATGCTTCATTTGTTCATCACTCGCTCATGAGAATAAAAAAGGGGAAGCCAAGGATTTTGTAGAAAAATAATGAAGCAGCAGCAGGGAAGACTAGTGTTTCGATGGTGGTCAAGAGCTGGAGGCATTACTGGCCCTAGTGCACCGGGTTGCCCTAACAAGGCGGAGCTGCCGCGTTTTATGACAGTCAAAGCGCCCAACCGTGCCGCCGTTCATGGACATAGGCTGCCTATCCCTCGTGTCGTTGATGTACGTTATGCTCCGTTTCATGTTCCTTGTCTAACAGGGATTCCTTCTTTAAGGCATATATATTTTCTTTTGCGTTTTGAGATTTCACTTTAAAATTAATTGACAATTTATATTATTTTTTAATGTATCGTGTTATGCTATGTTTCTATAATAATGAGTCGATGTCCTGCACATATTTTTTTTTTTGGGTCAGTTTTCTTGAAATCCAAGTGAAAATGGAATAATAGGAACACTACTATATAAGTCATTATAGGTTAACTTTTAGTGTGGACAAGTCTTCACATCCTCACACGTATTATTGTGTTTTTAAATTAAAATGTTAATCGTGAACGAATCGAGTGATTGAAGTTTGTAATTGGACTATACATATAGGTTAACCTACTCTCAAAATCTCAAAATGAATTAGAACAAATTGAGTGACGTGAAGTCCATGGTTAGACTGCACGTATAGGTAACCCTACTCTCCAAAAAAGTTTAGAAAGTTGGAGGTTTCATCTCAAAATCAATTAGAACAAATATAATGACGTGAAGTTCGTGGTTGGGCTTCATATATAGGTTAACCTTCTCTAAAAGAAATTTTAAAAGTCCAATGTTTCATCTCAAAATCAATTGGCCCAAATTAAGTGATGTGAAGTTTGTTGTTGGGATACTCATATAGCTTAACCTACTATCGAAGAAAGTCTAGAAAGTTCGAAGTTTAATCTCGAAATCAATTAGCAAATGAGACGGTACATAGCTCAACTCCTTATAATGTCTTTTATGATCCTTTTGACTTCCAATCTTTAACAATCCTTCATACCTTCACATGTTTGTTTTACATATATATTATAGCACGAAACATGGCATGAAAGTTTTGATGAGCATATACTAGCATATTTATGGCACCTCTATCATAGCAGAGATGCTTTAAATATTCTGAGAATCCCCAACCCTTTCGATGTTTCATGTCCGATGGGGGGTCTTTCTTTGTGGTTTTGTAGGAGGAACAAGTACAGAAGGTGATAGAGAAAGGGAAAGAGGAGAAAGAAGAAAAGAGGCGGGAGGTGGAGAAGGCCGTCGACTCCAAACTCAACGGCAGCCGCTGCGAGGGCGACGCCTGACCTCCTGAGACTGAGACTAGTGCTTCTAGTTCTAGTTAGTTAATCTACCATCAGCCTCATAAACCGTTGGTGTTTCATGTTGTAAGTTACTTATATATGCTTTTATTTGTCTGTGTGTACAACTTATTATCCAACATAATGCGCCAAAGAATCTGGTGCTACCCAGCACTAGGAGGTGCCATTGGAGTTCATAAGAAACTCTAATGCTACTTTTCAAGCCAACTCGGCGACCTGACGGATGCAGACGACAACTGTTGTTTGGTCGAAGAAGATGTGACCAAAGGCATGCCTCATAAGCTCAAAGTTATATAAGGACTCGTGGTAGAGAAGTTAAAAAATTTAGGGCTGTTTGGTATCATATTTGAATTTTTTTATCATTTTTCAAAACATTTCTTAAGAATATTTCTTGAAAACAATTTTTTTTAAGACTCAAAAACTTGATTGGTTCGCGATTTAAATTTTTTAAACCTTATGACTTAAACTAGACAAAAAGATTTAAAAAGAGGCGGTGCAGGAGAGGGAGAAAGAGGAGCGAGGAGGAAATAAAGTAAAAGATGGTTGATGGAAAGATAAATAAGAGAGAGGATTGGACGAGCTAGAGAGGAAGATGAGTGAGAGAAAGAACCGAGAGGATGATGAGAACGGATTGGAGAAGAGACGAAAAAGGTAAAAAAAAAGGGAACTTTAACGAAAAGCACCCGGTACTGTTCACTTTAACGAAAAACCACATTTTTACACTGAAAAGTCAATCCTGGTACTATTCACTTTACCCTTTATTTTGTCCTTATCATTAAAACTCAAAGTTTTCAAACCATTTTCATTAGTTTTCCTAAAAAAAAAAAGGAGAGAGAAAGAAGAAAGAAGAAAGATATAGATTTGGAGTGAGAGAGGAGGAGGGAGAGAAAAGAAATGAGTGATTTTAAGTTTAAAAACTCACTTTTTATGTTTTTATAGAATAAACTATATTTTTGAGTTAGTCTTGAGTTCAGTGTTTTAAAATAATCATATCAAACAAGTTTTTAAGGCCTAAAACTTGAAAATTGTTTTTTAATTTAAAAACTTGGATTCAAGTAGAGTATCAAACAGACTCCTATTGAGTGGCGATTTTTAGTAGATTTGGACATATGGCGCATTTTGAGCAACTTATTCAAAATTATTCTTACTCTTCCAATAACTATTAAATAATATCGATATTTTAACACTAAAAGAAGGAAGAGCTCAAGTCATACAAAGGATAGCCTAATTTGGTATCGAATTTGCTATTCACGAAATTCGAACCTAAGACCTCTCACTTCCAAGTGAAGAGGTATACTACTAGATTGTAATACTGAGTGACAATAATTGAATTATATACTTCAAAAAGGAAAAAAGTAACTGTCATGACAATTCTGCATGGATGGAAACTTGCCAGAGCAATTTCCATTCAAAGTGAATAGTAACTTTTCCAGCCTTCTGCCATGAGGAAACAGATGGAGTTGCTTAAAATTAAAACAAGAGGAGTGGTTTATCAAATTTTCACCGTGTGGTAAAAACAAAAGGAGGCTGCACAAGGCAGTAAAAAATACACCATATTACAGACTAAAAAAGTGTAAAATTGGTAACCTAGTTTCAGTATATAAAATAAGATTACAGAAGCAATTCTTTGTTGGTACTGACAGAAGTGAGAGAGCAGCTCCCTGAAACTCTAATACTAGTTTCAGTATCATATATAACAATCATCGTCGATGAATAAGCATTGGCTCTACGCGAGGACAGCGGTAGCCAAATTTAACGACTCGACCGATGAACACCAACTGCTGCTTGGTAGAAGCCGATATGACCAAATTCAGCTCAAAACTTGAGAATCTTGAGGAACAACAGTTGCAGTAGAGTTTGCTGTGATTCCTCTCTTAGCACTAAGCTTCTTCTCCTACTTCAACAAGCCTCCCGCGAATCCACTTTTTAGTAGCGGCGGTCGCTGGCTTACAAGGCGTTTCCTCTTCTCTGGACTGAACTTTGGTGCCGTTGAGTTGAAGGTTCTTGCTGCATTCACTGTCCCCATTTGGATCTAATTGGTTGGGTTCATTGCTCCGATCCGATTGCTTTATTAGGTCCTCAAAACCAAACGGAGGCAAACCATATCCACTGGTGCTCGGTGGGGGAAGGTCCTCTTCCCTATTTAGCATATCCTCCAATGGGGCAGGGTCCTCGAGAGCGTTCAGCAAATCCTGCAATGGGGAAAGGTCCTCTTCAGCATCTAGCATATCCTCCGATGTGAAGTTGCCAAAGCTGGAGTCCTCGGTTGTACTCGATAAGGTTTTCGTGCCATTTATCTTTGCAATACCCCCTTCAGTACGACCTCCAACCGCAGTGCATGGTTCCTCCTCACCCTCACTAATCACTTCGTATGATGCAAATATAGGGTCTTCATTCTCATGGAAGGACAAAGTTTGGATGCCATTTACACTTCCATTATCTGCTTCAGCCCCAACCCCAGTATATGTCTCCTTTTCATCCCGACTAATCGCTTCATTTGACGCAACTGAAGGGCCTTCATTCGACGCAACTGAAGGGTCTTCATTCTCGGAGGAAGAAATCTGTGCCGTCCCTATAGATTCAATAAACTGAATTGCCTCAGCTATAAGCTGTCGGGTTTCAACAAGGGAAGCTCGAGCAACAGGGCTCTTTGTTGCAGCAACCTCAAGGGCCATGGCCGCTTTCTCAGCTTCAGCAATCAATAACCTGCGAAATACCAAGACAGCTGATGGAACGGAAACCAAAGAAGGGGAGATATGATTTTCAGGCTAGTGATTCCCTGTTAGGAGTTCATAGAGTTTTCAAACCAATCAATATACACAATGAACTTACCTAGCTCTTTCTACGGCTTCCCTTTTTTGGGTTTCAGCAGCTGCTCTTTGTGCTCTGATGTTCTTTATCATCTCCATCTTAGAACTCGCGAGAGGATCCTTGTACATGGGTGCTTTACTTCTCAACCTCAGTCGTTGCTTTTGGATTTTAATCTCGCTACTAGAGAAATTGGTTTTCTCACTAACTTTTTTCTTTGCAGGGATCCTTCTTGTGGACTCTGAACTACTGCTTGGCTTCTTCTTTGGCTTTCTATCAGGTCCATACGATGTGTCGTAATATTTAGCCAAGGCAGAGCACACACGGTCGCGATAATCCTGATACATGAATTATATGAGTAAAATACAATCTTAAAGAAAACAAGGCTCAGGTTCCTGCTACTGTTACCAAACATGTAATAGCAAAGATCATTTAGGCACTTATGCATACCATTTAAAACAATTAGAGTGGAAACTTTAACTTGTAATGGAATCGTCTTGAAACAATTTATATAGCAATGAAAACTTCAAGATTACCATATTTGCACTTACAGGATCGTTCCATTTTGCAGAGATTGCTTGTGAAATCTTCCTTCTTTGCTCGAGAGACTTGGGTGCTCTCTTGCTTCCTTTTGGCCTACGCATAATTTTCCTTTGCTCCACACTCTCTGAATACTCCTCTGTAAGCTTTTCATCTAAGATCTTGTAGGAATCCCACTGCAGTTCCTCTTCACCGTCGTATCCTTGTCTAGAGGCTTTAGCAATTAAGTTCTGCCAGTCAAAGCAGCAATTTTCCTGCAATGATAGCTTCTCACGCCGCCTTTGCCACCCGATTCGCACTCCAAGCCCAATTTTAACTCTTGTCTCTTCACTATATGATCAATAAAAGCAAAGATACATGAAATAGGTATGAGGGAAAACTAAATTGAAACTTGTAATCTCAGACTCTTTGGATGCAAACTGCAAAGAAATTAGATGGCAAAGATGGTAGTGGTAAAACAGCACTCAAGTCCTTATAAACAGAAGAAAGCAATACACACCTTTGAGCATGTCCAAGGTTCACCAACTTCATCTTGACCTGCATAGCCAAATATTGTGAGTAGAGCAAACAAATTTGTCGTTTTTCAATCGAGATGATGTTTATTATCTACAGAACCCGTTACCTCCATCTCATAAAAACACAAAACCTGTTGCATCCTTGTAAACCAAACATTTTTGGCAATACACTATCTTTCGATTGGCTACAAATTTAGTAGTATGTGCTTTAAATTAGGTTAGCGGTCAAGCATTAGCAAAGTGATCCTTCAATCAACAATACATTTAGTTTCTTCATAGAACAAAGACCGGCTAACCTGCCCATTTGAAAGTAGAAGAGCTGCAAGATACTTGGGGGAGATTACCATTATCTATGAAATAATAGGACTAGCAGTAAATCGAGCAGAATTAGGAAGACGCTCAAGAGATGGGTCTTAGAATAAGATGGTTTGACAAGTCAATGACCTGTATATTCAAATAGCTAATGTTCCCTTGGAACCAACTAGACTGGGAAAGCTTTTTGCCTACGATAAACCTCATCGTTATAAGTATCATGCACTGACTGAATGGTACAAAAGAGATGCAACCTCCATACATAGACAGTACCGGGTAGATCATTTAAGTTTATGTGTGCAAAGTTTTATTAGAGAGCGAAGTTTCGAATGTAGGCATTAAGATCATTCTATGAGAACATACAAATTCTTCTTACATGACATCACCTTAGGATTCTGCATTGCAAGCCTTGTCCTCTCTCTGATCAGCTGAAGGGTTTCTGCAATATTATACTAATAATTAGCGCATGATAAGCAAAATGGATGCAGATAGGTAACGCAAAAGGCAGATTGGATAATCATATCACTACCAGGACTGTGCTTTCTGCCTTTGTTCCATGGCGTGTTCCCTTTATTAGCATTAGAAATCCTCAATCGCCTTAACTTCTCCCTTTCATCCAATTCTTCGGAATCTTCACTTGAAGGCTCAGGCTGAACTGTCCAGGTGCTCGAATCCATGGCCAGCTGTGACCCGTCGAAACCCATGTGTGCATTCTCATTCTGAACCAAATTTTTGGATTCAAGAGTAGCGACTGCCTTAATCCGGAGACTACCCCTTGGGATGTTAATGTGCCCCAAATTGAAGTTCAATTTTATAGATATACCAGAGAATTTCCAAGCAGAGGACAGTTTCTTGTCATTTCCGAAGGCGAATGGACTTGAAATTACTTTACCATGAAGAGGGGTTTGAGACCTGAGTGTACCGAGATGAATTTGGAAGGCAGGCTGTGCAGCAGCAATCTCTGCTAACAAGGACAGGCATTATAAGAGATACCCTCAAGGCCACAACAATATCAGCAAGTAGCATTTGCATAAACATCAGTCCTTTAACAATTTAACATTTTTTAGGACACGCATAAAATGTTTCTAGCCAGTAGCCAAACAATCTAAATTCTTTAACAAAGGCCTCATTTGGTATTTAGGACTGGATTGGAAATCTCACTGGATTCAATATATGTTGAAGGAAGAAAAGGATGATAGCCTTCGGATTTTGTCCAAGTTGAAGGTAGAAGATAGACTAGTTATGAAAGAAACTTATCCCTACCAATCCGACCATTCATGTGGGGGATTAAGAGGGATTAGTTTCCTTCATTACTAATCAATCTTCTCCCATTTCCGACAAAATAGAAACTATCTTCTACCTTCAACTTGGAGAAAATTTGGAAGTTGTCATCCATTTCTTCGTTCAACATACATTGAAACAAGTGACTTACCCAATCCAATACAATCATTGACACCAAAGGAGGGCCAAAGAGTTAGAAATCCATCAAACTAACATCCACAAATATCAATAAGAGTATTTACATAAAAATCAGTCCTTTGACAATTGAACACCAACACACACACAAAATGTCACCAGCCACATAATTCAAATTCCTTAAATACCCTTTACTGCGAAATTCATAACAATAATATCATTAAATTTAAGTGCAGCAGCCAGCAGGTGCCATGGAAAAGCTCTAAGTACCATGAATCAGTAAATTAACCACAAACTGAAAAAGCTACAAACAGTTCACTGAATTCGACACAAAGGGTTTCTAAAACTGTAACCAAACACATTCAAAAGCACAAGATAAATGCAGGAAGAGACTGGATTAGAGTACCAAGTGAAGGCATGGGAGCTCATTCAGCCAATTCCAGACTCAGCAGCAACTGTTGGGCACAGCCAGCATTTCAACACGAACTTACCGAGCCAGAAGAGCAGAAAGCAAAAGCCGAAAAGCAGAAGCAGAAAAGTGAGGAGGGTGGATTGAGATTATGGGTGGCGGGGAAGGAAGAAAGCAGAGGGTCTTTGCCACTGCGACTCTGCGAGAGCCACAGACGCATACACTGTCTGATAACGGTGGCAGCAGAGAACGGATAACGAATGAGTTCAAAAATGAATGCAGCCCATTTGATGATTGATATTTTGGTGAGATTTCACTCCAGTGGCCTTTATGTTCACACACTGCGTCGGCGCTGGGCTGCTTCTGTTCTGATATTTTTATGCGGGCTTGCAATTTGAGCCCATTGGTATGCAAAAGTGGCCTTTTATGTTCATTGACATGTTATGGACACCCAAAACAAAAGGTACCCAATTTCCAATTTAGCCTTCTAATTTTTTTTGTTAGTACAACGGGAGGGTAAGTTCGACTAAGCCACACAATAGATAACATAATAGAGTATCGAATTCGCCACCTATGAGATTTGAACCTAAGACCTTTTACTTACAACTTACAAGTGACGAGGAATATCACCAGACCATAGTACTGAGTGACAATTTAGCCTTCTAATTCTAAATACTAGCTTATGCCCACACAAGGTGTGTGTGTGAACATTTTTTATTTTTGTTCTTAAAATGGAAGGAGAGAGGAAGAGAGTGAGAGAGAACATGGGGGTTGGGAGAGAGGGGAGAGAAGTTTATTGTTTTTATGTTTTTATTTTTAATTAGAGATATATTAGAATCACATGTAGGCGAGGCTTAAAAAAAGTAAAATTTTGGTTGTGTGAATTACATTAATGCCTATGTTTTTTATTTATGTACAGTTTGATAAGAGGGTTAGAATGGTAATTTTATGAGATTTTAGCTGACAAGAGGGTTCTATTAATATGTAGTTTAGATACATGATGATGAACGACACATTCATCATAGAATGAATTGCTAGAATAGTATCTCATATTTGGTTAGCACGGAATTAGGTTCTTCCCATTGTATAATTTGTACTTGTAATAATTGAATCATTGAGAATATTAATATATGTAACTGTAACATCACGTGACATGTTAATATTTGTGTTTTAAATTCATTCAAATTTATAATACATGAACGACGCATTTATTTTAGAATGTACTATTTAAATCAGTGAACACATGTTTAAATGACAGATCAACACTAAAGCCAATGTTTACAGTTGCACCTACCCTTTTTATTGTTGCACCCATGGAAGAAAATGCCGATAATATCGGCGAAATATCGCCGATATTATCGGTTTTTCGGGTGATGGATATTCTAAGTGGTATCCGAATGGTTTTCGGCCAAATATCGCGATATTATCGATAATATCGTGATATTACCGATATTATTGTAAAAGTTTGGACGGAGAAGAAGGCCGGAGGTTCTACAGCCTCGCCGGAGATGGGTGTGACTATTCCCGAGCCGATTTCATCCCAAAAACCTTGCAAAAACACAAGATAGAACTTCAATTTCACATCTAAGCTTCAATCTAGAACAGATTCAACAGAAAAAGGTAAATCCGAAGCTTACCTAACCGGAGAAATTCAACAGAAAAAGGTAAATCCGAAGCTTCGATCTGATGATGTGTGATGATGGTGGTGTCCTCGATCTGCTCGAGTCGAGCAGATGGTGCTGCTGCGTGTGTGTGTGTGGTCATGGCAAGAGAGGGAGAGAGGTAACAGGGTTTCGAGAGAGAGAGAGACAGTGCAGAGAAGAGAAGAGAGTGAGAGAAAGAAATAATAGAAAAGAAAAAGGAAGAGACAGATGCTCTTTCGGGCAAGAATGGGACAGGATAAAGAAAAGGAAAAGTGGGTAATCGGGCAAACTGTAAAAACAAGGAAAATGGCCCAGATTTTTTTTTTATATTTTCCTTTTCTCCTTTTTATTTATTTTTTGTTGCTTTGATCTATTGAAAGCAAGATGAAGAACGCAAAACGTACATAAGAAAATAAAGGAAGAAAAGTAAAATATATATATTATATATAATTATAATTATTGTAATTTGGGCACCAGTCCCATAAAAACAAAACAAAAACAAAGCCCTTTCGGGCAACTCAAACAAAGGAAATAACAACCTATGTCGGGCAAGAACTATGCCCAAGTCAGGCAAAATACAAAGATAATAAAGAAAAAAGAAAAGAGCCTAACGCCTAACAAGGAAAAAGAGAAACCATAGCCTATTCGGGCAACTTAGAGGGTATTTGGGCAAACTGCAAAAAAAAATACCAAGGGGATTCAAACCCCTCCCTTTGTCAACCACACACCTAGACCGTATCCAACTCGCTATAGATGTGTTTGTAATTACATATTCAGCCTGTAATATTTATATGGTTGTTAAGATGTCTGCAATGCTTGCAAGCTAATATTTATTATCTAGGATAAATTTCTATATTTAAAAAAACACCAAGGGGATTCGAACCCCTCCCATTTTACTCCTTCAACACCTTGACCACCATATCACTTATGTTTTTGTGAAAATATGCTAAAATACACTTACTCTACACATAGAGATGACGAAGATAGTGAAAATTTTGAACCTCATAGGAACTCTATGTGGTACTAAGTCACCATGTATCTTACCATGCAATGTATAAAGTGTAAAATATTGTACTAATTCATTATATATAAATGATTATGGTGTGTTTAAACTTCTTTCATTAATTACTACATATTTTCTACACTCACAATGTTTGCCAGCTCGCTATATAATCAACTTAAATCAGTTAAATCCATCATGCAATGCATTTCCTTCCAATTTTTTGTGATAAACTAATAGATAATTGACTAAATAAACATCCTGCAAAGTTTCAATAAAAATTTCCAAGTTTTTCTTACAATTTCCGTGGTTTCCATATAATTTTTATCGATATCGATATTATCCCGATATTTCCATCGATATTTCCGTGTTTTCGGACTACCGATATTTCCGATATTACCGATATTTTCTTCCTTGGTTGCACCTAAACACAAAGTTGCCCAATCTTCTTTTGATGTTCCCTTTTGGATACGGCTGCCATGTGTGAAGAAATCCAATAGTCTTTCAAAGAGGCCGAGCCAAGGCCAACTAGGCAAATTGACGTGCGATCTTTTTGCATGCGAGAAGAAAAATTATTAGTCTATTACTGCGTCTTAATAAATTATTAACAGCATGTCACATAATGTATAGATATAAGAAACGTTTACATATGATTTGTGGACCACATCAATCATACGGTTTAGACGCAAAAAAAAAAAACATGTCTACATTCTCCTGTTTTTCAATGAACTCTTTGACACTAGTTCGATTTCTGGACAGAATAACTCTTCCGCAGATAAGTGGGGTCAAAACAAACTTAGAACAAAGACCTAATAAAATGCAATGCAACATCAAGCATTGTAGTCAAATTTGTGTGTTTAGATGAAGAGAAGGTTTAGAGATATATTGATCTACTTGTAGGTATGCTATTTGACCTTGACTAGTCCAACTCCCATCAAAGATCCTTTGCAACTTGAATTTGTCCTAGTTTGAAGAAAGTAAAGCATCACATCCCATCCCATCACATGAATTTTTAAACCAATTAACAAGTCTCATATTTGGGATGAGAATCCTCTTTGTGGAAATTCTAGAGATTTTTACGTTTTAATTGTTCATTGTATATCGTGTGATCAGTTTTTATTAGATACTATTTATGTTTAATTTTAAATAAAAATATTCAAAATAATTTATAACCATACAATGTAAAATAAATGGTTAAGGTGTGAGATTTCTCAGAAGGGGTGCCCCTTTGTACTTCTTCCACACCCCTTGTTAATTTCTGTCCCTTGATATTCTTTAATTCATCCGATCCGACGGCCGAAAATTAAAAGAGTGTGAAAGAAGTAAAAAGAGGTGTGTGGATATCACACCCCTTCTCAGAATCCTTGTAATTTAAATCTAGATGGGATCCAAATCCCATATTTGAACGTCATGAGGTAGAATACAAGTATCGTCAAGGCTTTGGGTTTGGGTTGGCCACCTTCACGAGTTTCCAAAGCAGCAGCCTATCCTTCTGGAATCTTCACGAGTTTCCTCTCCTTGTCTCTTAATATGCATGCTTCCCGGTCAACTTCAACATTCCTGAGCACAAACGTTATTCCAAAACTTCCTCCCTCAACCATCACGATAAGGATTTGGTTAAAAAAAAAAAAAAAAAAAAAAAACCCATCACGATAAGAAGAGCTTAACGACCCTAAATCATTTAGTATTACGGTCTAGTAATATTCCTCTTTATTTGTAAGTGAGAAGTTTTAGGTTCGATTCTCGCCAAAGACGAATTTGAACTATATTATTACTAGCTCATTATAAGGTTAAATTCATCCCCATCCTTGAGTGTAGATAAAATCATTTGTTAAAGAAAAAAAAAACAATCATAGATAATGAAGAGATTTTTAACCATATGAACTCTAAATCAATTATTTTTTATTTTTTTATGCACTTGCGTACGAATAACAAGGAAAAAATGTGAATTAAATTTAATGACGGAGCCAACATGGAGACATTGGCTGCCACTAACCCCAATAACTTCAAATATCTCTTCTTTAAATTTTTATATGACCCATATAATATCTAACACAAACAAATCAGAGAGACCATTTATTAACTTTTTTTTTTAATTAAAACATACCAAAATTACAACTTTTCCTAAACTGAGAGAGCTTTTTAAGTGATCAATATTGTAAAAAATTACATTATATGAAAAATGAATGGAAGTGAATGGTTTAATGATAGCTTGGTTATATACAATGAAAAATGTATTTGATTTTATTAATAATGATATTGTGATACGTCGTTCTAAAATATAAGAATATGTAGTTAACAATTATAAATAAAAGTATATTTAATTTTCGGAAGCTTCTTATTCGTGACCCTTGAATGCAAATTTTTGACTACGCTAATGATTAAATTCATTAACCAAGTGTAATCATCGCGTGCATGGTTGCTTCTAGCTTTCAAACTATTCGTGAATAAATGGAAGATCTTTTGGTTTCTGAGATTATGCAGATATTATACTCACGTACGTAGGGGTAAATTTATTTTTTCACATTTCTTGCTGATGAAAAAGTTAAGTTTCCTAAGACATTACTGAATTAGTACACTCCAATTCACCCACTCCACTGTTAAATTTATTTACAACTTCTTCTCTAACATGTCATCTCAGTCAAAAATGAGATCTGGCTGTTGCATGGGGGAACAATGAGATCCATATATATATATATATATATATGTGTGTGTGTGTAAATTTAGGAACGTTGTCCAAAAAATATATATAACTTTAGGAACAAAGAAGAAAAATATGTAGTACACGGTAAAAGTTTTGTTGGCTCCGTTTCATAGTCATTTTGTCTTTTGTTTCAATTTTCATTCGTTGTAGTAGAGTTTTAGTTTTCATTTTAAGAATCATTTTGTATATACATTTTTGGACGTTTCTCTAATTATATTGAGAATGAAGCTCACATTAATTGGAAGAGAGATCCTGTATGAGTTTATAAGTAAGTTGAGCTACTCTCATATTGTCAATTGATTTTATTTTAAAATCTCAATTCCTTTGTATTATATGTCATTCCTCCACCCTTCCTCACTTTACTTCTCATTTCTCCCATATATTTTTCCTTCATATCTAACAAAAAAAATTAATAACGAAACAGTTATCAAATCCTTCAATTTTTTTAACTTTTTCAGTAATATATGTATGACTAAAGCCTTAAAGCTATGGCCCCTCAAGCTATAAAATAAAGCCTTGCGGCCCGGTGTCAAACTGCATTGGCCTCTCCCTATGACAGTGATAGTAGAACCAGCAGCAGCAGCAACTTTTGTAGGCATATCTATTCCTCAGGAATCTTTTTAGATACATACACTTTTTTTTTGAGCAATTTTAGATACATATACTTTGTGAACAGACAAAGTTATGAGTGTAATACTCATTTCTCTCTGTGTGTTTCTGCTTTCACCAATGAATGACATGAATGGCTATCATTAGTTACTAACAAAAATCATTTCATTTCAATTATTATGTCCATCGATTCCATTTATTTCTTGCTCTAGTGATCATCACTATTAATTATATTCTAAATTCAGATTAAAAGCCTAAAAATATGGCTGCCCTACATTCCTTTTGGCACGCTATCTATCGATTTTATCTTAAGTGGATCAATTGCAGGAGCTAGATTGTTGAGTTTTTGTTACTAAGATTATAGCTCAGCTTCTCAAGTGGTTAAAAACTACAAATTTCAACATAACTGTAAAAACAACAACCCATAATACTAAAAGTAGCTGATTTCACACACCCTATTTAGTCATGTAATATCTCTCTTATTTCTAGCAATCGGATTAAATAAATTAGACGGAAATAAGCGATAAAGTTGAACAAGAATGTGTGCATGAGAGGGGCAAATACGTATGTGTGTATCGTATCGCATACTAAAATCTTGCATAACTCGTATCCGAGCTCACATAGCTGAAAACAACCAAAATCCTAAATCATACTACCACCGAGAATCAAAGCCGCTCAGCCATATGATTCACACCGCATCTAGTAAAAAAGAATCTGTTAGAACTAATGAAAGGAATTTTATATAGGAAAACGAAGGAGTACTGAAAAAAAAAAAAACGGTTCAGATCAATGCAGGGATTCCACCTGTGCAGCTCACATCACTTTGTTACATGCACGAGTACGAGATTTATTGACAAACTTTTATAAACAAATTAAGCACATAGTATGCCACAGCCATGACAGCTCAACTGCATCCTGCAACTTACCCAAGAATGATGCGAGTTTGCTCTTTTACCTCGTGCCTAAACACCATTTAGGATGACTAATTAGTTTTTTATATTTAACGATATTTCTTTTTCTAGTGTTAAAAGAGATCGTCGTTCACCATTCATCTTAAACAAAAACTTTATTAAGGACGAAAGAGAAAATAAAGGGAACAAAAAGTTGAAAAACATTTGACTCCGACATCAAAAGCAGCTGGTAATCAGCTAACTTTCCGGATTAGAGATTAGGGTTTAGGTGCAATTAGTTGCTTTGAGATTTGCGTTAAGACTTTAAACATTGCTTAAAAACAGAACATATGAATAAATCTTTATTCATGTGATAATGCTGGGGCAGACCCCACACCAGTATTTTTCCCAATAATCTAACAATTCGAAAAATAGGCATGTATTGACATTTGAAGTAAAGATGCGCTGCTGATGTGATGTATTATACACACCACTGTAGGCGCGTTATAATATTGTTTCGAACCAATTTACGTAATGTTATGTAAGTTAATTTTTTTTTATTTGACGATCTATAAGATGTTTGGATATGACACCCTGAAGTCCTTTCGTATTGTAATTTCTTCTCTCTTGCTACTCAATAATGTCAAACCAAGTTCTTCATTCCAAAAAGAAGGTGTTGAACAGACAAACATAATCCACCAAAGTGGTTGAAAAAGCACAGCTTTGGACGTAAAATTTACACTAACCACCAACTTAGCCACTATTGCAGCATTGACCAGACCTATTTTGCTTCTCAAATGTTCATCATCAAATTCAAATCTACAAACCTAAGCTTAAGCGGTCAAGTTAATTACTAGTGCTAATTAGTCATGAGTTAAAAACTTAGAACTTCAATGTCATTGTGGTCATCTTAGGTCATCTTCAACCGAAGAGTCCAGAGGGCCAGAGGGCCGAAAATAGCCCGAAAACCGTCTCCAACCGAGGGTTAGGCCAGAGGGCTAGTGGGCCTCACGAAATTTGAAAGGGCCAAAGGGTAAAAAGGCTGGTCCAATCCAGCTAGCTAGTCAGCCCCAGGCTGGGCTAGAGGGCTGAGTATTCCTGTCAGATATAACTGACAGTATTGTTAATTATTCCTGTCGGTTATATTTGACAGGAATGCTAGGCCAAAATTCAATTACAACGGCTAGCTGACGTCAGCTAGCCATTATTTTTTATTATTTTTTTACAAAATTTTTTAAAATTGTTATGTTAAAATTATATTTTTTTTATAACTTCCTAAGTCATTATACAACATTAAATTAAATTAAGTAACATGAAACAACATTAAATAACATTAAATTTAAATAATAAATTACGTTTGGCCCTATAGCCCTTTGACCCTCTGTTAGAGACGGTTTTTTGTGACATGGCTAAAACGAGCCATATGGCCCTCGCTTGGAGATTGAAGCAAATATAGCCGTGTACTGTTCATTAAAATATTAATTTCTTGGAGGGCCAAAGGCTCGTTTTAGCCCTCTGGTCCTCCAAGAAAGTAATATTTTAATGAACAGTCCATGGCCATATTTCTTAGGTCATCTCCAACTGAAGGGTCCAGAGGGCCAAAAGGCCAAAAATAGCCCGAAAACCGTCAACAACTAAGGGCTAGGCCAAAGGGCTCGTGGGCCCCACTGGACCAAAAAGAGCTAAATGGCCAACCGGCTGACCCAACTCAGCCAGCCAGCCCTGGGCTGAGCCAGAATTTTCATTGTTTTTGTCGGTTATATCCGACATCATTATACTTATTTCTGTCGGTTATATCCGACAAGAATGGTAGGCCAAAATTTCAAATACAACAACTAGTTATCGTTGGATTCAAAAAAATATTTTGGGCCAAATTTTTTTTTTTATGAATTTAATTTGTAGTTTTTAAATTTAAGTTGTTGTAATTTTTAAATAATAAATTATGTTTGGCTCTATGGCCCTTTGGCTCTTGGTTGGAGACAGTTTTTTGTGATCAGTGGAATTCCTACATGCGAGCAGTAGACAATCATCCCTCAATCAAGTCAAAAGTGCCCAAATAGGTATTTATTTTTAAACCTATTTCATTCATCCTCATCAAATCTTCTCCACATGGTAACCCCTAAATCATTCCCTATTTATTATATTAATTAACTAAATTAATTGGTTAATTATTCAATTAATTAGCTAATTAAACACAAATCATGAACCTAGCCCACAAATCCATCAAAGTAGCCGGTTCTCCCTCTCCCAAAGGGGCTGGCCACACCCTTATAAAAACCTCATCATTCTCTCCAAAACTCAATTCCAATTCTCTTGCTAAATTCTCAAAATTCTCCAAACACTTTTCTCTCTAAATTCTAACTTTGGCATCGGGGGTTTTTTGGCCAAAGCCCCCTTTCATCGTGGGCACGTGAGGCTCTTGGCCTTTACCTAAGGCGTTATTTGTTTTGTAGGTGCAATTTTGTCCAAGAACAAGGAGGAAGAAATTTGCATCCACAAATTGGTGCTTTCATTGAGAGTTGAGTCACACACTCGTAGAAGACTCTCGCATCTAAGGTTTTTCGTTTTCTTGTTCATTTGTAGATTTTTCGTACATTCTTATTCTTAGAATTTTTATTTCTAAAAATTCTTTGGTAAAACGTAAAAGAAAAGTACAATGGCAAGGGATTTGAAAACCTCGACGAACGAAACTTCCTATGTTCAAAGATCCGGATCGAATGATGGAGGACGAGACGTAGCCCCACCACGACGATCCACAAGGCTCAACACAATGGCAAGAGGAGTAACTTTGCCACTAAGGAGCACCACCACTATGGCAACCACAGAGACTGTAGTGGCAATGGGGAATGGGCCAGCTCCATGGTAGTGAGCCCACGGTGAGCAGGGGGCAGCGAGGCAGCCACCAGCTCAGGCCCACGCCACTTCGCAGCAACAAGCCCAAGTGCTAGAAGTAGCCTAAGCCGATGCCCTAGCAGCGCATGCCCAAGCCTCATCCACTTAGCCCACATCTTAATCTGCAGCCCACGCTGTAAGGCAACCAAGCCAGGCCCAGCGTGAGCCCTAGCCTTGCACTCACGTATGCCACACGCCGAGCAGCCCACTACCGTGGCCCAGCCTACTCCCGTGGCCTTCCAAGCAGCCTAAATCAATCTAAGATTAGTTTAACCATCCCGACTTCAAATTTATGGACGTACGATTGAACCCTGGGCATTTTCACCACATTTCTCAACGAATTTGACATTTCCTAACTTAAATCTCGCGCCCATAGTCTACCACATTTCCGCTGCTCAAGGAGACACATTTCTTCCAAGCTCTTCCAACCCAAATAGAGAATAACACTTGTCTCGACAAGTTATAGAGTTGACGAGCGCCCTCGCACAGCAGACTAATTGCTTTCCAGTGCAAAAGGGTAAACTTATTGCTCTCCAGTGCGAGAAGGTAAATTAATTGTTCTCCAGTGCGAGAAGGTAAACTAATTGATCTCTAATGTGGTAGGGTAAACTAATTCCCTAAACCTATCTGGGTAAGCTCTCTAGTGCGAGAATGCCATATAGCTCAAAAGATCAAATGCTTGAAGACCAACTAGGCATCAAATGGTCAGGGGGCAGCAACCACTTTGCACTCAACAGCTCGCTTATTCGACATTTCATCTTTAGCAGCTTCAATCTTGGCAACTCCATCCTTGACTGCTCTATCTACGGCAGCTGAGAAATCAAGTAGCCCAAATCGTGGCCCCTACCACACCTTCTCATTGGTCCATGCCCAGAAGAATCTAATTCCAAGTCCAAGTGAGAATCTACATCAAAGATGAAGATCTCTACACCTGCTGCCCTTTCCTACGAACAACCCAGCAGGTGTGGGGGTATTTGTGGAGCAAAAAATAATCAAGAGGCGACACGTGGATTTTTGGGTAAAAATGACAAAATTACCCTCGAGGCACAACTGAATTCCTACACGTGAGCAGTGGACAATCCTCCCTTAATTAAGTCAAAAGTTCCCAAATAGGTATTTATTTTTAAACTTATTTCATCCATCCTCATCAAATCTTCTCCACAAGGTAACCCTTAAATCATTCCATATTTATTATATTAATTAGCTAAATTAATTGGTTAATTATTTAATTAATTAGCTAATTAAACACAAATCATAAACCTAGCCCACAAATTCATCCAAGTGGCCGGTTCTCCCTTTCCCAAGGGGGCCGGCCACACCCCTATAAAAACCTCATCATTCTCTCCAAAACTCAATTTCAATTCTCTTGCTAAATTCTCAAAATTCTCCAAACACTTTTCTCTCAAAATTCTAACTTTGGCATCAGAGTTTCTTTGGCCAAAGCCCCCTTCATCGTGGGCGCGTGAGGCTCTTGGCCTTGACTTAAGGTGTTATTTGTTTTGTAGGTGCAATTTTATCTAAGAACAAGGAGGAAGAAATTTGCATCCACAAAAATTATGTAAGAAATTGTGTAGGAATGGCTTAGATATTTATAGAAAAAAAATGAGAATGTTTTAAATTTTTCCCAAAAAAAAAAATTCAAATCCAGCAGTAACTGACGTTAGCTAGCCGTTGTGTTTAAATTTTATGGCCCGGCCCGGGCTAGTTGGCTGGTTCCTATAGGCCAGCTGGTTGGCCCTTTTGCCCTTTTTTGTCCAGTGGGCCCGAGCCCTTTGGCTTGACCCTTAGTTGGAGACGGTTTTCAAACTATTTTTAGCCATCTGGACCCTTCGGTTGGACATGACCTTGGTATGACATGAAAAGTTAATACTTGTCGTGAATGAAAAATAAGTCCTCAGCTGCAAATCTGAAACCATTTTAATTTATTACTGCTAAAAAACATGAGGGATGTGATGTCACAACCAAGTTTCCTAATAGTGATTAAAGAAGAAATTTACATATTGTGACAATATCCTCGTCGCATGAAAGTTCTTTGTCAGTACAAGCCTACAAGGGTTTATTTTAACTTGAAAGTGAAACAATGGGAGTAGGATTATCTCATTTTCTAATCTCTCTCCCCTTTCATCTTCTCATATTTAAATAGTTACGATTATGCTACGTCTACATCTTGTTTTGAATTTTTTATATAGACAAAAAGATAAAAAAGAAGAATGTAAGAGAAATAAATGGAAGAAAATGGTAATGGGACAGGTAAAAAGGACAAAGATTGTTTTCCCTCCCACTTCTGGTGTTCTCGTGTGCCTTTCTGTTTATGTGATCACGGTTAAGTCACGTCAACATTTTATATTACTATTCATTTTTGTTTTATTATCTCTATAAAAAAAATAATATAAAATATTGTCATGCCTTAACTGTGATCACACAAAACAAGAGGGCACATGAAAGCATCGGAAATGGGTTGGTAGACAATCCTTGTCTGGGTAAAAATCCTTCTCCGGAACAATGAAGTCTCAAAGTGAGAAAGTGCCAGAAATGGCGTTATAGAGGTGGAAAGCACTGAGAAATGGACATTGAGTTGAGAGGTGGGGTTCGAAGTTGGTCCTTTCTTTTGGAAAATGATTCTCGTTGGATTTTTTTTTTGGGAATTTTAGAAATTTCTTAATCGTGATCATTCATCCTATATCATGCGATTAGTTTTCGGTAAATATTATTTATATTTAATTTTAAATTTTAAATTTTATAATAATTTCTGATTATAGGATGCACGGTAACGATTTCAGGAAAATGATCTCTTCCCACCGCCAGTTCTCGTATTTGGACCCAATGAATGGGTTGCAGTCGTCTTCCATATTTTCTCACCGTCCAGTCTTCCCCACAAAATAGTCAAGTCTTCTGAGTCATCCTGAAACCTGAAAGTGGAGGTGTAAATTACAAATACAACTCTCTCTCTCTCTCTCTCTCTCCACCTACGTCGCTTTCGCGAGTTTCAGAACAAAGATACTTCTTCCTTCCTAGTTCTCCCATATAGAACAAGTCCAACTTCCTATCCCATTTTGCCTCTTCAACTTTCTCTCTCTCTCTCTCTCTCTCCTCATATATTTAAGCCCCAGATTCATTGAAAATTGAATTGCAAGCAAAACACAAATATTTCTCATCTGGGTTCTCCTCATTTCTTTAGAATCTCAGTACCCTTCTTCCGTTTTTTCAAATTTTCAAGTAAAGCTCTCACCTTTAGGTTCAAACAGCAACAATGGGAGACTCCACTTTGAGTCGAACACTCGACGACTCGAACGCCGTAGAGCTCGCCGGAAAAATCATGATGATCGCCGTGTTGGTTCTCTTTCTGGTAGTCGTCTTCGTCCTCTGCCTCCACCTCTACGCCAAATGGTACTTGTGGCCGGCAGATGACGACCTCACCTCGTCAGTTCGCGGCCAGTCCCGACGCCGTCGCCGCCGCTTCGTTTTCGCTCCCGGGCAGGACCCAGTTGCCGCAGTGCGGAAAGGGCTCGACCCTTTAGTCCTCAGGTCCTTACCATTAGTAGTGTTTCCTTCCGATGACTTCAAAGACGGTCTCGAATGCGCGGTTTGTCTCTCCGAGCTCGTCCACGGCGAGAAAGCAAGGCTGCTCCCGAAATGCAGCCATGGATTCCATGTCGATTGTATCGACATGTGGTTTCAGTCTCACTCCACGTGTCCACTCTGTAGAAACCCTGTTGCTCCTCAAAGCTCTGTCGGTTCTAGTTCTTCTGCATTGGAAGAGAGTGCTGGTGGTGTTGAAATTCATTCACCAACTGCGAATTTGGCATCTGGGTTTTCGATTGAGGCTCCGATTTTCCCAACAAATGTGTTGTTCTGGGGGAACCAGAGCCGGGTGAGCTCCGGGCCGGGTGCGGGTTTGGAGGAAGAAGGGCCTTCATCACCACCCAGCCCATCTCCATCATCTTTGTCATCTGCAAGTAATAGGCCGGATGGGATGTTGGTCATTGATATACCAAGCGAGACACCATCTGCTTCGCCTTCGCCTTCGCCTTCGCCTTCAAGTAACAGGTTCGCCGGAGAGGAGGACTTGAAGTCACCGGTACCGACGCGGTTGAGATCACTAAAGAGGCTGTTGAGCAGGGATAGGAGGATTAGTCCCTGCAGTCCTTGTTCTGTGGATGTTGAACAAGGAGGAGGGAGAGGAGGAGGGCCGAGTTAGAAAAGAAGCTAGATTTAATGTTTGTACATAATTTGAAAGGACAGTCTTAGATGTGCAATCTTTTGCATCCCTGAGAATTTTTGGTTTAGGGTTCTTATGGAGATGAAGACATAAGGAATTTCTAAGGGGATTTTATTTGGTAATTGTTCTTTTATTCTAGAAGAGATGGATCTTGAGACCTCAAAAAAGTTGTAAAATATATGTATCGCTTAGTTACTAAACAGAATAATGTAGGCTCAATTTTCTTAATTATGCCTTGAACACTTTGTTTTTTTTAACCTATGATTCTATGAAGAAGAAAGGAAATGAAATAGCAATTGAAGTTCTTAACTTTCTAGTGTTTGGTTATTCCTGAGGGAAAGGACTCACCTACACCCGGGGTTGACAAGGTGGCGTTTTGAACCACTAATAACAATGTCATGTGTTTTAACTCCCTCGGTGTTCCGGACGTGTAAAAGAGTGTCTTATTCCTGAGAGGAAGTTTCTCTTTTAATTCCATAAAATTTTCCAGATTAGTGAGCATCCAATATCATCCCTCTTGTTATGTGTTTTAACTGCCTTTTCTAACCACTTCTAAGGCTTCTTTAATCATTAAACAACATTTTGTGTTGTAATTATGCTATCAGTTTCTGAGACCAAACAAATGCTAGAATGGCTTGTGATCCATGTATAGTTTAGGACCTTAGGTTGTGTGATGCAAGTTGTACCTGCAAGTCATCCTAAATGGTTCCTTCTTGTAAAGTACAAGAGGGATACATGTTCGGAGATAATCTTTTTTGTAACCGGTTGCATATTTTCTTGCGTTCTAGAGAGAATCGGCATTGTAAACGCTCGTGTATCTCTTTGTTTCTCTCTCTCTAATAATGTGATATTCCTTTGTGTCTATTTCTCTCATCACGTTGTAGATATACAACCGAGCCGCAATGACAAACCATTCCCCCCCCCCCCTGTTTGTGGGATGACGAGGCTCTTTACGTGTCTAACAAATTAACAGGTGCACACGTATGAAGTAAGCATCATTTCAGATGTATTAAAAGCCCTCAATTGCCATACCATTCCTCTATCACATAAAGGCAAGTTGAATAACCTCAGACACTTTATCTCCATTAGCAGAAGCAGATTATTGTACATGAAGCTCTGTTGGGCAAGTACATAGTTTCCCTCCCGAGGTTAACTTTTTTTTTTCTTTTTTTTTATTAAGGAAACTATGATTTGGCTTTCCTGCAAAAAATATTTCTCTTTTAACTGCTGAGCATGAAAATACATAAATAATGAGGATGCAGTTGAAGATTGAATGAAATATAACATCAAAGACGCTTTCGAGAGTGATACAAACTTTGTGCAAACAGGTGTCTGACACATGACATGAGGCGAGAGATAAGCACAAGGTGCGAGAGCATAAATCATCAAACGTCACTTCTTAATTGCTTCCTTTGATCACTTACAAAGGCTAAGAAAAGGAATACATATATAGATGGTTAAATCGACTTGGTTGTCAAGTATTCTAAGTCCTATTTTACAGCGTTCTCACAAATGAAACACTATAACATTACACCTAAAGAACAATCTCTCAGCAGCTTTTTCCATCCTCGGATGATTCGAAGCAACCAAGACGGCTTGAATTCCCGGTTTTCTTCCATTCGATGATCCAACTGCATTTCCATCACAGCCAATGCAGAATCCATTAGTTGAAATCCTTCGTGGAGCAGAAAGGTTAACAATTTCAATTTTCTATTCCCCAACTTCTTCATGAAAATTTATGTCACCAAATAAACTGGCCCATAAGTTTTTCCAACTTGAGGGCTGCCATTCTTGTCAAGGCACATATAAGGCATTGCATTGTCTTCCCTCTTTGTGGGGTTGAAGAGACTGGCAATAGGCCCCGACATTGGACCCCGGTGCTTACCATCCGTAGCCTTGCCGGTGCCATACACCGGACCGGAAACATTAGTCCGCTTCGCATTAGAAATATGAGATACGGTTGCTGGTTTTGTAGTAGTTTTGTTCAGTTTCTCTCCTTTCAACCACGGAAATAGAAACTTTTTCCATGATTTCTTCTTCTTCTTCTCTTGTCCCAATCTTCTCTCTGCACCTTCTTCTGATGGTGCCTGGAAGTCTCCTTCTACTACATTGTGTTTGGCTTCTTCCAAAAACTGATTGAATTAAGAATTAATTAAATCCAGATGAAATTAGTAAACAGAATATTTTTTACATTGAATACAAAACTGTTCTCCAGCAAGAAAGTGACACACTTTAGATTTCAAATCAAACCCTGTACACCACAATAGCTAAAACAACAGTAGTTTTTACATTCATGTCCTTAAAAGGTGAATGCCCAAAATATCAATATTACGAGACTCGACGCTCCAACGCTAACCAGTTAATAACCTAACCTGATAAAAGTCGGTATGAGGATCGAATCCATTGCTGTGATCATGATCCATCTCATATTTTGGATGCGTAGGAGATTTCTTCATGCTTGTCTAAATAAAATGAAAAACAAAAAGATAGTTAGAAAACGTTTACTCCTGCAGCCGAGGCCTTGGGTTGGAATTCCTCTTCCGCGAATATCGCTTTGCTTAGAAAAAAAAAAAGATTTATAAAGACAAGAAAATGAAATGAAATTCTCAACTCTTTTGCTACCTTTCACAGTTGAAGAAGAGCAATCAATCAAGCAGAAAGCTCTGAAACTACATTGAAGTGGTCCATTTCTACTAACAAGCATTGATCAAAAAAGGCAAAATCCAACCACCCTTTTACAGGAAAACCCACATCAATATATTCTGGTTTAAAAAAAACCCCGAAAATTTTGAACTTCTGAAATGGTGGTTGAAATGGCAGTGTTCAGATATGAGAAGGCAGCACAGAAAGCATTGATCAAAAGATGCTTAAAACGGCTCAATTGATAAGTCAAAACGCATCAAACGGATAATCACTTTAAAGGCAAAGTTTCAGCTGGCAAACCCTAATTAGTGTTAACCACTGTTTTTTTTTTGTCGAAGTGTTAACCACTGTTTAATGACCCTTTTTTTTTTTTTTTTTTTTTTGAAAAAAAATGATTAATTGGTGGTTTTGTCACGACAGTCTACCTTTTCGGGGATCGGAAAAATTTACAGAGTCATTTTAACCTTCTCTGATCACCATCATGTGATTCATTACAATGCTCCTAATGGTCCCATGTCATCGTATAATTAAGAGTGATGCCATAAAGACTAAATTTGTACTTAATGATGATGTTGTTGATGATTAAATTATTATTAATCATTGATTAATGTGTTTACTAAAATTTATTCTCTATAACATATCGTGTAAATAATTAATCAACTCTCAACCCCGCAAGTGGTACTATAGTCCTAGTTTGGTTTTCGCCTTTAGACCTGGCTTTTCTGCCCTCCGAGTTCTCATACACTCTCATCTCCTCCTATTTGTGCGGTCACGGTTAAGCCACGTCAACATTTTATATCACTATTACTTTTTGTCTTATTATCTCTATAAAAAAATCAATATAAAATGTTGAAATGACATAACTGTGACCGCACAAAATAGAAAGGAATGGTAGTGTAGGGAATTAGAAGGGCAAAGAAGCCACCGGGCCCTTCGCCTTCCGCTACAACTAATGGTGTCCTGAGTTATTTTATTTTATTTTTATTTATTTATTTTTTAAACAATGTCCTAAATTCAAACTCACTCATTTTTCGTTTTAATTGTTTAAATTAAAGGAGTAACACTGCCTATAATTAAAAAATTAAAAAATAATTAAAAATAATGAACCAGACCTTTTTGTCATGGGGACTGAGTCGTGATTCATGCACAATGCCCGACGAACGCGGAGCAGGTTTCGTGGGGTTTGAGGATTTATTTGGGCAAAAGTTTTAGGAGGGAAAAGGTAAATTCTTGCAGCAAGGAGCTTCAGTTCTGCTTGCCCACAGACAGAACATAAACAACTAAGAAATAAGGGACTTTTTTCAACTTAGTATCCAACTTACTATATATTTATTATTCTTGCAAATAGAGTAGAGTGAGATCGAGTGTAACGGGTCAAATGACAGTTTATCGTATTTTTAATGATGCTTCAAAGCCATTGATGTAGTGCCCCCTACAAAATTTTTCTTCCTCCTCCTTTTATGAGGTGGTTTTTGTACTTTTCAATTGATTATTTGTAACATCTTTCATTAAACGGGGGAATTAAGTTAATATTAAGTTATAGTGATATTTCATTTCATTTTTAAGCAAAATATTTTAGGTTCGATTTTCGTGAATGACGAATTTAACATTAAATTATTATAGTTGACTGATTGTGTGGCTGAGTCAATATCTCTGAACGTTTTTTTAACGTTTATGCAATCAAAGTAACAAGTTCTTTGGTATATGTCATACTCGTGGATTGTTGTAATTCTTTTGTTTTACACTACTAAACTTTAGTTCAGTTGCTAAAACCGAGAACATGGAAAAGTGAAAAGAAAAGGCTAGAAAATAAATGGCCATGTCCACTAGTCTCCCCCATACCTTTTCTTCCAAGTTCCCATTTTTACTTTGTTCTTCTGCAACCTTATACCCCGTTCGGACCCAAATATACTTAACGGCATGCTCAAAATCTGAGAAGCTTCATCCTGGCCAAAGCAACGTTCAACCACACTCCTTCTCCACGTACCAGTATTAGTATCAATTAAATCCACTACCTTTTCCGGCATGGGCTTAAACGTTCATGGAGTTGACAGCCACGTGTCTTGTTTAATTCTCACACTTTTTCCATTCCCAACACGACTTGGAACTTTCCGCCATTGCAAAATGCCCTTCCATCCCCATGATGTTCAACGACCCTAGGAGCATCCATGAACGAAGAATTCGGAGAATATTTGGCTTTCAAAATTTGGGCAAGAAGAGACTCCGGTTCACCAAGAATTTGCCAACCAATTTTTGCCAACATCGTAAGGTTAAAAGAAAACTTGCGATCATGCTCTCAATTTCTTTAGCCAAATTCACTGGGAGCTTGAAGTAGGACATTGCATAGTTTGCAAGTGCCGAAGCCACACTTTTAATAAGGACTTGTTTCCACGCTTGGGATAAAAATTGCTCAACCCACCCTTAAATTGATCCTCCACCCTATTACGAACCTTTTGAAACACCAACTTTTTCGATGCATCAAAGTCTGCCTTTAGGCCTAAATACTTACCAAACCCCTGTTGATACTTAATATTCATCATTGCCATCATCTTCTCTTTAATATGTTGAGGTCATTTAGGGCTCCTCCAAGTTAATTGATTGCCCTGATCCACACGCATATCATTAACATTACTTGCCTCCTCTGTTGCACAGCAAAACAAAACTGAGTCATCCGCAAAAAGAAGGTGAGATATAGGAGTAGCATTCTCCGCAACCACAATTCCATGAAGAAAAAAAAGTATGAATTAAGGCTGATCTAATTCGAGAATAATTTGATGCAACTTAATACAACATACATATTAGTTGTGTAACAATAATAAATAATTGCGTAAAAAAAAGAGTAAATTGTAGCTTTGACCCCTTAACTTTAAGTCAATTGTAGCTTTGGTTCCTGAACTAAAATTCCATTAGACTTCATATTTCTAAAATTCCATTAGACTTAATAAATATGAAGCATCAGTCCTTTTGTTCTAACACCGTAAAATTTTCCGTTTGAGGTGCTTACATGGCTGGCAAATGGGGCCCACAAGTACAGTAATATGGTTCTCAAAACCCAGAACAAATAGATCCAAATACGTTTTAATGCTGATCCAATCCAAATCCGATTCATTTTCCAAATCTACTTATCGGTAAACCAAAATCCGAGCTACAAACTTGTGTGAGTGCGCATGAATGAGAGTAGCAACCAAAAGACCGAACCGAAACTCCACTGAACTGAAGTTGAAATAACATCACAATCATGTCATGTTTGAACACTGGGAGGCAAACAAGGACCAAACATTGACATAGAAGGAAAAACATCAGCCAACACATTCAACTGACCTTAAGTATCAACCTCCTATACAAAATTATATTAGATACAGAGATAAAACCCTAAAACGAGTACTTTAAACAAGTCCCTCGACTCGCAACAGCTTTTATGTCCACGTACCCCAATAAATTTTCTACTCGGGATGTAAGATGTTAAAGTTGAAGTAGCGGCAGCGCCATTACAACACCAAAGACCGAAATGAGCAAAACCATCATCCACGTTGGGACTGACTGCCTTTTCTTATTCCCCGCCTCCTTTAAGGCATCCACTCTTTTCATACCTCCTGTTGAATCATCAACCTTTTTCAACAAGGGCCTCGAGTTTTCTTGAGATGGATTGGACGACACCTGCTCTGGAGTAAGCTGCTGCTGGTTATACTTCTCCACATACTCGGGAAAGATTTTCTGGAATGTCACACTGTTTCAACAGAAAATTGTCAGACAGTACACTAAAGATTGAAAGAGAATCAGATACAAGCGGGGTGAAACACAAGGGTTCCATGATCAGCAACACCCTTGGTGGTTCTGAACAATGTTCTTTACTATGAAAAAAAAATCTGATGAGGTCTACTTGGGACGATCTATACATTGTACACAAACACTAGTTGTCTGAGCCAACTGATTTGACACCTAGTATTCTCAACTCACCTAATTCAAGCAAATTTTGAACAGAAGTACAAACAACACAATTGGCAAGTGGCATTAACCAATGCAAATGCAGATGGATATAAAACAGGCATGGGCCACTCAACCACAAATATATTCGAACGTTATTTTACTTTAGCCCTCAGTGTGGCTTAAATAATCTGAAAATAGAGAATATAAAACAAGCTGTAGCTGATCCAGTGAACTTACTTCTTAGAGTTAAATGCAAGAGAAGCTTTTGCCAGACGTTTCTTCTCAGCAACAGTAGTGTTCACACTGCCAGTAGTAGGACTGGTGTCCATCTGCGTGAAAAAAGGATATATCGAAGGATTAGAGATGCTTTAAAAATAACAAAATGATGTGACATTTCCAACCAAAGTAACTATTAAATCTAAGAAAATTGGATTTTAAAATAATTAAATAAACCATGTTCAACATAAAATGATTTGCTTGAACTACTGAATACAGCAGGAAGGCCATAAATTAGCACATTCATTTTACTAATGATACGGCTACCTGTACTTCCAAACAAGTTAAGATTCTACTAGGATAGCATCAATAAGTTAGTACAACTTTCATTAAGCAACTTATTCATTAGGAGAATCTGATGGCACATTAAAAACAAAGTTCCCGTTACCCCACATAAAAAAAAAAAAAAAACGAAAAGGAACAAGAAGAAGAAGGCGAAAAATAAATTAGCATGTCAAAGAGCCATAAGGGACTCACCATAAATGAAAGAAGCCCTGTGAGTATGCTGCATATTTGAAGAATGGATGTTAGTGAAATTACAACTTACCACAAGTATTATATATGTAATTGCGAATTGCTAACAAAGAGAAAGCGTACAAAAACATGTAACATAACAAAACAAGCTTCTAATAAACCCAGATGTGTCTAACCTTGACACGGACCACATTGGATTCCAACTTTCAGGATGAACTGCAAATGTACCACATGAAGTCCCATTACTAGAAACACATAAAAAATATTCTCTTCTAAAAGAACCACACAAAACTTACAATCACTCATAGATAAACAAATTTTCTTTTGAGTCATGAATCTTCCATTTGGGGTAGTCATGCTGCAGACAGCAAGGAAAGCGTAAAACGCAATTAGAATCAACAATATAAACTTATAAAGTAAACAACTGCAGGACGAAATATGTCACAAATATTCACAAATAACATTTCTGGAGAAGTTTGGCATCCAAAAAGTAGATACCTGATTCCTGGCGGTTTAAATGGGTACTCTGGAGGAAACTTGATCTTTCCATAGTAATATCCACCTATAACGAGTAGAGAAAATTCAAAAAATACGCAAGCATTGATATCATAAATTATTTATGCTAAGAACCCAAAACAACATATCAAAATACAATGGCAGTGGGGAGTTAAAGACAAACCTGCAAAAGGTGTTCCTTCACTTCCCTCCAAAACGTAGTCTGAAGCATCAGAAATAAGCAATAAGCATTAAAATCCTGAACTAAAAAGAAACAAGTTACACTATCATATAGATACCCTACCAACGCAGGTAGAAATACTATAGAAGCAAAGGATTATGGAAAGGAGTTAATTAGACAGCAAACAGGCTTTCCATGTTTCACTTAGCATTCTGCACTTCCGGAAATTACAACACGCCTATGAGTATGGTGGTACATTAACCTCTCATGGCGGTAGTCACTCATGAACTTGCCATAACCAATAAAAAGATAAAATACCCAAAAGTATGAAAACTGCGTAAATAAACTTACGCCATTCAAGAATATCGTTTGGGTGAGGACGAGCCACAATATGAGAAACTGGTTCCTACACATCCGAAAATAAAACTTTTAACAGCACCCAGAGTAAAATAATAAAGTTCCAAGATAGCAAAAAGGAGACATCATTTCTTTAACTAATGCACGTATATTTGTTACAGTTATCAAATTTAGCAAAAAAAACAACATTAATCAATCTGTTCAATAATGCAACAAAACATGGAGAGAAGCCAAAACCCTTAACACAATACGATCCAGAAACTAACCATATACTGACATTGCAGTGAAACATCAAAATTTATACCCCGGTCAAAAAAAAGCTAGATAAAACCACAAAGAACATATGAAAGAGAACAGAAGATAAAATTCAGTGCAATGAACAGAATACAAATGAAAGCTGAAAACAAGTTCAGATGAACAAAAGAAGTTGTACCTTGCAGAGTGCTCTATATTCTTTCTGGAGGCGCTTGATACATGATTTCTCCGCCATCTCACGGAAAACGTAATAACTAAAGCACTATTCAGTACTTAGCTCCTTTGGTTCCAAATAATTAGTACCAGTCCTCTGATAAAATAAAAGAAAGTAACACAGATAGTTAGATTCTTGTAAAATAATCAAACACTACATATTAAACTAACAATGTATTATATTAGAACAATTCCCAGAAAGAAAAACACATTAAAAATTACTGAATCAGTTAAATAAACAAGTCTGTTAATTCAATTTCAAGATTCATTTCCAATTTAGGGTTTTAAACAAAAATCCCAACAAAAAATTCGCCAACTTCAATTGCAATTTCACCCTCTACTAGTCAAATTACACGAACAACGAACCTAACCCTAATTTCAACTGCCAAAACTTCAAACCTTCAAATTAAATCAAACAAAAAATTATGCGTTTAAAATTCGAAAAATCGAAAATTACATACTAAAAAGAAAAAGAAAAATAAACAGCATAATTGAAGAACACAGATCGGAATCAGAAGGGACCAAAATTTGGGGCAAACCTGAGGAGATCGGCGATTGGGGGATAAGCAGGAGACCTCGATCGCACGTCCAATGACAATTGCTGCTTGAGATTTTACGAATTGCAGCTGAGAGAAGCCGACCTACGACGTCGTATCCAGCGGTTTCCCAGTTAAAATGGTGTTTTTCGAAGTCCTTGTTTGTTGAGTCTGTCCCCGCAGTGACAACTCCTACCCTTTGATAGGCTATATATATATAGCATAGGGACCACAACTCTTCCGATCAAGATCAAATGACTACTATATCCCGGATCCTCCCTACAGCGAATGAGGTCGGTTGGTTGCTTTATAAGGGTATTTTTGTAAATGAATGTGATGCGTGCGATTTTTTTGATTGGGTTTTTCATTTTTTTTGGTGATTTTTTATTTTTTGTTAAAGAAACTACAGTTCGATGGAATTTAACAGTTGGTATGTTTACGCAAATTTTAATGTTATATTGTTACGTAATATTATAATGGTCTTTTATAATGCATTAATAATGTTATAACAAAAGTACGTCACTATATTGGAACTAGCCACAAAAATTCAATATGTTATCACTATCATTTATATGAATCAAACATGAGAGACATTTGTTAATGACAAGTTTATTCAAGACGAACTAGGAGACATGTTTATTTAATACGAACTAGGAGAATGACACATGTGATGCATATGGTGGGGTTAAAATTAGGGGTGGGCAAACGGGTCCTGGACCCGCGGGTCGGGACGGGTCCAAGCGGATCGGGGCGGGTACGGGGCGGGTCTAAATATTTTGGAGAAGAAATGGGGCGGGGCGGGGCAGGGTGGAGGAAATGACGGGGCGGGGCAGGTCTAAAAATCAGGAAAAACGGGGGCTCGGCCCAAACCGTTTCTACCGTTGGATTATTGGATTGGATTTAATCACACCTCCACTTCACCGTTTGATTGGATCTTTTCTGAGTCAGACTTCTCTCTTGTCTCTCCCATTCATTCACGAAAGCCATCACAATTCACCGACTCAACACGAAAGCCTTGAGATTGTCAAACAAAATTCATCACCATCTCATCTTCTTCCAATTCACTGTCTTCGATTCCCCCTGTCCGTCTTCCAACTCTTCAATCAAAATCAAAATTCATCACCATCTCATCTTCTTCCAAATTGAAATCGAGATTGTCGAACTCTACAGTCCCAAGCAAAGAGGATGAAGATCCTTAACATCAGCGCCTCGAGATTGTCAAACACCACCATCGTCAGCGCCAAGCAAATTGAAATCGACCACTATGCCCTTTGTTCTTAGTCTTCCAGTGTCTCATCTCAGATCTTAATTTTCTGCAAGATTTGGCATCTAGCCCATCTAGGTTTTCATTAATCTGCAGGTATGGTGGGAAATCTGAGATGGGTTTTTTTTTTTGAATTTGTTGTGGAGTTTAGACTTTCGAGCATCTGGGTTTTCATTGAAAATGCCCTTTGTTTTTTTTGTTTTTGTTTTTTGTTTTTTGTTTTTTGTTTTTTGTTTTTTGTTGTGGGTTCTAAGAGAATTTGGGTTTTCATTGAACATACCCTTTGTATTTTATGAATTCGTTTGTTCTAAGAGCAGTTCGGCTTGAGCCATCTTGATTTTTTAATTAGTGGATAAAACCATTGGGTTTCTTGGCATGGATTATCGTAGTGGATGCTTCATTGTTGTGGATGTACTGTTGGTCTTCAGTACTTTTAGCTTTGAATTGTTTGATTACGGTTGTAATTGTCAAGCCATCGAGCGCTTGATAAATGTTATGTTGCAGATTCAAAACCATGGACGAACAAATTGTTTGATGGCAGCTAGAAATGCATCGTCTCCTCTGATTTTAAAGCCATTGCTGATCCGCCACCGACGAGTATGCAACGTTTGAAGGTTACCCTTAGGACCCGTGGGGACCCGTAGGAATCGGCCCGTTTTAAAAGGGCTGGGTTAGGTCCGGATCCTATTTTGAAAAATCCAAAACCCGCCCCGCCCCGCCCCGTTTTATTTACAAACGGGTCCGGTCCGGTTCCTTTAATTTTGGGCCCGGCCCGGCCCGTGCCCACCCCTAGTTAAAATGGAGTTAACTTAAAGGTATGGTTTGTTTCAAAAAATGTAAAGGTGTGGAACATGAAAAACGCATAGTGTGTTATTTAGTATATTGCCCTTAAAATTCAATTATATTGTATTATTTGTTGCAGTTATATTTAGAATATGAATGTGATTGTGTAAATCCTAGTGTATCTCGGGACATATTTGAATAGTCCCTTTAGTATTTATTATTCTATTAGAGTTGTAATTCTATAAGGGTAAAGATTTAACATATCGTACTACTATAAATAAAGGCACAATCAGGTGATACAACACGCACCTTATAATTAAAATCTCTCTTTTCTCAATTACTGTCAGCCCTCTCCCTCTCTAGTCCTAAATACAGTTCAATCAAATAGGCTTACAATACGTTATCAATATACTCTTGCCAGAAGTTAAGGAACTGAAGGATCCTAGGAGGAGGTTTTTTCCCACAAAATTCAAAGGCTTTTATTTATTTTCTTCTGCTAATCAGGTACGCTTAAAATAAAGTAAGATATTTGAAACGTCAATGAAGCATGAAAACATTCCTCATGATTCATGAACCCCTATATTTATATTTTCCTTATATATATATATATATATATATATATATATATATATATATATATATATATATATCTTCTATACATATATAAAGCCAATGAAAAAGGTGAATAGTGATTTTAATGTCACCAACAACAAAAATATTTGGACAAAAATGCTCCCAAGACAAAAAACTTCAAAGGCATCCCAAAACAATGCAACAAATAAGGCAGGAGCATTTTTGTCATTTTAACAGTATTTTTTTAATAATTAATTTTTTTTTGTGGTTTGTTTTTTTTTTTTATTTTGAAAAAAAAAAATTAGTGTCTCACAATAGGCTAGCAATAATGTGATTCAATTGCTTTATTTTTAAACACGTTCAAAACATCTTAAGAGGCGTGTAATGTCGGTTATAAAAAAGGTCATTCGCATGCGGATAATAATGTGATTAAATTAGTTGTCAAATGATATATTTTTTTTAACAAATGATATTATTTACACTAAGGGAGATGGGTGAGTGTAAGATCCCACATCGTCCAGAGGAGTGATCATTAATGTATATTCTCATCCCTACCTAGCACGAGGCATTTTGGGAGCTCACTGGCTTCGGGTTCCGTAGGAACTCCGAAGTTAAGCAAGAAGGAGGCCAGAGCACTCCCAGGATGGGTAATCCACTGGGAAGTTGCTCGTGAGTTCCCAAAAACAAAACCATGAAGGCGTAGTCGGGGCCCAAAGTGGACAATATCGTGCTATGGTGGTGAAGTGGTCCCGGGATGTGGTGGACCCGGGCGGGGATGTGACAGTGGACTTAACCTCATAATGGGCTAACAATAATGTGATTCAATCAATTGTTTATTAAATATTTTTATTTTATATTTTAAACACGTTCAAAACTTCTTAAGAGGTATGTAATGCCGGTTATAAAAAAAGTCTTTCGCACGTGGATAATAATGTGATTAAAATAGTTGTCAAATGATTGTTTTTTTTTAACAAATGATATTATCTACATTAAGGGGAATGAGGTGGGTTTAGCTTCACAATGGGCTAGCAATAATGTAATTCAATCAGTTGTTTATTAAATATTATTTTCTTTATTATTAATGTAAATTCTATAGAGACCGATTTTATTATGTGAATTCAGCTATTTTAATTGGTTTATGAGGGGTTTCTTCTAGCATGATCTAAGATTATTCATTTGCTTCAAATATTTGACTTTTCTTTTGTAAATTTACACATATAAATACATTTAAAACGTGTAAGTCGCGTGTACCACGCCGTGACTAAAAAAAATGCCTTCGTCATTTTAATTGTTTTTTTGTGTGTTTTTTTTTAATTAATACCTCACAATAGGCTAGCAATAATGTGATTCAATTTCTCTATTTTAAAATGCGTTGAAAACATCGTAAGAGGCGTGTAATGCCAGTTATAAAAAAGGTCTTTCGTACACAGATAATAATGTGATTAAATTAGTTGTCAAATGATTATTTTTTTAACAAACAATATTATCTACACTAAGGGGAGAAGGGTGGGCTTAATCTCACAATGGGCTAGCAATAATAGTGATTTTGATGTCACCAAGCTTCAACAAAAATATTTGGACAAAAATTGACACACTCCGACTGAGATCAAGGCATGCTGGCTATTACGTGAGAGTGACGTAGCCATGTGCACAGTGCGGAAACAATAATGATAAGAAATATACGAATAATTAAAAACCAAATTACTAGAGTGCACTAATAAATAAGAAGTGATAGGAGTTAGTTACAACAGTAAACACTCCTACTCAGAGCATAAGTCTAGGTGCAGTCCAGTAGGATAAGTATTAGTTATACAGTACCAGGAATGTCCTACTATTATTTAGATAGGTCAGAACTGCCGACGTCCTCAAGCCACCAACAACAAGCTTACTTAAAACCTGGAGGGGCGCAAAACAGAAAACGTGAGTGGGCAAAAACAAATGTTTTACAAAATCATTTCATTTATCAACATAACTAACTCCTCGCTGTAAAACATGTATAATTTTTTCCCAGAATCAAGACATAAGCATATACATACATACATACATATATATATATATATATGAAATCATATCAATTCAATTCATGATACACATAATCATTTTCATATGTATGTCATGCCAAGATATAATAGAGTAAACAATGACCTATACGGCAACATACTGCACAAGAGTCAGAACCAAACAAACAGGTCTATACGACAATAATGGGTGTAATACAATCATGCTCAATTCTACTCTCACATAATAGCTAGGCGATAAATCGCTAGTCACCTATGAGTCGAACCATAAATAAGGTTTGTACGACAAGACTGTGCACCTAAATTGGATCCAATATGAGCATATGGTGCGGGTGGTGACATAATAAACAAGCATGTGCCATATCTATGGCTAAATCACAATCACCCTAAGTGCAGTTTTATGAGCTCAACATTATTCAATCACATATCACATCATCGATGATTCATATAACCAAACATAACCAAACATAACTTACCTGGGCTTACCTGAGCGTCCACAACACCACAATTATATATATAAATCATCACATACCAATTCATGTATGAATTATAAACTTATATGCATGGCATTATGGCATAATATCATTTAAACACATATTTCTGGGAAAAATATCAAGTATATAATATATACTGAAAACCAAAAGCCCACTCACTGATAAGTCGAAGGGTCGTAGCCCTCGAGTCACCCTTGGATACGCTCGTCCTCGGGACAAGTCTCACCTATATGCGAATTAACTATAAAAACGTTATTTTAAAGCACATAGGCAAAACTAGCTAATAACTTATCATACATAGCTCAAAATGGGTATATGAATATACCACAGTGACCTACACAACCTCAGGATCATCCCCAAATTTTTAGATAAATTTTTGGAAGCCTCACGCGCCCCCACGCGCCGACAATGGCACGGCTAGACGCTCCCCCACGCGCGGCCATGTGTCAGGCACACTGATGGCGTCAGTTAATGCCGTCAGGAATATTCCATTTAATCCTAACGGTAAACGTCCAAACTAACTGACGGCGTCAGCATATTCTGTCCAAACTGACAGAATATTCTGTCTTCGTCTCCAACGAGTCGCCGGTCGCCGGAAAACTGGGTAAAACTTCAAAACCTTTGTTCTCACTCGATTCTTCACCAAAACTTATGAAATTTGAACCATTGGAAAGCTAACAACATGTAGAATCACGTTATACCATTTTTAAGCCTTGAAATCCACTAGAATTTACCTGAGGAAGCTCGATAATCCGATGAACTTTGAAAAACTTCGATCTCGACCCTCCGACGTCCAAACTCTTCCAATGAACCACCCTGAGCTTCTTTAGGACCTCATAAAGCTCCCTATGAGCTTCAAGTTCCCTGAAACAAGTAGTTTTACGTCCATGTGAACAGTGCATAAAACTTTGTTTCGTGGGTTCTCGAGGTATCAAAAGTATCCTTACCTGAAATGGATATCAATCAACTCATAGCACCACGAGGAACACAATGGTGCACTCAAAACCTTCGATCTGCGAAGTTTGGGGTGTTCTTGCCCTTGTCCGTACTTATAGCTAGGAGAGAGAGACTGAAACCGAGAGAGAGAGAGTACGGGAGAGAAGAGAGAGAAAGGGTAGGGATGTGTGTGTGGTCCCAAAATGCACACCAATCACAACTAAGAGAACACTTAGTTCTAATTGGATCCACTAAAAGAGGAATATAACTAATTGGTCCAAAATCTTAAGTTTAAACCACAACATCCCATAATAATTCTCAACGTCCAAGGATATTTAGGTAATTTCACACCGTCGATAACATAATTAACGTACATCTCCGGGACGGGCTGTGACAAAAATGCCCCCAAGACAAAAAACTGTAAAGGCATCCCAAAATAATGCATCAAATAAGGCAGGGGCCTTTTCATCATTTTAACAGTATTTTTTAAATAATTAATTTTATGCTTGTTTAAAAAAAAAAAATTTAGTACCTCACAATCGTTGTTCTAAAAATCCTTGCCTACACCCCGACTAGGCGCTAGACGGCTGGTCACCGCCACGATTAATGCCTAGGCGTTTGAAAATTAAGAAAGGGCGCCTAGACTTGCTGAGGTGCCAGCCTAGACCGCCTAAGCACCCGTCTAGCCCGCCCAGACGCGCCTAGGCACCTGCCTAAGTTGTGACTCACATAGATAGAAAATAAATAAATTTCATTTTGCATATTATTTTTTTCAATAAATTGTAAGAGACTTGTTGAATACTTAAATGAACACACATTATATGTTTGTTCCCCATATTTTCATTATGTTCCAATACTTCATAATATATATGTCATTCTATTTTGTAGTTTATATATATTTTAAGTACAAACAAACACTTATTTACGCAAAATATAATAAATTTACTTAAATCCACCTAGTCCACCTAGACCCCCGCCTAGGCGCTTAGGCGCTAGACCCCAGCTTGCTGCCTGATTAGTGCGTAACGTCTTTTAGAACACAATAGGCTAGCAATAATGTGATTCAATTTCTCTATTTTTAAACATGTTCAAAACATCTTAAGAGGCGTGCAATGATAGTTATAAAAAAGGTCTTTCGCACGCGGATAATAATATGATTAAATTAGTTGTCAAATGATTGTTACAAAGGTGAATAGTGCTTTTGGTGTCACCAAGCTTCAAAAAATATTTGGACAAAAATGCCCCCAAGACAAAAAACTTCAAAGGCATCCCAAAATAATGTATTAAATAAGACAGAGACATTTTCATAATTTTAATAGTGTTTTTTTAATAATTAATTTTTTTGTGCTTTAAAAAAAAAATAGTACATCATAATAGGCTAGCAATAATGTGATTCAATTTTTCTATTTTAAGCACGTTTAAAACATCTTAAGAGGCGTGTAATGCCAGTTATAAAAAAAAAGGTATTTCGCACGTGAATAATAATATGATTAAATTAGTTGTCAAATGATTTTTTTTTAACAAATGATATTATCTACACTAAGGGAGAGAGGGTGAGCTTAACCTCACAATGAGCTAGCAATAATGTGATTCAATCAGTTGTTTATTAAATATTATTTTCTGTGATTAAATTAGTTATCAAATGATTGTTTTTATTTTATTTTTAACAAATGATATTATCTATAATAAGGAGGAAGGGGTGAGCTTAGTCTCACAATGGGCTAACAATAATGTGATTCTATCAATTGCTTATTAAATATTATTTTCTCTATTCTTAACGTAAATTCTATAGAGACTGATTTTATTATGTGAATTCAACTGCTTTAATTAGTTTATTCTTCTGATTATTCATTTACTTCAAATATTTGACTTTCCTTTTGTCAATTTACGCATATAAATACATTTAAAACGTGTAAGTCATGCGTAGCACGCCGTGATCCAAAAAATGTCTTCTGCACGCGCGTGAGCGTGTGCATGAAGGCTAGTATGTATGTATGTATGTGTGTGTGTGTGTGTGTGTGTGTGTATACATACACATATACTTTTCATGCATTACGCAATTATTTTTTTTCTATGTGGAATTTGTGAGTCAAAGCATATAAATAAATTAGAAGCAACTTAGGGTTCTTAAAACCCTAGAAAAGTCGAAAAAAAGAAAAATCTAGGAACTATGCAGCATGGCTGCTGCTCGCCACCGCTAGGCACCATCGCCAACCACTGTAGCTGGCCTGCAGCCCATCCATGTGGAGCAAACATGGGAACGTCGTCGTTTGAAGCCCTAGACCACACGACAACAGCTCTTTGGGCTTTGCTACTCAAGCCAAACAACCCAGGCCCTAGGCCTCATAGGGTAATCACGGACCTAAAGCCTCTAGCCAAACTGAGAAGGCCTGAATGCTTTCTTAGCCTTGTCTTGCTCGTTCCTGGCTCAACTTCATCAACCTAGAGCTGCTAGGCTTTTCATGTCCCATGCTCAGGCCTACTTGCAGCAGCTTGTTGTTGCTAGGCAGAAGCTTATGCTTCTAGGCTTCACTTTCCCTAACCCAAAAAAGTAGACCCCAGCCTTGGTTGGGCTTCCCTACACCAACTCGCAGGCCAGTACATGATGGGCCTACACCTATGCCCTGTTTTTTGCCCAAAACAGTAGCACTTCCTGTTGGACTTACACATACCATATAGCCCAGAGGCTTGCCCACTGGCCTGTAGCCGTGCTGCAAGGCCTATCCTCGCACCGCCGTCAACCTTTTTTTTTTTTTTGTGCTAGGTCGCGTTCTCTTTTTCAACCCAATGTCAATTTCTGGCATTCCCGCATTATAAGTCATACCCAAATATTATTTGGGGTACTTTGGCCTATCACCAATTGAAGCTAATATGACCCGTCTGTCATTATTTTGCTTCCACACCCCCGTTTGGTCCCGATCTATTGAATTAATTAAAAGTGACTCGCAGTTCATTAATCTGATAATTAATCCAAAATTATTGACTTGAAGATCACTTTTGGACATTAACGATTCAATAATTTATTTTTCTACTTTGAACCATTGACATCATTTCATAGTCTAGAAGTTCTCACACTTGAGTTCCCTAAGCAACTCAAATCCACTACACTTAAAATCAGCATATTGCATTCTGTGTTCTTGCATGAACATCTCCTTTATGAACTAATCGTTCATAAAACTAAATTGAACTTGTAATTTCATATTTAGTGCCTTTGAAACCCGAAGTTTCATTCAAAACTTACCACATGAAACCTGTAGCTTTCATGCTTAAATTAAACCAATACATGTCTACAGAACCCAAATGTTCTACGATGTATGTCTATGGATTACCATATGACTAACTACGTTTTGTTGTACCCTCCGTTTTAGGGATATGTCGAACTTGAACAAGCTTGATTTAACCGCTTTGGAAGTATTTGAAAGAAACTACATGAAATGGGTTCAAGACGTGAAACTCTACCTTACTGCAAAGGGTACTAGAGCCACCATTGAGGAACCTACCTACGACAACCCGTCTACGAAACTGAGAGAGCTATTGCAATGAACTTCATTCGAAGACACATCAATGATGCACTGCAGACTGAGTACCTTGTTGAGGAGGATCTACGCACCCTCTGGCTTGCTCTGGCTGATCGTTTTAATCACCAGAAAGGCATTTACTTGCATGAAGCATGACTAGCAGCATTTACGCTTCCAAGAATTGAAGTTCGTGAATGAATACAACTCTGAAGTTTGTAGAATCCGATCATTGTTTAAGTTCTGTAAAGATGGCTTAACAGATGCAAATCTCCTAGAGAAGACCTATTCGACCTTCCATGCCACCAATATTGTCCTGCAACAATAATATAGGGCACAAAAGTTCACCAAATTTTCGAATTTGATTTCTGTTTTATTTCTCACTAAAAAGCAGAACTAGCTTTTGATGAGAAATCATCAAGCTCGACCCACTGGCTCGAACACTTCGCTTGAAGCACATGCGACCAATTCCAGCAGCCACAGATGACGTCGTGGCTATGGTAATGGGTGACAAACCCACCCTCAGGCCCAAGGTCAACAAGATCCTCTCCGGATCCTTTTTTGGTGAGGATCCATAAATTGTGTCTGTTCATCGTACATCGTGTGGTAAGTTTTTGTCAGGTCCTGTTTGTATTTAATTTTAAATAAAAATATGGGTTCTTTAGATTTAAATCCTTGCAATTCTTAAACTCTAGACAAAAACCCACATATATTATAACTTCTAAATAAAACCCAAATTTTAAATATGATGTCATGTTGGATAAAAGATGTCCATGAATTTGAGTTTATTTACAAAATCATGCCACCAAATCTCTTATACGTTTCTTTTAGACATTTAATTTGTTTAATATATTTTTAATTTTGTGTGAACTCCTCCAATCCAAAACCTAATTAGATCAAATATATACGGACATATATTCTACATTTATGTATACTAATACCATAAAAAGAAGTAGGTAAATTAATTTTGTTACAAATTTAAAAAGTAGGCACATTAATTTTCAGTAATTATACAATAGGTAAATTATTTTCGTAAAATTTAACAATAGATATTGTTTTGAAAAAATTAATTTTCATAGTAGGTAAACTATTTTCTTGTAATTATACTGTAGGTATAAAATTAAACAATAGATATTGTTTTCATAAAATTAATTTTCATAGTAGGTGAATTATTTTCATAAAATTAAGCAATAGATATTGTTGAAAATAAACACTAAATTAGGTATATTCAAATTGAAATTTATTGTCAAAACTAAAAAAGTTTCCAAATTAATTCCTCCATCTAGAACCATATTTCATGGCTACAAGACCTCACCAAATTCAATGCACGTGATCAATTAAAACAAAATTACAAGAACTTTCCATACTTGCTTAGATGGGGGTATATTAGGGATCCAAAAATTATAAAAACAGACACACAAACTTAATTTGGTAAGTTGCTTAGTTGGATCCTAATCATTGGGTTTTATTCGGATAAATATTATATGATGGGCTAGAGGCTAGAAAAAATGAGTTTGGAGGGGGAAAGTTAAATTTTCAGTAAAAATATTTAAAATAATTTTTGACCGCTCGATGTACAATGAACGGATATAATTTACAGATCTCCGAGAGCTTCATAAAGAGGATCCGAAAGGTGCCAGCTTTGCATGGTTTATGAACTATGCTTTTATAAGTGTCAACCATGCATAGCTCAAGAAGGTGCAGATTGAGACGCTTCAATCCCACAGCTGTGTGTATGCCACCTACTACCAACTGCTACACTCTCTAGTCAGCTTCTACCATATTGTTTAAACACTTCAGATCCAACACTGTCCTAATTCTAGTACCACTGCCTTATCACTATTAACATAATAACCACTCTTTTGGCTTCCCAAAACACAATTAATATTACTATCAATATCAAAATCATGTGCCTCATCACATGACCCCAATTACCAAAAACAAATACATCATCTTTTTTCAACAAAATCTGCAGCATTCATCAGTCAAAGTTTGAGCACATGATCCCACTCGTATCAGATCCCAAATGAGAATTTTTTGAGAAACGATAAATACAAATTTTTTTATTTTTCTACATACTCATGTTCAATTATGTTTGTTATTTTTGTGTAATTTATTCAATTCAATAGTCAAAAATAAAAAAAGTGTGAGTGATAGGTTTTTTTTTTCAACTTTTTTTCCAAACAAAATTTGGTATAAATTAAACATTTGTTGTCCCATCTAATCATAAGCTTCTTCCAAAATATCCATCTTCACTTCACTCACTCTAAAAGTTATCAAAAATATGAAGAGTTGGTCTAGAATTCTGGCTGCTTTGGCTCTTGCAATTTCCATGGTATTTTCGACGTGGCCTAATGTTGCAACAGCAGAAGCACGTCCATTGGCTTCTGATTCGGCAGCTGCATCAGAAGCAGATTTTTCAACTTCATCACAAGGTCTTAAAGATTTGGAGGCAGACAAGAAGAAGAACCCTAATAAGCAAATTGGCTCAAGCTTTAGAAGGATTCCTCCAAGCACTCCAAATCCCACACAGAACAAGTAAAGTAAAACTACTTACTACTGCTTTCAGCGTTTTCATGCCTCTCTCTCTCTCTCTCTCTCTCTCTCTCTCTCTCCCCACTATTTGAAGATTTCCCGTAATTGACCTCAACTGCCATGTTTTTGTTGCCAGGTCTAAACCTCCGTGAGATTGTTGAAAGAGGGAGAGTACAGAAGAATAATAGTATGCAGCTAGCTTCCTTTTTTGTCATTCATTTCTAGACTACTTGAAATGCAAGTACAATTTTGCTACCTGAGGTTTTGTTAGCTCTAACTTTTGAGTGTAAATTTGTAGTCTGTTTTTAATGTATATATAGAATAAGAACTCTATATTTATGGTTACAAAAAGGGAACTTTTATATATACCCTTAGCAATCTCGAATTGAAGAGTATGATCAACATCAAACGTTTTCTCCTCAAACTGGATTTTGCACTAAGATGGGTGTCTTACGTGAAGCGAATTTATATCGCGATAATAATTTTCTCATACTTTGACCAACCTAATAAGATTAAGTTGTTTTACATAGAATCAAGAATTTTATTGGTATAAAGTATAAAATAAATGATTTCAAACCTTTGGTTCAATATGGTATGTACTCGGTTTTTCTGCTCAAATATTGCGTACTCACATGGTCTATTTTCTTACCATCTTACATTTGATTTGTCACTTACTTTTTAAGTTATAAAGCCGGTAAGAAATATAACAGTTGGATCGGCATAGCAACGCTCATTTTTATAACTAATCCAATAAAATTGGGGGAAATACACAGTATTACAAGATCCAAACTTGATGTTCTCATCTTCATCCAAATGAGTATCAGTACAGTAAGCTTCCTAGCAGCTGTTCAAAACCCCATCTCCACGTTATCAAGAAACCACTACCTAGTGACTCACTAATAGTACTGTTATAACGTGCCCGATCACATGAGCCCTGTTGAAAAATATATCGAAGTTTTATGTGAGACAGAGTTTAGCACATGATCTATTGATATCAGATCCACACAAAAAAAAAAAAAAATCCGTAGTTTTGCAAGAGAAATTTAGGTCTAATAAACGACTACGGAGTCATCATAAACGTCAAGAGTTAACTTTCTTTGTTTCTCTTGAGTGAGAAGTAACAAATAAAAAATCTTGACCGTCACGTGATGAGTAAACTAGGGATTAAAGTACACCGAAAAATACCACAAATAATTCTATCCTGGTGTAGACTTCTGATTGCTTTTGCACTGTCCATGACCATGTCAGCCATCCCTCAAGATTTCCATGCAACTACGAAGACAACAATTCTACTATGCTCAGTGTATAAGATGTACTGGAATTTTTAGCCGTTATAATTTGGAAATGACAGCTGCTATAACTATTCTTCAACACCTCTTGACCAAAACATCAATTAGTTTAGTCGATCATTGTTATATATTTGTAGTGCCACTAACAATTCCCTATATTTTATCTAAAAATATGACCACCAATGAGTAACTGGCCAATAGCCTCCAACTTCCTTCCGGTTTGAGCAATTCAAACTTCTTACGTCTACCAATAATTATATCAGATAGATTTTGTTGACGTGATTCACTAGTTAGTCTTGGAATGTAATTTGGTTTCCTAGATTAGAGAGATTCCTTCCTAGTTTAGGATACATTCTCCTTTATTATTCCTTGTGCCACAACGTGTGGATGTATATATATTGTCTCCATATTGGAGAGAGAATAATCAATTAACCAAAATATACAAACTTTATCTTGGAATCAGAGCCCCTTTTTTTTGGCCTGGTCTCTCTCCAATCCTAGAACTATCTGTACTGCTGCATTCCAAGACAAGGGATAGACCTGCAGAACGTCCAGGAACCAGGAACACAGAAAACCAAAACACAAGCTTGCTGCGATGGCTGGAGAAGGAGCCGTTATCCCACTGGGAAAGAAGGCCGAAGCCGATCCTGGCTTGGCTGCAATAGCAGCCCATTACAATGGGCCAGAAACAATTACCGCAAGACCCAATAGGTCTGGAAATACCACTACCGTGGCAACTGCCCTCTATGAAGGGCTTGGCATTCAAAGCACAGCAGCCCACTATGTGGCCAACAACACCACAACAACAACAACAAAACATTTTCCTACTAAGTGGGGTCGGCTATATGAATCCTGGTACGCCATTGCGCTCGGTTCTGTATCATGTCCTCCGTTAAATCCAAGTACTCTAAGTCTTTTCTTACAGTCTCTTCCAAAGTTTTCCTAGGTCTTCCTCTACCCTTTCGGCCATGGACCTCTATCCCGTAGTTGCATCTTCTAACCGGAGTGTCAGTAAGCCTTCTTTGCACATGTCCAAACCACCGTAACCAATTTTCTCTCATCTTTCCTTCAATTTCGGCTACTCCTACTTTACCTCGGATATCCTCATTCCTAATCTTATCATTTCTCGTGTGCCCACACATCCAACGAAGATCTCCGCTACATCAATTTTATGTACGTATTGATGCTTCATTGCCCAACATTTCGTGTCATACAGCATTGCCGACCTTATTGCCGTTCTGTAAAATTTTCCCTTGAGTTTCAATGGCACACGGCAGTCACACAACACGTCGGATGCACTCTTCCACTTCATTCATCAGCTTGTATTCTATGGTTGAGGTCTCCATCTAATTCTTTGTTCTTTTGCAAGATAGATCCTAGGTAGCGAAAGCGGTCGCTCTTTGGTACTTCCTGATATCCGATCCTTACCCCTAACTCATTTTGGCCTCCATTTGCACTGAACTTGCACTCTATAAATTCTGTCTTTGATCGGCTTAGGCGAAGACCTTTAGATCCCAACACTTCTCTCCAAAGGTTAAGCTTCGCATTTACCCCTTCCTGAGTTTCATCTATAAACACTATATCATCTGCGAAAAGCATACACCAAGGAATATTATTTTGAATATGTCCCGTTAACTCATCCATTACCAATGCAAAAAGGTAAGGACTTAAGGATGAGCCTGATGTAACCCTACAGTGATGGGGAAGCTTTTAGTTTTCCCTTCATGAGTTCTTATGGCAGTCTTTGCTTCATCATACATATCCTTTATAGCTTGGATATAAGCTACTCATACTCATTTCTTCCCTAAAATCTTCCAAAGAATGTTTCTTGGGACCTATCATACGTTTTTTCCAAATTTATAAAGACCATGTGTAAATCCTTTTTCCTATCTCTATATCTTTCCATCAATCTTTGTAAGAGATAGATTGCCTCCATGGTTGAGCGCCTTGGCATGAACCCGAATTGGTTGTCTGAAACCCGTATCTCTTACCTCAATCTATACTCAATGACTTTCTCCCAAAGCTTCATTGTATGACTCATTAGCTTAATACCCCTATAGTTCATGCACCGTGGGCCATAAATTACTTATTGAACTGGAGCAGTCTTTGGATCATGATAATATTGGGTTGCTGCTGGGATTTTCAAATATGATTTCCTCCATTGAATCCAACCCAGGTAATATGAGCATTGACATAATTGCTTCCGTTGATCACGATACAGGTTGGATCATTGATTCATGAGCTACCAGTCATATGCCTTACGATCAAACCCTCTTCAGCTCTATGGTAGCACCACCAAATAATAGCATTATTACAGCAAACGGGGGTATGGCCTCGGTTACAGGGGCGGGCTCTGTAACACTCACTTCTAATCTCCCTTTATATAATTGTTTGCTTGTGCCCTCACTCTCCAACAACTTATTATTTGTGGGCCAAGTCACTGAGCAATTAAACTGTGTTGTGCAAATGTTTCCTACTTTCTGTTTACTTCAGGATATCCAAACTCGGGCTATTATTGAGTGTGGTACTAAGAAGAAGGGGTTGTATTATGTGGATGATGTTGACAGGGACACTACAAAAAAACATGGATTAAGTAACCGAATTTTTTGTGGCGCGTGAAAATTCATCACATATAGGTAAAACAAGTGACGCTTTTTTAAAAATTGTCACTTTAAGATTTTTGCAGGACACCAAAATATTTTGTGTCACTTATACTTTTGGATTCGCCACAAAAAAGTGGGCTGAAAAGTTTACCGCCAAAAGAAATTTTAATAAGTGACGCAATGTTAAATTCATCACATAAGAAAAGGGAAGGCCACCTGGCCATTCCTCACATATAATATTGAATTAAAAATAAAAAATATAGATGCAATTATCAAAACCCCCAAATCACAAAACCTATCCATTTATTCTCATTTCTTCCCAGTCTTCAGCACCCTTTCATCTACTCCTTCACCCTAACTTCGACGACCAACTACTTGGTTGTTGCCAGCGACGGTGACTACCAAGATCAAATTGGAGAAAAAGAAGTTCGATTTTTTCTCAAGTTCTTTCAGTTGAAAACAAGGTACTTTGTTTCTCTATATTTCTTTAATTGTTTTTGGATTTTTGTTTTCTTTAATTGTTCCCCATATTCTGATTTTCTTTCGCTAAAGATCTTATTGCTCGTGAATTGTTCTCTGCTTCAGGGAGAGTTATACTAGCAATGAGTTTTCTATTCCAATCTGGATTCTTCTTTACTCTTTGGAGTCAAAATTTTGGTCTTGGTGGTTGATATATGTTTTTATTTTTCTTAGTCCCCTGACTAAGTGTTATCTTTTTGTTTTTTGTTTTTGTTCAAATGTTGGAAGTCTGTAACCATTAAGATGTGTGTTGTCTTTCTTGAGAGAGGTGTTGCAAGAGTCAAGACTAGGTTTGCCTTGAAAAAGAAGAAACTGCAAGAGAAGTTGCTATGAGAGATGGTTTAATGTCCCAGCTTCAAAAAAGAAGAAACTACAAGAGAAGTTGCTTGTGAGTTTTGAATTTAATTCAATTTATTCATTGTAATTTCAAGCACTCACTTGCATATATTTATGTTTAACAATAGGTATTATTTGTTGTGGACTTATCCCATCCAAAGATTATTGAATATGTTGACAAGAAGATGGCAAAGTTGTACTCTCAGTTTAGGCACCAGTTGCATCTACACTACTTGTCATGTGGAACACCTGCGAGAGGACGAGCTAAGCTTCCAAGTGATATCATATGGAATGAGAGACCAAAGAGTCATTGGGATTGGTTATGTGATAATGTTTACAATACTACACTCTTTTTTGTATGTATTCTATATAATATTTTCTAGTATAAATCCAAGTTAGAAACCAATTCTTTCAACATGAAGACTTCTTGTAGTGTTCTACAAATTCAATTTTTATATTCAGAACCTCTAACCTTTTATGCTTCATTTTCATTTTGGTTGTCATATGCTTAATTTTCCAATGTGAAATTGTGACTTGTTGTGTTCTTCGAACATAGTGTTTCTAGTTATAACTCTTGCATTCTAGCTCTTACCTTATATGCTTCTTCATTTTCATTTTAGTTGTAGGCTGGTTAATCCTTACAAAGTGAAATGCATAGACATTTTTCATGTTCGTTCTTTAAATTCAGTATTTATGGCTAAAATTTCTGCATCTTGGCTTTGTTACTTTTTGTTTCTTATTTTCCCTTTATTTATTGAGATTTTCACTGTCTTGTAGTTGGTGGCTATATTCATCTGATTTGTTCTTATGGAACTCATCTGCTTAGTGTCATTTTGCAGGCCACCGATTAGTGTTTCAACTGTTTATTTTAAATGAATTTTGTTTCTTTGAGTGTGATTAAGATCTCATGTTGTTTGTCTATAACATTTATATTTTGTTGGGATAGGATTTATGTATCTTAGCTTACTTGGCTATACATCCACACTTTTTTACTTGTAATTTTCAAATCTGCTCAAACACCTATTTAATTAGGTTGGAATTAGGAATACGGCAAAGGTAATATAACCTCTGTTTCTGTGGAAATTTTAAGTTTGTTTGAATTTATTTTTTTAGAGATTGATTGAATGTACAAGGGGGGATATATAATGAGGTAGAAGGTTACAAGCAACCCTACCTTGGTAAATCTTACTAACCCGGTAAACCCTAAAGCTATCACTCCTTAAATGAAGGGAGTGCAACAAGTAGCTAGCACACAACTATCAACAAGTCATCTAGATGTCAATCTTCCTCAATTAAGGGATTAGACTTAATAGAGAATCCCATGGAAAGAGGAAACATAAAGTCTGGTAGCATCAGTCACCCCATATCGTCTAATATCCATATGCAACATTAGTCACCCCATATCGTCTAATAATCAGTTAGTATGCAGCACTAGTCACCCCATATGTATGCAACATCAGTCATATGCAGCATCAGTTACCCCATATCATCTAATAATCAGTTAGTATGCAGCATCAGTCATATGCATCATCAGTCATATGTAGCATTAGTTATGCAACATCAGTTATATGCAGCATCAGTCACCCCATATCATCTAATAATTTCGATAGCCATATTTGAAATAAAAATATCCTAACATGCATTAATGAATTTCACCTTGTGGTTAAATTGATTGTTACTTCCTTGGACTTAGGTAATTTTGAGTTAAAATATGAAGTTTGTTGATTGTTACTTCTTGACACTTAGGTAATTTGGAGTTAAAATTTAATGTTTGAAAATGGTTATCATACACTCATTTGACTAAATGTGTTAGCCTAATGCCCTTGGTAGAAGAAAGAGTATCTTCCATTCAATTTCCTTAAGCTTGGTGTTTATATGTTTCTCTCGCCTTAGCTTGTGATGTTTCTAACATTGTTAACCGAGAGAATATAGAAGGTGAGGTAAGATAGCCCTCTAAGGTGAATGAATATGTACAACTGAAATACATAACGTTATATATGACAAGTTTGAGAGCTTGGAACTTTCCAAATTGTACACATGTATAGCTAACTAAATCTTCTTTTGTATGTCATGTACCAAATGTGTAATGTAGGAGCTTTCAAAGCAAAATGCTGATAATAGGAAGAAACAGAAGTGTCACCACAAAGGAGAGGCAAAGCCATTTATCCAACATGCTAGGAAGGCCTAGATGGTAATGAAATTAAATTACTTATTACTCATTATGAAATTTACATATTCTAATGTATGTTTCTGCATTATTGAGCAGAAAGGAAATCCATTTTCTGTGATTGACAATTGGGGGGCTCTCCATAAAGGCAAGAACGATCATGGATAAATGATGTTGCCCGGGACAAATATGAAAGTCTTTCACGAACTTATCATTTGTGTCATTTTAAGGGAGATGGAGATTAGAAAAAAATCCAATTTGACATGATACAACTTAGGAAACACAAATAAAGTGAACATGCAAGATTGAATTGAAAAAAAAACTTAATATAACTAGCAAGAAGTTGAAAGGTTATACCTAGCAGACATTCAAACATAAACTACTTTAAAGGTTATACGTTGTATGTTGCCTAATCCTATGTAAAACACATTGAAGCATAAACTACAAAATCATATGTAAAGACAGTTTATACACAAAGGTTTGCTTCTACATCAGTTCAGGATCACATCCAAAAGTATTTAAGTGATGTTTTCTTAAGCGTATTGTGGCTGATTTGTTTGAAACAAAAGAAACTTATTTGTTTGTATTTTAATATGAAAGGATAACATGAAGAAAAAGAAGGATGAAGTTAGGGAGAAGCTAATCCAAGAAGCGCCTGAGGGTACTATATTCGATTCCATACAAGTACCATTGGAAGATGAATTTGGAATCATGGCTAAGAACCTTGGAAGGAAGGGAAAATCTGTTAACGGTGTAGGTCTTTTCCCTCGTACGGATACCTTTAGTTGTGTTTCTTCTATGGCTTCAAGTTGTGAGTTAACTAACATGAGAGATCAGATCAAGATTCTATCAGATGGTTTCCTCAAATTGCAACAGGAAAATGAACAATTAAGAGCTCGGTTGGATTTACAAAATGATGATGAAACCTTGGCATAAAAAATTAAGGTTTTTTTTGTTGCAAGTCAGGGGCAGACCAGCAACAACTCGAAGGAATCTGATGGTAATAACTCATCTAGTGAAAATGTTTATCTTGAACTGGAAGAACATGACTCGGAAGAAGAATGATTTTGATAGTTATGTCTTTTGTTATTAGTTAAGTATGCAAATGGTAGACCTTTTTGTTAGCACCTCAATGTGTCTTAGACTTTTCTTTTATTAATTAGTACCTTAAACAGTCCATGTATAGGCCTTGGTACCCTTCTTCACAAATTGCTATTATTAAGATAGGTCAACATGGGTTAGATTGATTTTGGGATGTTTATGTTATTTTGTTGGATGTATAGTTGTTGAACATATTCGAACTTATGTGGTTTAATTGTTGATTAATGAAAATGGAAAGTATTACCTTATAATTGTTATGAGTTGCTATTCTAGATTACGAAACACGAATAAGTAATGAATTCCTCAAATATTATTCCTAAATAGTTATTTGATTATAACATATATGACATAAGCCGTTTCACCCATTAAAAGAATATGTGACGATTTCCGCGTCACTTAGTGTAATTATATAATTCTAGGATCATATTGAGTGACCCAAAAAGCATCACTTATAAGTCTGATATGAGACGAAAAACATAGGTCACTGAATTTTGTATTTTATGACGCTAATTTCATCACATATTAGAATAATAAGTGACGGAAGAAGTGTCACGTAAAAGGAAAATATGTGGCGACTCCAATATTCGTCACTTAAACTATCAGTGAAGTTGTACAGGTGACGCTAATTGTGACGCTGAAATTTCGTTACATATAGTCAAATGTGACGATTTTTCATATTTATGTGACGAATGTTGGTCATCACAAAAGCCACGTTTTCTTGTAGTTCGTGTTCATAAATTAAAGTTATAGCAATGGAAGGATGAAGACTGTTCAGTTGTGGCATTGTCGACTTGGTCATGCTTCATTTGGGTATTTGAGAAAATTACTTCCGTCGTTATTTAATAATATTTAAGACTCTTCCGTAAAGTGTAATACTTGCACCTTAGCTACAAGTCACCGTGCTTCTTTTTCTCCAAGTTTAAATAATCCTTTTGAGTTGATTCATTTTGATGTGTGGGGAACATTTCCAGTTACTACTTAGTATGGTATATGTTGGCTTGTGATATTTGTTGATGATTGTACCCGGATGACATGGTTGTATCTTATGAAAAATAAGAGTGATGTGAGCGAACTTTTCAAGACATTCTATTCCATGGTTTTCAACTAATACTCGTTTCCTGTTAAAGTTCTTCGATCTGACAATGGCGGTGAATATGTTAATCAGCATATTTCTCAAATTTTCAAGGAACCCGATATCCTTCATGAAACTACTTGTCCTTAAACTCTAACAAAACGAAGTTGCAGAAAGAAAGAATTGTCACATTCTTGAGACTACCTGAGCACTCTTAATAGGTGCATGTGCACCCAAGGCGTATTGGACAAATACAGTGACATATATTATTTATCTTATGAATCGCATGCCATCTCGAGTTTTCTCTTTCTGAACTCCTTTGGCCGTGCTTGCAGACAATGTTACGCTTCCTTCCATTCCACCTGGAACCACCTTTTTTGGATGTGTATCATACGTCCATCTCCACAAAAACCAACGAAGCAAACTTAATTCGTGTGCAGTTCGGTGTGTTTTCCTTGACTTTAGTCCACAACAAAAAGGCTATTGGTGTTATCATCCGTCTACTCGGCATATGTATGTCACTATGGATGTCACATTCTCAAAAGATGAAATATTTCCCCCCTCCCCAGCTATACTCTTCAGGGGAAGACGACGACATGTGAGTCAGCCAACGAGTAATCCCAAGAAAGCTAATACCTAGCCTTTCTTATTCCCATAACTATGGCTGGTTTGATATGCCAGTTGTACTAACACGTGAAGAGTGCCTAAGTGGGCTGGTTGAAAAAAGCCCAAGTAGGCTAGCTGATAAGCAAATAGAAAGTCCAGAAGGCCAAGTGATTGAAAGGCAAGAATGCCCAGATAGGCTGATTACCGAGAGGACCGAGAAAAGTCCAAGTGGGACAGCAGCGAGAATTGAGATAAGCCTAAGTGGGCCAGCTGATGTTGGCAAGTTGAACAGTCTAAGTGGGTTAGCTGTTACCAAATTGAACAGCCCAAGTAGGCCAGGTGCTGTTGCCGTGTTGAATAGCCCAATGGGCTAGAAATTGAATTCCGCAACAACACCTTGTCTCTCACTCCTCAAGTACCCGTCCAAGATCAATCGGATATCCCTGAGGTAAGTTTTAACTCAGAAAGAACTAAACCTATTTATGTATTTCCTTTTAGAGAAAATCGAGGAAAGCCCCCAGACAGGTACTCTCCAGAGGGAAAAGTTCTATATTTAATTGCACACTATATGTCTACTCATAAGCTCTCACCAAGTTACTATGCATTAGTTCAACAAATGGAAGATATAAAAATACCCACAAGAGTTGAGGACACCTCGAAGGATCCAAAATGGACAGAGGCAATGTAGGTGGAAATAGAGGCTTTACAAAAGAATAATACGTGGACAGTGATGCTGCTTCCTGAAGGAAAAAAACTGGTAAGGTGTAAATGGGTGTTTACCATTAAACACAAGGTAGATGGAACTATTGATAAATACAGGGCAAGATTGGTGGCAAAGGGATACACCCAGACTTTTGGTGTTGATTACCAAGAAACCTTTTCTTGTGAAGATGAATACCATTAGAGTTCTGTTGTCTCTTGCTACTAAATTTGATTGGCATTTGCAACCATTTGACGTAAAAAATGCTTTCTTACATGGAGATTTAGAGGAAGAGGTATACATGGACTTTCCACCAGGGTACGCTATTACAAACTCTAGTGGGAAGGTGTGCATACTTTGAAATGCGCTATACGGTCTTAAGCAGTCACTTACAACGCGGTTTGGGAGATTCACTTAGGCTATGAAAAAGTATGGATACCGACAGGGAAATTCATATCACACTTTGTTCATCAAGCGTAAGGATGGAAAAGTGACATTACTCATCATATATGTGGATGGTATGATTGTCACATGTAATGATACAATAGAGATTGAAAAACTACAAGGGTACTTGTCTGTTGAATTTGAGATGAAGGACTTAGGAGGATTCAAGTATTTCCTAGGAATTGAAGTGGCTCTGTCTCGTGAAGGGATATACTTTTCACAACGTAAGTACGTATTGGATCTTTTATCCAAGACATGTATGTTGGTGTGTAAGCCAGTGGATACATCAATTGTGCAGAATCATCACATTGCAATCTATCAAGATCTAATTTTGACTAATAAGGAGAGGTATCAAAGTTTAGTGGGAAGATTAATTTATCAATCACTTACTCAGCTGGATATTGCTTATGCAGTGAGTGTAGTTAGTCAGTTTATTTCATGCTCCGAGTGAAGACCATATAGCGATGGTAATGCAAATCTTAAGTTACTTAAAAAGAGCTATAGGGAAAGGATTGATGTATAAAAAATATGGATATATGGAAGTAAAAAGATACACATATGCAAATTGGGCAAGGAATATCACCGACCAACGGTCAACATCGGGCTAGTTTACGTTCGTAGCTGGAAATCTTGTGACCTAGAGAAGTAAAAAACAAAATGTGGTGTCAAGATCATGAGCAGAGGCCGAGTACAGAGGAATGGCTCATGGAATTTGTGAGCTATTATGGCTGCAAATCTTTCTCACTGAGATAAGATTTAAGCTAGATGGGTCTATGATGTTGTATTGTGATAATCAAGCAGCACGGGAAATAGCTAACAACCTGGTACAACTGATAGAACCAAGCATATGAAGGTAGATAGACATTTCATCAAAGAAAAGATAGATGTTAAGTTGATTGATATTCCATTCATGAAGACAGAGGAATAGTTGGCGGACATCTTAACACATGTAGTCTTTGCTAGAAAGTTTTATGACTCACTTGACAAGTTGGGCCTAGGAGATATCTATGCACCAACTTGATGGGGAGTGTTGACATGAGTCATTACTTAGTCTTGGAATGTAATTTGGTTTCCTAGTTTAGGATACATTCTCCTTTATTATTACTTGTGCCACAAGGTGTGGATGTATATACTATGTCTCCATATAAAAGAGAGAATAATCAATTAACCAAAATATACAAACTTATCTGATTTAACATTCCTAGTCACTAAAACGTAATTAACGCTATGCTTAGCAGAGTTTAAGAACATGTACTAGTCAGTTGGTATTTGCATATATGTAAAATATAGTTTAGCACAGGATCTCTACTATCAAATCCATATTGTTTGAAGCCAGTATTTATGCATAAATTAAAGGACTACACATCCTAAACTGCATAATAATCTTCGTTCACGACGGTGACAGAGAGGAAATGAAGGCCTGGTATAGATCTCTGACCGCTATGGCTTTGGCTTTTGCTGTGATACAATTAGCCTGGCCTAATGGGGCAATTGCAAATGCTTGTTTGTTAAGTACCACTACATCAGTCACTGCTCCATCTTCACAAGCCCTTAAAAATTTGTAGGCAACCAGGAAGACCCTAATAATCAAGTTGGCTCATCCTTACTTTGGGATCAATACTGGAAATCGCCAATTTACAGCGATCCATAAGATAGCCGAGAGAGGAAGTGCAAAACCTAACATTGTCAAGTTCTCATTAGGAAACGAGATACTTAGCTTTCGTTTAGAGCAATATCCTGCTTCCCATACTTGCTTACAATTGCAAGTGGTGCAATTCGTAATGTAATTACAACTTTGATATCTAAGGTTCACATCTATGCTATTGGAAACAAAATTATTCATAGCTTTCTCAGATGTATTACAGAACAATGGCATTCTGTTGCAACCTTGACAACCCTAACTTAAACAACACGAAAAAGCAAGGGTGAAGCTACAGTGGGGCAGGGAGGGGTGACTACACCTCCCTTCGCTAGAAATTAAGCCCAGGATCGATGGTCCACCCTTCTGGTCCTATCATAAAATCTGCAACTTTGAGAAGGAAAGGAAATGACATCGTTTTGGACTGGGCTCCGTTAAAAAAAAAATTCTCAAGCCAAAACGACGTTGTTTCAAGCCTGCTAAAAAAAATCTAAAATAAAACGATGTCGTTTCACCTTAAAAATAATTCCTTAAAAACCAAAAAGTAATTCACATAAGGGGATGAGCCCCCCATTAACCCTCACATTCGACGAAAAACTCTTCACCCATTAGGCCTAGCTCATGCCTCTAGTAGCCAGGCACCTTCCAACAGAGCAGCAACTTCCAAGTTAGCAACTGCGCTACTAACCCATTTCAACTGCAATCACCAGTCCCTGGATAGACTCATATTTATACAAGTTTTTATTACCTTAGTACTTGTATTATGTATAGTTTTCATCCCTTATTAGTAGTTTACTTGTGGTTTTCTTATTTTGTAGGATTAATTGCAAAGAAAGGGATTTTGAGGCAAATAAAGGAGTTTTGAGAGCCTAAAAACAGTCCATAAACATTCAAAGGAAGATCAAAAGATATCAAAGCGATGCCTAAGACATGGAGGTGACACAATTTGGAAAATTTGGGATATGGGAGTTTCTGTCCAGCGACTTTGATGGGCTGTCATTTATTCATCTAGAGGAACCTCATTGCATACTATATATGGATGAAAAGATATGGAAGTCTTCTTTCAAATGGAGTCCAAATAGTGTCAATTCGATATTCCTGCAATGAATTATGATCGTCTTAGTGACTGCTATTCGGAATTCCAGGTTAGGTCAACTTTGCATTTTAAGTGATTTGGACCAAATTTGTGCAGTTCATTTGAGTTGGGGATTTAAAGCCTAACAAGTAAATTAGTCTGACTATTAGAGAAATATAAGCTACCCTTTTAGGCCCAATAATGCACTTAGTCCTCATCAAAATACAAGTGGAGGGTGGAGATGAAAAGCAAAAAAATAAAAAAATAGGGGGGATTGAACGGTTGGGATCCAAGAAGTTGTTGTGGCAGAACAGGAGAGTAAAAGGGGGGAAACGGCTGGAGATTTGGACGGCAGCAGAAAAGAAAAAAAAACGCAAAAGAGGGGAATGAAGGCATGCAAGAGTTCAGGAGCTTTTGGAGTGCAAACTTCCCCTTCGGTTCATGGGTTTCTCATGTTTTTCTTATCTTTAATTATGTTTTCCATGACTATGTGTTTCTAAATTCTTTTGCTAAGGCTATAATCAATGTCTTAAATGCCGATAATATCGGCGATATTTCGCCGATAATATTGGTTTTTTTCTTTACCGATATTTTAATAGGTATCCATCCAAGGAGTTTTAATCAAAATATCGCGATATTATCGATAATATCATGATATTACCGATAATATCGCGATATTACCAATAATATCGTGATATTTTGGATATGTGCAAATCAGAGAAGAACGCCGAAGCTTCTACAACTCTGGCCGACTGTAAAAGAGCACCCTAGACTTCGATCTAGGTATTAAAATGAAATAGAAGACGAGAGGAATGTTTTTATAACTTCCGTTTGCCGTGAAACGGTCAGAGGTGTTTGGAAAGTTCGTCGACATTCACGGCCTCACCGGAGCTGGGTGTGCCTTCCCCTGGGTCGATCTCATTCTAAAACCTTGTTAAAAAAAACCAGATAAAACTTAGTATATCTCGATTCTCAACCACACCACACAACATCCAAGATGAATTGAGGGCTTACCTAACCGGAGAAGGATCAAGAGAACTCGTCGGAGAGTTCCTGGGTTCCACTGTCCTAGCTGCACCGAGAGAAAGGGAGAGAAATACGAGGTTTAGCTTGTCTCTGTGAAGGTGAGGGAAGAGAGAGTGCTGCCGACGAATTTCTGCAGTGCGTCTGTGAAGATGAGGAAGGAGACGATGCAGAGAGAAGTGCATCTGTGAAGATGAGGGAGAAGACGGTGCGGGGAGAGAGAGAGAGAGAAAGAGAGAGAGACTTTAACATACCACCCAAGGTGGACGGGTAGTGGACGGGAGACTTAAACAAACAAAACCATGGGCTCTGATGATTGTAACTTGTAATTATGAGGTGGACAGGTGATGTGAAAGAGGTGAGGTGCACCTCTGATGGTTTTAACTTTTAATAATGAAGGCCATCCATTTATATTTTTAAAAGTTTAGGATATATATATTATATATATATATATATACATATAAATGTTATATAAATTATAAATTATTTAGATAATAATTTGTTTTTTTTTACTAATCAAGCAGATTATATTCGAACCCTCCCTTTGTCAACCACGCACCTGGGCCTTATCCAACTCGCTACAGATGTGTTTGTGATTACATATTCAGCATGTAATATTTATATGGTCGTTAAGATGTCTGCAAGGCTTGCAAGCTAATATTTATTATCTAGGATAAATTTCTATATTTTAAAAAACACCAAGGTGAACATTTTGAACCTCATAGGAACTCTATGTGGTACTAAGTCACTCATGTATCTTACCATGCAATGTATAAAGTGTAAAATATTGTACTAATTCATTATATATAAATGATTATGGTGTGTTTAAATTTCTTTCATTAATTACTGCATATTTTCTACACTCACAATGTTTGCCAGCTCGCTATATAATCAACTTAAATCAGTTAAATCCATCATGCAATGCATTTCCTTCCAATTTTTTGTGATAAACTAATAGATAATTGACTAAATAAACATCCTACAAAGTTTCAATAAAAATTTCCAAGTTTTTCTTACAATTTCCGTGGTTTCCATATTATTTTTATCGATATCGATAATATCCTGATATTTCCATCGATATTTATGTGTTTTTGGACTACCGATATTTCCGATATCATCTATATTTAATACCTTGGCTATAATGTAGCCATACAAGAATATTTTGTGTTTTTAGCTATTTGATTATCCAAGACAATTTCTGTTATGTTGAATCTTAAATTTTGGGCTTAATTCGCTTGTTCTTTCGTTCTTGACGATTGGCCATCACTTAGATGAATTAATAAGTGTTTGTTGCAGGTTCATAGGCATACACCCATGTTATGTTCTTGTTCGAATCATGAATTTGAGATCACAATTTACTAGAAGCATACACCATGTTCTAGGTTTTTGTGGTTGTATAAAAGTTTCCATTGTACTTAGGGAACTTCAAGTGATGAAATCTAGGCATACACCATGCTAGGTTGCTTCTTAGAAGAATATAATTTGATGCATACATCATGATCGGATTATAGAGTTGGGAAACTTAATCATCAACAGAGGAGTTGTTAATTGGATAGTTGATAGCTAAGAATCAGAATAGGATTGTTATTGGTGAAATTGGATGCCTTCCTTTAACGTCTTGTTTGTTCTTATGTTGTATTGTTATTGGTTTATTTATTTTCTTAAACTTTCAGCAATTTTATCTTTTAGTATTAATCTTCACAATAATATTTTCAATTTCATTTGTGCGTTAAGTGGTTAGTTATCGAATTAAATCACCGTTCCTTGTGGGATTCGACTCTGTATTTGCACTTTTATACTATCTACGAACCGTGCACTTGCGGATAAACGTGATTAGAATTAATCTATTTTAGATTGCTCTAATTTATGCATCAAGTTTATGGCGCCATTGCCGGGGAACAGTTGCTTTTGATTCGAGGACTAATTATTTAACCCTTTGTTCTATATTAGTTTGTTTTCTATTTTTTATTTTTTATTTTTTTTCTCCGTATTTCAGGTACTTGCCCTTTGGTATATGAACAGAAGGCGTTAAAGAAGCCTTGAGCGATTTCCTTTTGACCCAGAGATCGAACGTACTTTGCGAAATCTAAGAAAAAAAAAAGAAACGCAATACATGGAAGAGGAACGGGAAAGACCTCAGCCCATAGTGGCTAATTCAGTTCCCCATTTCACTAACGAACCTCAGTGCTTAGTTCTTTCGAATGGTGCTCCTCCGAGTATGTAGTTGAATGATTCCACGTTGTCGTTGATGCCTAATTTTCATGGGTTAACTTAGGAGGATCCCTTTGATCATCTCAAGCTTTATGTTGAAGCTACAAGCACAATCACTCATCCAACCATAGATCAAGATCAAATCAGAATGAGGTCGTTTACTTATTCACTACGGGACAAAGCCAAAGATTGGTTGCATAATTTAAAGCCAAGAACAATCCGGAGTTTCACTGAGCTCACATATGCTTTTCTTTTGAAGTTCTTTCCAAAGACTAAAACAGATGCTTTGAGGCAAGAAATCATGCAATTTTCACAAGAGGAATATGAGCCATTTTTTGAAGCATGGGAATGCTATCAAAAGCTTTTGAGTAGGTGCCCTTACCACAAATTTGCAAATTGGTTACAAATTAAGTTCTTCTATAATGGACTTAATGAGAGTGATAAAGAGTGAGTAGATAACTGAAGTGGAGATGGTCTGATGATGAAGCCCTATCCAAATGCTATAGCCTTGTTTGAGACTTTAGCTACTCAATCAACTCAGTGAGGAAAAAGAAAGACTAAAGCACCAATGAAGAAGGCTGGCATGTATGAGATCAATTCAGATACCGGGTTAGAAGCCAAGGTTGGGACACTTGGGAAACAAATGGCTAATTTGATAAGCACGGTGAGTCAACAATATCAAAATCAGTCTCCATTAAATCAAGGAAATTTTCAAGCGCAGTCGGTATGTTCTATTTGTTCTCAGTTTGTTCATGTCACTTAAACATGTCCTCAATACTATTCTGAGAATACATTCGATCAAGCCAATCAGCTTCAAGTATATTAAGGGAAATCGAAGAATAATCCGTTCTCTAACACCTATAATCAAGGGTGGAGAAATCATCCGAGTTTTGCTTGGAATGGTAATCAAAACAGAAATCAGGGTATTATGCAAATACAGCCGAGACTTTATCAAGGGAACATGCAAATGGTTCCTACAAAGCCATACTCTACTTCATCTTCACTTGAAGTTATGATGCAAGGATTCATGCAGAGAACTGATGATGCAAACAATATGGTTTTGACTACACTTAATAATTTCAATCAGAATATGACCTTCATGACAACTCGACAGAACATTATGAAGGCAGCCTTGAAATCTTTGAAGGGTCAAGTTGGGCAAATTTCTTAGTCTATGAACACTCAAGAGTGGAAAATTTCCAAGCCAAGTTGAGCCAAATCCAAGGGATCAACAGTTTGAGCATGCCAAAGCAGTTACTTTGATGACCGGTAAGATCATTGGGCAAGAAACTTGTCAAAAGGAAACTGAGCTTGAAAGTTTAAAAGTAGATTATACATCACCACTTGTTCTAGAGTTGCACTCTAAGCCTGAAGAGGATTCTACAAATGCCAAAACCATTTCAGACACTCCTAAAGTTGTTGAAAGAGTTTACAAGCTTCTAGTTCCATATCCTCAAAGGCTAGTGAATTCGAAAAAGAACAAGCACATGTTAGACATCCTTGAACAATTCAAGAAGGTGGAGATCAACATTCCTCTCCTTGATGCAATCAAGCAAATTCCTTTTTATGCTAAGTTCTTGAAGGACTTGTGCACTAACAAGAGGAAATTCGAGGAAGATGAGAAAGTGATGTTGTCAGAAGAAGTCAGTGCAGTACTACAACGGAAGCTTCCACCGAAAATAAAAAATCTAGGGAGTTTTACTATCTCTTATACTGTTAGTAATCATATGTTTAAAAAAGCCATCCTTGATTTAGGGGCTAGTGTGAATCTGATGCCTTTTTCAGTGTATGAACAGCTAGGTTTGGGAGAGCTTCAACCAACTTCAATAGTCTTACAATTCGTAGACCGATCAGTAAAATATCCGAAGGGAATTCTGGAAGATGTTCTTGTTCAAGTTGATCACTTTATCATACCGACGGATTTTATTATGCTTGATATGGAAGTTGTTCCAATGCCTAAGAAAGAGATTCCAATTATATTAGGAACGCCATTTATGGCTACATCCGGGACTAAGATCGATGTCAAAAAATGTCTCTTAACAATGACAGTCTTAGGGGAGACGATCGAATTCAGAATTTTTGATGCCATGAAGCAACCGGGGAAGGTATATTTTCGAGTAGACACCATTGATCACGAGGTACAAAAATTGTTCAATCTTACTAGTTCCTCAGATGCATTGGAGACATGTCTTACTCAAAACTGTGATTAGTATAAATCAGAAATTGAACCTTATTAAATGCAAGTTGCACTTGACGCATTACCGGCAATTGTTGAGGTTAAAAGTATGCACCAAGTTCCAGGTAATCTAGCCCGAGGTCACTATGTTTTTGAGGAACTTCCTCCATTTTCAGTAATCTTGTTCCATCAATCAAGAAACTTCCAAAGTTGGAACTCAAGCAACTACTTGAACATTTAAAGTATGCCTACCTTGGTGAATCAGAAACATTGCCAGTTATTATTGCTTCTAAGTTGACTAAGGTAGAAGAAGAAAAGCTTTTGAGGGTGTTGAGAGAGCACAAGATGACTTTAGGTTGAACTATAGCAGATATAAAAGGTATTAGACCTTCCATGTGTATGCATCGCATCTTTCTTGAAGATGATGTGAAGCCAACTAGAGATCATTAAAGATGGCTGAATCCGAATATGAAAGAAGTAGTAAGAAAAAAATTCTTAAATTACTTAAGGTTGGGATTATCTATCCTATTTTCGATTCAACATGGGTGAGTGCAATTCTGGTGGTACCAAAGAGAAGTGGCATAACAGTGGTAAAGAATGAGAACAATGAGTTGGAACCTATGAGGTTAACAACCGGGTGACGAGTTTGTACTGATTATCTGAAGTTGAACGATTCAATACGCAAGGATCACTTTCCCATGCCTTTCATTGATTAGATGTTGGAGAGGTTAGCAGGGCATAGTCACTATTGCTTTCTAGATGGTTACTCTGGGTACAATCAAATTTCTATTGCTCCAGATGATCAAGAAAAGACCACATTCACTTGCCCTTTTGGCACTTTTGCTTACCGGAGAATGTCGTTTGGGTTATGCAATGCTCCTGCTACTTTTAAGAGGTGCATGTTGGCCATCTTTTCTAATATAGTGGAGAGATTTATCGAGGTATTCATGGATGACTTTTCAGTATTCGGTTCTTCATTTGATGAATGCCTCGATCACCTATCTCAGGTTCTGGAAAGATGTGAGGAGACCAATTTGGTCTTGAAGTGGGAAAAAATGTCATTTCATGGTTCAACAAGGCATAGTATTGGGACATGTGGTTTCCAGTAGAGGTATTAAAGTGGATAAAGCGAAAATTGATTTGATTGCTAAGCTTCCACCACCGACTTCGGTCAAAGCAATTAGATCTTTCTTGGGGCATGTTGGCTTCTATTGTTGATTTATCAAAGACTTCTCTAAGATATCGAAGCCTCTATGTGATCTCCTTGCTAAACATGCCGCATTCGATTTCAATAATGAGTGTTTGCATGCTTTTAACGCTCTAAAAAATCTTTCAACTTTTGCTCCTATTATGATGGCTCCAGATTAGAGTCTTCCTTTTGAACTAATGTGTGATGCTTTTGATTATGCAGTAGGAGCAGTTTTAGGACAGAGAGTTGGCAAGCTGCCCCATGTTATTTATTATGCAAGCAGGACCCTTAACGATGCTCAATTGAATTATTCGACCACTGAAAAAGAGTTGCTTGCTGTGGTTTTTGCATTGGAGAAAGTCTTATTTGATTGGTTATAAGGTAATTGTATTTTCTTATCATACAGCTGTCAAGTATTTACTTACCAAGAAAGAGGCTAAACCCAGGTTGATCCGTTGGGTTCTTTGTTGTAAGAATTTGACTTAGAGATTCGAGATAAAAATGGGTCAGAGAATTTAGTTGCAGATCATCTTTCTCGGTTGGTTTCAGCTTTGAAAGATGATGAAACAGAGTTACCATTGAATGATAGTTGTCTGGACGAACAACTCTTCGCCATTTCGGAAACAAATTTTCCTTGGTTTGCTGATATTATGAATTACTTGGCTACCAACGAATTTCCTGGAGTGAGTAATCGTCAAGACAGAAAAAAAAAACTTCAATTTATGGCCGTGCATTATTTTTGGGACGATCCATATTTGTTCAAGCATTGTCCAGATCAAATTATTCAAAGATGCATTCCCGAGGAAGAGCAGTAGAGCGTGCTTACTTTCTGCCATACCTCTGTATGTGAAGGACATTTCGGGGGCAAGAAAACTGCTGCTAAGGTACTACAATCTGGATTCTTTCGGCCTTCTTTGTTTAAAGATGCATATGATTTTGGCAAGATAAGTGATCGCTGCCAGAGGATGAGAAATATTTTACACAGTAATATGATGCCACTCAACAACATTCTAGAGGTTGAGTTATTTGACGTGTGGAGTATTGATTTCATTGGACCCCTTTCCAAGCTCTTATGGTTATTAGTATATATTGGTGGGTGTTGACTATGTTTCCAAGTGGGTTGAGGCTTTGGCTACTCGAACCAATGATCATAAAGTTATTTTGTCTTTCCTCAAGGACATCATATTTCCTCGGTTTGGGACTCCTAGAGCCATTATCAGTGACGGCGGCACTCATTTTTGTAACAAGCCCTTTGAAGTTCTCATGAAAAAGTACAACATAACCCATAAGGTTTCTACACCTTATCATCCTTAGACAAGTGGTCAAGTTGAGGTTTCGAATAGAGAAATCAAGAGAATTTTGGAAAAGACGGTCAACACTACGAGGAAAAATTGGTCCATTCGTTTGAATGCTGCTTTGTGGGCGTATAGAACTGCATATAAAACCCCCATAGGCATGTCTCGTTATCGACTTGTCTATGGGAAAGCTTGTCACCTTCCAGTGGAACTGAAGCATAAAGCTTTGTGGGCTATCAAGCGACTGAATTTTGATTTAAACAAGGCTAGAGAAGTACGAAAGCTTCAGTTGAATGAACTAGATGAACTGCGGGATGAAGCCTATGAGAATGCAAGGATATACAAGGATTAAACGAAGGCATATCATGATAAGTTAATTGTTCGAAAAGAATTCTTTCTGGGTCAGAAAGTGTTGCTCTATAACTCTAGACTCCGTCTTTTTCCAGGTAAACTCAAATCCCGCTGGTCTGGTCCTTTCTTAGTACAACATGTTTTTCCTCATGGTGCAGTTGAAATTCATAATCCCAAGGATGGATCCACGTTCAAAGTGAATGGACAAAGATTGAAGCTTTACTGGGAAGATGCAACGCACGAAATTTATGAAGCTTTATATCTTGATGAGTGCCCTGGTTTCTCCATTTAAGTTTGGGGGTCGTCCGTCTGGCTGAAGACGTTAAACTTAACGCTTGTTGGAAGGCAGCCCAACTAGGTGTTTTATTTCCTTTTCTTTTAGTTTATTTTTGTTTTGTGTTTTTTATGCTTCTATCATGTTTTGAATGTTTATCTAATATTTGCAGATTTTTGCCATGTGCCTATGCTAGTGAGTGGAAGTGAATGGGTGATTTGTCAACTTTGATACTTCATTAAAGGGAGTTCTAAATCCTATCTTTGCAATTTTTATTTTGTTTTTTCAATTTTGGTCTTTCTAGTTCTTTGTTTTGATGAATGCATTGCGTGTATGAGTTTTTGCAAACATTGAGGACAATGTTTCATTTAAGTTTGGGGGTGGGCACTTTAATTTTTTCGTTTTCATTGCTTTTGTTTTAAGAATTGTCTAAAAAATAAATAAATAAAAATTAGGTCGCTCAAGCGAGCATTACATTGGGGTCTGCTACTCAAGTGATGGTTTTCTTCCCCTCAAGAGGAAAGTAGTATGTGTTCTGTTGCTCAAGTGGCTATGTAGTCCGCTCAAACGATTTATTTTTATATAAAAAAAATTGTTACTTTTTTTGTTGTTAGTTTTTTTTTTTTTTTTTTTGTTTCTTCCAACACCTATGATGAGAATTGGATTTAAGTATGTTGTATGATTGATATGAGATTCATGAGTATTAATTATGGCCTACGAGTTATTCACTTACTGGCTCTAATTGACATGACTTTCCTTGAAAATTCTTGAGCACATTAACCATGTTAATATGACAGTTTCATGATATAGAGACTTTTATGTGGATTTTGTGAGACTTGTTTAACCCTTGTGAGCATTTGAGCCTATTCAAGATTGAACTATTATGTGTCACTCTCATTTATACTTGTGTGAATGGTCTCATTTTATTTGCATTTCTAGAACTTGCCTTAAACCTCTTGGTACACTCATCAATTCATGTAACAAACTTGGAAGTGATAAGGCATTTGTTTCTCTCGTTTGAGCCTTTCAAGCCAACCATTATTATGATTTTCCCTAGTTAGCCCTGTTGAGCCTTGAATGTGAACCTTTCTTGTTTCTTTAACCTAAATATTTCTCCCTACCCTTGTTTTTTTTTTTTTTTAAAACAAAAAAAAATTCCTACCTGTCTAAAGAGCTTGTAGAGTAGTTGTTAGGGTCGAATATTGTAATTTCAATCTTTCTCATTTTTTTTTCAAGAGAAAAAAAAAGAAAAAAAAGAAAAAAAAAAGAAAAGAAAAGAAGAGAAAGTAGTTGTTACTACAAGAAAATGAAATGAGTGTTTCAAAGACCAGACCAAATGAAAATAGTGTTTCTGCATAGAGTAGAAGTGCTTCATATATCTTTTAGATTATTATTATTATTATTATCTTCAAATGTAATTGTAAGCTCTACAAGTCATTTAGATTTTGTGTTTTTCTTACCCTTCTTTGTTAGCCAATTAACTCTTATCCTCAATACAACCTTGTGAAAGACCTTTGATCCAAGTAGTTATTTGATATTGATACCGAGTTAGGTGGACAAGCAAGTATATGAAGGCATGTTTAATAAGATCACTTGAACAAAACACACAACCTGCAAATATGAGTGAATGAGTGTATACCATGTGAGCAATTGGAGTCGAGCTAATCTGCATATACATATCCGGATCATGAAAAGTTGTGTTAATAATGGTTAATGCTCACACACTTCACGGATCTTGAGTCGAAGTTTGTGAATTGTTTGATTTGAACTTCTTTAATACCTGTTGAGATCATATTAATCATGTTTATGAATTGAATTTCCTGAGGATGCCATTGTTGGAAGGATTGCTTTGAGTTTTATTTGATTTTATTTTGTTTTGTTTAGCTTGAGGACTAGCAAATCTAAGTTTCGGGGTACTTGATTGACTCATATTGATACAAGTTTTTATTACCTTAGCACTTGGATTATGTATAGTTTTCATCCCTTATTAGTAGTTTACTTGTGATTTTCTTATTTTGTAGGATTAATTGCAAAGAAAGGGATTTTGAGGCAAATAAGAGGAGTGTTGAGAGCCTAAAAACAGTCTGTAAACATTCAAAGGAAGATCACAAGATATCAAAGCATGCCTAAGACATGGAGGTGACATAATTTGGAAAATCTCGGATATGGGAGTTTCTGTCCAGCGACTTTGATGGGCTGTCATTTATTCATCCAGAGGAACCTCATTGCATACTATATATGGATGAAAAGATATGGAAGTCTTCTTTCAAATGGAGTTCGAATCATGTCAATCCGATATTCCTGCAATGAATTATGATCGTCTTAGTGACTGCTGTTTGGAATTTCAGGTTCGGTCAACTTTAAATTTTAAGTGATTTGGGCCAAATTTGTGCAGTTCATTTGAATTGGAGATTTAATGCCTAACAAGTAAATTAGTCTGACTGTTAAAGAAATATAAGCTGCCCTTTTAGGCCCAATAATGCACTTAGTCCTCATCAAAATACAAGTGGAGGGTGGAGATGAAAAAAAAAAGAAAAAGGGGGGGATTGAACGGTTGGGATCCAAGAAGTTGTTGCAGCAGAGCAGGAGAGTAAAAGGGGGAATACGGCTAGAGATTTGGACAGCAGCAGAAAAAAAAACGCAGAAAAGTGGAAGGAAGGCAAGCAAGAGTTCAGGAGCTTTTGGAATGCAAACTTCTCCTTCGGTTTAAGGGTTTCTCATGATTTTCTTATCTTTAATTATGTTTTCCATGACTATGTGTTTCTAAATTCTTTTGCTAAGGCTACATTGTAGCCATACAAGAATATTTTGTGTTTTTAGCTATTTGATTATCCAAGACAAGTTCTATTATGTTGAATCTCAAATTTTGGGCTTAATTCGCTTGTTTTTTCGTTCTTGACAATTGGCATCACTTGGATGAATTAATAAGTGTTTGTTGCAGGTTCATAGGCATATACCCATGTTATGTTCTTGTTCGAATCATGAATTTGAGATCACAATTTACTAGAAGCATACACCATGTTCTAGGTTTTGTGTGGTTGTATAAAAGTTTCCATTGTACTTAGGGAACTTCAAGTTGTGAAATCTAGGCATACACCATGCTAGGTTGCTTCTTAGAAGAATATAATTTGATGCATACATCATGATCGGATTATAGAGTTGGGAAACTTAATCATCAACATAGGAGTTGTTAATTGGATAGTTGATAGCTAAGAATCGGAATAGGATTGTTATTGGTGAAATTGGATGCCTTGGCCTTTAACGTCTTGTTTGTCCTTAAGTTTTAATGTTATTGGTTTATTTATTTTCTTAAACTTTCAGCAATTTTATCTTATAGTATTAATCTTCACAACCAATATTTCCTTTAATTTTCTTGCTCAATAATATTTTCAATTTCATTTGTGCGTTAAGTGGTTAGTTATCGAATTAAATCACCGTTCCTTGTGGGATTCGACTCTGTATTTGCACTTTTATACTATCTACGAACCGTGCACTTGCGAATAAACATGATTAGAATTAATCTATTTTAGGTTGCTCTAATTTACACATCATCCCTTACCCCTTTGAGGTAAACCTTTTTTTTTTTTTTCAAAATCAAATTACTAAATAATAATTTAATATGAAATTTTGCTTAATTGATATAGAATCATAGCGCAATATGGTTATTGATAGGAATCATATGATAATTGATGAATTGAATAGTTGAAACTAAATGAATAATTTATATGTTTATTGATTAATTGAATTTATGGTTTAATTAGTTATTAGTCATAGTAGATTTTAGTATTAAGAGTCTAAGACTTTTTTCCTCATTATATAGTGATGTATTGGAACGACACTGTAAGAAATAGTGCTTTATTCTTCCTTCAAAAATTTTGGGTAGTCTTCCTTCGAATATTTTGGGTAGTTCACAACAAAATGAGGTCACTAAGTTGAAATATTGGTTGATCTTCCTGCAAACCTTGGACTAAGACCTTGAATGATTGATTATAAGCCTAATTATCGTGAAGCAATTCGTAGACACTATCTACAAAAGATCGTTGTCAACCTAAAACCCACAAAATGCCAAGGACAAAAATGGGGACAACGGTCGATGTTTTATCATCCGTTGGTTTGACACTTTTGAGTGATTGGTGAAAGTTCTAGGATGGGTACTAGTTTAACCTAGAGGGAGGTGAATAGGTTCCAACTTAAAAAATCCAATTCAATTTTCAATTAATTTCCACATCACAACACTTATCAAATTATCCTACACATATGCAGTTAAAACAATAAATATAAGATGTAGGATTTAACGAGGCAAAACCCATAACTGGAAAAATCCTTAGGCTCCCAAGTCAAGACAAACACTAAGAGAAATGAATACAAAAAGGACTTACAAAACTTATCTTACTAGACACTCAACTAGAAGGTAGTTTTGTTTCCGCGCCTTTGCTACTCGATCTCTATTCAGCCTTCGAGTGGAAGTGGGACAACACTAATGTGACCGTCAATCACCTTCTCCTCGAACTTTGCAGATACTAACACGATCATGCAAAATGAATGTATGATGAAATGGTTTTTTTGAAAATCAACCAATTACGAAAATCACAAGGCACATTTTCATAATTGACTTCCAATTAAAGAACAAAGAAATATCATTGATCAAAAACTAATAATTTCTGTTTGAAAAACACTTGAACTCAAAATCGATTTTCTTGAAAACTTAGCACACTACTCTCAGCTGCATTTTCAAAAACTTAGTTCACAAAACACCTGAAACAATAGGAAGGTCTATACGACTAACCTAGGAAATCCCAAAACAAATATCAAATGACACACTCCGACCGGAGTCGAGGTGTGCTGGCCGTCACCCAAAGGTGACGTAACCAAACGTGCAAGTGATGTAAGAATGTGAATAAACTAAAATCAAAATTAGGACTTAATTTAACTAATAAAGTGAGTGCGCAGTAGTGGGTAGAACCCATAGAATACAAATATTTAGAGCATAGATATCAACGATAGTGCAATCGAAACTAAATAAGTGTTTAGCACACAACCGAAAACAGTTCCTACTCTTAATTAGAGTGTGTCAGAATCACCAGCTATTCCTCGTACGCCACTGAGATAATAGCTAGTGATTCTGACATACTCCAATTAAAAGTAGGAACTATTTATGGTTGTGTGCTAAACACTTATTTAGTTTCGACTGCACTACTGTTGGTATCTATGCTCTGAATATTTGTATTCTATGGGTTCTACCCACTACTGCGCACTCACTTTATTAGTTAAATTAAGTCCTAATTTCGGTGTTAATTTATTCACATTCTTACATCACTTGCACGTTTGGTTACGTCACCTTTGGGTGACGGCCAGTACGCCTCGACTCCGGTCGGGGTGTGTTAGTTGTGAGACAGTACTTTAACTGTTGGAAACTCCGTTCACAGTCGTCACTCCATTCAAAATTTACTCCCTTCCTAGTCAACCTTGTTAGAGGTAGGGCTATAGCTGATAAGTCTTTCACAAAACGTCGATAGTAGCCCGCAAGACCAAGAAAACTTCGTACCTCAGTGACAGTCCTAGGTTGCTCCCAATTTTCTACTGCTGCTACTTTCTAGGGATCCACGTGAACACCTTGAGCTGATATCACGTGTCCTAAGAATGAAACTTGATCCAACCAGAACTGGCACGTACTGAACTTGGCGTATAACTGATTCTCCCTTAACTTCTTCAGAACCAGACATAGATGTCTAGCATGCTCAGCCTCGCTCTTAGAGTATATCAAAATGTCATCAATGAAGACAATTATGAATCTGTCAAGGTACGGACGGAATACCAGATTCATCAAGTCCATAAAGGCTACTGGAGCATTAGTTAACCCGAATGGCATCACAAGAAACTCATAATGACCATATTGAGTTATGAAGGCTGTTTTCGGAACGTTTTCTTTTCTGATCTTCAACTAGTAGTAACCCGACCTTAGATCAATTTTTGAAAAGACACCAGCACCACAAAGTTGATCAAAGAGATCATCGATACGGGGCAACAAATAACGGTTTTGAATCGTCACCCGATTTAACTCACTTTAACTTATCGTAACTTTTTCGTCACAACTCTGATTCGAGCCTAACTCGTGCTCATGCGTTCATAATAATGAGTACTATTTAATTACAATAGCGAGAAAAAGTATTTAAGCGCGAATAAACACGTCCACGTCACTTGCCAATAAGAGCATAAATGTCAATTCACATACTTGGGGAGAAATTACATAGAAAATTAGGGACGGATCGTCACATCAAATGCCGCAATCCTCAAACATATCAACTGTAAGTTTCTCTCTGTGCAAATATGATTTAATGCAGTGTGTGTTATGCATAGCAGCAGCAGCCAAAACATAAAACCATGTTCTAATGCACTCGGTGCTAATGCTTTGTTAATATATTCTGTGTTATATGGCAAACAAACCAAACCCTAATCTAATGCATGCTATAGCAACCAAAACAAAAATTATGATATGATATAATGATCACTTCTAGAACCTTAACATATGCTCTCGCAAATAAATGACTGCTTCAATGCATATATATGTTGTGATGCGGCAACAACAGCAGCGAAAACCCTAAACTGATGTGTATATATAGGCGTAGGTAAAACAGAGTGAAGGAGGTGTGATCAAGGAAAACTGAATTTTTTATTAACAAACTAGATAAAAAAATAAAATAAAATAAAAACCAAGAGATATTATTTGTTTTATGCTAATAAGTGTGAAAATCCACCAAACATTATCTGTATGCATAAAACAAATACTAGAGAATATGTTGCCACCTAAGAAAGATAGGCTTTAATTAATAAGACCTTAATTGAAAGTCAAATATGCAAACCCAATCCACAATTCACGGCAAAAACAAGGATTGATTAAAGTTTAAGCTCATTTGTAATCCTGCTTAAAATTACAGCCCAAAAACACTTAACGTAAACCATAATTTCATGAGATGCCATGCATGCAAACATACCTGAGTAAATGTCTCTGAAACCCTTGGTATTATTGTGATCGAGAGCACGAGAGACAAATTTAAACTAAAACAAATAAAACCGAAAACATGCAATAGTCTAAAACATTACAGACTCAGGCTTTTTGTTAGGAATTGCCAATTTTACTCCAACAGTTGGAGTATAGTATAGTAAGAGATGTTGCATTTTGCCGTTATTCCTAAGTTTTTAAATGTAATTTGATAAAGGGGGGAAATGCTAACAGTTATGTCTACACTGAGAAAGGGTTTAAAAATTGGAAGAAATGACCCAATAGTTTTCAAGATCATAAGGAAGGTGTTGGAAGTCTTCATAATAAAGCTTCACAACAAGCTAGAGATTTGATTATACAAACGGAACATATTGAAACATTTGTGATTAAGGAAACCGATGAATCGTTGTACAAGATGGTTGTTCTGACAAGGTCTTCCTTTTTGTGACCATGATAATAAATCGTTGAAATCAAGCAATAGGGGTAATTATTTGGAGTTATGCAATTTCTTGCCGATCATGATGAGAAAGTTAGGAAGGTTGCATTTTAGAATGCTCTCAAAAATCTCAAGTATACTTCTTGCGATATTCAGAAAGTTCTTGTCCATGCTTGTGTCGTTAAAACTACTGATGCAATCACTTAAAGATATGGAAGGTGTATTTTTTTTGTCTTTTGGTTGATGAAGCACGTGATGTTTCAACTAAAGAGCAAATGGCAGTGGTATTCCATTATGTGAACAAAAGAGGAGACAAACTTAAAAGGTTTTTAGGTCTTGAGCTTATTTTCGTAAAACCAATAACAAACTTGAAGAGGACATTAAGAGATTGTTTGCTACAACAAGTTTGAGTATGTCTAAGTTATGAGGTCAAGGCTATGATGGAGATAGTAATATGATAGGTGAGCTAAATGGTCTTAAAATAAACAAATATCCTCAAACATTTTATGTTTATTGTTTTGCACATTAACTTTAACTACTAGCTCTTGTAGCCGTAACTAATGATAACGAGGATGATACCACTTTCTTCTTAAATGCTAGTAGTTTGGTTATTATTATTGGATTATTGTGTAAGCGTCGTGATGCATTTAAAGAGAAACAAAAAGAACAAATTAAGAAATCTCTTGATATTGGTGCTCTTGAAACGGGGAATCAAAAGAGTAATCTCATGTGTCTTTGTAATACACACTGGAACTCACATTATGGTACTTTAGTTCATATTATTGCTATGTTTCAACTTGTGGTGGATGTGCTTGATTGGATTAAAGGTGATCACAACCAAGCTAATATAGGTGAAGAAAATAGATTATTCAAAGAAATACAAACATTTGGTTTTGTGTTTTACTTTAAATTATTTATCACAAGCATTACAAAAGAAAAATCAAAATATTGTGAATGTGATGGTGTTGGTAGATGATGACTTTGAAGACTTGGTTCATGAGGTACATAAGTTTTATGAGGAAAATAATACTGATGTTCCTAACATGGATGATTTGCCTTTTGTACCCGAAAAATCAAAGCGTAAAGTTCTAAGACTCACAAACTTGCATTACTATTGTGTGGATCTCTATTTTCAAGTCCTCAATATGCAACTCAAAGAATGAGCTTCAATGAGGTAAACACCAAATTGCTTCTTTGTATGATATGTTTGAGTCTGGCAAATCTTTTGCATCTTTTGATAGACAAAAAATAGTTCTTCGCACAATTTTATCCTCAAGATTTTTACTGTGTGAACCTCATGAATCTTCTAATTCATCTTGACAATTATATTCATGATATGTATATGCATAGTAAGTTTTCATCGTTGAAATGAATTAGTAGTCTTTCAAATGAATTGGTGAAGACCGGAAGCTGTGAAAGCTACAAGTTAGTGTGTAAGCTTCTTACATTGGCCTTGGTTTTACTGGTTGCAACCGTTTCAGTGGAGAGAGCGTTTTCAAACGATGAATATTCTCAAAAAACCATTGCGTAACAAAATGGTAAATCAATGGTTGAGTGATAGTTTGGTTGTTTACATTGACAGAGATGTTTTCACTTTTATTGATAAAAAGCATATTATGGGACGTACATGACATGAAATCTCGCCGGCAACAATTGTAACTTGTTTATTGGCTACTATGTATAATGATTTGGTTGTCTACATTTCTCTGAAACCTTTTACATTTTTAAATTTCACACCTCCTCCCAACATTTTTCTTTTGTAATGCTTGTAATAACTCATTTATAATTCCCAATATAAGTCTAAAAAAAAGGGTGAAATACAAATAAAAAATTTGTATTTCTTTGAATGACCTATTGTTTCATCCATATTAGCTTGGTTGTGATCACCTTTAATTGAATCAAGCACCTCCACCACGAGTTGAAACATAGCAATAATGCTAACTACAGTATCATAATGTGAGTTTCGATGTAGATCATAAGAATGTACGAGACTACTCTCTTAATTTAACCCTTTCCCCATTTCAAGAACACCAATATGAAGAGCCTTCTTAATTATTTGTTGTTGTTATCTCTACATGCATCACAACATTAACACGATAATCCAATAATAATAATCAAATTACTAGCATTTATGAAGAAAATGGCAACATCGTCATTAACTTTTGTTACGGTTACAAGAACTAGTTGAAGTGGGTGTGCAAAACAATGGACATAAAATGCTTGAGGATATTTGTTCAAAATCTTTGTTTTAAGATCATTTAGTTCATCTTTTATATTACTAACTCCATCATAGCCTTAACCTCGTAACTTGGACATACTCAAATTTGTTGTAGCAAACAATCTCTCAATGACCTTTTCAAGTTTGCTACTAGTTTTTTGGAGATAAGTTGAAGACCCAAAAACGTTTTAATTATATCTCCTCTCTTTTCATATAACGGAATACCACTACCATTTGCTTTTTAGTTGAAACATCACATGCATCATCAAACAAAAGACAAAAAAATGCACCTTCCATATCTTTTGTGATTGCATCAATAGTTTCAATGGCACAAGCATAAACAAGATCCTTTTGAATATTGCAAGAAGTATACTTAAGATTTTTTGCAGCATTCTCAAACACAACCTTCCAAACTTTCTCATCCTTATCGGCAAAATGTTGCACAACATCCAGATAATTAACCCTATTGCTTGATTTCAACAATTCATCATAGCTACAAAAAGGAAGACATTGTTGCAACAACCATCTTGTGCAATCAGCGCACTCAATAAAATATGATAATTAATACTGTAAACACGGAAATTCCTGCGATAAACGAGACAAGAACACGTGTACAAAATAATATTTGTATTGATGATTTAGGGGTTACAATCTCGTTTACAAATTTAGCCTCTGATTCTATCTTTGTAATGGGTGAATTTGATGTTGTTGGTCCAAAGGGTCGTCGGGGCTTGATCTTGGGATAAACAGTTGTGCGGATTTGTTGACGTTGTTGATCCAAAGGGCCGTCGGGGCTTGATCTAGGGATGAACGAATGATGAATGATGGACACTTTCTTCAAGGGTCGTCGGGGCTTGATCTTGAATTAGTGGAAGTTCTTCAAGGGCCGTTGAGGCTTGATTTTGAATGAGGATTTGACGAAGAACGAGGAAAGCTTTCTTGATCCTTCGAGATTTGCTTGGGAGCTTTAGAGTTTCAAAGCTTCAAGGTTGTGGTGTGAGGTGAAATGGTTATGAATTGGTGTCCCAAAATGAATGCCTTGGCCTCCTATTTATAGAATTCCAAAACTTGATTTTTTGGATTTAAATAATCAGATGAAATAAATCATTTTTGCCAGGTGTTGACACGTGTCCTGTTTGATGACTTTTTCGATTTATTTTGATTTTTCGTTTAGTCACATGCTATGTGTAAAATTTATGTGACACGTAAACGTTGAAATTTTAATTATTGATCAACATTTATTTCACCAAAATTTCGATGTCTACAAATGCCCCTACTTCAAGGCGCGTCGTATACATGTGTTTGTCACGTGTAGAATATGCTTTTTGAAGTCCCTTACTGCAGATGTTGATCCAAGGGCTGTTGAGGCTTGATCTTGAACTGGGTTGGTAATTTCTTCAAGGGCCGTTGAGGCTTGATCTTGAACTTTGTTTGAAATTTCTTCAAGGGCCGTTGAGGCTTGATCTTAAAGGTTGAAATTGGACCACCAAGAGCTTCATGTGGTAGATGATCTTTTGCTTTGGTAGTGGGTGAATCGGCACGTATTTTGTTGTGCTTGTTGACTTTCCACAGCTTTGATCTTGAACTGGTTCGGAGGGTTTTCTGGTTTCCTCCAATTGTTGACTTTCCACAGGCTTATTCTTAAACTGGGTTGGAGGATTTTCTGGTTTCCTCCAAGTGTTGACTTTCCACAACTTATTCTTGAACTGGGCTGGAGGGTTTTCTGGTTTCCTCCAAAGGACTTTCCACAGACTTAATCTTGAACTGGATTTGATTCAAGGGTGGTGGACACTTGATCTTGAATCGGACTTGTAATTTCTTTAAGGGCCGTCGAGGCTTGATCTCGAACTTAAACATGACCACGAGCAGTTTCAGGACATGCATGCTTTGAAAGATCAAGGAAGTTCGTAGCATTTTCACATGAACCCTGAGCAGTTTGGTCAACGGTATGATCTTCAAGATTGATGGGCTCTTCTTCCAGTTGGTGACTTGATCTTTAAGGATTATCGAGACTTTGCTCTTCGGTGATAGTGCTAGCGAAAGGTTGTTGAAGCTTCTCGAGCTCTTTGATTATAGCAACGATGGCAGGCTTGGATTTGACTTAGACTCCTCTATCTGGATTATGCAATTCTGCCGAGAAGGGTGTTCTGCCGTAATGATTTGTTCCGGCTCATCGTGCTGCGTTCTTCTTTGCTTGTTTCTTTGGCCTAGCCGAAGTGGTGCGCAACCTTTTGCCTTTAAATGGTCATTCAAAGCATCACTTTTCAGCCACTCATCCATACTTGGCAGCTTCAGTGTAAAGAGCCAACACCATATCAACTGTTTTGAAATATTTGCTGAGGAAATTCGAGATTCATCAACAGTTGAAGATGAGTACTCGAGAGCAACGCTAGGTAAGCAACCAGGCAAAGGTTCCGGGCAATCAGTTCCTGATCGGATGTTTAATTTCAGGTTCCGACTGATTGCTTCCTTTCTCCTTGTTTTGCAGGCATGAGCAAGGGCAAAGGAAAGGATAGGGAAAAAGCATGATATAAGATACCTTTGCTTCCAACCCCGATGATATGAGATTCTTTTTCTTTTGAAGAAGTAGCGGATGATCAGCACATGTATTTGTTGAGCTTGTCTCCACATGCTTCGATGCATCATTTTCACTTGCCTCTTTTGTTCTCCAGGCAGATGTGGTATCTTCTCTAGAAGCATAAGATGTTTAGATAATGGGTACTTCGAGAGCAGTGCTTGGTGAGCAATCAAGGAAGGGGTTCCAGGCAATCAGTTCTTTACCAGGAGCTTGAGTGGACGTTCCGACATATTGCTTTCTTTATCCTTGTATTCGCAGTGAAGAGGGAGGACAAAGAAAATGATAGGGAGAAAGCATGCTATGAGATACTCTTGCTCTCAACCCTAGTGATATGAGATACCTTTGCTCCGGTGTGACTTGGTTGAATAGGCGTTTCCAGGGAGGAAGAAAACTGAGTATGTTGAGAGGTTTTAGTTGGAGATGTATTCTTGGCAAGGAAGAAGAGTCAGGCGTTTGTATTTTCAGGAAGGAAGAAAACTGAGTTTTGGTTGCAGATGCATTCGGCAAGGAAGAAGAGTCAGGCTGGATGTGTGTCTTGCTATAGAGGATGGAGGTTGAATTATATGGTGAGCTCCCAACAGCAAGTGGCAGGGTGGATGTGGCCTTGTCTCTCATGCTTTGTCGGCCAAAAGTCGGGTAGGTAGGTATGATGGACTCCACACGTTTTCAACTTTCTCAGTGATCTCTGGCAAAGTTGCACGTGATAGCCGAAAGCTGAGATTGCGTCTGAAAAATGTTGACGGTCTTTACGCAGGAAAATCCGGGTTTTGAAATTCGAAGAGCGGTGTCTCTTCAATTTTTTTTTTTTTTTAACAAATGGTTGTGTTGCCTCTTCTTTTTAAAGAGGTGTTAATTGCATTCAACATGCACACTTTGAAGATTGCCCGCCTTTGACAATTGTCTTTGCTGTATTTATGAGATTTTACTCACTTCAACCCTTTTCTTTTACCATCTTTTTTTTTTTTTTTTTGGAAATGGCTAACCCATCTAACATTTGCTTAGATTTAAGTCTCAGCAATGACACAGGTGCACCGCGTCAGGGTAATATATGGCGCCCGTCCTTCTCATCTTCTAATGGCCCTCTTACAGTTGAAGACTATGTAATGAGGGATGCAGCAACGGCTACGGTTGTAGCTAGGAACCTCATCACTCCTAAAGATAATATGATACTTTCACGACGGTCCGATGAATTAGCTGTTCGAGAGTCCCAGGCTCTCAGTGTCCAGTGTGTGAACTCTGTTTCCAACATGGGCCAACAATTACTTGTTCGAACTCGCCAAGTTGAATCATTGACAGTCGAGGTGAAAGCTCTTAATCAAGCGATCAGATAGCTGAAGCACGAGAATAGAGAGTTGCATGTGCTTGCAAATAATTATTCGACAAGCATGAAGAGGAAGCTTGATCAGTTGCTGGACTTCGAAGGTCGGATTCAAAGTGACAATCGGAGATTTGTGGATGTATTCCAGAGGCACCTTTTGCCTTCGTCATCTGAAGTTTGACAAAGTATTAAGGCCCCAAATAATCCATCTCCACTGCCTCCCTCTTCTAGGGTTCCGCCGAGTACTAAGGCTTCAAGTACTGAGGCTTCACATAAGTGACATTTGTGAAGGCTCCCTTTTTTTTTTTTTTTTTTTTTTTTTTACGCACTTGTAATTTCTTAGAGATATCAATGGACATGCTTTATTTTATTCAGTATGTTGTGCTAAAACGTATATCTGACTAAGATGTGTTACTCCTTTTTTTTTTTTTTAGATGGAAAACTTTCTTCCTTTCAATCATTATGTCTCCACCACCCTTTTCACTTTTTTTTTTTTTTTTAGATGGTGCCTTATGCACACTATTCTTTCACCCCCTTTTTTTTTTAGACGGAAAACTTTCTTCCTTTCAATCATTATGTCTCCACCACCCTTTTCACTTTTTTTTTTTTCCTTTTTTTTTAGATGGTGCCTGATGCACACTATTCTTTCACCCCTTTTTTTTTAGACGGAAAACTTTCTTCCTTTCAATCATTCTGTCTCCACCACCCTTTTCACTTGTTTTTTTTTTTTTGACTTGCTAACAGTAGCTTGCACTTTCTTTTGTGTGTAAATAATCATATTTTCACAGTGCACCATCCCATCACCTCTCATTTTGGTTTTCTTTCCCAGGCACGGGTGGTCGTTTGCATAGTTTGCACAGTCACAGACCTGCGTTTTGAATAGCCACCGCATTTCATTTGTTTCTCCGGGACCGTTATATATATATGGGACTGCACCGTTGCTTGTACACTCATTACACAGCCACCGCATAACCATTGCACAGCCGCTGCACTTGTCTTGCATCCCAACTACACTGTCTCGCAATCCTGTGCTGCTGCTGACTGCAATCACAACTGCGTGCACTACTTCCTCGCTGCATTGCGTTCTTCGCGCCTGCTGTCTGTTGAACTTGGCACTGGACAAAAAAGTAGCTGCAAGTGTAGGTTTCTTGGCCGTGGTGAAGGAAGAGACGAAGGCAGCATTCTGGGGTCGCATACATTCGTATATGCGGTTAAGGAAGACACAAAGGCTGCCAGTGCAGGTTTGCAACAAATTCCTTTGTGAGGCTTATTTGTTTTAAGTCGAGGACGACTCTGACATGCATATATATATCCTAGAGCCGCACGCAGCATGCATTTATACATACATATATCCTGGAGCCGCACACACTTATTTGTATGTGTGTGTATATATATATATAACCCTGACGTTAGTTGTCCCATCTTGGATGCTTTTGACATGTTGTATGTACATATATATATATACAAAGGGCTTAAGGGGAGGGATCCCCATTTTTTGAAAAAAATGGGGATTAGGTGTGGGGCCCACTTCACATCTAATTTCAACGATCCGAACCGTCTATTTTGTTAGTCTTGATTCATAGATCATCCTTGCAAAATATTAGCTAAATTGGAAATGTTTAAGACATCTAATTGGGTTCAAGGAAATGAACGAATACTTTGTTATATAAGAAAATATGAAATTTGATATTGATAATTAAATAGGCAAATGGTTTCGGATTGAATTGAATTTTTGCAAGGATGATCTATGAATCGAGACTAACAAAATAGACGGTTTGGATCGTTAAAATTTGATGTGAAGTGGGCCCCACACCTAATCCCCATTTTTTTCCTCCCCTTAAGCTCTCTGTATATAAGTTGGCTGGCGGTTGTCCCATCATTCTGCATGCATATATATATGTGGAAGTTGGTTGTGATTGATACCGTGCACACATGTACATGTATATGGAAATTGATTTTATATATATATAACCCTGACGTTAGTTGTCCCATCTTGGATGCTTTTGACATGTTGTATGTACATATATATATATATATATATATATATATATATATATATATATGTTGAGTGTCTCATGGCTTGTCCCGTCGCTTTGCATGTATATATATATATATAAGTTGGCTGGCGGTTGTCCCATCATTCTGCATGCATATATATATGTGGAAGTTGGTTGTGATTGATACCGTGCACACATGTACATGTATATGGAAATTGATTTGTCCCCTCACCAAACCGTGCACTTGTTTCATCACCATGCACATAATATAATGTCTTTTTTTTTATGTACAATGTGTGGACTCCCACTGATGGATTTGTTTGCTGTGATGCTAGATTTCTTTAATTTTAAGAAGGTAGAGCAGGCTGCTGGGGTCCTCACGAAGCTTTTCAGAGACATGGTAGTTGGTGGCGGAGTTAGCAGGTTGCCTAGTGCTTGTGCTAGAGACTGCAACGGGGTCTCGCTATGTAGTGCTTTTTTATCACAGTTTTCCCTCGGTGGTGCGCTGCCGTGTGGTGCTGTGCAAGAGCCTGCAGCGGGGCTGCGTAGCGTAATACCTTTTGGTCACAGTTCTTTCTTGGTGGTGACGTCGACGTGCGGTGCAAGAAACTGCTTGCGTAATTGCTGCGGGTTTTCTTAGTGTGATTGCGTAGCATTTTGGTTTCCTTTGCCACTGTAGCGTGCTTTGAAGGAATGCAACAGTGACACGGATCTAGAGGTTGCTGGTGCTTCTTCGAGTCACTTCTCACAGAGACTTGTTTGTTGCCATGAGTTCGAGGAAGCGATGGAAGTCGAAGGGGGCGGTGAATGCGAGGTTGGTGAGGAAGGACACGGGTACAGCGGTTGCTGGAATTGGGTTGCACTAGCGCTGAAGAGTACGGAGGACGCAAAGCGGGAAGTGCGAGACTGAGTTTGGGTGCCCTCTGGGTGCCCCAAATTTCTACAGAGACGAAGGGAGAGGGAATATTGATCCACGAGTGGTTTTAAGGGCATAGGACCCATGGCGGGAGACGGATGGCAGAGATGTGCCGACGAAGGGCGTGGATGAGATGAGAGTCTTCGCCGTGAGCTGGAGGTCTTCCTTTTGGTGAAGATGTTTGACGAGGAACTTGGGCTAGAAGAATGGGATGTGACCCATGTTTTGAAGGGCAGGCCTGAGACAAGCTGCAAGTTGAGTGGATTGTGTTCTGAGAGCCGGGCCTGGGCTTGTATATATATATATATATATATATATATATATATATATATATTTCTCTTTTTTTTTCTTTTTTTTTTATAATACATAATAACATATGTATTCATTTTTTTTTTTGTCAAAGAAACTGTAATTTAATTTTGTACAAAGAAAATTGCAAATAAATTTGTAATAAAATTGACCTTCATCAATGAGACTTTAAAAAAGCCCTTTTTTTTTTTTTTTTTTTGAATGTGACTGAACTCAAAACTGAATGCTCGAGCTGCCTACGTACCCTTCCAAAGAAAGAGATCAAGTCAAAACGTAATTCAAATGAGCGATGAATTTAACAGTGATTTTGATGATGATTTTGATAATGATTTTGCCGTACACAGTTTATGCTCTTGCGAGCCAGGAGCGTTTGTTGTCCTCTTTTATGCTCGTGCGGACAATGAGCGTTTGTTGTCGCCTTTTATGCTCGTGCGAACAAAGAGCGTTGGTGCCATGTACAGTTTAGGCTCATGCAGGCGAGGAGCTGGTACTAGTTTGTTAAGCGATCCAGGAGAGTCGTTCCTCGCAATCTTTATAGCAAGGAGCCTTGACTGAGTAGTTGAAGAAGTCTTCTGGGAAAAGGCCACGCATCGCGACGGGGATGGATGATCTTTGTGTCAAAGTTCCATTATCTCCAACACTTTCACATTGTTCTGAAGGTTGACAGGAGCTGCTTTGCCCCTTTTCCCATTGGTGAACTTGTGGAAGAGATGGTTGCTGCCTGGAGAGGCGTTCCTCGCAATCTTTATAGCAAAGAGCCTTGACCGAGTAGTTGAATAATTTTCTGAGGAAGAAGAGATCGCGCATGGTCGACCTTTGTGTCGAAATTTCCTCATCTTCAACACTTTCACATTACTTTGGAGGTTGGCGAAAGCTGATTTGCCCTTTTTTCGATTGGTGCACTTGTGAATGCGACGTAGGCTTCATGTGTAATTTCTTTGAAGCGACATAAGTCCCTCCTTCAACTTCGCTTGACTTGGAGCATGCCCCCAAAGATCGAGGTGGCGACTTTGAGTCGAAAGAAACAGAAGTGACGTCTTCCTTAGGGATTTCGTCTCATTTGCCTTTTTGGACTGTGATGGGGAAGATGTCTTTGATCTCCCCTTCAGTGTCATCCTCTTGGGCTTGTTGGCATGAAGATTGTCTCGTGTGGATGATGGTGCGCCTTCTTACTTTTAGTGGTCCATTTGTGTTAACCTCCAAGATTGCTTGGCGCTTTATCCTTGAAGGAATTGAGCTTCGAATATCGCCTTTTTCTGCTAGCCTATCGAGCTTTTCTTCCTTTGACATTGTCTCCTTACTTGTAGAAAACTTCTTGTTGTCTTCAAGTCTTTCCAAAGTCGACCGACGAGAAGGAGAGCTGGTCGTGTGGCTTTGCTTCTTAGGTTTTGACAACCTTTCAAAAACAAAGCTTTGGGATGTTGGCCTCTGAAGCCTCTTGAAGACGGAGGCTCGATTTTGACCACCAATGCGATCAAGTGCTGACGTTCTAGGTCTTGAACGATTCATCCTATCGAAGACTGACGTCCGAGAGGTGGACTTAGGCTCCTCTTGATCTTGTTCAATGCTCACGCTGATGTGTTGAGTGCTAGCATTTTTTGCTTTGCTTGAAATCTTCACGGGTGCATTTGGTGTGAAGCCAAGTCCATCTTTGTTGTTCTTAACTCCATAACCATGCTTCTTCAACTTCTTTTGAGTCTCGGTGAGGTCACGTTATTTATTGTTGACGGTGTTTGAAACCTTTTTCCCAGGATTCGAAAAAGAAGCGAAGTCGTACCTAGCTTTTGACATAAGTTTGTAAGCGTTTCGATCAAAACCTTCTTCGGTCCTCTTGGTTGGGAGGAAGCTTGGTTCCACCCCCTTTGGTAGAGCTTTTACGAAGCCTTGTGGTAATCTTGCAACCTTAGCGTTGCTTAGTTGTGTTAGAGGTAAAACTGCATTCGTCTTGAGCAACTTTACATTATCCATGTGCCGCTGTGCATCGGTTTTGCTTGCTTCAGTTTTGAATGGAGATTGACCATTCTTTCTTCTTGACATCAGGATGTATCGGAAAACGAGTGTGTTTGATCCATTTGAGAGCGTCCTACTCCCTTTGGTTGTTGCAGGTTTAGCAAGTTCATCATCGTTCTTGTTTGAAGACGGCATGGCTTCTCCTTCTTGCTTCTTGGGCATGGCTTGCCACTCTTGCTTTTTAGGTGTTGTTTTGCCCGTGGATTTGATCTCTTTTGGAAGAGTTTCGGGCACCATGTCTTCATCCATGTAGAACTTGGCGTCTGCGAAATGTGATTCGGCTTCGGTGAATGGTTTGGTGTCGTCATAGATCACCTTCACTCCTTCTCGGTAGAATTTTAAACATTGGTGAAGGGTGGACGGTACTACTCCATTCGCATGGATCCAAGGCCTTCCTAAGAGCAAGCCGTAGGAAGTTCTTGCATCAATCACGTGAAATATCGTGTTTGACTTGAGTTCACCAATAGTCATCTCCACTTGGATCATGCTCATCGCTCTTTGTCCTCCTTGATTAAAACCTTGGATTAGTAGACGACTTAGGGACAGTTCATCCGCCTTGATGCCGATTGTATTCATTGTTGACTTTGGCATGATGTTTATGGCTGATCCACCACCCACAAGCATGCGGTTGACTTTGTGCTCCTTTACGTACCCAGAGACGAAGAGATGACGATTGTGAGGCTAGGATCCTAGCAGCAAGTCTTCGTCGGTGAAGTGGATTGCGTCCTCGATGGCACAGCATATGGCACATTCATGTGGCCGAAGCTTCAAGCCTTCGTCTTTGCTTTCTTACGTTTCGTGGTCATTGGGACTTTCCAAGACCGCTGTTAATACGCTTCGCATCTTCTTTAGCAATCATAGCGCTTCCTCAATGCTAAAGTGTGTTGGCAGACCTTCTTCGAGCGTGAGGGTTTTTTCTCCCTCAGTGGTGATATGTTTGTCTTTTGAAGGTTCTTCCATTTCTACTTCGACCATGTGGCATGCAGCGATAGTGCACTGTTGGAAGAAGTCATTCGGGAAGTACTCGTGCAAAGAGACAGGAATGCGTGGCTCTTGCTCCATAGGTTCCCCAGCATACGTTGGCTTATCAACTTTTACGTTTCTTTTGGGCTTCCTACTGTTGTGGCGACGGTGTTTTCTCACTTGTTCCACCTTTGGTTTTGTGGCTTGTGGTTTTGGTTTCCTTTTTTTTTATAGGTCACCAATGTCTATCCTTCTTCATCATCGGTATATGCATCATGTCCGTTTGCCCCCGACGATGGTTGCGCAGAAGGTATCGTGCAACTTAAGCATTGATAGGAATGGTCAGGTGTTGCTTGGAGAGGCACATGATCGAAAGATCCAAATGCAATTGTAGTAGTATGTGTGGCGGCCGTGTCTTCGAGGTCGAGCTTGATTCGCCCTTGTTGTGCTAGCTTCATGATGAGCTCTTTGAGGACGAAGCACTTACCCATAGGATGGCTCACGATTCGATGGTACTTGCAGTATTTATGATCGTTTATGCGATTCATTTCTTCAGGTCGCTTGCATTCGGGTAGCTCGATTACCTTCCTTTCCAGCAAGTCGTCTAACATTGCATCCATGTCTGAGTCAGGAAAAGGGTACGCCTTCTGCTCCAATTCCCTCAAGGTGTTTTTGTACCTTTCTTGGGTGCGAGGAGGCTCACCTTTCTTTATCTCCTTTGTTTTAGTTTTGGAGGAGATCTTGATAAGCGCGGAGGTGGTCTTGACGGGCACAGTGCTGACGGTGAAAGCTTCCTTGGGGGGCTTCTTCCCAGTCTTGTCTACATTTGGAGAGAACACCTTATCCTTCTTGAAGTCGGTGATCGGCTCTTTTTTCCCGTGATGGGCAATACTTAGCTCCATGTCGTGGGCACGGGTGGCTAACTCTTCAAATGTCTGTGGTTTGATGCCTTGAAGGATATAGTGTAACCCCCATTGCATGTATTGGACGCACATCTCGATCGAAGAGATCTCCGAGAGCCTTTCCTTGCAGTCGAGGCTTAGATTACGCCATCAGTTGATGTAGTCCACGACTGGCTCATCCCTCCATTGCTTCGTGCTTGTCAGCTCTAGCATGCTCATGGTGTGGCCGGTGCTGTAGAAGCGGTTGAGGAATTCCTTTTCCAATTGCTCCCAACTGTTGATGGATTCAGGCTCTAGGTCCGTGTACCACTCAAAGGCATTTCCTTTCAGCGAGCGTACAAACTGCTTAGTGAGGTAATCTCCTTCTGTCCCCGCGTTGTTGCAAGTCTCAATGAAATGGGCGACGTGTTGCTTCGGGTTTCCCTTTCCATCGAACTGTATGAACTTTGGTGGCTGATAACCCCTTGGCATCTTCGAAACGTCAATTTTCTTAGAGTAGGGTTTTGAGTATAATACGAAGTCATGTGAACTTCCTTCGTACTGTGCATTGATGGTGCTGGCGATCATCTCTTGCAGCTGTTGGATAGAAAGAGATCCCATGAGTGCCGCTGCTTGGCCTGGCTCCGGTTTCACATCGATTTTCTCCACCGGAAGCTCTTCATCCTTGTCTTTTTCCTTCTTTACTAAATCATCCCCTTGCTCGATTTTCACGTTAGGCTTTACATCTAATTGGTTGAAGAGTATGGCTATTTGCTGGTCTTTTTCTTCCACAATCCGTGTTAGCCTTGCAATCGCTTCATTCATATGAGCCAGCTGCTCATCGATTGAAGTCGCTCCAGTAGTCATGACTTGCATGGCTGAGATGCCGCTTGAGTCGACATCGGAAAGAGAGAACCAGAGTACTTCCTTGGGCTTTCCTTCCTTGGCGCCCTTAGCGAGGCCAGGGTGATCACAGGTTCGTGCCTCGGGTGCTCTTGTTCCTTTGGCGGAGTTGATGTAGGGGTAGAAGAGGTGGCAGAAAGAGCTCTTGCCTTGCTTCGAGTTATGACGCCCGAAGTGACACCGCTTGCGGAGATGACGCTCTTGTTCCTTGCATTGGCTGCGAGAACAACTTGAGCCTTCTTTGATGCCATTTGTGCTTTTTGCGGATTCAAAGATAGAGATGAGAGGTAGAGATGGTCCCACTGGGCGTGCCAAATTTGTAAACACGGAAATTCCTGCGATGAACGAGACAAGAACACGTGTACAAAATAATATTTGTATTGATGATTTAGGGGTTACAATCTCTTTTACAAATTTAGCCTCTGATTCTATCTTTGTAATGGGTGGATTTGATGTTGTTGGTCCAAAAGGCCGTCGGGGCTTGATCTTGGGATAAACAGTTGTGCGGATTTGTTGACGTTGTTGATCCAAAGGGCCGTCGGGGCTTGATCTTGAATTAGTGGAAGTTCTTCAAGGGCCGTTGGTGCTTGATTTTGAATGAGGATTTGACGAAGAACGAAGAGAGCTTTCTTGATCCTTCGGGATTTGCTTGGGAGCTTTGGAGTTTCAAAGCTTCAAGGTTGTGGTGTGAGGTGAATTGGTTATGAATTGGTGTCCCAAAATGAATGTCTTGGCCTCCTATTTATAGAATTCCAAAACTTGATTTTTTGGATTTAAATAATCAGATGAAATAAATCATTTCTGCCAGGTGTTGACACGTGTCCTGTTTGATGACTTTTCCGATTTATTTTGATTTTTCGTTTAGTCACATGCTATGTGTAAAATTTATGTGACACGTGAACGTTGAAATTTTAATTATTGATCAACATTTATTTCACCGAAATTTCGATGTCTACAAATACGTGCTTCATCGATTTTCCTTCTTAATCATAAATGTTCCAATATGTTGCTTTTGTGTAATCAAATCTCCAGCTTGTTGTGAAGCTTTATTATAAAGACTTCCAACACCTCCCTCATGATCTTAAAAAGAATTGGGTCATTTCTTCCAATTTATAAACCTTTTCTCAGTGAAAACATCACTGCCAGCATTTCTCATTTTTTCAAAATCACATTTGAAAAAATAGTAATAACGGAAAAATGCAGCATCTCTTGCTTTACTATACATTGACCACATAAAAGTATCAACCCAACAGATGATAAAACATCGACTGTCATTCCCCATTTTTGTTCCTTGGAATTTTGTGGGCTTTAGGTTGACAAGGGTCTTTTTTTAGATAATGACTACAAATTCCTTCACGATCATTAATCTTATAATCAATCATTCAAGGTCTTAAACTGGTTATGCATGAATATTAACCAATATTTCATTCAACTCAGTAACCTAACTTTGTTGTGAACTACCGGGAATATTCGAAGGAGGTTTTGGAATAACCAGAATATTCGAAGGACTACCCGAAATATTTGAAAAGGGACTACCCTGAAATTTTGAAGAAGGATTTAAGCATTGTTTGTTATAGTATTGTTTTATTACATAAATGTATAATTAGACCCGGCAGTTTCTTACACGACACGATGACACGACACGAAAATGACACAAAAATAACGGGTTTCGGGTCAATACGGTAACTAATCGAGTCATTATCGAGTGACCCGTTAAGAACCTATTAACGAGTATACACGTGGGTAACCCATTTTGATCCGTTAAGAAAAATAAATTATAATTTTGAAGTTTAATTACTAAAAAAATTATTATAAAATACAATAGCCATATTGTATATATTGGTATATTCTATATTAAATATATATTTTTGTATTATTATTCTATATAAGTTAAAAAAAATTAAGTTTTATTCATTTATTTATTTTTATTATGAGAGTTTATTATTATCATTAATAGGATAAATTTTACTTAACATGTTGTTGTCCAAAATTAAAATCAACTAGTATAGTATTAGTATAGGCAATAAGACATCATGAAAAATGTGGAAGAATATATAAACACTCGTGATTCATCATTCCTCCACGAGTAGACAATGGTTATACTTACATTATCGTTTAGATTTTTAAAACCCTCCAAAACCATCATGAATAGTATTTTTTATTTGAGTGTAAAAGTAATAAAATTAATAATAATTAATGTAGAAGTGTAATAAATATATATACACAATCACTCGTAGTGACAAGCTTTACAACTTTCATGAAGGGGTCAATTTCGAAATCCGACACTATAATCAATAAACCTTAAATTTGTATTTAACCGTCGATTGTCGTTTAGGCTTTATTTTTTATATTGAATTTCATTTTTAAAATTTTCTTTTTTTAAAACATGATCTTTTGGGGGATGTAGGAAGATGAACGGTTCGGATCTTTGATATCACGTCCCAATATTTACGATTAATTGAAATATGAGTCGATGTTATATAGTTTGTAGAGACTTTATAAACACCATGCAATATTTTCACTAACGGTAAAACTCTGACCATAATATCAACGATTCTAACCGTTCATCTTCCTGTATCCTTTAATAGATCATGTTTTCATAAAAGAAAATCTGAAAAAATAAAATTTGGTGAGAAAAATGAAGTATAAATGTAAACAACAATTGACGGTTAAATTTTGATCTATGATTTATATGAATATAGTGGCACATTTCAAAGTTAAGCTCTTCACGAAAGTTGTAAAGCTTGTCATTACGAGCGTTTATATATTTTTTCTATATTTTTCACACTTCTATATTAATTAAAATCTATTAAAGACTCTACTAAAACAATAGTCATAGGATAAATGAGAAGAGAGTGCTAATGTAGAATGCCTCGCTGAAAATATCATCAATATAACTTTTGAAGATAATATATATCATGCCAAAGTTCCAATATCGTTTCCCATTGTGATTGATGAAAATTGAAGAGTTTGATTGTAAGAAAATGTGCAAGGTTCCAAACCTTGAAACATAACTCCCTTAATTTTGCAAATCTTTTGAACATTTGATATTTTGTAATGTTCTAATGTTTTTTTTTTTTATTATTATTATGCTCTTATTTTGGGTATGTAAATATGTAATACTTGAAAGACAAATGCGTTTTTATTTTTTGAATGTGATAATATGGTATGTATATACTTATTTAGTATTATGTTTTTCATTTGATTATTTATTGGTTTAAAATATATTTTCCTTAACGGGTAATTGGTCGGGTTATATTGTCTATTAATATTATTGGGTTGATTTCGGGTCGGGTCATTTTACCCATTTATTTTAATGGGTGTTAGACGACACGACCTGTTAAGATATCATGTATGACATGAAAACGACACGAACCTGAGAAACACGACACGAATGCCAGGTCTATGTATAATAACGAAAAAAAAAGTCTTAGACTTAATTCTAAAGTCTACTACGACTAATAATTAATTAAAGGGGTGTACTATCCACACACCTCTTTTTACTTCTCCCACACCCCTAGTTAATTTCTGTCTGTTGATCTTCTTCAATTCATCCGATCCGACGGCTAAAATTTAAAAAGGTGTGAGAGAAATAAAAAGGGGTGTGTGGATATCACACCCCTTAATTAAACTAACAATTCAATTAATCAATGATCAATAATCATATAAATTATTCAATAATCAACAATTTAATTAATCAATGATCAATAATTCTATAAATTATCAATAATTCAACTAATAAACAATAATTATTCAATAACCATATGATTCATATCAATAGTCAATAAAAATATTACGCTATAATTTTATGTCAACTAAGCAAAATTTCATATTAAATTATTATTTAGTAATTAGAATTTTTTTTTTTTTGGTCAAATTAGTAATTAGAATGAAAATTAGGTTTACCTCAAAGAGGGTTGAGGACTAACGATGGTGGCTCAGCGGTCGTTGTTGTTGTTGTACAAGTGCAAGCTTTCCTTAACAAAGAAAAATGATTTGACATGTTGAGAATGAATTCCATATTAATGAGAGGAAAGACCTTGCATGTGCTTATAAGTAGTTAGGCTACTCCCCATATTTCCAATTGGTTTTATGGTGGAATAATTTAACTACTTATAAACACATGCAAGATCCCTTCTCTCATAAATGTGGAATTCATTCTCAACAACACACATCTTGATCGATAAACATAGAATGACATTCAACTTGATGTTCTGAAATAGAACTTGGAAAACAGCTTACCCATCAACATCTAGTTTCCGCATGAGATGAGGGCCATGTTTCTTGTTCCAAATGTCATTTTGCGCAGCTTCCAACTCAGTTACTATGGTCTCTCTCAGTGAGATGTTACCCACAACAAAACACTTTTCAACAGTAAAAGAGTCTTATGATTGCAATGAAAGATCACCAAAATGTCCATGAAGCCTTCAAAGTATGCAACAGAAGACCAAATTAAATCATGCCTGAATTGCTTGGAACCATAAGACTGAAATATAGGAGCGTCATGATACATACACAAACAATGTAAGTAAACAATCTATAAATTGAGCTATATGGCATACTTCATGAATAATCGACCTTTCAGTTTCGTAGAAGCATTAGAACTTAGAAAAGCTTCAATAACATGAGCACCTTTGGAATCTTTAGCAATTTTGAGGATGCTATCAGCATTGAGGCACTAATGCTTGTAATAAAAGGCTTTATGAATTCATGCATGGTGAGATGGATTATACAGTAGATCAGTGTAATAAAAAAAAAAACGAGATTTCAATGCAAGAACAGTGTGCATCTATCATAATTGCACAATTTTATTTCCTAAATGTCCTAATTAGAATATATGAATGTATATATTTCGAGGACCAAGCTCAGTAGAATTCCTTTAAGATGACAAATTGAGCATAGACATTCCATTTATGGAAACTGAATGTCACAGACAAAAAAATGACATATAAACGCAGAGATGATTTTCTTTGAAACAAAAAGGGAGTGCAACGGCAACAATGGAAAAGCTATAATTCTTTATTTGAACAATCTTAATTAAGAGGGCATCACAACATGCTAAAACTATACCGGTCAACTTTACTAACTATATATAGAAGCACCTAATACGATACTTGGGAGCTCTGATAGAAATACGAGAGAAGTTGCATACACTTTGAAAAATTCTTTGTAGAAACAATGACCCCAAGACGCCCGGTTGCCCAATTCCAATTAGACTAAACTTCACAGTAGAACTAGCTGTCAATAAACAATATTCGGGGAACAAAGCATGTACAATCTTCATTGCTTGTCAAACAAGTAATGGAAGCATAGCAATATGATTAGAATGAATATCTAGACTCACAACCAGAACAAATTATCCATCTACTTTATTCATCAGTAAAATTGTATTTGCACTAATTGGTGGGGGAAAACACTACACAATTTAGCAGAATATTTCGAATTCCAAATACCTAAAACACTACGGATCCTTTGGCTCGCAGCAATCGGCAAAGCAATAATTCCAGATTTTCCTGTTTTAAGGAGATCCCTCAATTTCTAACACAATTCAATATTGATTCAAATCTTGTACATAAGAAGGGAAATAAGGACAAAATGTCAAAAATAGGATTACAAAAAGAATTTGATGCGTAAAATCCAGACTAACGAAAATCTAGAAATTAGGAAAGAATAAAGAGCTATTGAATTCAAAACCCAGAACCTAAATTTTACCATTAAATTCCAGAAATTTATATTTATCTATGAAAAAAATTGATCAAACTTGCTTCTTGTGAACTGGAATTCGCACCATAACGGCCATGACGTGTTTGCAAATGCAGTTCGATTTTACTGTAACGGCGGTGTTTCAGGCGTTAGGGTTTATTCAGGGTTTAAACTGAGTTTATTAACCCGACCCGATGTGATGAGTGACGATGTTGAGAGACCGGGTTCGAAGCGAATTGGTTTGAATTTGCGACATGTCGTCGTTTACGGAAACATAATGTACTAAACAATCATATTTTTTCACTGGGCTGGGCCTAGCTTGACGATGACAAGTGACAACACGACAAGATTGGACTAGACAAATGGACAATTGGACATTCCTTGGACAGCCTAGCAGCCTTATGGGGACTGGTGGAAGAAGGTTTCATTGTTGTTGTGTGTTTTTCATTTTCTGAGAGATATTTTCACCATAAACTAGACTAAGGAAGTATAATAGGGCTTGAATTCGAAACGTAATGGGTCAAATAGAAACGTTTAGTATAAGTGGCTCTTTACCATACATACTAGTGAAGATGAGGTGTTTGCACTATGGTGTGGGTTCAAACCCCATCGGTTCTCTAATCTTAACATTTAATCTAACAAATCCATCATTTAACCAAAAAATGAGAAGAAATGTCTAGTCCATCAGAACAATCCACTACTTGCACATATTTTTTATTGCTATTTATAATTGTATATGAATAAGATATCATACGTAAGAGCATCTCTAATGTATGTACTAAAAATTACACCTCTCTCCTAAATATAATTATTGGAGAAGATAACTTTAAAACTTCGGCCACTTAGTATTATGGTCCAGTGATATTCCTCTTCATTTATAAGTGTAGATATATCACTTGTTAAAAAATAAACTTTGAAACTTCAATTTATTAAATTTCAAAAGAGTCAATCGCCTCCCACGTGGGGATTTGATAAAACAAATTACAATTTATATACAAATGGAATTAGATTGAGGCCTTTTTGGATAAAAACTTTACATCTTTTAGACTTATTTCAACTCTTGGAGTAAAACTCAAATTTTAGGTTCTAAACTCACCCACCTAGCTCCAACCCTTGGGTCAAATATGAGTTTTACCCCAAACTCATTTTTGGGGCAAATTTAGCCAAGATTCCCCTAAGTTAGTGGTATGGCCCACCATATATGTGTACTCTTTTTTTAATTTTATATTTATAACTTCATTGAATCCAACGGCTCAGATCTAATATAATCAAATCCAATGGTAAAAGAAAGATCTAACGGTCCAAATTTAAATCCAACGGTTGAAATAATTAAAAAAAAATCATGGGTTTCATATTCTTTCATGGTGTCGTTTTAATGATTTTTCAATATTTATCGAAATCTAAATATTTTTAGATTAAAATGTTCAATAAAATTAAATTAGGATAGTCTACATAATTTTTTTTTTTAAAGTTACTTTAAGAAAAAAAATAATCCTATTATTCTTTAATAATTTTTGGCTAAAAATTTAACTCAGAAGGGTTGGAGCCGAACAACTATTTATGAGTTGGAAATTATAAACACATGAGCATATATTATACGTAGAGAATAAAAACATGTGATCATTTTTGTTTTCCAACTCAGAATCGAATATCACGTTTCAAAAGTAATACTATTTTTAGTTACTGCATATTCTTATCTTTTTCCTATAATGTGTAGAAAATCCTCTCCCGGCCAGTTGTTGTCACGTCGGGAAGGAGGATTATCCCCCTCCTAATATCTCTCTCATTTTTTTTCTTCTCCTACTTAAATAGTTACTATTAAAGCACGTTACAATCTTATATTGATTATTTTATAAAAATAATAAGATAAAAGAAAAAAAAATGAGAATATAAGAAAAGAGAATTCTACTTTATACTCGGATGCATCTGTAGTTAGCCTTTTTAGCAAATAATTAATGGTTAATGAATAAGTGACAGAGTAGTGGTTGAGATGAGATGAGATAGATTCTGTCAATTTGTGGGTCAAACTTGTGTGCTTTCCACTTTCCAGTCTAATGCACTCCATTCGAAGCCAACAGTTATAACATATCTACCTTTTTTTTTGTCTTTGAATGATTACATATCTAGCTTCAAATAGCATATCTAATGTCATATCTTAGCTGGGAATTGCCTTCACTCCTCATCATTTTATTTGTAAAGAAGATGCATATCTATTATCAAACTTAACTAAACTCCTTTCCAGTGTGGCAGGGTTTTGTAGCCCCTTCCTTCATTTATCTTCCTTCCATAATTAGTTGTATGCTAGGGTGGGCACAATGCCAATCGGTGCCCGCTTAGGGCCCCACTTTAAGGGCTCTTCATTTTTCACAAACTATTTTTTACATATTTTTTATTCTTCTCATTTACATATAACTATAGTTTTACACGTAAAAGGAAATTACTATCATTTTCAATCTAGTATTTTTCCTAGCTATTTAGATGCAATCTTTGTAATCCAACCGTTCATTTAGTTATTAAACGTAATAAGTAACTTTGTACAATAAATAATAGAAAAAATATTAAATGCGATTCTAGCCCTCTTTTGGTCAAATCGGTCCAACTTGGCAGCTACTGGCAGGCGAGCCTAGCGAGGCGATGTCCTTCCCCAGGTCAGGTCACTGCTTCTCTTCTTTGTCCTCTTCTTTTTCCTGTAATTTAATTTGTAAGCTTGTTTGTAAATGGAATTTGAATTTTCAAATCCATGTTCCCTCTAGGAATTTATATTTAAAAGATTTTAGGATTTAGAGATTCAATCTTTTATGGGTTTATGGATTACTCTAAGACCATCTCCAACCCTGTGCTAAAAGCCAAATTACCCCCCAAATTACCCCCCCAAACACTCTCCAACCCATGCTAAAATTTTAGGCTAAATGCCAAATGCTATTTCTGGGCCAAATACCCCCCAGCTTTCCCCCCGGGCTAAATGCGAAATGTTTATCGGAATTTAAATTTTTTTAGATTAAAATGTTCATAAAATTAATTTACAATAATCTACATATTTATTTTTTTTAAAAACAATTGATTTAAGAAAAAAATTTAGGCTAATTTCATTCTTTAATAATTCCGGGCTAAAATTTTAGGGTAGAAGGGTTGGAGCAGAAAAGATGTTTCTGGGCTAAAAGCTAAATTTTCCGGGCTAAAAAATTTGGCTTTTAGCCCAAGGGTTGGAGATGGTCTAAGGATTTACGATGAAATATTTTAGGGATTTAGATATTCAATCTTTTAGGTTTTTATGAATTCAATTTAGGGTTTTACCGTTTTGCATATCAAATTCGGTAAAATATGTCTAGTTTTGTTGTTTGATTTGTTTTTGAAATAGGGATGTGCTATCTACACACCTCTTTTTACTTCTGACACATCATTTGTTAATTTATGTCCGTTAATCTTCTTCAATTCATCTGATTCGACGACCGAAAATTAGAAGAGTGTGTGAGAAGTAAAAAGGGTGTGTGGATAAAGTAAAAATAGTGTATGGATATCACATCCCATGAAATATTGTTAAATTGGAACCATAAAAAAACAAAAAAACAAAAACAAAAAAAAACCATGATTATCACTGTCATCATCCATTTGTAGATTGGACGGGTTAGCTATTTTGTCAATTGAAAAGAATTGTTTGAAAAATTAAATTATGTAAACTTTTTAGTATATTTGTGTCTAAAAATGCAACGTATACTATTTCAATCAAGTTTGTATATTTTTTTTTCTTTTGATATTAATTTTTAATGATAATTGATGTAGAAATAGACTTTTATATGTATTTAGCAAAACTTTTTTTCATATGTACACAAAGTCGGAATACAGAGAACTTTAGGGTCCCACTTCAAATGCTCGCTTAATGCACTAAATTCTCAAGACCGGTCCTGGTGGGCCTGGTTTAAGCAGCTTGTTGGATCCTTGTGAGTCATCTCTTGTGTGTACTGATTTTTACTCAATTTACCCAAATTATGGTTGCTTGGTTCTCTACCGACAGTCCTTGGCATCGTTAACAACTCAAATGAAGCTTCAACATCTGTGTGCTATCACATATTAAGAAAAGAAACACATCATGATCATAATTTGTGTTGATTCGAGCTATACGAATTATTAATAGTGAGAAAATGCGGCTGTTTGGAGCTCTTAATTATAAGTAATCATGTGATTAGCTAACATGATTAACATCAGTCGACAAGTTAGAATAATTCAACGCATAATAAGACGACTAAGATGTCAGAAATGCTAAGGAGACTAGTGGAACTTTTATGGACTATCTGTCATCTTACATTTTAGCATAAATTTTTGAGACAATTTATATATATAAAATATTGTGTAAAAAATATGAAGTAACAGATAATCATAAAGCATTTCACTTTCGAAAGAATTTCCTTAATATTTCGCTAATTCAATTTCTTCCGATGTAACAAGAAAAATGTTTACCAAATGCCTCGTGAAAAATGGCGGGTTATGCATACGAGACTCGTTGAACAGCGGGGAACCTTCGTGCCATCTATATCTTGAAACCATGCGGAAATGTTGAAAAAGTATTCTAAGTTAATGGTGAACAATCATTTTTCTTCTTTGTTTGTTGATCATGTTTTATCTTTCTCGTGCATGTTTTACACACACACATATATATATATATATATATAGGAAGTCTTTAAAGGAAGAGATTTTATTTTATTTTTTTATAAAAATAGAGATTAGTTTTAGGTTTCACATTACATCGAAATTTAACGATTCGAACCGTTTGTTTTTCAAGTTGTATCTCATAGATCATCCTTGTAAAATATTATCCAAATCGGAAATATTTAAGATATCTAATTGGTTCAAAGAAATGAACGAATACTTTGTTATATAAGAAACAATGAAATTTGATCTTGATAATTAAATAAGCAAATGGTTTTGGATTAAATTGAATTTTTGTAAAGATGATCCATGAATCGAGACTTACAAAATAGACGGTTTTGATCGTTGAAATTCGATATGAAGTGAGTCATACACCTACTCTCTATTAAAAAAAAAATAGGAATTCCTTCGCATAAAAGGTCTGCTCTATATATGTATATATACACACCTAACTAAAGTTTAAAGAGCTACAAAGGAATGGCTATATATGGCCCTCTCCGAGTCATTGGCCTTTGAGTATCTCGAGCTTTATATATTTTTTTCTATCAAAAGCTCAAGAAAGAAAGAAAAGGCATGGCAAAATAATGAAAGAAAAAGAGCTTAGTTGTCCTCAATTAGTGCGGAATTTATGCCTATCAACAGCTTAAAAGAAAAAGGGGAAATTTAATAAGAAAATCCATATTTTATAGTGTATATTTTATTAATGTGAGATTCATTCTGAATACGCTCACATGTGCCAATGTTTCAAGCTAAACATGTGATGTAGCTAGAGCACGTGTTTGAGCTTCACACCTAGGATAACTGGCTCTGATACCGTATATAAAGTTGAGATTTCACCATAAAGTGAATGGGGGTGTGTGTGTGGACAATTTAAATTTAGTGAAGTTCGAGGGAGCTTTTCCTTGATATGAGATTCATAGTCTCAACATAATTTAGTACGCTTTTTTTATCTAAAAAAAGTATTATATCTGATATAGTTATGGCGTTATGAAATTATAGACAATTATCAAATTGGTTACTGTATTACTTGTAAGTAAAATGTGAGTTTGCATATCAGCGGAGTTGGCATTACCTTTGGTTGGAAAGTGACTCTTCTAGTGTTATTTATGGTCTCAAATCGACTGATTTTGATCCTCCTTAACCTCTTCGTATGCAATTGTATATTTGTTTGAATCGCATTCGGAAGATGATCTTCTATGCTTCTCACATATACCGTAAAGGAAATATTGTTGCGGACAATTTTGCTAACATGGGCTTGTCTTCTCCAATTTTGGTATGGCACGATTCCCCTCCGTTGGCGGCTCTTGCTACTTTGCTTTCAGACTATGTTGGTTTTTCCTGGCTACTGTTTCTCAAATTAATTTGCATATCGGCAGATATGTTTGACTCACTTTTTTTTTCTTAACCTTGTGATGTTGCCTAATCTACTTTTAGGTTTGGCTTTAGATGGGTTAGGTTTCACATCTCCCCATCTTTTCCTTGTATCTTTATTGTTTTCGTTTTTTAAGAAGGGTAAGGTTTATGTCCTCTCTTCTTTTTCATGTATTTTTCATCAATTTTTCTTGAATTATGAGATATTAGGTTTATGCCCCCTGATTAGGTGTTACTTCTTTTCCTTATCAATAAATGGTTTACGTTAGAAAAATCATTTTTTTCTTATTTCTGTAAAACTAAGAGGTCGTTTGAGATTTCATTTCAGTTTTTTGTGTTTGGTTTTCACTTTTTTAAAACTAAAATATTGTTTGGTAACTACTTTCAATTTTCAGAAAAGTGAAATCCCATGGCTAAATTTTGAAAATTTAAGAGGTGGTTTACTAACCATTTTGTTTCTAGGGTTTTTCAATTTTTTTGAAAACTGAAATCTTATTTGGTAACTACTTTCAATTTTAAAAAAAAATGAATATGAAAACTAAGAAGTTAAAACCCAAAGTCCAATTTTGAAAACTTAAGAAACTTTTTAGTTTTGAAAAACAAAAGAAGTTATAAAACAATATTTCAGTTGTTATAAAACAATATTTCAGTTTTCAATTTGCAAAAAAGTGAAAATTGGAGAACCAAAAATTGAAAATTGAAAACTGAAAATGAAATGGTTATTAAGCAGGCCCTAATTTTTTGTTTTTACATGCTTTTTAAAACAAAAAACTGAAATTTTGTTGAAAACCAAAGAATGAAACTCAAAGTCAAAATTTGAAACTCAAGAAAGTAGTTTTCAATGTGAAAATGAAAACTGAAAGTAGTTATCAAATAAGTTTTTCAGTTTTTAGTTTTTAAAGAAAATAAAAAATGAATTAGTTATCAAATGACCTTAAACAAAACGGCTTGAGTTTTCATTAGACCTGGCATTTGTGTTGTGTTTTTTGTATTTGTATCATTTTCATGTCATACTCGATATCTTAAAGGGTCGTGTCATGTAACATCAATAAAAATGAATGAGTAATATGACATGACCTGAATTTGGCCAGTTAATGTTTAGAGGTAATGTGACCTGACCGTTACCCGTTAAAGAAAATATGCCTAATAGCCCTCATGGTAAAAAAAATTAAGATTTAAACCTTTGTGGTGTAGTCCGTTAACAAATTTAGTCCAAAAGTAATTTTCCGTTAAATATCTGTTAATACAAGGGTAAAAATGCACTTAAAGACTCCCTCGTCGCTGAGCTCACTCTTCAGCCCCAAATGAATATACACACTGAGACGATGACACCCTTTTTATTCTGTTTTCAATTCCCACAAACCCCATATCCCAAATCTAACTAGTTCATCACCCAGCTAGGTTTTTTCACCTCAATTGGCTTGAACTCAGCTATTTTGTTGGATCGGTGCGTTATTTGAACTATTTAAGGGGAACCCATCTCAGGTTTTGCATTGTTCTTAAGAGATTAATTTTAGGGTTTAGTATTCTAAATGTGGTAAAGTTTAAAAAAGTTGTAACCTTTAAGCTGATTCCTGCTAGATTAGGGGTTTAATTGGTGGGGTCTACTTGAATTTTGTGGGATTTGGGATATAGTCGTAGGTTTGATTTATTGGATCAGGAAGGTACTGAGGCATGCTTTGCAAGTTTTAGTAGTGAGTTTGGTGAAATGGATTATGATGACAATGTCGGCAATGAATGTGGTTTTAACGGACAAAATGTAGTTTCCTAGTGGTGGTGGCAGTGTGGCCATTGGAGGCGGCGAGATCCCCAGCTTTCCCATCAATGGTTCCAGATGAGCGTGATGAACATCTGGTAAACCATATAGGATTACCTTGTCATAAAAGACATACGAGGAAGAAAAAGATGCACAAGTGTACATTTTTACTTTTACATTAATGAAAAAATTGTATTAACGGACATTTAACGGAAAAAATCACTTTTAGACTAAATTTATTAACAGATTACACCACAAGGGTTTAAATCATAATTTTATTTTTACCACGAGGGTTATTATCCGATTACCTTATCACCATGAATATCGTTTGTCCGATTAAGCCAAGAAAAATATATTTTAAACTAATAAATAATCAAATGAAAAACATAATAGCAAACTAGTATATATATATATATATATATATATCACATTGTCATATAATTTTTACTTCAAAACGTAAAAACACATTTGCCTCTCAAGTATCACATAAATATTAATTAATGTATAAGTGTGGAAAATATATATAAGCTTGTGATGACAAGTTATACAACTTTCGTGAAGGGCTCAACTTTGAAATTCGCCACATAATGTCATAAACTATAGATCAAATTTAACCGTTAATTATCATTTACATTTATGCTTCATTCTTCTCATTAATTTTTTATCTAGATGCCCTAAGTTTTTATTTAATATTCTTGCTATGGATGTAAACATTTCGATTAAATTATAAATAAAGTCTATATATTGCGTTCAGAGGTTTATCGTTAATGAAAATATTGCTCAAGGTTTATAGAGTCTCTAGAAACTATATAACATCGACTCATATTTTAGTTAATTGTAAATATCTGAACGTGATATCAATGATCAGAACTGTACGTTTTTTCTACATACACTAAAAGATCATGTTTTAAAAAAAATCTAAAAAATGAAATTCGGTAGAAGAATAAAGTGTAAACGATAATTGACGGTTAAATACAAATCTAGGGTTTATGCATTATGGTCTCGGATTTCAAAGTTGACCCCTTCACGAAAGCTGTAAAACTTGTTGTTATGAGTGACTGTATATTTTTTTTTTTACATTTTTAACACTTATACTATAATTATTATTAATTTTGCACACAAATAAAAATAACACAATTCATGAGGGTTTGGAGAGTTTTAAAAATCTAAACAATGTAACTATCGTTTATGCGTGGAGGATGCAATCACAAACATTTATATATTCTTTCACATTTTTATACACTGGTACATTAATTATTATGAACTTTTATTTATTTTGAACTCCCCTAAAATACTATTCACAAGGGTTCGTAGGGTTTTAAAAAGTTATAGGATGATGTACCATCTCAAAATGTAGAGGACGTGACCACATGACACACCCCGACCCGGGATGTCCACTATGACTCTGAATTGAGCTGTGCTGGTCGACACTTGAAAGGTGACGAAGCCATAAAGTGTGATAATGTATAAAATGTGAATAAATTAAAACCTAAAAGTCCCTAAGTACACAAGTGCGCGGTGAGAGGATCTGGACCCATTTCATGCGTGATACAGAGCATGGGTATAGTGCAGTAAGGTGAGACAATGATCATACTATCACCAGAAAACATCTGTACTGAAAAGTGCCACGAATCCTCGTTGATACGGAATTCTGTTGCTAGAACCTGAAGGGGTACAAAAATAGAAAATGTGAGTGAGTGAAACAAAACTTTTCAAACCAATTCCAACTACCAAAGATAGTAGCCCCTCACCGTAATACCTGTATAATTTCCCGGAAAATAACAGACGTGACTATAAATCAATACCATAATCAAAATAATAGTCTCATAGTTATACCGTGTCAAATATCTCAATAAGAATAAGTACTCAAGTGAAGTAAATCAATATGAAATGGCATATTAACCAGATCCACCTATAGTGGCATGTACGACTGAATTAATAGTTCATCAACATGCTAGCCGGAGTCACCTCACGTGACCTGTACGACTTATCCATATCTCATCAATGAAAGCTAGCTCATAAGTCGGAGTCACCTCTAGTGACCTGTATGACATATCCATATCTCATCACATATCTCATCATATATGCTAGCTCATCACATATTTCATTATATATGCTAGCTCATCACATATTTCATCATATATGTTAGCTCATCACATATCTCATCATATATGCTAGCTCATAAGTCGGAGTCATCTCTAGTGACCTGTACGACTTATCCATATCTCATCATATATGCTAGCTCATCACATATTTCATCATATATGCTAGCTCATCACATATCACATCATATATGCTAGCTCATCACATATCTCATCATATATGCTAGCTCATAAGTCGGAGTCACCTCTAGTGACTTGTACAACTTATCCATAGCTTAATAAGTATAGTTGCACACGATTCAGAACCACCTAAAGTGGTATGTACGACAGGACTGTGTGTAAATAAATACGCTCAAGTGCTACGATTATGTGAAAACTGTGCGAATAATCACGGGTCACCTACGAGTCGGAACCACCTATAATGGTCTGTACGACAGGACTGTGCACCTACCTTGGATCCAAAGTGAACGTAAGGTGCGGGAGGTGAACATCACATGAAGGACTGTGCCCTGGCCACGGGCGGGAGCACTAACACCGGGGTGCAGATTTATGAGCTCTAACTGTATCTATTGTCACATATACGATTCATGGGCAACCTGTATGACAGTGTTGGAGTTGCCTATTATTACAACATACACGACAAGGTCGGAGTTGCCTAAACATACATGTAGTCATACCATAACCCCATCATTTCAACTAATACTATAAACTCACCTGAACTTACCTGGGTGTCCTACGTTCACCTTTGCACTTCAAAGCGTTCACAGTAGTTATATGCAATAATCAATTTATAAATGTTTGTGGAGATGTCAATCTTATATATGTATATATATGATAGAAGAGAAAAGATCTGCTCACCTTAGGTTTGCTTTACGACTCCCTTGCATGAACATCAAGACATCACGAACTATCGTCGCTTGCGGCCAATTATCAAATCACGTCATAGAATTTTCTGCGAGTTGGGGCGGCCGACCGCCACCCACTGCGGCGCCTGGCTAGGGGGCCGCCAATGCTATTTTTAGGCTATGTTAAATGTCTTGAATTCTTTTGATATTTGAATGACGTACGTTGATCGTTGGAACCTAAATTCGCTACAATACGTTATTAGGTATTCAGGTGAATTAACGATCCAACCGTTGGATCGTCACCAAACTTTGTTAAATTGTAGTACGTAATATTTGAAGAATGTAGGAACTTACGGATTGGGAATCCGACATACAGATTTTGCCGAATTGGATTTGTAAGTTCATAAAATAAAACGTTAACCGCTAATCAGTTTTGGAAATTGGCAGAGATCCAACCGTTGGATCGTAATGAAACTAAAATATGTTATTCTAGAAGCATATTGTGTATCATGAGAAGTTACAGATTGGAAATCCGAGATGCGGATCTTCCATATCGATTTTTGCAGGGTTGTGGTCCTAGTCAATGGGTCTCAAATTATTCTTAAAGTTCCTTGAGGATATGTTTTATGTAAATTATCCATGGATGCTCCGACGCCCCTACCATCACTTGGGCTTTGTTCCTGAGGTTGATGGGAGCCTATTGTTAGTGACAATTGGCTGAGTTAGCTTCACGATTTGTGGATTGCTGCCGAACACCCACACGCACCACCGGTGCGTTTCTTCCGAATCTAAGGTCAAATTGTATAAATTTAGGGGTAGAAATGGTAGAGAGAAGGCTAGGGAGGTCTTTCTAGGTGATGGTTTGGCTTAATTCACCGAAATTTGGCCGGGAAACCGTCGGTTTCTATGGTTCCCGTCGGCCAGGTCACACGGGTCAAGGAAGACCAGTTTTGGGTTCCCTCCTTTTCTTCTTCTCTCATTTCCCTCCTGGTTCTTCTATCCCATTCGTCACTCTCCCTCTCTTCTCATTTTTGATTGGGCAGTGCCCATCTGCTTCCTCTCCCTCTCTTTCGCTGACATCAGATAACCATCTCCCTTCCTCTGTTCTTCCTCTATTTTCTCCCACAACCCTTTACAAAAAAATAATAATATAATAATAAGAAATGAATAAGATAATAAATAACAATCCTTACCAACGTACTTTTGGAATACGGTAAGGTAATAGTTCATACGCGTCATGAACTAACGATCAATGAAAATCAATACCCTCGCCTCTAGGGTATTCTTGTAAATTTCACATTTTAAGATTTATAAAATAATAAAATTTGGGACGGGTTGTCACACCACAAGCTTTGGCATATTTTTAAAAAAATTTCACATTTTTCACAATTGATTATTGTAATTTTTTAAAGTGTTTAGTATTTTTAAATTACTTTTATATTTATATTTTTAATTTGTTTTATAATATTTTAATCTCACTTTTAAGAGAATAAATCATTTATGAGCATGAGAGTAAAACAATTAGGTCTTAACTCTAAAATTGAAAGTCAGATTTATTTTTTTTATTTTTTTATTTTTTTATACTAATACAATGCTAGTTGATTTGAATTTTGAACAACAAGTTACGTAAAATTTATTCTCAATAATAATAATAATAACAGACTTTCATAATAAAAACAAAATTTAACTTACAGAATATTAGTACAATAATACTTATTTAATATACAATATGTACACTATGACTGTTGTATTTTATAGTAAGTTTTTTTAGTAGTTTAACTTTAAAATCACAAAATAAATTTTTTTTAACGGGTTGAAATAGGTTACTCACAGATTACCTGTGCACAAATCCCTTAAGGACATTATTAATGGATGATTCGATAATGATTTGATTAGTTATTGTCTTAACCTAAAATCTATTATTTTTGTATCATGTAAAAATATCTAGTTTTCATACGCTTTTGTAACGTGGCCACATTCACTTAATTTGTAAGGTCATCTCCAATAGAAAATCTAACCGTTCAAAAGCCAAAAAAAAATGGCAAAGAAAACAAAACTACGAAGTGGGGAGAACTCAGTCAGGATAAGGCTTAGTAGCGGATAGACGACGAAATGTTTCGGTAAAAGAGGAAAACGTTGGGTGTGAAAATGGGCCCCCTGCTTGTCTGTCAGTTGAGTATTATTCCCTTAAAGAAAGAATTTTCAATGTGATCGGTACACAAATAATTCATCACATGTTATTTGTGTTAAAAAATTAATAATTTAAAAAATAAAATTCTCCACCACTTATATAAAAACACGTAATGTACTCTTTCGATCACAATGAAATTTTTTTCTCCTTTAAGAAGGCGCCGGTATGGCCATTTATTCATAATAATTCATGCAAAAATATTATGCTAATTAAATAAAATAAAATTGTTTAAAACTTGATAGCCAACCCAGCTAATCACATTACTTGATTGTTAAGCTATTTGAATTATTCCTGGCGTCGTGTTAAAGATGGTAAGGTAAGATCAAGATATGTTAGGACCATGGTCTCCACCTACGTAACAAATTAAATAACGTAACATTATGCATACCTAATGTTAGAAAATATTATTTATTCAGCATAGTGATTTTTTTAAAATATATATTATCAATGAGAGCATGTTCGACTTTGAAATTTTTTTTTTCAACAAACAATATTATCTACACTAAAGAGTGTGGAGTGGACTAAGACTTACAATGAACTTACCACCATATGTGGTTCAACTTTGTATTTGGCGAGAATCGAATCTAAGACCTCTCAATTACAAATGAAGAGAAAATATCACTAGATTGTACTGGTAAAACCTCTTTTAAAATTGGCAAAAAAAAAAAAAATTATCAGAAAAGTAATTAGGTTCTGTGTTTACTGCAAATGGATTGGATTTTATATATGTGTTGACCCTAAAAACTACCAAGCCTATGTGGTGCGCAGGCCGAGTAACTAACGAGCTAACTACGTCATTCGGTTGTGTGCAAGGCGTGCCAACTCCTTGGTCAAGCTCGGCCGAGGAGTAAAATATGTTGACGTTGCGTTGGGTGCACTGCTGACTTCTCAATCTTGAGATTGCGGCCGAGGAAGGAACACTCTTGGCCTTCGGGTTCTAAAGCCTAAAGACAAGGCTGCTAGTTTTGCGAAGTTCAATATCAAATTCGACTTTCAATGTGCCGAATGTAGTAACATGTAACATCTCACTTCGCCGAGAAGGCTAATGAGATGACATTTGCCAATAAGGATTCGAAAATCTTTTTCAACCAAGACTTGGATAGATAACCAGTCGGTCTCGACGCAGTGCTGTTTATCCAAACTGAAGGTGCTTCGCGATCGACTAATTCTACAGCAACAGTGTTGTTTATCCAAACTGAAGATGTGTTGGCGGAAAAAGAAAATAAAAATATCAAGGTTGTTGAGAGGTTTCGCGTAGAGCGAGAGTTTGCGTAAGACAGTTTGTGTGTTGAGTTAGAGGTGGCCTCTTTGCTGTTCGCGGTACTGTATTTATAGAAGCAAATGTTGCATGGCGCAACTCCCCACCAATGTAGAATTCGACTTCAATTCAAACTTATCAACTAGAGCTTCAGTCAAAGACTTTTCAAGATAAGCAGGAGCCTATCTTTTAGATGCCATCATCATCTGACTCTACTTCACCATTATTCGAAAAAACCATTTCTTCCATCCTTATCTTTAGAAACCGTGCCCTCAGATTGTTTCCTGGTCCAATTAGAACTTTATGTCCACACATTGATCCAAGTGCAGCCATGCACGCATAATAAGATAGAATATAATCCCCAAAAAGCACATTCATGTGGCCAAAACCAACATAACATCAAAAGGCATATACATGCATACATATTTATCTGCTGCCATGCCTTATACATACCCTCATATCCCAAATGGTTAAATCAATGGGGATTTAGACAAATATTAGGTTTAAATAATTTAATATATTACGAATAAATAATATCATGATTAAAATTACAACATGATTTCTCAATAATAATTGAAAATCATTTCAACTATTTTGTCATTCAACGGTCTAAAATTCTGTTCATTCAACGACTTCGATTACTCGGATCGATAACGTAATTTTGGGTCCAAACAATATGGATCTAAGAACATAAGTTACACAATATGTTATTTCACATATTATTTGTTGCTATCTATACAATATACTAATAAAAAAATAAGTTTATGTGATATAATTCAAATATTTATTCCGAATACATCGCGAATTTATTAGAGAGAAGAACACACTAGACCAAAGCTACCACACTTCACTTCACTAATTAATTTGTATAAATAACCCCATCCTCCGTACCCACCAAAGCTACCACACTTCACTTCACTAATTAATTTATGTATAAATAACCCCATCCTCCGGACCCAACTCGATCACTCCCATCTTTTCCTCCATATTCTAAATTTTGTACCCAATTTTTTCTCTTTCCCAATTCCAATTGACTAGTTTTAGAATGGCCAAAATCAAAGAGTTTTTGACCAAAATGTCCGAATCGGGCAAACAAATATCCACAAACAAGAAACACAAGAAGCTTTTCATATCCCTTTTCGCAACCATCCTACTAGTCGGCGCCATCGTCGGCATTGTCACCGGAGTCAAGTCCTCCAAAAACAACTCCGACGACGAAACCAACGAGGCCTCCCACGCCATAGTCAAATCCTCATGCAGCTCCACCCTCTACCCTGAACTGTGCTTTTCCACTCTTGCACTTCACCCCGAAGCCGCCAAAAAGGTTTCGAGCCAGAAGGACGTGATAGAATTGTCATTGAACATCACGACCAAGGCGGTTCAGCACAACTTCTTCACTGTCGAGAAGCTGCTGAAGTCCAGGAAGAATAAGCTCACTAAGCGTGAGAAGGGCGCTCTTCACGACTGTTTGGAGACCATTGATGAAACTCTCGACGAGCTTCACGATGCTGTGGAGGACCTCCATGAGTACCCTAATAAGAAGACTTTGACTCAGCATGCGGATGACCTAAAAACTTTGATCAGCTCCGCCATTACCAACCAAGAAACTTGCCTTGATGGGTTCTCGCACGATGATGCTGATAAAAAAGTTAGGAAAGTTTTTTTGGCCGGTCAGGTAAATTTCTCATAATCTCGATACTTTGTTGACGAAAAATGGTCGTCCAAAAATCATTTCGCTATCTTTATGTTTATGTACTTTTCGACTTCTTGATATTTTGTTGATTTTTGTGTACTGTAAGTATTTTTGAACTGTCAATATGCATTTACTTTTATTTTTCACATAATTAATTTCACTTGACATCAATATTTTGTTACTACATTTTTGTGCTAATGTTTCTGTGTTTTTAGACGGCCGATATTTTTGCTAACACCGCTACTTAATAAATTTGGTGTGTCACTCAGGTGCACGTAGAAAAATTGTGCAGTAATGCGCTGGCCATGATCAAGAACATGACCGATACCGACATTGCAAACGAGATGAAAACGAATGTGAACCGAAAGCTGAAGGAGGATGTGGTGGACGAGCATGGGTGGCCGGAGTGGCTGTCGGTGGCAGACAGGCGACTGCTGCAGTCGTCATCTGTCACACCAAATGTGGTGGTGGCAGCAGACGGGAGTGGGAACTACAAGACGGTGTCGGCTGCGGTGGCTGCCGCCCCGGAGAAGAGCAGTAAAAGATATGTGATTAGAATAAAGGCGGGGGTTTATAGAGAAAATGTGGACGTGCCGAAGAAAAAGACCAACATTATGTTTATGGGAGATGGGAGAAAAAACACTATCATCACTGCTAGTAAAAATGTGGTCGATGGCAGCACAACTTTCAACTCGGCCACAGTTGGTAAGCCCAATTCTTTATTCTTTTTAAATTTCCATGTCCCTAGCTTTTATGAAACAAAATAATAATTCAATCTTGTTCATCATTCTCTGCTATTTTTATTTTTATTATATGGTTTTGATTTGTTCAATATATATTTGGATAATTGTTATTTATGGTATCCTTCTGGCGGTTGTGTTGTCTGTAACAATGTGGGTTACATGCAGTGATGTATGTATGTACCTTGAGGATTTTTTTTCGGATTCTCTTTTTGGGATCTTAAGAATCCTCACATTCTAACTGTTTATTGTACATCGGGTGATCGGTGATCAACTTTCGTTAAGTACTATTTGTGTTTAATTTTAAATAATAAAATTTAAATAATTTTTTACCGCACGATGTACGATAAATGTCTCAAATATGAGGATTCTTATGATTCCCACAATTTGGATCCGGATATCCGGATCCGTACCCCTAGTGTAATGAGTTTAGTGACTAGTTAGAGTATCTCTAAAGGAGATGTCAAATATAATATGTCAAACTTTTATTTGATGAGTGATGTGATAAATTGAATATAAACGCTAAATTCTTTTATTTTCCAATGGTGGTAAATATTTATTTTATTATTTTATTGGGCCTAGAGTTACATTAACTATTAAAAATAATCAAAATTAATTGTAGTTTTTATTCTATTGGTTATTAATGGGACCCATGTATTAAAAAAATCAATTAAATATATTTGACTCCTTCTTTGTTTGCCTTCAAAAGAAGACAGCTAGAAAGTAATAAGTCAAATGATTCACATGTTACATCATATATGACATATCCATTGAAAAACACATAAATATCTTTTAATTTTATTTAGCGTATCTGACATCTCCTTTGGAGATGGTTTGAGTGAGCCAAGTGGGTGACAGAGTTTGGGATACGCCTTCATAAATTATGTCATATGGGGCCTCTTTTAAAAAATTGCACTTTCTACATCTTATTATAAGTCTAGCGATTAAACGATACGCCACTTTAAAGAGGGCATACTATTCTAATTAATTTAATTATATATAATTTACAAATGCGTATAAGTTTAGTAATCGCTCGACTTTTATTACATATGCTAAGTTATAATTTAAATAGGTAATATGTTTCTCATAGTAATGAACTAATGTCATGGAGATTTAAATTTGACATTTGCACTTACATAAAGTTAGTTGAGCTGTCTTGATGATTGGTAAATATGTCTTCATGTACAGTTAGCAATGAATGGTGAAAATTACATGTCACTAAATAAAGTAACGCATGTATAATATGTTATTAACTTTGTCTTGATAATATTATGAAAAAAGTTTCAACCGTTATGATATGTTTACTTAAAATGAACGAGGATATAAAGGATGAGGATATGAAATATTGAGTATGGAATAAACAACCCTCTTCCTTGATAATACACATCATTTTAGGGCTTAGAGTTTGGATATGAAATACGCACATATATTTATTTTTTTCACTAGTTACAAATCTATTCCTTATAATTTATAAATAAACATGCCACTTTGTTAGATTAAATTGTACCATTTTTCCTCCATTATTAAATCATCTTGAGAAATGCTAAAGGAGACTTTTAAAAGGAGACTATTAGCCATCATCTCATATTCCCTGGTCCACCAAGAAACAAGCACATGGTCTTCTTTCTAAAGAAGTCACATTTTTTTGTTAAATATTTATGACTATATTATTGCTGATCCATACTCTCTCTATTGTTTTTGCATTTGTTTTTGGCATTATCGTCTGAAAAAGCTGGTTAATTTGCAGAGATATATTAGAAAAAAGAACCCACATGCATAACTTAAAAACCAAAAGGAATTTTGAAAAATTAAATAAAATAGAAAGGTCACCAAAGTTACCGTTTCTTGAATTATATAGTAAAATACTATAACATGTTCAAATTTCAAGAGAATAAATTGTCGATGTGCGGAACGATTCAGTTAAAAAATAAGATATGTTTACGATATAAAAATTAATCACGCATGTTGATATTCTCTTATTGACCAAATTCTTTTGGCGCTCAACACTACTACTTAATTAACACAAACAATCTGACTTCGAGTTTTTCTCAATTTGAATATATGTCATTGTTGAAATGTAACGAGTGTTTGTGTTCCCGTGTCTATGTCTATGTTTGATTGAATGAAGGCGTGGTTTGACACTTTACAGCTATTCCCCCCGTTCCTTACTCTTTAATTTGTGTTCTTATTTAGCATATCCTAAAGTATCCTTCCTCGATGCTTCCTTCTTCTTTGGGTTTTTTATTTTATTGGACATTCATGCATTTTGGTTTTTGTTACTTTTCTCGTGGTTGTGCCTTCAATCATGGTGAAATTTGAGGCCCAAATCAAGGGTGCCAATCCACCGACACTTTTTTTTTTTTTTTAAATCTTTGATGATCGCAAGGTGCCGCTGTTTCGTCTGTACATCTACACAAGCCATTGTGTGTCACCACTTCTTGTCCCAACCAAGTCAGCCTTGAACCTTCCCTTCACTTTTGTTTACTTAAAATAGTAGCTCCCTTTTTTGGAAAAGATGCCAATATTTTTCAAAGTCACCATTTTAATTGGATACAATATAATAATATTATTAGTGTGACACCAACTTCTTAAACATAATACGTAAAATTTCATATCCCGATTTTATTATCTCTCTTTATCTTTCATGATCACTTGATGATGAAGATGACAGAGAGAATAAAACTTTTGCAAGTGGGTTTTCGTCACATGAATATTCAGAGTCTTCTCACATGGCACTTGTTCTTAGTAGTACAACCATTTAAAATTGAATTGACAGTTGTTTTACCATCCTGCCCCATTTAAAACATTATCTATCATTTCCTCCTTAATTTGTCTCTATTCTTTTTTTATTTGTTTTGAATTTTCTTGCTGAGAGCTGTTAGATTCTTTGATACCTTCAATGCAAAGTTGCAAACACATGCGCGCTCCTGTACTTTGGATGATGTTTGGATCCTGGGTCCTGGCAGTACTCCTGGCCGTTGGCTTGTTCGTAGCAGAATCATTATGTTCTATTCATGCATGATTGTTCTCCCCCTTTTTCAGAACAATCATCAGCCATTTAAATCGAAATCAGAGCAGATATTTTGTTTGGTATTGCCTTGGATTGCACTTGCCCATGTTGATAGATTATGTTCACAGATGAAACAAACCATTAATTACGTACGCTGGTTGAGATTAAGAATAATCTACTTAAGCATTGTCGATCTTGCACCTGCGTACGTTCTCATGCATGCATATGCGAACTAACGTAACATGTCAAATATCTGATGAAAACGTAAATATTTATGGTTGCAGCTGCGGTTGGTGAGAAGTTTCTAGCCCGAGACATAACGTTCCAAAACACAGCAGGTCCATCAAAGCACCAAGCTGTTGCTCTAAGAGTAGGGTCCGATCTCTCAGCATTCTACCGGTGCGACATTCTTGCGTACCAAGACTCGCTCTATGTGCACTCAAACCGCCAGTTTTTCGAAGGCTGCTTGGTAGCCGGAACAGTTGACTTCATCTTCGGCAATGCTGCTGTCGTGTTACAAAACTGTGACATCCATGCAAGAAAACCTAATTCCGGCCAGAAGAACATGCTCACCGCACAAGGCAGAACTGACCCGAATCAAAACACCGGCATTGTGATCCAAAAATCGAGAATCGGCGCCACATCCGACTTGCAAGCCTCAAAGGGCAGCTTTAAAACGTTCTTGGGGAGGCCATGGAAGGAGTATTCAAGGACTGTGATCATGCAGTCAAGTATAACGGATATCATTGACCCTGTTGGGTGGCATGAGTGGTCTGGCACTTTTGCCCTCAACACTTTGTTTTATGGAGAGTATGCTAACACTGGGGCAGGCGCTGGGACTTCAAAAAGGGTGACGTGGAAGGGGTTTAAGGTAATTACAAGTACGACTGAGGCTCAGGCGTATACGCCCGGCAGATTCATTGCTGGTGGTAGTTGGTTGAGTTCTACTGGTTTTCCATTTGCTCTTGGGCTGTAAAATGTAAATTTTAAGCATGTTTTGTTGTACTGTATTCTTGTGAGTCTATAAGTTCGCTCGTGTTGGGTGAATGTGATGTCCGACCTTGATTGTAGTAGTATTACTAACTACCATATGTTGGTAATCAATAAGAGCATCTATTGTTTTTTGCCAAGAAATTAAAGTAATGTGGTACAAAGGTGAAATTTCTTGGTATGGATTTATTGAATCACATAGTTGTGGCAACGTGCCAAAACTATCCTAAAATCAAAACTGGTCCATAGATTATCTTATCCTAATACATAAATCCAAATTCAACTGGTTAATTTTGTATGTCATGTCATGTTTCACCCGTCAAGCCATTAACTTCAGAAACGTACGAACAAACTAATAATGATTATAAGTAAATGACAAGTTTTCACAAATTCAAACATCTCTTACAACCTTCAATAATAAAGACTACGAGTTGATAAATAAAACTAGCTGCTTTAACAGATAAGAAAATAGTCATCGACTTCTGCCCTTGTCCGTAGAATCATTGACAATCCCTCTTGATTTTTTCTCTCTATTTGTTCATCGTTCTCTTATCTTCTAACCAATTTAATCTCTTCTTTGTAGTCAATCTTTCACTCTGTCGAGAAGAACTTTCATGGTTGTGGTGCTCTGTTGCTATGCCGAGTAGAGCCTTTTGTAGCGATTAGCTTAATGCTTAACCTCATATCTTAGAGCGGCAATTGTTGTTTAGAATTGAGATAGTAGTTTTGTAGCTCTTGTACTTTGTGCGCTTGGCCTGTGAAGTGAGTTTGACGGACGTTTGTTTTAGGCTACTCATTGCAAGATTAGAGGGTTTCCCCTATACAGCCGGTCATGGGGTGTGGTGAGTCATGTGGCTCACCACTTTGCCTATAGATACAAGGTACATTCCCTTGTATGCATAAGAGAGATTACATGGTAAATGGTGAAAACCATTTTAAAAGGAGCCTTTTAAAAATTTGAAACGTTATTGAAATCTCGATAACAAGACGGAAACTGACATGCAATAACGCTATACAACCAGCGGAAACATGAGACCCAATTGAACATTTTAAAACTGTTTGGGCGAAGATTTCTCCGGAGAGGGCTCCTTGGCTCTCAGCACAACTCCCCAAGGGATTGGCACTTTGGATGTGTAGTCAGGCTCTTGCCTGTTGATGTGTTGCAAGAAGATGACAAAGTTAGTTTTGAAATGTGTCTTTGTTGGGCCGTAGGTGTAGGCCTTGAGGCTCACAATCAAAACTAAGTAAGTGCTAGGCGTGCCACTGCTATCTTAGTATAGCAGATGTAGAACAAGATTGTGTTTAGTCGATTAGTTGCGCCCCAAGTTACTCGGACTTCTTGTTATCAAATGATAATCATGGATGGGTTAAGTCCATATTAAGTTCTTTTTCTTGCCTTGTGACCAAAGACTTTTAGTTCATAATCTTGTATATTTGAATGAGGGGAGTCCAGATCCCTTAAGTCATTTGTTTGGTTCTTGATCGGTTTTAAATGAAAGCATATCCATTAAATTGACCAGATCCAGATACAAATAAGACTTTTGAAGTAGGAAAACAGACGGATATGACTTGAATACATACTGGAGAATGCATTAAGTAATAGATCTACAAATTCAGAAAGCAAACAAAGAGCTTCGGGCAAGATTTCACCTTGTCTGGCAAGGTTGAACCTCTTGTAGTCACTTCTCTTTGAGTTTACAGAGTTTCTATGCTAGAAAGGGATGGATGGTAAACCGATTTATACAAGGGAATCGATATTACGCCAATATGGGTGATAGCAAAGCTTCTAAACAAGACAAAAGATAGCTTTTGTGAGGGAGATATCCTGAAAATGACTGAGATCTGGGCTGATTACAGCTTTTAGATGCAAATCTGGCTTGATAGCAGAATTTGTATGTTTGTTTGTTTGATTGGTTGAGTGTCCTTGTCTCTGGGGCCTCTTCCTCCTTTTATAGGCGAATTAGCCCGACTGCAGTGACTTTGCTCTTACCTGAAAGTATTTGGAGGGTAGTGAGTCATCAGCTTTTTACTTGTATTGCCACTGAAAAGTATTTTTTGCTGATTGTGAGTTAGTCCCCATCACTTGACATTTAAATTACAGGCACATGGCCTATGCATTAATGGGAAGGCACCAATTTGTCTCTGGGCTTGATGCTTGGGCTTCGGGCAAGTCTCCCTTTAGTTGGTATCTCTGGGCTTCCACACACTTGCAGTAGGCCTGGCAATTCCTGACATGACCCGATAACCCGACACGACACGACACGACACGAAATTTACAGGTCTTCGGGTCGACATGATAACAAATCGGGTCGTTATCGGGTAACCTGATAAGCACCTGTTAAGATAACGGGTTGGTTCGGGTATACACGTGGGTAACACGATACAGGATAAGCAGAATATTAATTTAATAATTTTATAACCCTAAAACATACTATAATTATATATATATATATATATATATATATATATATATATATTTATTAAATTTGCTATAATAATTATAATAATTATATATACTATAATAATTATACCCCCAAAATATTAACTATAATAACTATAATAATTTTAAATTTAATTTTATACCCCTAAAAACTATAATAATTAAATGTACATAATAAATAGATTTAAATCTACTTAATAAATAAATAAATAAATATATATATATATATATATATATGTATACCATTGAACTTGATAGGATACAAATTATACGAAACTAATTTCAACGATCCAACCGTAAAACTTGTTTGTATATGCTTCGAGATTGCATCAATAAAAAATCGCAAAAAACAAATATTCAGAGATCAAGTAACCGAACAAAACTTTTCAACGATTATAAAACGAAAAATCACGATTTAACAGTTATTTCAACTCCGATTTTTATGATTTTTTACAGCTACACTCCTTGACCCTATATGAATAAAATGAATGAATTCGATCTTCAATTTAAAATATTTACACTAGTGAATATCTTATGTTATACTTAATGAAAGTATGAATAAACTCTTAAGTGTTAGTGAATCTACTGTTTTGATGGGATACGTATTCTACGAAACTAGTTTCAACGATCCAACCATCAAACATGTTTGTATATACTTCAAGATCGCATAAGCCAAAAATTGCAAAAAACAAACATTCAGATATTAAGTAATCAAACAAAACTTTTCAACAGTTATAAAACGAAAAATCACGATTTAACGGTTATTTTAACTCCGATTTTGATGATTTTTTACAGCTACACTCCTTGACCCTATATGAATACAATGAATGAATTCGATCTTCAATTTAAAATATTTACACTAGTGGATACCACAAAATCTTATGTTATACTTAATGAAAGTATGAATAAACTCTTAAATCTTAGTGAATCTATTGTTTTGATGGGATACACATTCTACAAAACTAGTTTCAACGATCCAACCGTCAAACATGTTTTTATATACTTCGAGATTGCATACGCAAAAAATTGCAAAAAACAAACATTCAGAGATCAAGTAACGGGACAAAACCTTTCGACGGTTACAAAAAGAAAAATAACGATTTAACGGTTATTTTAACTCCGATTTTGATGATTCTTTACAGCTACACTCCATGACCCTATATAAATACAATGAATGAATTCGATCTTCAATTTAAAATATTTACACTAGTGGATACCACAAAATCTTATGATATACTTAATGAAAGTATAAATAAACTCTTAAGTGTTAGTGAATCTATAGTTTTCATGGGATACGCATTCTCTGAAACTAGTTTCAACGATCCAACCGTCAAACATGTTTGTATATACTTCGAGATCGCATACGCCAAAAATTGCAAAAAACAAACATTCAGAGATCAAGTAACGGGACAAAACTTTTCGACGGTTATAAAAAGAAAACTCAAGATTTAACGGTTATTTTAACTCTGATTTTGATGATTTTTTTACAGCTACACTCCTTGACCCTATATGAATACGATGAATGAATTTGATCTTCAATTTAAAATATTTACACTAGTGGATACCACAAAATCTTGTTACACTTAATGAAAGTATGAATAAACTCCCAAGTGTTGGTGAATCTATTGTTTTGATGGGATACGCATTCTACAAAACTAGTTTCAACGATCCAACCGCTAAACATGTTTGTATATAATTCGAGATCGCATAAGCCAAAAATGGAAAAAAACAAAAATATAGAGATCAAGTAACGGGACAAAACCTTTTGACGGTTATAAAAAGAAAAATTACGATTTAACGGTTATTTTAACTCCAATTTTGATGATTCTTTACAGCTACACTCCTTGACCCTATATGAGTACAATGAATGAATTCGATCTTCAATTTGAAATATTTACACTAGTGGATACCACAAAATCTTATGATATACAAAATGAAAGTATAAATAAACTCTTAAGTGTTAGTGAATCTATTGTTTTGATGGGATACGCATTCTCTGAAACTAGTTTCAACGATCCAACTGTCAAACATGTTTGTATATACTTCGAGATCGCATAAGCCAAAAATTGCAAAAAACAAACATTCAGAGATCAAGTAACGGGACAAAACTTTTCGACTGTTGTAAAATGAAAAATCACGATTTAACGGTTATTTTAACTCCGATTTTGATGATTCTTTATAGCTACACTCATTGACCCTATATGAATACAATGAATGAATTCTATCTTCAATTTAAAATATTTACACTAGTGGATACCACAAAATCTTATGATATACTTAATGAAAATATAAATAAACTCTTAAGTGTTAGTGAATCTATAGTTTTGATGGGATACGCATTCTCTGAAACTAGTTTCAACGATCCAACCGTTAAACATGTTTGCATATACTTCGAGATCGCATACGCCAAAAATTGAAAAAAACAAACATTCAGAGATCAAGTAACGGGACAAAACTTTTCGACGGTTATAAAAAGAAAAATCAAGATTTAACGGTTATTTTAACTCCAATTTTGATGATTTTTTTACAGCTACACTCCTTGACCCTATATGAATACGATGAATGAATTTGATCTTCAATTTAAAATATTTACACTAGTGCATACCACAAAATCTTGTTATACTTAATGATAGTATGAATAAACTCCCAAGCGTTAGTGAATCTATTGTTTTGATGGGATGCGCATTCTACAAAACTAGTTTCAACGTTCCAACCGCTAAACATGTATGTATATAATTCAAGATCGCATAAGCCAAAAACGGAAAAAAACAAACATATAGAGATCAAGTAACGGGACAAAACCTTTTGACGGTTATAAAAAGAAAAATTACGATTTAACGGTTATTTTAACTCCAATTTTGATGATTCTTTACAGCTACACTCCTTGACCCTATATGAGTACAATGAATGAATTCGATCTTCAATTTAAAATATTTACACTAGTGGATACCACAAAATCTTATGATATACAAAATGAAAGTATAAATAAACTCTTAAGTGTTAGTGAATCTATTGTTTTTATGTGATATGCATTCTATAAAACTAGTTTCAACGACCCAACCATCAATCATGTTTGTATATACTTCGAGATTGCATACACCAAAAATTGCAAAAACCAAAGATTCAGAGATCAAGTAACGAGACAAAACCTTTCGACAGTCATCAAAAGAAAAATCACGATTTAACGGTTATTTTAACTCCGATTTTGATTATTTTTTACAGCTACACTCTTTGACCCTATATGAATACGATGAATGGATTTGATCTTCAATTTAAAATATTTACACTAGTAGATACCACAAAATCTTGTTATACTTAATGAAAGTATGAATAAACTCCCAAGTGTTAGTGAATCTATTGTTTTGATGGGATACGCATTCTATGAAACTAGTTTCAACGATCCAACCATCAAACATGTTTGTATATACTTCGAGATCACATACGCCAAAAATTACAAAAAACAAACATTCAGAGATCAAGTAACGGGACAAAACTTTTCAACGGTTATAAAAAGAAAAATCAAGATTTAACGGTTATTTTAACTCCGATTTTGATGGTTTTTTACAGCTACACTCTTTGACCCTATATGAATACGATGAATGAATTTGATCTTTAATTTAAAATATTTACACTAGTGGATACCACAAAATCATGTTATACTTAATAAAAGTATGAATAAACTCCCAAGTGTTAGTGAATCTATTGTTTTGATGGGATACGCATTATAAAAAACTAGTTTTAACGATCCAACCGCTAAACATGTTTGTATATAATTCGAGATCGCATAAGCCAAAAATTGAAACATATAGAGATCAAGTAACGGGACAAAACCTTTCGACGGTTATAAAAAGAAAAATCACGATTTAACGGTTATTTTAACTCCGATTTTGATGACTCTTTACAATTACACTCCTTGACCCTATATGAATAAAATGAATGAATTCGATCTTCAATTTAAAATATTTACACTAGTGGATATCTTATGTTATACTCAATGAAAGTATGAATAAACTCTTAAGTGTTAGTGAATCGATTGTTTTGATGGGATACGTATTCTACGAAACTAGTTTCAACGATCCAACTGTCAAACATGTTTGTATATACTTCAAGATCGCATAAGCCAAAAATTGCAAAAAACAAACATTCAGATATTAAGTAACCAAACAAAACTTTTCGACAGTTATAAAACGAAAAATCACGATTTAACGATTACTGTAACTCCGATTTTGATGATTCTTTACAGCTACACTCCTTGACCCTATATGAATACAATGAATGAATTTGATCTTCGATTTAAAATATTTATACTAGTGGATACCATAAAATCTTATGTTATACTTAATGAAAGTATGAATAAACTCTTTAAGTGTTAGTGAATATATTGTTTTGATGTGATATGCATTCTACAAAACTAGTTACAACGATCCAACCGTTAAACATGTTTGTATATACTTCGAGATGTCAAACGCCAAAAATTGCAAAATACCAACATTCAGTGATCAAGTAACGGGACAAAACCTTTTGACGGTCATAAAAAGAAAAATCACGATTTAACGGTTATTTTAACTTTGATTTTGATGATTCTTTACAGCTACACTGCTTGACCCTATGTGAATACAATGAATGAATTTGATCTTCGATTTAAAATATTTATACTAGTGGATACCACATAATCTTATGTTATACTTAATGAAAGTATGAATAAATCTTTAAATGTTAGTGAATATAATGTTTTAATGGGATACGCATTCTACGAAACTAGTTTCAACGATCCAACTGTGAAACATGTTTGTATATACTTCGAGATTGCATACACCAAAAATTGCAAAAAAGAAATATTCAGATATCAAGTAACGGGACAAAACTTTTCGACGATTATAAAAAGAAAATCATGATTTAACGGTTATTTTAACTCCGATTTTGATGATTCTTTACAGCTACACTACTTGACCCTATATGAGTATAATGAATGAATTTGATCTTCAATTTAAAATATTTACACTAGTGGATACCACAAAATCTTATGATATACTTAATGAAAGTAAAAATAAACTTTTAAGTGTTAGTGAATCTATTGTTTTGATGGGATACGCATTCTACAAAACTAGTTTCAACGATCCAATCGCTAAACATATTTGTATATAATTCGAGATCGCATAAGCCAAAAATTGCAAAAAACAAACATATAGAGATCAAGTAACGGAACAAAACCTTTTGACGGTTATAAAAAAAAAAATCAAGATTTAACGGTTATTTTAACTCCGATTTTGATGATTCTTTACAGATACACTCATTGACCCTATATGAATAAAATTAATGAATTCAATCTTCAATTTAAAATATTTACACTAGTGGATATCTTATGTTATACTTAATGAAAGTATGAATAAACTCTTAAGTGTTAGTGAATCTATTGTTTTGATGGGATACGTATTCTACGAAACTAGTTTCAACGATCCAACTTTCAAACATGTTTGTATATACTTCAAGATCGCATAAGCCAAAAATTGCAAAAAACAAACATTCAGATATTAAGTAACCAAACAAAACTTTTCGACAGTTATAAAACGAAAAATCATGATTTAACGGTTATTTTTAACTCCGAATTTGATGATTTTTTACAGCTACACTCCTTGACCTTATATGAATACAATGAATGAATTCAATCTTCAATTTAAAATATTTACACTACTGGATACCACAAAATCTTATGATATACTTAATCAAAGTATAAATAAACTTTTAAGTGTTAGTGAATCTATAGTTTTGATGGAATACGCATTCTCTGAAACTAGTTTCAACGATCCAACCGTCAAACATGTTTGTATATACTTCGAGATCGCATAAGCCAAAAATTGCAAAAAACAAACATTCAGAGATCAAGTAACGGGACAAAACTTTTCGACTGTTGTAAAATGAAAAATCACGATTTAACGGTTATTTTAACTCCGATTTTGATGATTCTTTATAGCTACACTCATTGACCCTATATGAATACAATGAATGAATTCTATCTTCAATTTAAAATATTTACACTAGTGGATACCACAAAATCTTATGATATACTTAATGAAAATATAAATAAACTCTTAAGTGTTAGTGAATCTATAGTTTTGATGGGATACGCATTCTCTGAAACTAGTTTCAACGATCCAACCGTTAAACATGTTTGCATATACTTCGAGATCGCATACGCCAAAAATTGAAAAAAACAAACATTCAGAGATCAAGTAACGGGACAAAACTTTTCGACGGTTATAAAAAGAAAAATCAAGATTTAACGGTTATTTTAACTCCAATTTTGATGATTTTTTTACAGCTACACTCCTTGACCCTATATGAATACGATGAATGAATTTGATCTTCAATTTAAAATATTTACACTAGTGCATACCACAAAATCTTGTTATACTTAATGATAGTATGAATAAACTCCCAAGCGTTAGTGAATCTATTGTTTTGATGGGATGCGCATTCTACAAAACTAGTTTCAACGTTCCAACCGCTAAACATGTATGTATATAATTCAAGATCGCATAAGCCAAAAACGGAAAAAAACAAACATATAGAGATCAAGTAACGGGACAAAACCTTTTGACGGTTATAAAAAGAAAAATTACGATTTAACGGTTATTTTAACTCCAATTTTGATGATTCTTTACAGCTACACTCCTTGACCCTATATGAGTACAATGAATGAATTCGATCTTCAATTTAAAATATTTACACTAGTGGATACCACAAAATCTTATGATATACAAAATGAAAGTATAAATAAACTCTTAAGTGTTAGTGAATCTATTGTTTTTATGTGATATGCATTCTATAAAACTAGTTTCAACGACCCAACCATCAATCATGTTTGTATATACTTCGAGATTGCATACACCAAAAATTGCAAAAACCAAAGATTCAGAGATCAAGTAACGAGACAAAACCTTTCGACAGTCATCAAAAGAAAAATCACGATTTAACGGTTATTTTAACTCCGATTTTGATTATTTTTTACAGCTACACTCTTTGACCCTATATGAATACGATGAATGGATTTGATCTTCAATTTAAAATATTTACACTAGTAGATACCACAAAATCTTGTTATACTTAATGAAAGTATGAATAAACTCCCAAGTGTTAGTGAATCTATTGTTTTGATGGGATACGCATTCTATGAAACTAGTTTCAACGATCCAACCATCAAACATGTTTGTATATACTTCGAGATCACATACGCCAAAAATTACAAAAAACAAACATTCAGAGATCAAGTAACGGGACAAAACTTTTCAACGGTTATAAAAAGAAAAATCAAGATTTAACGGTTATTTTAACTCCGATTTTGATGGTTTTTTACAGCTACACTCTTTGACCCTATATGAATACGATGAATGAATTTGATCTTTAATTTAAAATATTTACACTAGTGGATACCACAAAATCATGTTATACTTAATAAAAGTATGAATAAACTCCCAAGTGTTAGTGAATCTATTGTTTTGATGGGATACGCATTATAAAAAACTAGTTTTAACGATCCAACCGCTAAACATGTTTGTATATAATTCGAGATCGCATAAGCCAAAAATTGAAACATATAGAGATCAAGTAACGGGACAAAACCTTTCGACGGTTATAAAAAGAAAAATCACGATTTAACGGTTATTTTAACTCCGATTTTGATGACTCTTTACAATTACACTCCTTGACCCTATATGAATAAAATGAATGAATTCGATCTTCAATTTAAAATATTTACACTAGTGGATATCTTATGTTATACTCAATGAAAGTATGAATAAACTCTTAAGTGTTAGTGAATCGATTGTTTTGATGGGATACGTATTCTACGAAACTAGTTTCAACGATCCAACTGTCAAACATGTTTGTATATACTTCAAGATCGCATAAGCCAAAAATTGCAAAAAACAAACATTCAGATATTAAGTAACCAAACAAAACTTTTCGACAGTTATAAAACGAAAAATCACGATTTAACGATTACTGTAACTCCGATTTTGATGATTCTTTACAGCTACACTCCTTGACCCTATATGAATACAATGAATGAATTTGATCTTCGATTTAAAATATTTATACTAGTGGATACCATAAAATCTTATGTTATACTTAATGAAAGTATGAATAAACTCTTTAAGTGTTAGTGAATATATTGTTTTGATGTGATATGCATTCTACAAAACTAGTTACAACGATCCAACCGTTAAACATGTTTGTATATACTTCGAGATGTCAAACGCCAAAAATTGCAAAATACCAACATTCAGTGATCAAGTAACGGGACAAAACCTTTTGACGGTCATAAAAAGAAAAATCACGATTTAACGGTTATTTTAACTTTGATTTTGATGATTCTTTACAGCTACACTGCTTGACCCTATGTGAATACAATGAATGAATTTGATCTTCGATTTAAAATATTTATACTAGTGGATACCACATAATCTTATGTTATACTTAATGAAAGTATGAATAAATCTTTAAATGTTAGTGAATATAATGTTTTAATGGGATACGCATTCTACGAAACTAGTTTCAACGATCCAACTGTGAAACATGTTTGTATATACTTCGAGATTGCATACACCAAAAATTGCAAAAAAGAAATATTCAGATATCAAGTAACGGGACAAAACTTTTCGACGATTATAAAAAGAAAATCATGATTTAACGGTTATTTTAACTCCGATTTTGATGATTCTTTACAGCTACACTACTTGACCCTATATGAGTATAATGAATGAATTTGATCTTCAATTTAAAATATTTACACTAGTGGATACCACAAAATCTTATGATATACTTAATGAAAGTAAAAATAAACTTTTAAGTGTTAGTGAATCTATTGTTTTGATGGGATACGCATTCTACAAAACTAGTTTCAACGATCCAATCGCTAAACATATTTGTATATAATTCGAGATCGCATAAGCCAAAAATTGCAAAAAACAAACATATAGAGATCAAGTAACGGAACAAAACCTTTTGACGGTTATAAAAAAAAAAATCAAGATTTAACGGTTATTTTAACTCCGATTTTGATGATTCTTTACAGATACACTCATTGACCCTATATGAATAAAATTAATGAATTCAATCTTCAATTTAAAATATTTACACTAGTGGATATCTTATGTTATACTTAATGAAAGTATGAATAAACTCTTAAGTGTTAGTGAATCTATTGTTTTGATGGGATACGTATTCTACGAAACTAGTTTCAACGATCCAACTTTCAAACATGTTTGTATATACTTCAAGATCGCATAAGCCAAAAATTGCAAAAAACAAACATTCAGATATTAAGTAACCAAACAAAACTTTTCGACAGTTATAAAACGAAAAATCATGATTTAACGGTTATTTTTAACTCCGAATTTGATGATTTTTTACAGCTACACTCCTTGACCTTATATGAATACAATGAATGAATTCAATCTTCAATTTAAAATATTTACACTACTGGATACCACAAAATCTTATGATATACTTAATCAAAGTATAAATAAACTTTTAAGTGTTAGTGAATCTATAGTTTTGATGGAATACGCATTCTCTGAAACTAGTTTCAACGATCCAACCGTCAAACATGTTTGTATATACTTCGAGATCGCATAAGCCAAAAATTGCAAAAAACAAACATTCAGAGATCAAGTAACGGGACAAAACTTTTCGACTGTTGTAAAATGAAAAATCACGATTTAACGGTTATTTTAACTCCGATTTTGATGATTCTTTATAGCTACACTCATTGACCCTATATGAATACAATGAATGAATTCTATCTTCAATTTAAAATATTTACACTAGTGGATACCACAAAATCTTATGATATACTTAATGAAAATATAAATAAACTCTTAAGTGTTAGTGAATCTATAGTTTTGATGGGATACGCATTCTCTGAAACTAGTTTCAACGATCCAACCGTTAAACATGTTTGCATATACTTCGAGATCGCATACGCCAAAAATTGAAAAAAACAAACATTCAGAGATCAAGTAACGGGACAAAACTTTTCGACGGTTATAAAAAGAAAAATCAAGATTTAACGGTTATTTTAACTCCAATTTTGATGATTTTTTTACAGCTACACTCCTTGACCCTATATGAATACGATGAATGAATTTGATCTTCAATTTAAAATATTTACACTAGTGCATACCACAAAATCTTGTTATACTTAATGATAGTATGAATAAACTCCCAAGCGTTAGTGAATCTATTGTTTTGATGGGATGCGCATTCTACAAAACTAGTTTCAACGTTCCAACCGCTAAACATGTATGTATATAATTCAAGATCGCATAAGCCAAAAACGGAAAAAAACAAACATATAGAGATCAAGTAACGGGACAAAACCTTTTGACGGTTATAAAAAGAAAAATTACGATTTAACGGTTATTTTAACTCCAATTTTGATGATTCTTTACAGCTACACTCCTTGACCCTATATGAGTACAATGAATGAATTCGATCTTCAATTTAAAATATTTACACTAGTGGATACCACAAAATCTTATGATATACAAAATGAAAGTATAAATAAACTCTTAAGTGTTAGTGAATCTATTGTTTTTATGTGATATGCATTCTATAAAACTAGTTTCAACGACCCAACCATCAATCATGTTTGTATATACTTCGAGATTGCATACACCAAAAATTGCAAAAACCAAAGATTCAGAGATCAAGTAACGAGACAAAACCTTTCGACAGTCATCAAAAGAAAAATCACGATTTAACGGTTATTTTAACTCCGATTTTGATTATTTTTTACAGCTACACTCTTTGACCCTATATGAATACGATGAATGGATTTGATCTTCAATTTAAAATATTTACACTAGTAGATACCACAAAATCTTGTTATACTTAATGAAAGTATGAATAAACTCCCAAGTGTTAGTGAATCTATTGTTTTGATGGGATACGCATTCTATGAAACTAGTTTCAACGATCCAACCATCAAACATGTTTGTATATACTTCGAGATCACATACGCCAAAAATTACAAAAAACAAACATTCAGAGATCAAGTAACGGGACAAAACTTTTCAACGGTTATAAAAAGAAAAATCAAGATTTAACGGTTATTTTAACTCCGATTTTGATGGTTTTTTACAGCTACACTCTTTGACCCTATATGAATACGATGAATGAATTTGATCTTCAATTTAAAATATTTACACTAGTGGATACCACAAAATCATGTTATACTTAATAAAAGTATGAATAAACTCCCAAGTGTTAGTGAATCTATTGTTTTGATGGGATACGCATTATAAAAAACTAGTTTCAACGATCCAACCGCTAAACATGTTTGTATATAATTCGAGATCGCATAAGCCAAAAATTGAAACATATAGAGATCAAGTAACGGGACAAAACCTTTTGACGGTTATAAAAAGAAAAATTACGATTTAACGGTTATTTTAACTCCGATTTTGATGATTCTTTACAGCTACACTCCTTGACCCTATATGAGTACAATGAATGAATTCGATCTTCAATTTAAAATATTTACACTAGTGGATACCACAAAATCTTATGATATACTTAATGAAAATATAAATAAACTCTTAACTGTTAGTGAATCTATTGTTTTGATGTGATACGCATTCTATAAAACTAGTTTCAATGATCCAACCGTCAATCATGTTTGTATATACTTCGAGATTGCATACAACAAAAATTGCAAAAAACAAAGATTCAGAGATCAAGTAACGGGACAAAACCTTTCGACAGTCATCAAAAGAAAAATCACAATTTAACGGTTATTTTAACTCCGATTTTGATGATTTTTTACAGCTACACTCTTTGACCCTATATGAATACGATGAATGGATTTGATCTTCGATTTAAAATATTTACACTAGTGGATACCACAAAATCTTGTTATACTTAATGAAAGTATGAATAAAGTCCCAAGTGTTAGTGAATCTATTGTTTTGATGGGATACGCATTCTATGAAACTAGTTTCAACGATCCAACCATTAAACATGTTTGTATATAATTCGAGATCACATACGCCAAAAATTACAAAAAACAAACATTCAGAGATCAAGTAACGGGACAAAACTTTTCGACGGTTATAAAAAGAAAAATCAAGATTTAACGGTTATTTTAACTCTGATTTTGATGATTTTTTACAGCTACACTCCTTGACCCTATATGAATACGATGAATGAATTTGATCTTCAATTTAAAATATTTACACTAGTGGATACCACAAAATCATGTTATACTTAATAAAAGTATGAATAAACTCCCAAGTGTTAGTGAATCTATTGTATTGATGAGATACGCATTCTAAAAAACTAGTTTCAATGATCCAACCGCTAAACATGTTTGTATATAATTCGAGATCGCATAAGTCAAACATTGAAACATATAGAGATCAAGTAACGGGACAAAACATTTCGACGGTTATAAAAAGACAAATCATGATTTAACGGTTATTTTAACTCTGATTTTGATGATTCTTTACAATTACACTCCTTGACCCTATATGAATAAAATGAATAAATTCGATCTTCAATTTAAAATATTTACACTAGTGGATATCTTATGTTATACTTAATGAAAGTATGAATAAACTCTTAAGTGTTAGTGAATCTATTGTTTTAATGGGATACGTATTCTACGAAACTAGTTTCAACGATCCAACTGTCAAACATGTTTGTATATACTTCAAGATCGCATAAGCCAAAAATTGCAAAAAACAAACAATCAGATATTAAGTAACCAAACAAAACTTTTCGACAGTTATAAAACGAAAAATCACGATTTAACGGTTACTGTAACTCCGATTTTGATGATTCTTTACAGCTACACTCCTTGACCCTATATGAATACAATGAATGAATTTGATCTTCGATTTAAAATATTTATACTAGTGGATACCACAAAATCTTATGTTATACTTAATGAAAGTATGAATAAACTCTTTAAGTGTTAGTGAATCTATTGTTTTGATGTGATACGCATTCTACAAAACTAGTTTCAACGATCTAACCGTCAAACGTGTTTGGATATACTTCAAGATGTCAAACGCCAAAAATTGCAAAAAACCAACATTCAGTGATCAAGTAACGGGACAAAACCTTTCGACGGTCATAAAAAGAAAAATCACGATTTAACGGTTATTTTAACTTCGATTTTGATGATTCTTTACAGCTACACTCCTTGACCCTATGTGAATACAATGAATGAATTTGATCTTCGATTTAAAATATTTATACTAGTGGATACCACAAAATCTTATGTTATACTTAATAAAAGTATGAATAAACTCTTTAAGTGTTAGTGAATCTAATGTTTTGATGGGATACGCATTCTACGAAACTAGTTTCAACGATCCAACTGTCAAACATGTTTGTATATACTTCGAGATCGCATACACCAAAAATTGCAAAAAAGAAATATTCAGATATCAAGTAACGGGACAAAACTTTTCGACGGTTATAAAAAGAAAAATCACGATTTAACGGTTATTTTTACTCCGATTTTGATGATTCTTTACAGCTACACTCCTTGACCCTATATGAGTATAATGAATGAATTTGATCTTCAATTTAAAATATTTACACTAAGGATACCACAAAATCTTATGATATACTTAATGAAAGTAAAAATAAACTCTTAAGTGTTAGTGAATCTATTGTTTTGATGGGATACGCATTCTACAAAACTAGTTTCAACGATCCAACCGCTAAACATATTTGTATATAATTCGAGATCGCATAAGCCAAAAATTGCAAAAAACAAACATATAGAGATCAAGTAACGGAACAAAACCTTTTGACGGTTATAAAAAGAAAAATCACGATTTAACGGTTATTTTAACTCCGATTTTGATGATTCTTTACAGCTACACTCCTTGACCCTATATGAATAAAATGAATGAATTCAATCTTTAATTTAAAATATTTACACTAGTGGATATCTTATGTTATACTTAATGAAAGTATGAATAAACTCTTAAGTGTTAGTGAATCTATTGTTTTGATGGGATACGTATTCTATGAAACTAGTTTCAATGATCCAATTGTCAAACATGTTTGTATATACTTTAAGATCGCATAAGCCAAAAATTGCAAAAAACAAACATTCAGATATTAAGTAACCAAACAAAACTTTTCGACAGTTATAAAACGAAAAATCACAATTTAACGGTTATTTTAACTCCGATTTTGATGATTTTTTACAGCTACACTCCTTGACCTTATATGATTACAATGAATGAATTCAATCTTCAATTTAAAATATTTACACTAGTAGATACCACAAAATCTTATGTTATACTTAATGAAAGTATGAATAAGCTCTTAAATGTTAGTGAATATATTGTTTTGATGGGATACGCATTCTACAAAACTAGTTTCAACAATCCAACTGTCAAACATATTTGTATATACTTCGAGATTACATACGCCGAAAATTGCAAAAAACAAACATTCAGAGATCAAGTAACGGGACAAAACCTTTCGACGGTTATAAAAAGAAAAATCACGATTGAACAGTTATTTTAACTTCAATTTTGATGATTCTTTACAGCTACACTCCTTGACCCTATATGAATACAATGAATGAATTTGATCTTCGATTTAAAATATTTACTTGAGTGGATACCACAAAATCTTATGTTATACTTAATGAAAGTATGAATAAACCCTTTAAGTGTTAGTGAATCTATTGTTTTGATGGGATACGCATTCTACGAAACTAGTTTCAACGATCCAACGGTCAAACATGTATATACTTCGAGATCGCATACACCAAAAATTGCAAAAAAAAATATTCAGAGATCAAGTAACGGGACAAAACTTTTCGACGGTTATAAAAAGAAAAATCACGATTTAACGGTTATTGTAACTCCGATTTTGATGATTCTTTACAGCTACACTCCTTGACCCTATATGAATACAATGAATGAATTTGATCTTCGATTTAAAATATTTACACGAGTGGATACCACAAAGTCTTATATTATACTTAATGAAAGTATGAATAAACTCTTTAAGTGTTAGTAAATCTATTATTTTGATAGGATACGCATTCTACGAAACTAGTTTCAACGATCCAACTGTCAAACATGTTTGAATATACTTCGAGATCGCATACACCAAAAATTGCAAAAAACAAATATTCAGAGATCAAGTAATGGGACAAAACTTTTCAGCGGTTATAAAAAGAAAAATCATGATTAAACGGTTATTGTAACTCCGATTTTGATGATTCTTTACAGCTACACTCCTTGACCATATATGACTACAATGAATGAATTCGATCTTCAATTTAAAATATTTACACTAGTGGATACCACAAAATCTTATGATATACTTAATGAAAGTATAAATAAACTCTTTAGTGTTAGTGAATCTAATGTTTTGATGGGATACGCATTCTATGAAACTAGTTTCAACGATCCAACCGTCAAACATGTTTGTATATATTTCGAGATCGCATACGCCAAAAATTGCAAAAAACAAACAGTCAGAGATCAAGTAACGGGGCAAAACGTTTCGACGGTTATAAAAAGAAAAATCAAGATTTAACGGTTATTTTAACTCCGATTTTGATGATTTTTTACACTACACTCCTTGACCCTATATGAATACGATGAATGAATTTGATCTTCAATTTAAAATATTTACACTAGTGGATACCACAAAATCTTGTTATACTTAATGAAAGTATGAATAAATTCCTGCGTGTTAGTGAATCTATTGTTTTGATGGGATACGCATTCTACAAAACTAGTTTCAATGATCCAGCCGTTAAACATGTTTGTATATAATTCGAGATCGCATAAGCTAAAAATTACAAAAAACAAACATATAGAGATCAAATAACGGAACAAAACTTTTCGACGGTTATAAAAAGAAAAATCACGATTTAACGGTTATTTTAAATCCGATATTGATGATTCTTTACAGCTACACTCCTTGACCCTATATGAATATAATGAATGAATTCGATCTTCAATTTAAATTTTTTAGACTAGTGGATACCACAAAATCTTATATTATACTTAATGAAAGTATGAATAAACTCTTAAGTGTTAGTGAATCTATTGTTTTAAAGGGATACGCATTCTACGAAACTAGTTTCAACGATCCAATGACTGGGCGCCACGTGTCATCCACGTGAAAATTAAAAAAAATATTTATTTATTAAAAAAAAACAGACAAACAAAACCTTCATCTTCAATCCAACCTGTGCCCACCCTCCCATAACCATCTTCGACTCCACGCTCAGGAAGAAGAAGAAGAAGGAAAAACAAAAAAAAAACCCAGAAGAAGAAGAAGGAGGAAGAAGAAGAAAAAAAAGAAAAAACAAAAACGAATCTGCCCAGAAGAAGAAGAAGAAGAAGAAGGAAGAAGAAGAAGAAGGAGGAGGAGGATGAGGAAGAAGAAGAAGGATGAGGAGGAGGAGGAAGAAAAAAAAAAGAATCTGCCCAAAAGAAGAAGAAAGAGGAAGAAGAAGAAGATGAAGAAAAAAAAACGAATCTGCCCAGAAGAAGGAGAAGAAGAAGAAGAAGGAAGAGGAGGAGGAGGAGGAAGAAAAAAAAAGAAAAAGAATCTGCCCAGAAGAAGAAGAAGGAAAAAAAAAAAACGAATCTGCCCAGAGGAAGAAGAAGAAGAAGAAGAAGGAGGAGGAAGAAGAAAAAAAAACACGAATCTGCCCAGAAGAAGGAGGAGGAGGAGGAGGAAGAAGAAGAAAAAAAAAACAAATCTGCCCAAGAGGAAGAAGAAGAAGGAAAAGAAGGAGGAAGAAGGAGAAGGAGGAGGAGGAGGAGGAGGAAGAAGAATAAAAAAAAAAAAATCTGCCCAGAGGAAGAAGGATGAGGAAGAAGAAGAAGAAGAAGGAAGAAGAAAGAGGAGGAGGAGGAAGAAGAAGAAAAAAATAAAATAAAAAATAAAAAAAGAATTCAAAATTTTTGGCGGAAAATTTTTTGTGAACCCCAAAAAAAAAAAGTGAAAACCCCTTCTTAAAAAAAAAAAAAAAATTCCACGTGGTGACCCACGTGGCGCCTAGTCATTGTCCACATGGGCACCACGTCACAGTTAACGGAACATTTAATAGTTTGACTAACAGATGTATGAGACTGTCCCAAAATTTACACTTTAGGTATGACTCTGAGACGAAAAAAAATTGATGTACTAAATGTTGAAAACCACGAAACATGAGGGTAGTAAACAGTCTTTTTCCATATATATTAAATTATGTGTTTTTAATGTTTTGAAGTAATATTTATGTGGCAAAATGTGGTATGTGCAAATTTAAGAAAAAAAAATATTTTTCTTAATGGGTCATAACGGGTTATAACGGGTCGGGTCACTTTACCCGTTGGGTAAAGTGACCCGACCTGTTAAGATAGCAGATGTGACACGACACGACACGTTAACATAACAGGTGTTACACGAAAACGACACGAACACGACTAGGGATGGGCAATGGTTATGCGGGTGGGTAACCGCGGTTAATTTACCCATAACCGTTTATGCTCATACCCGCATAACCGTTTACCTGTTGGGTAATTGCCTAAACAGTTATACCCATACCCATAACCGTTTATAAACGGTTAACCATACCCATAACCGCATACCCATTTAACCATAACCGTTTAATACCCGTTTACCCATTTATCCTTTTTAACCCGTTTTTTTTTTTTTTTTACCATTACCTTTTTTTCACCCGTCTCCATGTTTTTTAACAACTTGAAAATTAAAAAAAAATTGTCATAATTTTTTTTTTGACAATTAAACACCGTTATAGGTACATTCATCATACATTTCCATATTTTAATTTTTTAAGTCCTTATACCATTCCAATAATTGAAATAATAGTTTACGGACGATATTTTTAACTGTTACCAATGAAAGTAAATATAATATTTGCTAAGTATTATTGGGTTACAAAAATTGTTTAGAAGACATTTCTGTCAAAGCATTTCTGTCAATTTCACGGTTACCCGTAATGAGTTTAAATTAATTTGGCCAATTCCTTGATGATGAAAATCATCATTCCTGTAGTAGTGTTATTGAGATAAGGACCGATGAATTCCTTGCTAATTTATTGGGTTCTAAGTATTATTGGATCGAGAACATGGTTTGTGTTAGTTTTACATATATAAAATAAATGGGTAAATGGTTACCCATTTATAACCGTGGTTAATACCCATAACCGCTCATTTAAATTTCGCGGGTAAACGGTTATACCCATAACCGTTTATTTATCTACACGGTTACCCATAACTGTAACTGTTTAATTTAAATGGGCGGGTAACCGCGGTTATCCATAACCAATGGGTATTTGCCCATCCCTAAACACGACAAACACGACCCTTTTGCCAGGCCTAACTTGCAGCCCAATGTTCAAATATTAACCCAAACAAAAACCATCTCTTAGAATAACTTTAGATTGATGATCATATGCATGCAAGTATAGAATCAATATCAACAAAGGTGTACGATCGAATTGGTACCTTTAGAACGCTGTTGAAATCTGACTTCAACGTTGTTCCACACCTTCACCAATCTCCAACAAGAAATTGTATAACGATCCGCACTTGGTATTGATTCTCCTCTTAGAGTTCAACGAAGAGCTCTCTAACTTTCGACACCTCCGGAAGCTAAGATGATCTATTGAAAATAGATGAAGCAACAAGCTAGTAAGCTTCACCCATGAATCGGATGAGGGAAGAGAGAGTGTTTGGCTCGAATTATGATATACATGCATGGTGAGTTCAAGGTCCTTCCAATTTAATTTGGCACTTGCATTAGGACTTGCACTCAATTGGATTGCACGTATGAATTCAGATCGAGAAATGGAGAATTGGTTTCATTCTTCCATGAATTTCAGCTAAGGAATTTTTGAGCTTGATATGGTTTTATCTTGTTTAGTTAATGTGTATGTGGTGCGTGTGCGTGTGTGTGGTGCATAGAAAATCCCCATGAAGAGGCTTCATTTTTTTAACCTTGCATTCATTTGTGGGCCGGAGTGTGCGTTCTTGAAAATTTTGAAATCCTTTAACATTGTGACTCCTAAAATTCAAATTTTCCCTTTGAGTTGAACTTTAATTTTCACCTTTAAATGTGAAAAAGAACATTTCAAATTTCCCTTTTGGGTTGAACTTCTTGATCACATAATCGTTGTAATACTTCTGATACATATCCAATGTCTACCTAATGGACTCACCACAACGTGGGATATCAAGGCACGCATTTAGGATTGTTCGTTCAAGTATGCAAATCATTATGTCATGTTCTATCTGTTCTTGCGACAGTTCTTCCAAAAAGGCTTTTAATAACAAACTTTGCAAAAAACTCACCACATGACGCGATGTAAATGATCGAAAATCTCAACGGAGATTCTTAATGCATATTGACACGCGGACTAATGAGGAGTGGTTATAAATCTCATTGAAAATCAAGGCTTCCTACTTTTCAGAGTAAATAGTTCCTGACATTACTAACCTAAATTCCATCAAACATGATATCACAGGCACTTGCAAGCCTCGAATTCAAAATCTTTTTTGTTACCTTAGATCACTCGTGGAATTTTTTTTTCTCAATAATAATATCTCTTGAGGTTGAGTAGTCTTTCAATTTAATTTAGCACTTGAGACTCATGAAATATTCAATCTCATTACTGACATGCATTCCCAGACATATATGCAAGCAGGGCATTGGTAAGTTCCCAGCCAAATATTGTTGCCACTTAGTACTACGGTCTAATGTTATTCCTCTTCACTTGTAAGTGAAGTCTTAGGTTCAATTCTCGTCAAAGATGAATTTTGAACCGTATTATTGCTAGCTCATTGTGAGACTTAGCCCATATTCTCTCCGTAGATAATATCGTTTATTTAAAAAATAAAAATAAAAAAATAAAAAAACAACCAACACCATGCATATATAATTTTTGGGGACCATTAAGCCAAGTATTTTGCTTTACGAGGCCCAATAGTTTTTATCATAGGCTGGGCTTTGATCAACTTTTAGTTGTTTTTTATGGGTTAGAGGCCCAGAGAGTCCAGAGGAATCTATTTTCCTTTTGGTTCTTTGTTTGGGCTCACTAAGTTTCATTGGACTAGACTACACTAATTATTAGTGTAGTCCCATGTTTGTTAGGTAAAGGACTAAGTTTAAGTTTAATGAGATTAGCCCCTCACTCGCTCCGACTATCTCCTTCGCTAGAAGTTCTAAGCGAGGACCCCCAAATACGTCGGGATTGCTAAGCCCGTCGTCGAGAGAGAGTCGTTGCTCGTCGCTCATCCTCGTCTACTCACTCCTCTCCCTGCTCCGTCATCCTCGTACTGCTCGCCCTCATCTCCTGCTCATCATCATCTACTCCTGGTCTGGCAAGTTTCGAATCCGAAGATTTATTTCTTCATTTTTGTTTTCCAGATCGTTAAATTATTATTTGCAGTTCTTGGTTTTCTTGCATGGTATTTGTCCAAGAAGATCAAAGTGTTTGATCATAGAGGCTATTTCGCAAAGCTCTGATTATATTTCTTCCATTACTATGTGCTGCTCTTGTGGGAATCTCATGTGATGATTACTTATTCATTAGCAGGACATCTTCGTCGGAGGTCTTGTATGAATTGTCACAGCTTCGATTTGTTATTTGTAGTCCTTCCCTCTCCTAAACCAGCGGGATGGATGGGCACCTTAAGTGTATTTCCATATGCTGGGTGTAGAGAGCAATGTTGGCGTGTCCTTATTTTTGGCCACGCGGTTAAGCTCTTTTGGTATGCGAAGAACAAATATTGAGAGTCCAGACTCAAGTATGCAAGATTTGTGAATATTAAGAAAGCTTCAATGAATATGTTCTTAAGATACTACACAAAATGTGGAGGAAGAAAATAGAGAGATAGAAAGAGAGAGAAAGATTTATTGATTCCTTTGTATTTTGTTATGATTACAATTTTAGTTATATATTCACTTTCCTTAGCTGCTAACCTTCCACCTTCTTCTCTCAGCCATAGTTCTAACAACTTTTAACTACTTCTAACAGCTCATCTATTTAATCTATTGACAAGTGTCATTTAGTTTGACCCTTGATCTTCTCTTCACTTGGATAGTTGTTTTCTTCACTTGGATCCTTATATCCCCCCTCAATTGGATGTGTAAGGGAACTGAGCATAAGATTGCCACAGTGTTGTTGAAATGAGGGGGCTGACAACCCTTTTGTAAGTATGTCGGCTGATTGTTCAGCAGATGAGACATGTTGAACCAGAAGATCTCCTCGAATGACTTGTTCCCTTACAAAATGATAGTCGATCTCAGTGTGTTTGGACTTGGCATGAAATACTGGATTAGTTGAAAAGGCAATTGCTGAGATGTTATCACAATAGATCAATGGTGGAATTTGAATAGGAACATGTAAATCACAGAACAACTGTTGAATCCAAGCCAACTCTGCAGCTGTAATGGCTAAGGCTCTATACTCAGCCTTTGTGGAAGACTTGGAAACTGTGTGTTGCTTATTGGATAACCAAGAAATCGGATTTGAATCAAGAAATATAACAAAACCTAAAGTAGACATGCGGTCATTGGGATCCCCGGCCCAATCTGCATCACTATAAGATTGTAAATGTATTGGTCATGGCTGGAACTGAATACCAATGCTTGAGGTTCCTTTGAGATATCGTATGATTCGTTTAACTGCAATAACATGAGACTCCATAGGGTTGTGCATAAACTGACAGGCTTGATTCACTGAGAATGCTATATCTGGTCTGGTAAAGGTAAGATATTGAAGGGCACCAACAATGCTTCTATACTGCTCAGGATTATGATATGGTTTGCCATCATTCTTAAGTAATCGATGATATGGTAAACAAGGTGTAGCATACGGTTTACAATCTTGCAAGTCAACTTTGGCAACTAACTCAATAATATACTTTGTTTGTGAGACAAATAGCCTTCCTGATGTATAATTGATCTGTAACCCCAAGAAATAATGCAGTTGGCCCAAGTCTTTCATATCGAATTCTTCTTAATCACACTAGAAATTAACTCAAAACTACTACCGGTAAGTATCACATCATCAACATATAACAGTAAGACTACAGTGCCTTTGAATAAATGTTGAACAAACAAAGAGGGATCAGCTTGGGAAGCTTTGAATCCTAAGCCAGGTAAAAAACTTGTAAACCTATCATTCCAGGCTCTAGGGGCCTGTTTAAAACCGTATAGAGACTTTTGTAATTTGCAAACGTAATGAGAATGATGTTTTGCACTTTGAAATCCTGGAGGTTGTTCCATATACACCTCATCTTGAAAAATGCCATGTAAAAAGGCATTTTTTACATCCATTTGTCTGAGAGGCCAATTGAATTGTGCAGCTAATGCAAGGATCAACCTTATAGTGGTAGGCTTCACCACAGGACTAAAAGTCTCGCCGTAGTCAATTCTTTCTTCTTGGTTATATCCTTTTGCAACAAGCCATGCCTTATATCGGGCAATACAACCATTTGCATCCCTTTTAATCATGTATACCCATTTACAGCTAACCAAGTTCTTGTCAGGTGGTAACGGAACCAGTGACCAAGTCTTCTGTGTATGCAAAACACTAATTTCTTCTTTCATAGCCTCTTGCCATTCTAATACATTGGAAGCTGCCTTGAAGGATTTTGGTTCTGTAATGGATGCGTGAGAGTAGCTTATAGAGGCAGAGAGAGCCTTTCTTTTGAAGATACCATTTTTGGACCTTGTTTGCATAGGGTGAATGTTCATAGGCATGTTTATCACAACTTGCAGGTTCTCTTGTTGAAAATCAGGATCCACAGGAATGGGATATCGTGTAGGAGAGTCATAATTAATATTTAAGAGCTGTGTGGGGGAAGGAATAAACTCTAAGGCATTAGATGCAGTTGTATCCAAGGATTCTGAGGCTCTGGATGCAGTCAAAGAGTCTGAAGCACTAGATGGATGCAAGTTCAATGAATATGTGGCTGTAGATGATGATGAAGGAGCATAAGATGCAAGGGACGCAACTTGATTTTGTAATGATATGGATGCTGGTGTAGGATTTAGAGAATGCTCATGTGAATTTGCAAGTGTTGACATTGTTAAAGAAGGTATTGATGCTGTATGAAAGTATGGAAAAATGGTTTCATCAAACAAGACATGTCTAGATATGTAAGTTCTTTGAGTGACCATGTCTAGACAAATGAACCCTTTATAGTGATCTACATATCCCAGAAAGACACAAGTTTTCATTTTTGGTTGCAATTTGGAGTTATTGTATGGGGTTAACTAGGGGAAAACAAGCACAACCAAAGACTTTCAAATGACTAATATCTGAAATTTTATGAAATAACAATTGAAAAGGGGATTTCATTTTTAAAACAGCTGATGGCTTTCTGTTGATCAAATATATTGTTGTAGCACATGCATGAAACCAGAATTTAGATGGTAAATGTGCAGTTTGAGTATGGTAATGGCAGTTTCTACAACATGCCTATGTTTTCTTTCTGCTAACCCGTTTTGTTCTGGGGTGTAAGGACAAGATCTTTGATGTAACATGCCTTGGTGTGATAAAAAATGTTGAAACTTTGTGCTGACATACTCACCCCCACCATCACTTTGTAAAACTTTTGCTTTTGCAGAAAATTGAGTACATAGATAAGCATAAAATTGCACAAATGTTGTGAAAACCTATGATTTATTATTTAAAGGGAAAACCCATGTATATCTGGTACATTCATCTATGAAGGTTACATAATACCTAAATCCTTCATGAGATAACAAGGGGGCAGGTCCCCATACATCACTGTGTAAGACCTCTAGAGGTTGTACAGATTTAGTGACAGGAAAATTGAATTGTAGCTTTGTAAATTTTCCTTCTAAGCAAGGTGTACAAATGAAGTGACATGTATCAAGTGATGTAGGGATTTTATTCGGATGTAGAATTACAGAGGTAATCACATTTGATGTATGTCCTAATCTCTTATGCCACAAATGTGTATTGACAGGTTTTGCTAGGCAACATGTATGTTTATGGTATAATGCAGGTGACAGCTTCTCTGTTACATTGAAAGGAATGGTATAGTAGCCCTCTCTACACAGCCCATTGAGTATTATTGTTCCTATGGATTTGTCCAGAACCCAGAAGAAAGTATCATCACAAATAAATATGCACCTATTATCCTTGCACAATTGATAGATGGATAATAAGTGTTGTGAAATTTTTGGAACATGGAGAACATTCTTCAAGGCAAGTGTGGTATTGGAAACAGATAACTTTGAGGTGCCAATATGAGAAATATGCAAACCTGTACCACTTACTGTGGTTATAGTGTCATTCCCTTGATATGGAGTAAGCTAATTCCAGATTGGCTAACTCAGAGGTCATATGAGAAGTGGCGCTAGTGTCTGCAATCCAGAATTGTTGCTCAGTCGCAGAAAGTTGAGGATGAGCATGCATAGTTCTGAGATTTGGTGCAGGAGATTTGCCTTGGTATGCAAAGTTGCCTCGGTGATAGCACTGCAGAGCTGAATGTCCAAATTTCCAGCAAATTTGGCATTGAGTTTGGACATTGACACTAGAATTGGAAGTGTGTCTTTGAAAACAGTCAGCAGCAACATGTCCCTTCTTGTTACAGATTTGACAGATAGGGATTTCAGAAAGATGCTCTGCACAAATGGATAGATAGGGTTTTGGTGCACCAAGAATTCCAAGACTACTATTTGGTGGAGGATTGTAAGATGTTAGACCATAGTTAAACGATTGGCCTCGTCATTTGCCATGAAAATTATTCCCTTTGTAACCACCATAGTGATAAGAACCCTGATAGGAGTTGGTATATCCTGGAGCATTTGACATTCCTCCATGATTGGGAAACTATGGGCTAGAGACTCCAGAAGTAGAACCAACTTCATTAGATTGTGATGATTCTTGATCAAGAACCAATGCTTTCCCTTTGCTTGACTGAGTACCAGCAACCATTGCAGTCCCAAATGGCAAAGAGGATGAAGAGTCAAAGAACTGACCAATTATAGCTTATTCTGCAATCAATTGTGACCTGAAATCTTTGAGAGATATACCATTTTCTCTACCCCTTATGACACACCGGAAAGTGTTAAATTATGCAGGAAGTCATTTCAGCTCCAGAATTATGATATCATCATCTTCAAATATGACCTTTGCAGCTGCAAGATGATCCCGTGCATCTTTGATCTTCTGCAGATAAACAGAGATAGATTCAGACCTTTTCTTGATGTTTTGAAGCTCAGTTTTCATCTGAAAGATTGTGGTTTTGGTAACTGCAGAAAATCTTTTAGTGAGATTCACCCACATCTCATGAAAGCTTTGACTTCCAATTACACATGACATTGTTGTGGTAGTCAACATTGCAATCATCAGTTGCATAAGGGCATGATTGTGCATATTCCAAACAAAGTAATCATCTTTCTCAACTCCTTCGGTATCAGAATCATCATCAAATCTTGGAGGACATTTTCTTGATCCGTTAGCAAACTCATGATACCATGACTCTCGAAGAGTAACTTGATTTGGAAACTCCAAGTGAGACAATTGGAGTCATCAAGCTTCACTGTAACCGAAGTAGAAACCATGGAAACAAGACTTGTGATAGGAGATTGAACAATCTTCAATTGATCAGCAGTCACCATTGTCGAAATTTTCACAGACGCTTTTTATCAAACACGTAGAGGACAGACAAAGAAGAACAGATTCTTGAGGATCTTGGAGAGTAGAGAAAGCCCAAGTTGCAGAATTACACATTAGCTTTGCAAAATAGAGGATTAGAAGAAGAAATGAACACTGTTAATCGAGGTGCGAAAGCGCCAGATCATGTTTTAGGCGATGATACCATGTGAATATTAAGAAAGCTTCAATGAATATGTTCTTCAGATACTACACATAATGTGGAGGAAGAAAAGAGATAGATCGAAAGAGAGAGAAAGATTTATTGATTCCTTTGTATTTTGTGATGATTACAATTTCAGTTATATATTCTCACTTTCCTTAGCTGCTAACCTTCCACCTCCTTCTCTCAGCCATAGTTCTAACAACTTTTAACTACTTCTAACAGCTCATCTCTTTAATCTATTGACAAGTGTCATTTAGTTTGACCCTTGATCTTCTCTTCACTTGGATCCTTATAAGATTCGAGTGCACCAGTCCAGTCCACTAGTTACTAGAAGAAGGGAGAAGATCCTGAGTTGAGTTTGTATGTCAAATAGAAATCACATAGAACATATATATACATTTTGTATACACAACGTACTACTTCATTCGATGACTCCATATCGTATGTGTAGCTCCTAACATTATTTTTGTTGGAAAACAATTCAGAAATAAACAAAATAACAGAAATTCTACTATTTTATTAACCAAAATATACTTGCTGTGCAGAATGAAAATTATACAATGAATACAAAAATTAATGTTACTAACTTGATTACAAAAGGTAGAGGTTAGCGTAAAAGCTATGTCCTTCGAACAGTATTTTCGTACCACTCATGTGCTTGTGGTTCTTCGACGTCTACTCGACCAAGATTCAACTACCTAATTCTACAATCCGCACTGGATTTTAGAACTCTAGCGAATTTGCTTTTTGTGTGTTTACTCTCTAGAAATTCGTACAGATGAAAGGAACAAGAAGGGATGATCCATTTGGAAACTGTGATTGCAGATATATAGGTTGTTTCACACCCTTTCAAATACCTGTTCAGTGTATTTGAAGGTACACAACTCTTTCTAAGAGTTGTGTCTTTTAATCAAAACGTTTTTAATTAATAAATTAATTAAAAACTTAATCCGAAAATTAAAATTAATGAATCTGATTAATTTTAAATTCCAAGGCCCAAGACCCTTGTCTTGATTAATTAATATTAATTGTATTTAGGCTATAATAATAATATACAAGCCTAATCAACACAACCATAAGGCCCAAGCCTTCAATTCATTTCCAAATGGCCCATGTTGTAATTACTAGACTAAAGCATTAAATCTATATAAAGGCCCTTGGGAATCTTGTTTTCCCCAATGTGGGACAAGAGTCTTAAAACTTCCAACAATTTTTTATTAAATGAAAATTTTATAATTTTATATAAAAAAAAATGTATGACTTTTGTTCTTAATTGCTTTGTTGGTCTTTTGGGTGATGAATGTGATGGTTTTTAGTTATCCTGCTTTTTAGTCTGACACTGTACCAAACGCTTCACTACCTCAGTCCTGCTTAGTATAATCTAAGCCAGTCCAGCTTAGTCTCCGAAGCTAGTACAGTCTGAGATAGTCCGGTGCAACAAACGCACCCTTAGAGACCTCTCATTGTCAAGGCTTAGTGATGTGAAATACGTGAGATTGTTGAGCTTCATATTTTGAAAAGCAGACCGCTTCTAAACTAATAATATATGAGGAGTAACCTAATTCTTTATGAAAACATTGTACATGTAAAATCCCTTAAATTTTCTGATGAGGCGACATTCCACGTCCTCACTCTTATTAGTAGCTAGGTAGAGATATTAATCAGCATGTCAAGTTGAAATAAATAAGATGGCTCATATTATTTAACAAATGTGGAAAGAGTGCATCAATTGAGATTATATATGGTAAGAGATTAATAAGCTGACTACGGATTCATACATACTTTTACCTCAGATTGACTAATAGGGTTGCTTCCGATTTTTATTAGCTCTTACTTTTGACGGAATAAGTTACCTATCACATGTTGTATAATGTGGTTTCTGTCTCTCTGTCACATGATTACTTATATGATAAAAGAAATTGAAGAAAATGAGGCGAATATAACATATGTTATGCTGGTACTGTGGTACAATAGTGCTCATTTGTCATTAGTTTAGGATTGAGTCCAGGTTATATTCGATGTATGCTAGTACATGCATATTGGAAAGCCTTCCTATATATATAAGCTGCCTCCATCAGCAAACCGAGTCCCTTTCTATCAATTTAGCCGTCTTCTTGTAGTCCTTCCGGCTTTGTTTTGTTTTGGGCCTTCTGGCTTGATTTTGTTTCTCTTTTCTTGCATGTATGGACGATTGAAAATGCAACTATGATTGTGACTGAGAAAACATATGTAAAAGCCACTACTCTTTAGCTAGTTCGACATGAGAATGATTTGCATGACACTTGTCACTATTACATGGCGGCAGTAATACAGGACATGTGTTATCATTTTTCCACATGTTTTTGTCTTATTGGCACGAGATACCACCATGATAGTGAACCCAACTCGTGCCATACAAGTTGTCAGTTAGACACACTAACTAAATGCTACATAGTTGCTAACAGACTCTCTAAATGACGTGAGCTCTACCGTTATATTTTGGAATGTGTCAACAAGTCTATCAATTTTGAATATCCTTACGCAATGAAAAATTAGAAATGAACATGGGCATTACGGGCGCAATTGCCGGCTTCAAGTTCCACTATCCTATCGCCACGCAAAATATAAAGTGAAGGAAACATAGCTTTCTGATAACCTGGATATGAATCACTAATCAGTCCAATTGAAAACGACCACCAAATTTGATGAGTGTTTTTTTTTTCTTAAAAAAAAAAGGACAACTGGTGACAAGTTACGATTATCCATCATTTTCAAGGACTAAAAAGACTCACAGAGGTATTTCAATCTTTCCTTAGCCACAATCAAGCAAACTCATAAGTTTGGAGCCTCAAATCCGAAACAAACCTGTTTTTTGTATTTTGGGAGCCGGAATCTGCACTCTTAACACTGGACCACTTGCTGTGGTTCGAATTCGATGAGTGTTAATCTCACATGATATGCCATCACTCTTTGTGGTTCCACGTGGCAAAACAAGGGAACATATGTTCACATTGCTGCTTCCAATTGTTCTCCTCAAAATTTTGGCATGTTTAAATTTAGAAAAACTCTCTGCGTCCGTTGCATGTAATGCCAAACACCAACACGTGGACGATATGGATGAAAATAATTTTTGGCTTGATAGAAATGATTACGAGTAGTAATTGTTTGTTTGTTTGTTTTTTTTTTTTTAAGGAGTTACAAGTATTATACGAGAACTCAAGTTCGAATCTATTGTGCTCGATTGATGAACGAAAGGTACAAAGAAAATGGATACAGGTGATCATTGATGAATAGAATAAACCATGGGTAGTGCACCGGCTTCCCAATACCAATTATGAAATTGTAGAATGCAGAATCTAACAAGTCCTTAGAAAATCACAGTTTTCTTGGTACTGTGGATGAAAAGGTCTAATACCATACAATGTACACTATTATGAAAACCGTTTGTTTAAGTTTCATATGAAAATTTGCAACTAGTATTACAATTCAATGACATTCTTCTCAGTTTTTAAGTGATTTAACTTTTATCATAAATAATAAGTTTGATACCGAGTTATATTATTGGCTCATTGTCTTTTACAATATCGTTGTATAAAAAAGTTTCTTAAAATATTATCGTATATGCATTCTGTGGTACATAGGAATGAACGAAGAACGATTTCAAATTAGGTTGGCTTTGGAGTGTGGGAAACAATCAAGCAAAGTTGAAAGCGATTGATTGGTTCTAGTTTCATATGGGGAAGTCGACGTATGGAGAATGGTACCTCAAACAAGTTGGAATAAATAACTAAATTATGTGTGACGTCAACAAATAAGCTAATTAAGTTATTTCCAAAACTACAATTGGAGGTGATTTTACCATGCAATTCTATGGTATTATTTTATCTTCGAAAAATAGCTGGATACAGTCGCTCCTATAAACCGCGTACGGGAAATAGTATCCTTATTAAACTCATAACTCCATAGTAATCAAATAATTAAGCAAATGAGCAAATCAACCCTCTCAAAATTGAGGGAGAAATTCAATGTGATGTACCATTCAATACTTATGAAGTTGTACTTTTTTTTAAAGTATCTTTTCAACCTTTGTTTAGGTCTTCCTTTAACCCTTTTGTTCTAAGCTTCCATCCCAAAATCACATATTCTAATCGAAATATCAGTAGGTCTTTGGTTTACGTGTCCAAACTACCTTAACTGATTTTCTCACATCTTATCTTCAATTGCGAGCACTCATACGCATATATTCTCGTTCTTAATCTTATCCTTCTTATGTGTGCACACAACCAACAAGGCATTCTCATCTCTCACTACTACAATATTAGCTTTAGGTGGCGGATATTAGAAAAATCATGTCGGATAAATTATATCTGACACATCATTTAATTAGTGGCGGATATTAGAAAAATCATGTCACTTATATCCGACATAAAGTCCTGGCGGATATTTAATGGCAGATATCAAAAAAATCATGTCGGTTATAATCGACAGTATTTTTGAATCCTTTTTTTAAAATATTTTTTACACACTCTGACAATTTTTAAGTTAATGGTGGCGGTTATAACCGATAGAAATTAAAATTTTATTATTTTAAAATGTTATATTGATTATAAATAAATAAACACATATTTTAAATATATTTTTTTTTTCACTCATGACCCTAAAGTCTAATGAACCAAATTCTCATGAGCCATAAATTTTCTGAGAGAAATAATAACAACAGACTACAATCTGAAGCTCAATCATTTTTGTAATAAGGATTATGCTCCCTCATAGGCAAGCAACAAGATACAAAGAAATTCAATCAATTTTTTTCAATGCGTCACAAAGAACATTGTCTGGCACATAAAAACACATGAACATTTGGTGTACTCTATCATGTATGATTTTATTATTTAAAAATTTTATATTGATTAAAAATAAATAAATAAACACATGTTTTAAATTTTTTTTTTCACTCATGGCCCTGTCGGATATAACCGAGACGAACAAAGTAAAATTTTGAACGGCCGCCAGAATAATCTCTGAATGTTTTGTTTGGTGATTTTTTACACATGTTATCTCAGAGTATATACAAACATATTTGATGGTTGGATCATAGAAACTAGTTTAGTAGAATGCATATCTTATCAAATTGATAGATTTAACAAACACTTCAGAGTTAATGTTATAATTCCATTAAGTATAAAATAAGATTTATCCACTGGTGTAAATATTTTAAATTGAAGATCGAATTCATTCACTGCATTCTTATAGGGTCAAGGAGTGTAGCTGTAAAAAAATCATCAAAATCGGAGCTAAAATAACCGTTAATTTGTGATTTTTCGTTTATAACCGTCGAAAACTTTTATTCCGTTACCTAATCTCTGAATTTTTGTTTTTTGCGATTTTGTACGTATGCGATCTCGGAGTGTGTACAAATAATTTTGATGGTTAGATCGTTGAAAAACGTTTCATAGAATGCGTATCTCATCAAAATGGTAGATTAAATAAACACTTAAGAGTTAATGTTATACTTCCCCATCAAGTATAAAATAAGACACTAGTGTAAATATTTTAAATTGAAGATCGAATTTGTTCAATGTATTCTTATAGGATCAAGGAGTGTAGCTGTAAAAAAATCATCAAAATCGGAGCTAAAATAACCGTTAAATTGTGATGTTTCATTTATAACAGTCGAAAACTTTTGTTCCGTTATGTAATCTCTGAATGTTTGTTTTTTACGATTTTTTACATATGCGATCTCGGAGTGTGTACAAACAAGTTTGACGGTTAGATCATTGAAAAAAGTTTCATAGAATGTGTATCACGTCAAAACGGTAGATTAAATAAACACTTAAGAATTAATGTTATACTTCTATTAAATATAAAATAAGATTTATTTACTAGTGTGAATATTTTAAATTGAAGATCGAATTCATTCATTGCATTCTTTTAGGGTCAAGGAGTGTAGCTATAAAAAAATCATTAAAATCGGAGCTAATATAACCGTTAAATTCTGATTTTTCGTTTATAACCGTCGAAAACTTTTGTTCTATTACGTAATCTCTGAATGTTTGTTTTTTAATATTTTTAACGTATGAAATCTCGGAGTGTGTACAAATAAGTTTGACGGTTGGATTCTTGAAAAACGTTTCGTAGAATGCATATTGCGTCAAAACGGTAAATTAAACAAACACTTAGAGTTAATATTATACTTCCATTAAGTATAAAATAAAATTTTGTGGTATCTACTAGTGTAAATGTTTTAAATTGAAGATCAAATTCGTTCATTGCATTCTTATAGGGTCGAGGAGTGTAATTGTAAAAAAATCATCAAAACCGTTAAATTGTGATTTTTTGTTTATAACCGTCGAAAAATTTTGTTCCGTTACCTAATCTCTGAATGTTTTTTTTTTTTTTTTTTTTTGTGATTTTTTACGTATGCGATCTTGTGGTATCTACAAACAAGTTTGACGGTTAGATCATGGAAACTAGCTTCGTAGAATACGTATCTCCGTTAACCTAAATTTTGAAGTGGGAAAAGTAATTTGTGCTAAATTTTTATTTATGTTTTTCAAGTATTGATTAGACAATATTTAGTTTGTGTGACAACATTTTCATTGTACAATTATCTTTTTGTTTCTTTATCGCATATTTTACATGTTTTTTATCTATTAAGCCAAATAATTATTCATTTAATTTTTAAAACGTATTCTATTTGAATACATATTATTTATTTATTTATTAAACCAAATAATTATTATTTTATTTTTTTAAAATCGTAACAAAATTTTGAGGGGGGAATTTAAAATTTTGGGAGGGAATTTAAAATTTTGGGGGGATTTTTGCCTCCAATTTTTTTCTGTCGGTTATCACTGACAATAATGAATTTTTTTTTGTCGGGTTTTATTTTAAAAAATGTTTCTGTCGGTTTTAATCGACAGTAATGAAAATTTTTCAAAATAAAACACCTCCATCTCATATCACATGGCCTCTGTGGTTTTTAACCGACAGTAACAGTAAAAGAGAGTAAGAGAGTGGAGAGAGAAGAGGTGTGTGTGAGAAAGACTCGCAATCTCACATCAGATGGCCTCTGTGGGTTTGGGGACAAAGCATCAACAAGCAAAGGCACAGCCACAGTGAGCCACTGAACCACGTGACTCGCGGAGCCCCCCAAATGGACTTTGACAAGGTACTCTCTATCTCCTCACTCTCTCTCACACATTTCTCGGCGACCTCTTTGAGCTCTGCTCCTCTTAGAGGTTTGCTTCATCCGCGTAAAGGTAGGTTTTTGGTGCCCAAATCGCCCTTCTCCGGTCAGATGTTGTGTTTTTTTTTTTCAAATTTTTTGTTTAATTTTGGTATTTCTTCTATTATTTATGTAGTTATAATAATTTTTTGTAAATTATGTTTTCCTGAATGAGGTGGAGCTACTTTAGGACAATTAGGAGAAAAAAAATATAGAAAATGTGGGATTGGGTTAAATTATAATTGTGTTTATAAGCTTGTTAAGTTACTTAATATGGAAATTAAAGCTTAGTTGAGCTGAGTTTATAAGTCTTGATTGCTCGAACTTTCCCACTCAACAGCCAATTTGAGCAATTGGGGTTTGTTGTTTCCGTAAAGGGCCTACTGGTTTCAATTGCATTTAGGCAGGGTGAATCCTTAGGAAGCACTAGCCTGCCAATCATATTTTTTCAAAGTAAGCCTGAAGTTTGTGCTTGTGTTTGAACTTTTGTGTTTCTGTAAATTGCAGGAAATGATGCAGTCACCGGTCACATTATTTCAACAACAATAGCTGGTAAAAATGGCGAACCCAAGCGGGTTAGTACTGGTTCTTTCTTCCATCATTTACCCCTTTTGACCCATTTGATGGCTAAAACTACGTTCAAACCTTTCTTCATCCCATTTAATTCCTTTTATAGCACAAAAAGTTGTGCAGTTTTCTCATTCATAATCAAGGATTACATGACATGAGAGACGATAAATTCTATCTGAACACTGTTTTTGGTCAAATTTTTATTTCATGTTCATCAAAAAGAAGTTCTAACAGTTAAGGCTCTTTGTGAACACTATAATTTCTGAAGAATTATTCAGTTTCCATTTATTTTTGTGTTCTTAAGTGTTCCTTTTGTTCTTAATCACAAACGATCAGTTATATGGCACAACATGTTGTAGGTACTGGATCATTTGGAATCGTTTTTCAGGTATATATTTACTCTAATGACAGCTTAAGCACTCTCACAGTCTAATCATTATTTCGAGCAGAAGTGGAAAATAATGCTCAACGAGAAGAAGGGAGAATGCTCTCATGTCCTTTTTATTTTTTTTATTATTAATATATTTGCTGTCGGTTTTATCCGACAGAGAATGCTTTACTTATTCATTATTAATATTTCCTGTCGGTTATATCCGACACAAGTTCTATCAGTTATATGTATTTTCTGTCGGTTTCATCCATCCATCTTGTATTTTTATGGTTAAGATCTCCATCTAATTCTCCATGCTTTTGCAAGATAGATTCAAGATAACGAAAGCGTTCACTTTTGGTTACTTCTTGATCTCCATCTTTACTCCGATCATCTCATTTGGTACCCCATTCCATTCCCGTTGAACTTGCATTCCATGTTTTTTTTTTCTTTGACCTACTTAAGCGAAAACCTTTAGATTTCAACACTTCCATAAAAAATTAAGCTTCGCATTTACTCTTTAGAAAATAACAAAACTATAAGGGTATGTTTGGTAATCTACTTGAATCCAACTTTTTAAACTCAAAAATAATTTTCAAGTTTTAGGCCTTAAAAACTTGTTTGGTATGACTATTTTCAAAAACTGAACTCAAGACTAACTCAAAAATATAGTCTATTCTCTAAAAACATAAAGAGTGAGTTTATAGAGTTTTTAATCTTAAACTCACTCATTTCTTTTCTCTCCTTTCTCCCCTCCCACTCCAAATCTATCTCTCTCTCTTCTTCTTTCTGTTTCCTCTTTTTTTTTACCTTTTTTGTCTCTCTTCCAATCTGCTATCTTCACTCTCTTGGTTCTTTCTCCCACTTCTCTTCCTCTTTATCTCCTCCGATCCTCTCCCTTCTTTCTCTTTCCTTCAATCATCTCTTACTTTCTTTCCTCCTCTCGCTTCTTTCTCCCTCTCTTGCGACTCTCTCTTTTTAGATCTCTTTATCTAGTTGAAGTTGTAAGATTTAAAATTTTTAAATCGCAAACCAATCACCTTTTCGAATCTTAAAGAAAATTGTTTTCAAGAAATGTTCTTAATAAATGTTTTGAGAAATGATAAAATTTTCAAATAGGATACCAAACAGGTCCTAAAATTTCTTGGAAGTAAAATTCCATGACCAATTTTCTCTTGGTTTATTTCACAAGCATTCAGTCTCCCAAAAGCTTAATCGAAGTGTACTGCAAAAACAACCCATAACAGATGTTAATGGGTATATAGCCTTACCCGTTAACTTTTGAGCTTGGTTACTCGTTAACTTTTAAGTTTGGTTACTAGTTCCCTTAAGAAGTTGAGTTTGGGAGACTTATTACATAAACGAATTGTGATTAATCAAACCCAAACCCGTTAAACTCAACTCATTGCCAACACTAAGTAAATTACATATATGATGAGCAACTCTATTAATATGGCACTAATGCAGATAAAACCACCTTTCATAACCTCATTGACAACAACAACACCAGATCTTATTTCACTAAGTAGGGTTGCATGTATGAATTCTAAACGACACTGTGTTTGTGACCAATAAATGTAATTAAACTCAATTGGTGATCAGTTGTGATTTGGAGAGAAATCGCTCTAAAACAAGAATTAGTTATTTTATAACCGGATATAGAATTAATGGATAATGGATTAGGTAAATAGGTAAGGCCATCTCCAACCGAAGGGTCCAGAGGGCTAGAGGGCTGAAAATAGCCCTAAAACCGTCTCCAACCGAGGGCCAAACCAAAGGGCCAACCGGTTGGCCCAAATGAGCCAGCCAGCAGGCCCCGAGCCAGGCTAAAATTTTTGAATCTTAACGGCTAGCTGACGTCAGCTAGCCATTATTTTTTAATTTTTTTTTTTACAGTTTTTGTTTGGGCCAAAAATTAAAAAAATATATTTAATTAAGGCCCAGAAAGGTGATTGGTTTTATGTGGGGATGTTGCTTTTTTAAGCATGTTTGATTACTCAAAACTCTCCCACAGCCAATGTGGGACAAATATAATAGGTGCCACACATGCAAGCTTTTGCTTGTTCAATTATCTCCCGATGTGGGACAAATATAATGGGTGCCCTAAATATAAGCTTCCTATTAGAGATGGTAAATGTGCATTTATACATGTAACTATCTCAAACTAAGTTGTACTAGTAATTAGACACTTAAATTAAAAAATTAATTTAACATACAACTGTTAACCGCCTCAAGTAGACATGAAAGCGGCGCCAATTACTACGACGAATGACACACCCCAACCAAGAATGTCTACTAGGACTCCGAATCGAGTTGTGCTGGCCGACACCTGGAAGGTGACGAAGCCAAAAAGTATGGTGATGTGGGAAATGTGAATAAATTTAAACCTAAAAGTACATAAATACAATAATGTGATGTGAGCGGGAGTGAACCCATTTCATACGCGACGTCAGAGCATAAGTAAAGTACAGTAATATGGGTAAGGATCATACCCTCAGAGGTAGCCATATATACTGAGATTTGCCAAGAATCCTCATCGATACGAACTTTCAGTAGCTAAAACCTGGAGGGGCGAAAAATAAGGGTGAGTGGGCCTGAAAATAAAATTTTAATAAAAAGCTTTTGAAAACGTTATAAAACCTCGCTGTAAAACCTGTATAGTTTCCAGAAAATAATACTACATGTATACGTAAAACAATGCACAAAGACAGTAAAAACCAAGTATGCCATGTCATAATGTTTCAACATTGAAATATGTAAGCCAGGTGTGAAAATCAAGGTAAAATAATATGCCAGTCGGAGTCACCTAACATGACCTATACGACTGAACCTATAACTCATTAACCTATTCTTGCACACGAGTCAAAACCACCTAATGTGGTCTGTACGATTACGTGAAGGTTGTGCGAAGTATCGCAAGTCACCTACGAGTCGAAACCAACTAATGTGGTCTATACGACAGGCTGGCACCTGCCTTGGATCCAAGGTGAGCGTGTGGTGTGGAAGGTGAACGATCACATGAAGGCTAAGCCCTGACCTCGGGCGGAACACTAACAATAGGGTGCAGGATAATGAGCACTAAATGCATCTAAACATAACCATACACACTGCAACCACTATTATCAATAAGCACTCACCTGAAGCTTACCTGGGCATCCGTAGCATCATGCAATAATATGCATACCTATACTAATGCATATATTAAAATGTGATGCAATTGATATGGCATTTACAAACGTAAATCCATTTAAAACCATTTCTGTGAAAATGGAAAACATATATATGCATATATAGAAAACCAAAAGTCCACTCACCTGGAGTCCGCGCTACAATTCCCTAGCACAAACATCAAGGCGTCACGAACGATCGGCGCCTAGAACAATTATCAAATCATGTCTTAGAATTCTTATCAATAGAACATGTAACTTACATATCCTATTTAGGAAGATCCATAAGTCGGATTCCTGATCCGTAAGTTTCTAATATCCTCAAATATTATGTACTATAATGTATCAAAGTTTAGTGACAATCCAACAGTCGGATCGTCGATTGCTATAATAATCAAGCGGCGGTCCTTAACGGAACTACTTTCAAACGACGAAAATTCGTCAATCGGACTTCACCAATAGAATCAGGATATTCAAATTTAGTCTAGAAAGATCAGGGGACGTCTCGGCCCACGCGCCGCTGCAGGTGGTGGTTGGCCGTCCTGACTCGTCGAAAAAATCAACTATTTCCAAAAATTCTCAAATTTTACAAGAATGAAGATCTTAATGAAAGGAATAACTTTCATACCTGCGATTAATGCCAATTTGACTAGGAAAATCCTCAATTTCATGAAAACCCGCAGAAAACCTTTAAAATTGGGTAGTTGTTGATTCGCCACCAAAACGAACTTCGATGCCTCCACCAAAGCTTGGGCCTTGCTCCTGGGGTTGAAAGGAGTCTTTTGGTGGTTGTCATCGATGGAGAAACTCGTCGGAGCCACTGGAATAAGGTTAAAACCGCCGGATGCCCCTGTGGGTTTGTGGCTTCGATTTGTGAATTTGGGTTGGAAATCTAGAATTCTAACACCATAGAGATGTTGGACTCGATGAGAGCTTTCCTTAGACACCGAAATCACCTCAAACGGACATTGGACGAAGGGGATAGGACCGAGTCAAGGAACCGAGTCGGCGGGTTGGAAACAGATCAAGGTGATCCAGTGTACCTCTTCCCTCTCCTTTCCCCTCCTTTCCTTTCTCCGCCATTGGTCACTCTCTCTTTCTCTTATTTCTCATTGGGCATCCCGCCCCTCCTTTGTCTCCTTTATCCTTCATCTCCACCGCCTATCTTTCCTTTCCTTCAATCTCAGCCACACACGTGGCTTTCTAGATTTGGCTTCAATAATCTGGAGCTTTCTTGATATTAATTAATTTACTAAAATGCCCTCAACTTTAAATGTTAATATCTCATTCGTTATAACTCCAAATTGCATTTTGTTTATGCCCACACGTCTATACAAGGGTACGCCAAGAAAATGAATCTTACATAACTCGACAAGGTGGTCAACAAAAGTCAATGCAGTTGCCTCGAAGGGCATTTTCAAAATTTCACATTTAAAAATTATAAAGACTGTAACTTTTGGGGACGGGTAAGTAAGTGCTTTCACAATTTATTTTAAATATTTAATTATATTACATTTGTTGTAGTTTTAAAATTTAAATAATAAATTATGTTTGACTTTATGACCCTTTAGCCCTTGGTTGGAGATGGTTTTTTGTGACAGAGTTAAAACAAGCCATATGGCCTTTTGACCCTCGGTTAGAGATGGTAAGAAATATGACATTGCACTGTTTATAAAATATTAATTTCTTGGAAGACCAGAGGACTAAAACAAGCTCTATGGCCAACCTTTGGTTTGAGATGACCCAAGAGAATTAAATTCTCCAATAGCAATTGTCACCCTAAGGCTAAGGCCCCAAGTTATTTTTATTATTATTTATGGGAAGCAAAGCAAATGATGCACTACTGTCCAACAGAACAAATAACAATTGAGTTTAACTACAAATAAACAAACAAGTATTTAGGGGTGGGTTCGGTTTAAATCGGTTCGGTTTTTTGCCAAAACCGAAACCAAACCGAAATTTCGGTTCGGTTCTTTTTTTTTCGGTTCGATTTTTTTTCGGTTCGGTTTCGATTTGGTTCGGTTTCGGTTTTTTGTTTTTTATTTTTTCAAAAAATGAAAAACATTGAAATTTTAAATTTTAACATATCCAACACAATCATAACATAAGCATTCTAACTAGAATCAAAGACAATGAAAATAAACATTTAAAGTTGAACTAAAATCATCAATCAAGTCTTCCAAAGTCCAAACTAACAACCTCACAACACAAAAATCGTACAAATGACTTAGAAAAGTTTAATTGTATGATGTTGTTCAAAGATCAGGGTTGTTTGCTTGTAACTGCATGTTGACAACTTGATTAGTAAACGTAATGCGTGGGTGGATTTATTTAGTGTGTGTTGGATTCTTTTCCATCACAAATTACCCAAGTAATATACCCGAAATAAATGTTTATGGATTCTGTTACATGTTATATGAGAGTAGATTTGGAAAAGAAAGCTGGGGCAGAAGTAGACAGTGCTATGGAGATGGATGTAGGTACTTCAAGAGGAGGTTTGGTTCCGGAACCTTATATGGGGGAGAAATAATAGGTTAGGGTTTAGAGTTTTTATAGGCATTTTAAAAATATTTTGAGCTTAAAGTTTGACAACACATTGGGTTTAGCACATTTTAACTTACAAATTGGGTTTAGAAAATAATACCCAAAACAAATAATTAAATAAAAAATTAATTTAATTAATTCGGTTTGGTTCGGTATAGTTCGGTTTCTAGATCACTAAAACCAAACCAAACCAAAAGAATTCGGTTCGGTTTGGTTTTTTCAATTCGGTTCGGTTTTTTCGGCTTCGGTTCAGTTTGATTTTCGGTTTTTTTCGGTTTTCGATTTTTTGAACCCACCCCTACAAGTATTGAATTATTACAATGCTACATTTTCAACTCCTCTGTCAAAATTAATTATGGCTGGTCAGCATGATATACTATCTTCCCCAAGTAACTAAAGCAAATCATTGTTTATTAGTAGGAAAATGGATTTTTTTTTTAAAGGAAAGACGATACAATTTTTACGAGTAATGCTAGAGAAACTATTTGTTTAAATTATAGATGTAGTTATGCATGATTAAATTATTATTTAACTGTGAATTAATATGTTTATTTTCTATTAGTAACCTATCACATATTTTGCAAATTTAGTCTGAAAGGACGCCATAAATGATATCATGAGGGTCCTCAAACCTAAATAAATTAAATAAAAAGAGCCAGCTAAATCCCTCCTCCCTTCACATTTCACACCCGAAACGTCAAAACTAAACCCGGCAAAGCAAATTATACAAACCCAGCAAGCCAAAAGCAGAAAAGCGGAGAAGAAGAGTATCAGAGATTCAGAAATGGACTCCATTAAGTCCTTCAAGGGTTACGGCAAAGTGGACGTGCTCGAAGAGCAGTCGTTCAAGCGCAAAAACCGGAAGCGTCTCATCATCCTCTCAGTCTCCACGGTTGTTCTGCTGGCGGTGATCATCGGCGCTGTCGCGGGAGTATTGATACACAAGCGGAACAACACCTCGTCTTCTACACCCAACTCGACCCCCGGCACTGAGTTGACCCCGGCGGCGTCGCTGAAGGCTGTTTGTGACGTGACCCAGTACCCGACTTCGTGTTTCTCTAGTATATCGGCACTTGAGACCTCGAACACCACCGACCCAGAAGTGATTTTCAAGCTCTCTCTGCAGGTCGCCATTCACGCCGCCGCGAAGCTCCCCGGTCTGCCGGCGAAAATCGGCCGGAACATCGTCAACGACACTCGCCTGGAGAAAGTTCTGGCCGTCTGCGAGGGCTTGTTTGAGGACGTGGTCGACCGGCTCAACGACTCGCTGACCTCCATGGATGTGAATCAGGGTGAGAAGCTTCTGTCCGCCGCCAAAATCAACGACATCAAGACGTGGCTGAGCACCACATTGACAGATCAGGAGACTTGTTTGGACTCTCTGATGGATCTCAATTCGACCCTCGTTCAGGAATTCAAGGCGGCGATGCAGAATTCAACCGAATTTTCGAGCAATAGTTTGGCGATTGTGGCGAAAATTTTGAGTCTGCTGACGAATTTGAACGTTCCGGTTCACCGGAGGCTGCTCGGGGTCGGAGGATCCGAGATGGGTTTTCCCAGTTGGGTTAGTCCGGGGGATAGGAGGCTGCTGCAGGACCGCAATGCGACGGTGGCGCAGTTAGTGGTGGCGAAGGACGGGACCGGAGACTTTAAGACGATTCAGGAGGCGGTGGATGCGGTGCCGAAGAAGAGCGAGAACAGGATTGTGATTCATGTAAAGCAAGGGGTTTATTATGAGAATGTGTTGATGGATAAGAGCAAGTGGAATGTGATGATGTTCGGAGATGGGAAGACGAAGACGGTTGTTTCCGGCAACTTGAGCTCTGCGGGTGGCACCCCCACCTTCTCCACCGCCACATTTGGTACTAATTCTTAAACCACCACCACTTCAGTTTAATTAATCTTGTGTTAATTAGTTTCCTAATTTGTCTTCTGTCATTGTTTTGGTTTGATTAATTTCATTCTTGTCTTGAGATTAAACAATCAATGTTAGGATTTAGGAGAAACACCTAGTGAGATAGATGATGTATTTGTTGTGTGATTCTATATCTGAAACACTAGGCGCAAATGTGAGTTAGCTCAATTGATCAAGGGCCTCTGGCCGCATATAGAAACGCTAGGTTAATAGGCTGTCCTCCAATGTTTGTTTCTTCTCAAAAAAAAAAAAGGCTGTCCTCCAAGCATCAAGGCATTCTAACATGGCTAGCTTAAGTGAAGGAAATTCCAGTATTCTATGGAAAGGATTCGCTGCCATCGTGGTTTCTTGGATCTCTATACATGGTCTTGTTCTAGAGGACCACAGTGGCGGTGAATCCATTCTAAGAAGTCCTTCTCCCCCATGTGAGGAATGGGAAATGTGAAACGTTGAGGTTGGAGCTAGGAAGGAGACCATACACATTGAGACTCATTTGCCTTTCTAAATTTGCGACATTGATAGGGCTAAATTAGGAACCAGTCACATGGTTTATGCTTCTTCATGTTAACTATGATGTCTGGTGCTACTCTTTCAACAGTTGATATTGTTTGTTCTTTTTTATATTTTTTTAGGCTTAGTTTTGGCTACACTCCCTATAACTCGATTTCGATCTCACTTTGCCCCATGAAACTCAAAGGTCGCCACTTTACTCCATGGAACTCGATTTTGATCCCACCTTGCCCTCTGTAAAGCGAATTTTGAGTTTAAGGAGTAAAGTGGCAAGTTTTAAATTTCAGAAAGCATAGTGGGATCAAAATCGAGTTCCAGGAAGTAAAGTGGTAACTTTTGAGTTTCAGGGAGTAAAGTAGGATAAAAATCGAGTTTCATGGATTAAGGTGGCGACTTTTGAGTTTGAGGGAGCAAAATGAGATTGAAATCGAGTTTCAGGAGCTTAGCTAAAATTAAGCCTATTTTTTATGAAAAGTTCAAAGCTTGGATTAAATACAATTAAATTGGACTGGATATCTATCTTGGTGATGTGGGAGGACGGTCGATGCCCACCACCAGGTGCTTGTCTGGTTTATGATTAAATATGTTGCTTGTTGGTCATGTGGTTGGCCCATTTGTTGCATATTTAATTTGCTATGCAAGTTAGCAACTTTGCACAGGCCTGAAATGCAAGTGTTGCCTCTCTATCCTGCATGACATCATGTGGTGGATCAGCTGACTTTTTCTCATTGATTGCCTGAAATTATGTTGTGTTGATGAACATTTGTGCATGTCATGTATTTAACTCTTCAAACAATTGTTCACATTGGCCTGCACCACAGCCATAAGAAAACACAACTCCTTATTGGTTTCTTTGCAAGTACGCATTTTAAGATAATAGAAAGTACCCCTAAAAATTGTCAAGCAATTAGGATGATTGCTTGTGTTCTTGCTTTCACATTCTCTCAGAAAATGTGTTGGGATTTCTTGTTTTCAGACCGAGAGATGTGATAGAGGATTCATGTTTTGATTCAAACTGTTTTATGTTTTAGCCTTCTGGCTTACATGTAAACTTATTTTGTTTGGATTCTTACTGTGATTACATTTTGGATTGCCAGCTGTCACGGGAAAGGGCTTCATTGTGAAAGATATGAGATTCATCAACACTGCAGGAGCAATAAAGCACCAGGCAGTGGCACTCCGCTCTGGTTCAGACCTCTCTGTGTACTACAGATGCTCGTTTGATGCCTTCCAGGATACCCTCTATGCGCATTCCAACCGACAATTCTATCGGGAATGTGACATCACCGGCACCATAGACTTCATTTTCGGCAATGCAGCTGTAGTTTTCCAGGACTGCAACATCCAGCCCAGGCAACCTATGGAAAACCAATTCAACACCATCACAGCTCAAGGCAAAAAGGACCCGAATCAGAACACCGGCATTTCAATCCAAAATTGCAGATTCTATGCGCTAGACAGTAATCTCACAGCTCAAACATATCTGGGCAGGCCTTGGAAGGATTACTCCACCACAGTCATCATGCAGTCTGAGATTGGATCATTCTTGAACCCATCGGGCTGGAAAGAATGGGTTACAAATGTTGACCCACCCAACACCATATTCTATGCAGAGTACCAAAACAGTGGCCCTGGATCAGGTGTAGATCAAAGGGTTAAGTGGGCGGGTTACAGGCCTACTCTTACCGATAACGAGGCGGTCAAGTTCACGGTAACGTCATTGATCCAAGGCGATGAGTGGTTACCGTCGACTGATGTAACATTTCAGTCTTCGTTGTGATCCAAAAAGTCAAGAGTTGCTAAAAATTCAAGCGTTGAGAAATTAATCTCTTGAAGAATATGTTTGGTATAATTTTCTGTTTCTCGTTCTATCGTTACAGTTGATAGCCACACATCTGTTACACTTTTTGTATGCCCCCTTCCTTTCTTAACCTTCTTCGCCATTCTTCCCTGGAAAGTCATGTAGTTACATTCTTTTTATGGTACGCTTGAAAATATATGAAAAATTCTGATCAAGATTTCAAGATTTAGTTGCAAATAGTGTTGAAGAAATACTTTCTCTTAAATGCAAGAGGTGGGGTGTTTTGTGCACGCGATCCGACGATCACGATCATGTAGTCTGGTCGTACTCGCCCATGAATTTCTTCAAGTGAGGAGTTAGAGAGTATAAAGGAGAATGGAAGGGTGAGAGAGGAGGATGGGTTGGCGGAGTTAGAACATTCAGTTTAACACAGAGATGCATAAACGTTTAATGACTTTATTTAACTTAAGAGGGCACTGATTGTAATGGCATATTTTCTTCTTTTTCTTGGTGAATAAGTTTGGGTTTGTAATTGTTTGGTGCAAAAGTTGTCTTGTCCTTATGGGCCTATGGCTTCAACAATACTCTTATCAATGAAATGTTGACAAAATGAAAAACAATAAATAGCCAGAGTATTAGTTACAACCTCTTACTCAACTTGAAATTCAAGACAAATTTGAAATTTGATGTGTAAATGGAAAGCCTTTGGAAATACGGGTATATAAATGAGTGGCTAAAAATCACTTTGGTGCCTATCTACAAGAATAACGGTGACATACAAAATTGCATGATTTATTTGGATATTAAGTTAATGAGTCATACAATGAAGCGTTGAAAGAGAGTAATTGAGCGTAGGTTGAGGCAAGAGACATGGATCTTAAATAATCAATTCGAGTTCATGCCAGGACGCTCAACTATGGTGGCAATCTATGTCTTACAACCATCAATAGAACATTATAGAGATACACATGGTCTTCATGCATTTGGAAAAAGTATGACAGTGTCCTAAGAGAAATTCTTTGGAGGATTCTAAAGAAGAAGGGAGTACGAGTAGACGATATCCAAGCAATAAATGATATATATGATGGAGGAAGGACTACAGTAAGAGCTCATGAAGGACAAACTTAAAACTTTTTCCATAACCATAGGATTACAACAAGGCTCAGCTAAGTCCTTGCCTTTTGCACTAGTAATGGACCAGTTAATGTGCCACATTCAAGATAATATCCTTTAGTGTATACTTTTCACATATGATATGGTGATGATAGATGAAAAGCAAGATAAAGTAAATGCGAAGCTTAACCTTTTGCGAGAAGTGTTGGAATCTAAAGGTCTTTGCCTAAGTAGGCCAAAGACAGAGTACATGAAGTGCAAGTTCAGTGGGAATGTAGGTAAAATGAGATATGGGTGAAGATTGGTGATCAAGAAGTACCAAAGAGTGAACGATTTCGTTATCTTGGATCTATTTTGCAAAGAAAGAAGAATTAGATAGAGATCTTAACCATAGAATTCAAGATGGATGGATGAAGTATAAGAGTGCATCGTATCGTATGTGTTGTGCGATCGTTGTATGCTACTAAAACTCGAGAAAATTTTTATAGGCTAGTAATGCTTTATGGCATGTAATGTTGGGCGGTCAGAAAGCAGCACATGCAAAAAATGAGCATATTGGAGATAAGAATGCTTCGTTGTATGTATGGGCACATGAGGAAGGATAGGTTTAAGAATGAAGATATCCAAGGTAAAGTAGAAGTGGCCACAATTGAAGATAAGATGAGAGAAAATCTATCAAGGTAATTTGGACAAGTGAATCGGAGACCTACAAATGCTCCAGTTAAAAGATGTGACTATGAGGCAAAAAAAGGTGGAGAAAGACCCATAAAGATTTGAAAATAGACTTATGGAGTACTTAGAGCTAACAGAAACTTGGCACATAACCATGCATAATGTTGTTTTAAGATTCAAACAGCCGACCTCAATTAGTGCGATAAGTTTTGGTGGTTGTTGTTGTAATACAAAGTTTGATATTTTAGTAAAAAACTTGATGTTCAGAGCTTTCTAATAGTATTTTGTTTCTATCACTTAGTAATATGATCTAATCTTACGTTTTAGTGCATGTATAAAAAATACCAATTATTTTTATTAAGATAATGCTATAGAGACCACCTCATTAAATTATATTTCGTAAATCATATGACGAAGTTTTTTTTTTTAACAAATAATATTATCTACACTCAAGAGATAGAGGATTATGCTGAGCCCCAATGAGCTAGCAATAATGTGGTTCAAATTCGTCTTTGGTTAGAATCGAATAAAAAACTTGTCACTTACAAATAAATTAGTATTATTAACATATTTATTTTTTATTAGTGACACGTCACATAATTTATAAATTTAATTAGGGTAAATTACATAATACCCTCTTAGGTTTGAAGGTTATTATGTAATTTACTCATTTAATTAAAAAAAATTATAATCACTTAATAGTTGATCGATTCCTTCGCTATATCTAATATAACAATGATTAAATCATTAAATCTCCGTGGGTATCTATCCATCCAAGCGCTTTAAAGGGAAAGTAAAAGAAGTACAAACTATAAAGCGTGATTCGGAAAGGTAGAAAATCCACGTACAAAACAGAGGGTCATATTCCGTGGGAGAAGGGCATCAAACAGTGAAACTCGTGGACTCACCAAACAATCGACACACACTGTATTAGCTTTTGGAAGAAGGTGCCCAGAATCCCATAGATTTACCTTCCCTTTGCATCACATCACGCATAAAATTTCACTGCCTTTTTGTTTCCTCTATAAAAACTCGAAAATGCGGAAATTCGCAAGCGGCAGAGTAAGAAACATTCTCATCCGTTCCATTCAACAGTAGATTCGTCCAACAAGCTCCTCTTCCTCTGTGTTCTCTTCTTCTCGGTCACGCTTCCTGTCTTCCTCCGCCGCTCCAGCTGTAGATTTCCCTCCTTCTCTTCTTCCCATGGCCGATCACTCTGCTCCCGTCACTCTTCAGAATATCAATCCCAAGGTTTGTGATTTTTTTTCCCTACTCGGTTTGTTTTCTGGTGTGTGATTTTTTCTGAGTTGGGTTTTTGTTTTCTGGTTTCTTTTTGCTGTTTTTGTGATGAATGCTGTTTATTTTCATGTGTATTTTGATCACTGTTTGATTGATTTTGTTCGTGTGGATGATCAAAGGTGTTTGATTTGATGTCTCTGCATCTGGGTTTGCTTTGATTTGTTTGTTATTTTGACTCTTGAGGTTTAAGACCTCTTGTTATTTTAATTTAATATCAGTTTCCTACCTTCATATTGTGTGATTTTTAATATTTAATACATGAAGTTTTTTTTTCGTTCCTGAATCATACTTAAAAGGCCTAATCGGATAAATAGTCTCCGTGATCATAAGGTATTCGGATGATAGCCCATGTGGTAAAAAAATTTGGATTTAAACCCCTGTGGTCAAAGTCTGTTAGGATTTAAATCTCTGTGGTCTAAGAATAGAACTTTTACAGGAATAATTCTTGTATTACTTGTTTAGAAATATATACACGTACAATCTAAGTTCGACAAGGAAACAAAAGCTTTTATACAAACCTACTTAATAAAGGACTTCTATTATTTACATTCCCTTTTTTCCTAATATTGACTCATGACCAACACTCCCCCTTAAGTTGGTGCATAGATATCACACATGCCCAACTTGACAAGTGAGTCATCAAACTTTCGACTACATACTGCATGAGTTAGAACATCTGCAAGTTGCTCCTCCAAATTCACAAACGGTATCGACCCAATCTTCCTTTCAAGTTTCTCTTTAATAAAATGTCGATCAACTTCCACATGTTTTGTCCTATCATGCTGTACTGGATTATCAGCTATATCTCTCGCTGACTTATTATCACAGTATAATCTCATGGTCTCCTTTGGCTTGAACCCAAGCCCCTCAAGAAGTTTTCGAAGCCAGAGAAGCTCACAAATGCCGTGAGCCATCCCTCGAAACTCGGCCTCAGCTGAGGATCTTGATACTACCTTCTGTTTTTTACTTCTCCATGTGACCAAATTGCCTCCTACAAAAGTAAAATATCCCGAAGTAGACCGTCTGTCACCTACACTTCCTGCCCAATCAGCATCCGTGAACCCCTCAATCCTCAAATGTCCATGCTTCCGATATAGAACTCCAAGTGCAGACTTTAAATATGCTAAGATACGCATAACAGCAGCCATATGATCTACATTCGGTGAATGCATAAATTGACTTACTACACTTACTGCATAGGCAATATCTGGTTGTGTATGAGCCAAATAAATTAGTCTCCCTACAAGTCTCTGATATCTCCCCTTATCAACCGATTTCTGATTCGGATCCCAACATAGATGATTTTTTTTCAACAATAGGAGTATCAACTGGCTTACATCCCAGCATACCAGTTTCTTTTAGCAAATCCAAAACATACTTACGTTGTGACAAGAAAATACCTTTCGAGGATCGAGCAACTTCAACTCCAAGAAAATACTTCAAATCCCCTAGGTTCTTCATTTCAAACTAAGCCGCAAGATTTCTCTGCAGCCTTGAAATCTCATCACAATCATCCCCTGTAATAATCATGTCATCTACATAGATGATTAAGGCCGTCACTTTTCCTGTCTCCGTTTGACAAACAATGTATGATCAGAATGACTCTGATAATACCCAATCTTTTTCATAACTTGAGTAAACCTATCAAACCATGCACGAGGCGATTGCTTAAGCCCATAAAGAGACTTACGCAACCGACATACTCCGGTACTTCTACCAGCACTGTACCCAGGAGGAAAATCCATATATACTTCTTCCTCCAAGTTCCCATGAAGAAAGGCATTTTTCACATCAAACTGTTTTAATGGCCAGTTCATAGTAGCAGCTAAAGATATCATAACCCGTACCTTATTCATCTTGGCAACCGGAGAGAACGTTTCTTGATAATCTACACCATATGTTTAGGTGTATCCTTTAGCTACCAACCTTGCTTTGTACCTATCGATTGATCCATCAACTTTGTATTTAACAGTGAACACCCACCGACAGCCAACTGTTTTTTTTTTCCTTCTGGTAAAGACGTCACCTCCCAGGTATTATTCTTCTGTAACGCCAACATTTCTTCATCCATTGCGTTTGCCCAGTTTAGATCCTTTAGAGCCTCCTCCACACGGGTTGATACTCGAGTAGCCTCCATATTGTCCACCAAAGTCTTGCGCTCTGGTGCAAGACCACTGCATGAGACATAGTTGGCTATTGGATACTTCACTTTGCCTTTCGGAGAAAACCTGTCAAGTGGCACTTCTCGATTTTGTCTCGGTGGCAGCTTATATGTATTTACATCATTACTCGCATTAGTTACATAATCATCCACAATACTTACCTCAGGTATATCCAGAGAAGATTCATTGGGCAGCATTGTGGAGCTAGAGAGAGGGGGTTACATCAGTAGGCTCGACAACAATCTGTCCTGACTGCAGATCACTCTCATTTGGAACCAATCCTGACTGCATGTTGCTCTCGGCAACAGTCTACATGTTGCTCACGGCAACAGTCTGTCATGGAATATCTGCAGCTGAACTTGCAGATTTATCACTCTCGGCATGTATGATCACTGCCCCATTATGCACGGCATCAACCACCGAGATTCCTTCCAAGTCCAACCATTCCAGATCACCACTAGAGCTCTCCCCCTGGTGATCTGAAGATGAAGATACGGGAGCATAAAAATACTCCGATTCAGAAAAGGTCACATCCATGGTAACATACATATAATGAGTCGCAGGGTGATAACATTTATATCCTTTTTGGTGAGAGGAGAAACCAACAAACACACATCGAAGTGCACACGGATCCAACTTAGTGCGATGAATTTTCTGAATATGCACATAAGCCACACACCCAAATACCCGGGGTTGGAGAGTATGAGAAGACATCACTTGAACATGTTGAGTGAGGACTTGAAGAGGAGTTCGAAAATTAACCACCCGAGATGGCATACGATTAATCACATAGACGGCATAAGTAACGGCTTCAGGCCAAAAAATCTTAGGAACAGACGCGCACAGAAGTAATGCACGTGCCGTTTCTAAGATATGGCGATTTTTCCGTTTAGCCACCCCATTTTGCTGTGGAGTATAGGGGCAGGTTGTTTCATGGAGAATGCCTTGATCACAAAGAAACTCTGACAACTCACGATTAATATACTCACCACCATTATCAGAACGGAGAACTTTAATCACAGAAAAGTATTGGGTCCGAAGCATTTGAGAAAAAATCCGAAATACCATACCAACATCTCTCTTATTTTTTAACACATATAGCCACGTCATACGAGTGCAATCATCAACAAACGTAACAAACCACTTAATCCCAGAAGAAGTAACAACAGGAGATGGTCCCCAAACATCAGAGTGCACAAGTTCAAACGGTAAAGCTCTTTTATTCATACTAGGCGGAAAAGAAGCACGATGGCTTTTAGCAAGAATACATACTTCACAATGTAAGTCTGGTTCATTTATTCCATTAAATAGACTAGGTAACATATGCCGTAAATACCCAAAAGATGCATGCCCTAACCGACGATGCAACAACCACACTTCTTGTAAATTACTAGACCGAGACGCGCGAACTGCATTAGCTCTACCAGAAACGACGTCGTCCACGTAGTACAACCCCTCTCTCTTAGTGCCACGTCCAATTATCTCCTTGGTCTGAATATCCTGAAGTAGACAAAATGACGGATACATTAGAACAACACAATCCAATTGTTCAGTAACTTGTGGTATAGATAACAAGTGATGGGATAAAGAAGGAACAAGCAAGCAATGATGTAAGGGAAGTGACGGGGTGAGATGCACAGTGCCGACACCACACACGGGTGCCAAAGTACCATTGGCAGTTGATATATTTTTCTTGTGAGATGTAGTCATGTATTGAAACATATTTTTATCATATGTCATATGATCCGTTACCCCAGAGTCCAGAATCCAACCTGTATGGTGCTGATTTTCGGAGGCTAAGAGAACATGTCCCACGGTACCTGTGTCAGACGACGAGTCACCAAATTCTGACTGGAATCACTGGGGCTAGGCACGACTTCCTGGACTGTGGATGTAGCCGCAGCAAGGGAGGCACGGCCTCCACTGGACCCGGCTGCTCCACGCTCCTTGGCAAGCAATTTTTTCTTTAACTCTGGGAACCAATCAGGCACCCCATGCTTAGCAAAGCATGTATCCTCAGTATGACGGGTTTGTCCACAAAAAGTACACTTCAAATCATTTTTATTTTCTCGGTTGAAGGGACGAGAATTTAAAGATTGATTGGAAGAATTACTAGAACGATGAGTACCAGCTGGCCGAGAGATCATTGCCATGGACGACAACCCTCATTGATTGTTACTTCCACCCATCATGGTAGCATGTCGTTAAGCTTCACGTCGAACACCAGAAAACACCTCCTCAACAGAGGTTAAGGGTTGAGTACGTAAAATATCACTACGCACTTCATTAAACACATCATCCAAACCCGCCAAAAAAGCATACACACGATCAATCTGAATTTCTTCTCAAAGTGTCTTGAGATCCACAACACATACCATCTTGATTGGTCTCCGTTGATCTAACTCCTTGCCAAACGGACTTGAGATCAACATAATACACACCAACTGGCCGACCCTCTTGACGGAGTCTGAACGATTTAACTTTCAATTCATAAATCTGAGAAATATCTTAACCATCATAATAGGTCAGAGCCACCTCTTCCCAAACTTCTTTAGCAGTACGCAGGTGAATGAAAAATCCCATGATAGTAGGTTCCATGGAATTGATCAACCACCCTTTTACTATTGCATTCCCTGTCTCCCACGTCTCATACTCAGCATTAGCCTCAGCAGGCTCCTTGGTACTCCCAGTCACAAAGCCCTTCCTACCGCGTCCAGCGATGTGCATCTCCAAAACCTTGGACCAAAGAGGATAATTTGATCCATTTAACTTCACAGTATTGGGTACAGCAGACGCATCACTCTGAATGACGACAGGATTCACTACTTGATTATTGGTTGAGTTACTGCCATCTAACTTCATCACGCCACTGCTTCCTGAGTCCATGCGGTGTTACTCACCAAATCAACACAAAACAAACACGATACTGAAGCGCACACATAACCACACCACACAAAAAACGTGCAGAGAAGTCAGCGCACACATAGCAAACAACCACTCACGGCCTACACTGTTTTCTGCAGAAATTTTGCAGAAAAAAAATGCAGACACCCAAGCACAGCGGAAAGCACTAGGGTTTCGGCTTGCTCTTGATACCAAATAGAACTTTTACGGGAATAATTCTTGTATTACTTGTTTATAAATATATACATGTACAATCTAAGTTCGACAAGGAAACAAAAGCTTTTATACAAACCTACTTAATAAAGGACTCCTATTATTTACATTCCTTTTTTTCCTAATATTGACTCATGACCAACACTAAGTCTGTTAGGATTTATGCCCTTCTGTCATTCCTCTATTAGGTTTAGGTTGACCAAATCTGATAAATGGTCTCTGTGGTCATAAGGAATTCGGAAGATAGCTCCTGTGGTATAAAAAATTCGGATTTAAACCCCTATGGTCTAAGTCTATTAGGATTTATACCTGAAATTAGAGGTTCTGTCATTCATTCGTTAAGCTTACAGGTGGAGTAGAGTTTCTCTGAGTATCTATCAATAAAAAATATCTTACAATAAAAGAGGGGGAGGAGATAAGATTTCAGTTTATGGTAAAAAAATTCATTCATCTCAGTTATTTCACAAGAAGAAAAAGACGAAAACTGAGGATCTGTTAAATTCAAATAGTTAGTTTCACCAATAGGATACGAAGACTTACTTCACATTTACAATTACACAAAAAAATTATTTATCTTAGAGAGGTTTACGTAAAATTCTGGGAAAATGCCAACAATTACTGTCTTATTTGTCAAAGAAAAATAGAATATGTTATAAAGAATTAATTAATTGGTTGGATATTCGGGAGTAAAAAACTCGTTAATTTTATAAAGACATTTTGAATTATTTGATTTATTAGATTTTGAATTTTAATGAATTATGTGATTTATTAGTTCCACCTCGTTCTGTCGCGTCTCCTTAAAGAAACTCTGCTCTACCTGTAAACTTAGCGGAGAAATGACAGAACATCTAGTTTCGGGCATAAATCCTAACCAACTTAGACCACAGAGGTTTAAATCCGAATTTTTTTTACCACATGGGCTATCTTCTGAATACCTTATGACCACGGGAACCATTTATCCGATTTTGCCAACCTAAACCTAATAGAGGAATGACAGAAGACATAAATCCTAAGAGACTTAGACCACAGGGGTTTAAATCCTAACAAACTGTGACTACAGGGGTTTAAATCAGAATTTTTTTTACCACAAGGGCTATCTTCTGAATACCTTATGACCACGGGAACCATTTATTCGATTTTGCCAACCTAAACCTAATAGAGGAATGACAGAAGACATAAATCCTAAGAGACTTAGACCACAGGGGTTTAAATCCTAACAAACTGTGACTACAGGGGTTTAAATCCGAATTTTTTTACCACAGGGACTATCATCCGAATACTTTATGACCATAAGGACCATTTATCCGATTAGGCCTACTTAAAATGTTAATTTCATCCAAAAGTCATACTTAAAATGTTAATTTTAAGACAATCTTATATATTCATTAATCTGACTGTCAAGTCTCCCTTAACTAATCATGTGTCAATCAATAAAGGATGGTCCCATGTAGACATTAAAAATAAAAATAAACATTAAACATTAAAAAAAAATTAATTTTAAAATAAAAAAAGTCTTCTTCCTCAAACCCCTGACCCCCCCCCATCCCATCCCTTCTCTCCTCTGCACATCCATCATTCCCCCTCCCTCTTCGACTCCACCCACTCAACCCTCATCCTCTTCGACGGCCCCGTGAGCTCGAATGAGCGATGATTGGCTGTGCGCGGTGATACTCTCAGATCTTGGGGCGGAGATCTCGAAGTTATGGGGGCGACGATACTCCTAGATCTCGGGGCCGAGATTTTGATTCCGCTGTGCGCGGTGATCAGCATCGCCTTCTCCTTGGTCCAGTAGATGTACGTTTCGCAGGTTAAGCTTTCCCCAGGCGGCGACCGGGACTCCAATTCCGGCGGCGCTGGCAAAAATGGGTACAACGATTACCTCATCGAGGAGGAAGAAGGCGGTAATGATCATAACGTCGTCCTCAGATGCGCCGAAATTTAAACCGCCATTTCCGAAGGTCCATTTCCACAACTCTGAAATTCTGATTGATAAAACGGCGTCAGATTTGTTCATTTGGTTTTCTGGGTTCGGTTTGTATGCTTAATTGTTGTGTTTATGTCGCGCCGGCGGGGGGGGGGGGTGAGGGAAGGATGGATGTTGCAGAGGTTGGGTATTTGAGGAAGAATGACCTTTTTTTTTGTCCACATGTGCAAAGGATGGATGTACAAAATTAAAAATTATTGTCCACAAGCAAGGAAGAAAAAATCGATAATATTGACGATATTTCGCCGATATTATCATTTTTTTGAAGGTCCGATATTTTTTTAACTATCCAAATAATTTTCGTCAAAATATCACAATATTATCAATAATATCGTGATATTTTCAAAATTATCGACAATATAACGATATAATATTCAAAAATACTTAAAAATGTTGAGAAATCTCAACACATACTACACTTGATCATAGCTCAAAGGCCAACCAAGACATGCCTTTCTCAGCTTGGGAATATGGCTATTATAGGCCTTCTTGCTTGCTCACTGCCCTCGCATGGGCGATGTGGGACTCAACCAAGGAAGAAAATAGGAATTTCGGCCGGAATCCACACCCACTTTAAACGGCCATAACTTTGTCAAAACTCAACAAAATCAAGCAAGACAAAAACGAAAGTTGTAGCCCTCGAAGAGACGAAGAGAATGGTACCTCACACGACATCTGAATCGTCGTGGTTTGGCCGGAAAATTCCTCGAAAGTCACTGAGGTCGCCGGAAACTGGGTAAGATTCAAATGAGTATAACTTTTTCAATACTCAACGAAATTGAGTGAAACAAAAAGGAAAGTTGTACTACTCGACGAGACGAAGAGATTGATTCCTTGCACGCCGGCCAAATCGCCGTGGTTTGGCCGGAAAACCAGTGTCAAATTCGGCACATTATTCTTCATCATTTTATTCACTTCCCTTTTTTTTTTTTTTTAATATCCTAAATAAAACCTCCCAATATTGTACTAATTAATTATATATAAATGATTATGGTGTGTTTAAACTTCTTTCATTAATTACTACATATTTTCTACACTCACAATGTTTGCCAGCTCGCTATATAATCAACTTAAATCAGTTAAATCCATCATGCAATGCATTTCCTTCCAATTTTTTGTGATAAACTAATAGATAATTGACTAAATAAACATCCTGCAAAGTTTCATTAAAAATTTCCAAGTTTTTCTTACAATTTCCGTGGTTTCCATGTAATTTTTATCGATATCGATATTATCCCGATATTTCCATCGATATTTCCGTGTTTTCGGACTACCGATATTACCGATATTTTCTTCCTTGTCCACAAGAACGTCATGACTCATGACCTTATTTTTTTGTAATTTTTAATTTTTAATATCCACATAGGACTTTTATTGACACGTAATGCTTAATTATTGTTCACATGAACGTGTAATCTATTAACATGAGACTTAATAACCAGATTAAAAGATGTATGAGACTGTTTCAAAATTAACACTTTAGATATGATTTTGGGACAAAAAAATTTCATGTACTAAATGTTAAAAATCACAAAATTTAAGGATAGTAAACTGAGATTAACCCTTTAATCTATATAGTTTCTTTCGTCTTTAGATTTCATATTTTTCTCTTAAAAATTAATTATTATTATTATTATTATTATTATTATTATTATTATTATTATTATTATTATTAACTAATAGTTATAAGATTGATGGATCATGAATCGTGGATCTACGGTATATTGGGAATTTTTAATTTTCTATTTTCTATTTTATTTCAGCCCAGACATTGTTACATCACTGGCTCTCTTATTCTTGACCTCAGTTTTTTTTAGTAAAACGATCTATCTTACGCTAAGCAAACGTGGGAGTTATGTGTGACTTGACAACCTAATTTGATATCAAATTCAATATCCATGAGATTCAAACCTAATACCTTGTGAAGAGGAATACCATCCGATCGTACTACTAAGTAGCCTCAGTTTTGTTTTATATTTTAACCTTTGACAAAGTAAATTTAACTCGTTGCTCTGATGAGATTAACTCGATTTGTTTTCATTTTTCAAGAGGGTAATAATTAGATTAATTGGTTATTTGATCTAGTTTTTAGTTTCTCACAGTCAAATACTTAAATTTGTTTCCTGATTCCTTAGTAGTGGTGAACATATTCTACTCCATTTATCACTCCTCACTGCTAATTTTTTCAGGTTTTGAAATGTGAATATGCTGTCCGAGGTGAAATTGTCGCCCTTGCCCAGGTACATACAAGACCATAAATTTATGACTGAATCAAAGTGAAGTAATTCTTTCCCTTATCTTAATCTCCTTTGTAATGCCCTCCTGTCACAGAGGTTACAAGAAGAATTAAAGGCGAATCCCAGCTCTCATCCCTTTGATGAGGTGTGTTTACTTTCTCCTTTGACGAGTTACAGTATTGAATCTATATTTTTTAGGACATTCTCTCACTTGGGTACTCACTGTGAACATATGTTATACAGATTCTTTACTGCAATATCGGAAATCCTCAGTCTCTTGGTCAGCAACAGATAACATTTTTCCGAGAGGTTGGTTTAGTGGACTACATGGTTGATAACATTAATGTTGAAACATCTCATGTAATCCTTAATCGTTACAATCTTTGTTTCAGGTACTTGCATTGTGTGACCATCCAGCCATCTTGGACAAAAGCGAAACACAGGGTTTGTTCAGGTATCGGAAAATTGTAACATATAAGAATATATTTTTAGGCGTCCTACAATCCTATTCAATTCAATAGAAAGAATTCATAGAGAAGGCTTCCTGGAAGTTAAAATCTTATCTTTCTGTTGATATCTTTGTTATCCGTTGCAGTGCCGATGCAATAGAGCGGGCATGGCAGATTCTGGATCAAATTCCTGGAAGAGCAACTGGTGCTTACAGTCACAGTCAGGTAAGATCGTTGGTTTTTCATCACATAAATTTGTAAAACTTGGACAAAACTCATAAGCAAAATGTCATATAATGCATTCACCCTTTTCGCCTACTTTGACATCAGGGTATCAAGGGTTTACGTGATACAATTGCTGCTGGAATTGAAGCTCGTGATGGATATCCTGCTGATCCAAATGATATTTTCTTAACCGATGGTGCAAGCCCTGCGGTATCTCCTGAGTTCCCTTCTGTTCAACTTTAGTAGCGTCACGGTGTTCCTCAATATATCAAGTTCCACTTCATCACCATCTCCTTTCTCTCTTTCCAGGTCCATATGATGATGCAATTGCTGATAAGTTCAGAGAAGGATGGGATTCTTTGTCCCATTCCTCAATACCCTTTGTACTCTGCTTCAATTGCCCTCCACGGTGGCACACTGGTATGTCATGTTATTCATTTGATAAATGTCAATAGATAGAAATTGTTTTGCATTTATACTCAATTACTGAAAGAGTAACTTGTTATTGGCTAAAACTCGAGCTTTAATTGAACTAATTAGTGAATTGCCTGATCATTAGGAAATTGATGTTACATGACTACCAGAAACTAGAAGTTGGAAAATATTATCTATATGTATCATTTATCATTGTAAGAATTCAAATCTGTGGCTTGGTTTATGCAGGTACCCTACTTTCTTGATGAGGCATCGGGGTGGGGATTGGAAACTTCTGAGTTGAAGAAGCAATTGGAGGATGCAAAGTCCAAGGGTATCAATGTAAGGGCCTTGGTTGTGATAAATCCAGGCAACCCAACAGGACAGGTGAGATATGGTTGCTTTTAATCAGAAAATTCCTTGTCAATAGTTGATTTTCTTAAGGGGTGCTGTTGGAAGAGAATCTTGTGCTTAATTCTGGAATGTCATTGGTTAAGTTTTATGTATCTTGTCTGCAGGTTCTTGCCGAGGACAACCAGCGGCAGATTGTGGACTTCTGCAAGCAAGAAGGTCTTGTTTTGCTGGCAGATGAGGTAGATGGATTTTTGTTTGGAAGATTTACTTTAATTACTTTGTGACATTGTTGAAGAACTGTAAATGTGGTTAGAAACTTCTATAGCTACTTCCTGGTCTCATGTTTCAATGAATTTATACAGGTTTATCAACAAAATGTTTATGTACCTGATAAGGAGTTTCATTCATTCAAGAAGGTATCCCGATCTATGGGATATGGCGAGCAGGATATTTCTCTGGTATCATTTCAATCAGTCTCTAAAGGTAATTTGGTGGATCGTTATGTTCGTCAAGAAGGCAAGGAGCTCGTTGAAATTAATGAACCCGGAACAGTTTGTCATTTTTTTTTCTCTTCTGTAGGGTACTACGGGGAGTGTGGAAAAAGAGGTGGTTACATGGAAGTCACTGGAATCAGTCCTGAAGTAAGGGAACAAATATACAAAATGGCATCCGTAAATCTTTGTTCTAATATCTCTGGTCAAATTCTTGCAAGCCTTGTCATGAGTCCACCAAAGGTTAGTTTGTAATAATCTTGTATTTAGCTTTTCTCAGAGAAATTATTTCGGGTTTAGGATTGAGAATTGAGGATTTAGCATCGTAGTTAGGTTCAAATATTGGAATGTCCGAAATGGGAAAAGGCATACTAGTTTAAAACCATTTGGCAGACACTTTGTTCTGGGGCATTTTGAGGCTTACTGATTATTTAATAAATTTTCAAACATTCCAAATCAGAAATTTTTGTACCATGTTCTTCTGTTAAGGGTGCCATTGGGGCTGTGGAGGAGTACAATTTTTCTCGTCATTTCACTTAAATTTGTTACACATGGCATGGGGATCTGGAAGTTCAGTTGATGTTAAACTTGGTAAATCAAATCAGTTTGTTTTCTAATGGATGAAATTTCTTGGTTGAATTCAGGTTGGAGATGAATCCTATGAAATGTATTGGCCGAGAAGGATGGAATTCTGTCATCCCTAGCAAAGCGTGCGAAGGTTAGTAGTATGAAACAGTAAATACAATAGAATGACATTAGTTTCTGAAGTTGGTTAAATTTTTTGCACAGCGTGACTGAGGTTATTTTGAAATGCAGGCATTAGAAGAAGCACATGCAACAGAGCAGAAGGAGCAATGTATCTCTTTCCCTGCATAACCCTGCCTCAAAATGCAATTAAAGCAGCGGAGGCTGCAACGACAGCCCCCGATGCATTCTATTGTCACCGCCTTCTCAATGCCACAGGCATTGTGGTCGTTCCTGGTTCTGGTTTTGGGCAGGTTAGTTTATTTATTCTTGTACTGTTACTTAGCGTGGTAGGAATGGCTGCTCACCTAAATTGAAAATATTATGCAACCTATCAAGTGGTAATACGATATTATCCTTGCCTTCTATATTTTCTAAGCAACAATGACAAGTAAACCTCATGGCAGAACAGTGAAATATTTGAATTTTGAGTGTTTTAAGGGATGCAAAATTACGGTCCATAAAGTGCTGGTGATTGAATAGGACCGCGTTTAATTCAACAAAACTATAAGAAGTTGACAAACCCATCATTTTGTTGATTAAGATTAAACGACTGTCATGTTGAGCAGTTAACTGAAGATTGTTTCCTTTGCACTGTGACAGGTTCCGGGCACCTGGCATTTCAGATGCACTATATTGCCTCAAGAGGATAAAATTCCAGCCATTGTCACCCGTCTGACAGACTTCCACAAGTCGTTCATGGACGAGTTCCACGACTAGAAAACCCGAGTGGTTTGATCTTTCAGGTTAAGCGCCATAGGCTTTTCGTTCAATAGAGATGAACATTTATGTCAAGACCTTGTAATCTTTTGTTCTTGTAGTGGATAAACATGTTCAGTACAGTCGAACTGGATGTTATGAGAATAATATCTTTTCCGTACAAGGCTTTTACTGGTTTGAATGGCATATCATGATTTTACAGATCTTCAATAAATTACAGAACTTTTTCACTAATGGCACACCGAACAACAATTTTTCTTACATGGTACGTATCATTTAAGTGGTCTGAAATATTAATTACTAAACCATGGATATATGAATCTAATGAATCCTTCCAACGGTTAGTCTTTGCATATAACTGGTACTGTTGAGTGGCATTGTAACCGAAACCCCACTAAACAAACAACCACTAAAATTAAACTAACACGGTTTAAGAAATTTGGAAGACCAGGAAACATGGCACCATGCTTTCAAAGCCAATGCCCAAAGAGAATGTCATCACTCTTTCTATTTCACTCATACATCTCCATTAGATATTTTCTTCAGAGTCGGGGCAAACAACGTCGTTGGTGACGGGTCCTTTTCATCTTCATGATTAAACAGTTATACACTGAGGTAGCAATAAAAAAAACAGTTATACACTGAGGTAGCAATCAAAGGGGGTAATTAAAATATCACATCTTTAAGTAGTCAAAATTTAAAGTTATTGGTCCTTAAAGTTGATGGTCATGCCTTACTGGCTTCTTATGAGGGTTTTGCACGTGGACAATAGAAAAAAAAAAAAAAACTTATATAGAACGAGCTCATCGTCACATGATGTCTTTTATTTTAATAATGCATTGTCATGTATAAATTTTTCTCTACGTGATAATGTATTATTGGTTCGGCACGCTAAATGATGGTGAACTCGTTCTATGTTAGGTGTTCTTCACTAATGGCTAAACCCTATGACTCAGTAGAATTAATACAAATCAAAGAATACACGTTGCCACCATTATATACATGGTTAGGATTCAGGGACACATTTTTGTGGAGCTCACTCTGTAATATGTTCCAATGATTCAACCGTTTATCTTTTATTACCTCAAATATTATGTCTACTAAAAATACCCAAAATCAAACACTATATGACCGTTGGAATAAATTTGGTGTTTTTTAGAACCATGTTTGTTCATCTCCTTCACTATAAATAAATGTCTTAGTGATTTTGGATTTATCTAAATTTTTAAGGATGATTTATGAATGATGCACTAAACTATATACATTTCGAATCGTTTAAATTCATAAAATGAGCTTCTACAAAATGAGAGTCAAAATATATGTCAAAAGCATGTGTTTCTGGATTCTAACCCATATATATACGACTTTTGAGAGAAGCTTTTCTATTGTATATTGGTGTTAATATATGAGTCAAACTCAATTATGAAGACCAAGTAGTGGTCCAACGAAGGAAAGGGATCATCTTCAGATTCCTTCCTCTTAATCCACCATTTCATCAAATGACTAAAGTTATTATAACTTTTAAAGTGGGCCCCTGTTTGTAGTCGTTGAATCAAATTTCAACGCTTCGGATCCTCAAACTTGATGGATCAAGAGGAAGAGATTCGGAGAGGATCCCTTTCCCCCAACAAATACCACCAATACAACTTCAAGAGAATGAGTCATCACCATTGTGATACAATGTTATATGTAAGTTTATCTCCGCAAAACATAAAATTACTAAACTTGCTAACCAATATTAGACTCAAAAACTTTAAGATCTCGTTTAGTGGGCTGGATGGAATAGGTTGTGATCAATTAAAATAAAATTGAGTCCAATTCATTGTTTGTTATGTCAAAATATGAGATGAACAGAACTGGACAAGATAAGTTATAAGTCCAAAATAAAATAATTTATCTCACTGATCCTTATAAATAAATTACAAATCCTATCTTACAAGTCCCAATCGCCAACCTTTTGCTGCAACTGCAAGAGTGACCAGAAAAGCAATCACATTTGAAATAGTTAGGTCATTTAAGACAAACTGGTGCAGCTTTTATCATCAAAAGTTATCAAACCTTTGGACTCCTTGCGCACATAAAGAAATCAAATTATTATTGTGCCAAAATCTCTCTTTGCCATTTGCTAGTGGTAAAAAGTATATATCCTGTTCTTTCTTCTCGTGCATGGCTGCATGCATGTAGATGGGTTACAGGTTGGTCCCAGAGGTTCCAAGTTCCAACAATGGCAGGAGGAAGATATTGTGGTGTTCTTAGATTCCGGGGATAATAAGCCAACAAGCCAAATAACAAAGAAACAGCATGGGGACAGCACTGCTTTCCACACTTTGCCTTTGCAGGCTTCGAATGTTTTCCGAGTCCACTCTAACCTTCTGCTCTCATGTGATCTTTATTTAAAGTATACTTAAAAAAGGGGGAAAATTGTAATTGGGACTCCGGTGCAAAAAGTATATATATAAGACCTCGAATGCAAATAAATATATGGTTTCAATAACTCGAGCTACAAGTTACCTAAGGGGAATGAAGTGAGAGGAATGAGAATTGTACTCATTCCAGGTGATTCAAGTGTTTACTAACATTGGGTGAATGAAATTGTATGTGGGGCCCATCGAAAATAGGGAATCAGATCCCCGATTTACCTGGAATCAAATTACCAACCAATAGGTGGTATTTGGATTCCAGAAGAAAGCCTCAAGCCGGAATCAATTTTTTTCTACCCAATATACCATTATCTCCTCTCCTTCCAGCCTTTTTAATGATGTTGTCTTTGTGGCAAAGCACCCAGCACCTTCAGGTTTCAAATCAAAACCCAATGAAGAAGCAGACACAAGAGAGAGACAGAGACAAAGGACCAATGTGGAGCTAAAAATAATCCCAAAAATCATGAAGTTGACACGTGGATTATTTCTCAAGAAATACAATACTACCCCTATTAAATGAGCAGGGAGTAGCCCCATTCACCATGTGCAGCCGAAGTAGAGGAGGCAGAGATCAACGACTGCTCAAGGCACCCATGCCTATATGAAAAGTTAAAGGTATTTATGATAGAATAATACCTTATTCTTATCATAAATACATTCCTAATCAGAAAAACCTCTTTCAAGTCAGTAATCATAATCTCATTTATTTATGATATTTACCTAATTACTCTAAGATATTTATTTACACAAATATCTTGGAATATTCTCACCCAAATTCCACCCTAGGGTCGGCCACCCTTAAACCCTAAAGGGCTGGCCCACTTCCTCCTCCTCTCCTATAAATACACACTTTATCTCCAAAATTCAGTAAGTTTGAGCTACCCTTAAAGAGGCTTTTTGCTACCCACAAACACTCAAACACATTTTTTTTCTTTTCAGAATTCTAACTTTGGTTTTTCGGCCAAAGCTCTCTCCCCCCCCCACCCCAATTCATTGTGGGTACGTGAGGCTTTTGGCCTTAATCTTAGGTGTTATTATTTTGTAGGTGCATATTTGTCGATCAAAGGAAGGCGGAAATTTGCATCCACAAGCTTTTGACCTTAATCTTAGGTGTTATTATTTTGTAGGTGCATATTTGTCGATCAAAGGAAGGCGGAAATTTGCATCCACAACCAATATAATAAATAAATATTTGGAATTAGTTAGTTATTTGGAAGAAGAGAGAATAATCGGAGGAGAAGAAGGAGAATTAGAAGGGAAGAAGGAGGGAAGAAAGATGGGGATTTTTAGAGGGTGAGGAGAGGAGGGGGAGGGCATGCGTTAATTTCGTTGTGTAATTGAAGGCGTTCATAGGATTGGCATGCTTTAATAATTGTATTATTAAAGGCTTTTTTATGATAAATAATTGTATTATTAATTAGTTAAATAAAATTTAAATATGTTTTGTACAAGGGTATTTTAGTAATCAAACTATTTTTGATTCTGATTCATGTGAACTGGTAAACAACTAATATAGAATATGCATCATTTGTACTTCGATTTTAGACAGTTTTAGTAAATAACTTCAACAGAAATCTAATTTTGATTCCATCTCATTCCAATTCCTCCTCAATTCAATTACTCTCAATCTGATTACGAATTAGTAAATGAGCCATAAATGTCAAGTCATTAATAAGAAGAAGAAAATGTGTTTCAGTTTGGCCTTAATTTGTTTTTGGGGTCATTACCATCGTTTGATAACTACTTGAAGACACATGTAAGGTTACTCCTACTAATGTGGAATTCACTCATGTGTGGGAAATTTTCTAGCCTAACACGTGGACAATACTAATGGGGTGGTGTGGAAAGTGTGTGGCCGTTGGGCTTCACATGTGATACAACTGGCTCTAATACGATGAAGAAAGTTATGGTTTCACCGTAAAATCAATTGACAATATAAAGAGTAGCCAAATTACATATAAGCACATGCAAGATTACTACTTCCATCAATAGTCTTTACTTGGACCAAAAAACACAAATTCTTTATACAAGCAATATTGAAAAGTAAAAAAATTAGACTCAATGCTTCATGTATAAAGATAAATGCTCTTAACCAAATATTGGATTAATGAAATGTCATTTACAGGTTATCCTTTAATACTTGTTTAAGACATTGTTCATTGGTAGTGATTGGGGGTGCAAGTTTGTATTTACAATTCCGCCATAAAATTTCTAATCTAAATATTTCCGAAACATCCGAATTAAAAAAGTGTTTCCATCCGATCTAAACTTTTTGGATTGGAAATTGGAAACCTTGTTTTCGATCCGATTGTGCCGAAAACAACCCCAAGTAGTGATGGTTACACTCACGCCTATATGCACTTCACACCTATCAATCCTCCTTTATTTATTCAATCCTCACACAAGGCACAGGTGGAAGAGCAGGAATACGAAAATCGCTCTCCCTGTTCGTAAGTAAATTGTAGATTCTAATTCAGATTCGATTTCCCCATGTAACGAAAAAAAAAATGACCTAGTGTTGCAGCCACTACTGCTCTTTTTTGGACTTACAATGGAGCCTCATTCTAAAAATATGTAGTTCTGATTTATCTGTGAGACTAAGTAGTACAAATTAAGAAATATATATTTTTTGCATTTTTTTCTTTGATGACCTCAATTGTTACTTAATGTTACTGCAAGGGAAGCAGCCGCAAGAAATGTGGCCAGAAAAATGCGGGTTGTGCCTATTTGTGATCATTTTGTGTGCATTGTTGGTGCCCTTGTGGATTTGTTCAGAGTGCTGCTGCCTCGCTGTTGCTCTCCACTCCTCAGCTTTTCTATGCACTACTGCCATCCTCGTCATCAGCTTCTCCTCCAGGTTTGATCTCATCTTCTGTATTTTCACCTATAATCCAATACAAAAAAATGCATCTGCCAGTTAACTACAATGAAGTTCAAGTGAAAAGGGAGAAATTTGCAGACGTGAGCGTGACTACATTGTGTAGAGTGGATGAGCTCCCACTATGTAGGCAAGTTAAAGTAGAGTATTAATTGCATAAAAAAGAGAAAAATTTTAGGGTGACCGCCACACTGCCATGTGTTGTTTCTAAATTGGACATGATTCATAGGTCATGGACATATAGAGTATGGTATTAACAAATAAAAATCCAAGTTATAACAATAATGAATTGATGACGTTACATAATAGTGTGACTATAATACTGAATACTGAATGGTGCCCTCTTCAGTAATCTATAATGAATTTAGGAAAGAACAAAAAACCAAGCTTCCAACCCAATTAAAGTAAATACTCTCCAATTCCCTATGGATTTGTAAATGCTGCTACTTCCACATGGGAATGCTACTTGCTAGTATTAAAATGTGGGGGTGATGACTTCTAGCTTTCTTCTTTGCTTTAAAGGTTTGGCATGCATAGAAACTACACATTATATAAAGCAAAACGCACTTCAATGGAAGTGGACCAGAGTCCAGTGTAAAATACAAAAGAAGAGTAGCATCCAAGAGCGACGGGTGGCTCGAGAAGTAGGATGCCAACAAAACAATAACCTTAATCCAACCAGAACCAATATAGTACTAATGCACTTCCTACCATTGCAGTTTGACAATGCAACCACTTAGTAATATGTTTGATAACCAAATAGCAAAAGTGCACTATAACTTGAAATGCCAGCTCATGGTTTCATCATATGGAATCTACAATAGTTAGAAAATTATTATAGTAAATACACAAATAGAAAATATTATAAGTTTTTAATCAAAAATAGAATTAGAGGATCACTAAATCGAGAAGGAAAATGATTTCAGCCTACTTTATTTGTGGTCTTTGTATTGAGTAAATTAAAGGAGAATCAATGGATAAAATTAAACCGGGTGTATAAGCAGAAAATATGTGTGAAAATCATTTTACCACCCAAGAATAAGCCGTATTTAAACCAGGGTCTGTGTGCCCCTTTACTGACGTGACGTCTTAGTGTTATTCGGGGTTTTTTAATTTTTTATTAAACGTTTATAACCAGTTCAACTTGTGTATATTTTCCAATTATTTCCCTATGCTAATAGAAAATCATACACAAAAACAGCAAAGGGAGGCAACATCAGTATTCAAGTTCACATCTCATGTTTGTAATGCTTGCATTTGAATTGCCATGCAAAAGCAACAAATGGTTAAAAGAACAAAAACCTGCTAGAGTAAGATTCCACCAAGGATATAATGGCAGAATGACAAAAGTACCTCAAGCTTTCTTGACTGAGCTTCTGCTTTTGCACTTTGGAGGTTGACCCAAGCTTGGATTTTTGCTTCTTCTCTCTGATACCTGTACATTAAAAACACATTCATTTTTTTATTACAATCGATATTACTATTCTTAGTTTGAGTAAAAGACGGGGAGAGGTTTTAAACCCTAGATGGAGTGCATCGAAAATGAAGGCCTTACCCAGCACTTGCAAAACTACTCTTAAAACTCAAAAGAAATGTGGTTTAACATCCAGTTATTACCTAAGGCAGCATTTGTTATTTTCTTCCCCTTCCCATGCAGCAGCTCTAATTTCAGAAATTCTCTCTCCCCACGGATTGCTTGTTTCGAAATGTCTCAAGCTCTTCGATATTTCCACTTCCTCTTCTTCCCTTGAGCTCCAGTTCGATTGAACTGAATCGTACTGTGTCCCGAGGCACTCCTGCAGCTGGGCAATGTCAATGGTGTTGTTGGTGCTGCTAGAGTGCCCCATTGCCAATGACCCTGACCTATTTGCAGGCGTGTTGTGGCGCGCGGGAGATGAGCACTTGAACGGCGTAGGGCACCTCGAAGTTGTGGAGCTTCCAAGAGGAGTCATCTCTGTGCCGACATCTCGATGGTGTACATGATGAGCCTCTTCTGTGCCGCTGCCTGCATCTTTTATGGCATCACAGGCCGAGTTTTTGAATAGAAAGCCTTCTTTAGTTGGCTCTAAGTACCTGGAATTGGGTAAAATTGGTTCTATGTCGTTGACAAACTTATCTGCACAAACAAAACAAAACCCAAATTTCAGTTTTGTAATACAAATTAACTCAGTTCATAGAAATTTGGTTATGATCAAAATTAAGCAATTTCAATGTAACAGTAAGTATTTCAGCTAGAAGATTTAAAGACTCGAATTCTCTTTGCATAAGCAGATACTTAGTAAACCCTTCACTGATTAAGTAGAACATTTCTTGTGTGTTTTCCAGAAATTGAAAGATACAAGGTAAAAACTAGATTCTACATTGGTACATTCGCCCATGCACCCGAGTTCAATTCCTTCCCACCACCACCCCCCCCCCCCCCCCCCACTCCCACCCCGGGGAAGATGAAAGTGGAACAAAAAGGGGGGCATGCGATGTAAACACCAACAGGTGAGAAGCTTCCACAAAAGTTGAAGTAAAATATTTAACCTTTTAGAAGCACATCAGCTGAGGTTGAGACCCCATTGAAAGCTCTGGCAGATCGATAATTGTTCAGAGAAACACATCTTTGGAAGCTTGAGACCACCTTTGAGACCTTATCCTCTGTGACCCTGGATTTTTCAGCAAAAACCTCACATTGTTTTGGGTTAAAAATATTTGTGGAATCTGATTGTGGCTTGATGGTGTGAGCAGGAGATTCATGGCAGGAAGTGCTTATGAGCCACTTCTCAGCATCATCCCACTTTGAAGGAAAGCTCTTTCTCGAAAAGTTGCCAACTGAGAAGCTGAAAACTGGCCTTCCAGGAGTGGGAGGAGCTTCTACTGCTCTCCTTTGTGTCACAGAGCTCACTCCTCCCTCCCTCCGCTGTGCTGACGTGACATTGCTTGGGACTGGGAGTGACTTGACAAAATCAGAGGTTTCCTTTAGGTTGAGCTTGCAGAGAGGGTCTGGAAATGTGTCAGCAAATGGGTTGTTACTGGTTTTTCCATAGAAGCTTGGGTTGCTCTCCAATGGCGGTTCCTGAATCACAAACACCAAAAACAACAGGAAGAAAAAGGTAAACAAGGAAGAGTAATTAAAACCCTTATGGGCAAATGTAAAAACAAAATAAAGGTAATAGGAAAAAACCAAATGTGGGATATTTACCCCACTGGATGAGATAAAAGATGGAGGTTGAAAGCATCTGGGGCTTGTGAGATCCATGGAGAGAGAGAGAGAGAGAGAGAGGGTGGGGGCTTTGTGGATGTGGATGGGATGCTTCTCTTTGTGGAGTCAATACTTTTTGGTATCTTGGACAAGAGCTGTGTCTATCTCCTCCACCATTTGGGTAAAATTATAAAACACTTTTTCATAAGAAAATGACTCAGTGAACAGCAAATTTGAAGCAGAGTAGAAAAGCATTGACTGCTCCCAAGTTGCTAAATTGTTTTTGTTACTCGAATGAAGTTGGTTTCATCATAAAATTAATTGATAATACGAGGAGTTGTTCAATCTCTTATAAATCATTGCAAAATCATTCCTCCTATCAACGTGGGACTCATTCTCAACACGCCTCTCACGTGTGGCGAATTTTCAAACTCAACACGTGGATAGCATAATGGGATGACGTGGAGCGTATGTGGCCATTTGATTTCATACGTGAAACAATCTGCTCTGATACCATCTTAACAAATTGGGTTTCCCAGTTGATTGAGGGAGGGTAGTAAGTGTAAGAATGTAATTGGACAACTATCATTCACATAGCTAGAGAGATAACAGTTGTAACTAATCATTCACATAGTAAGGAAATCAGTTTAAAGTAATAATATTCATATCATATTTGTGTACCACATTTTCATACCACCTTAGGTGGCATTTGATATGGATATCCACATTATTTGAATTAATCAGATTTTTAAATTTAGTTCATTATTTAATAAACTAATAAGTAAGAAAAACTACTTAATTAAATGATGTTTGTGGTATACGATGAGTCTTTTTCCTTCATTTCCTTGGGTTTTGCAAATTTTTCAAATATTGTGGTTGTCCACATCAAATACCACCTAAGGTGATATAGAAATGTAGTATAAAAAATAATATGAATAGCATTACTCATCAGTTTATACTATTTCTTTCTCTAAACTTTTCTCTCAATTTCCTCTTTGCTTAATCTTCCGATGGTTTGTTAAGAGTTAAAACATTAAAAAAAAAAACACTCATATTATTTGGAATACCGTCACCGTAGCATCTTAATAAGTAGATGAAAATTTTGAATCAATCAGCCTAACCATGGGTCAGACAATACACAAATGCGGTGGTACATGTCCCCGCATGCAATGAAGGTTGAATTTACATTAAATCGGATAATACACAAATACAATGTGACTCGTTCTTTTTAAGACTATTTGACCATTCAATTGGCAAAACTGACATACTAAGTTTGTACCTCCGTTAAGTTGGATAATGCTCGAATACAACAAGACACGTTCTTTTTAATAGTGTCTGATGATTCAGCTGTTAATGAAACTTTTTTTCTTATACCAGTTAAAAGTACTGTTACAAAATTGAGTCACATGGGAGTTGGCAGTAAGCAAAAGCCTTGACAGGCCTTAAAAATTTAGACTTACTGTATAACTACAGTGACATGGCGTCGCACTTAAGCAGAAGGCAAGACTAGGAACTAGAAAGTGGACGAAAGAGTGTACCTCATAAAAAGAACAGGGACTGCTTTGGGAGTAGTCCCAAACGAGAGAGAGAGAGAGAGAGAGAGAGATTACTTGTTTGTTTTATATTGGGAAGCTTCTTTTGGGGTTGATCGATCCCTTTCTCTAGGTTGTGTCCTTTTACAGCTTTTACAATTTACAGGCTTTGTAATTGGACCCGGCTTTTCTGCCCTCTCATTTCTCATATATTCTTATTTCTTTCTATTTTGTACGATCACGGTTAAGCAACGTCAATATTTTATATTGATTTTTTTATAGAGATAATAAGACAAAAAGCAATAGTAATATAAAATGTTGACGTGGCTTAACCGTAACTGCACAAATAGGAAAAGATGAGAGTGTATGGGAAGTGGGAGGGCAAAAGCCAGGACCTTTGTAATTTGGATGGAATCTATGGATTATGGTGTATGTCTCATTCCAGGTAACTAGATTCTCTATCTCCCATCTCTATGTGTGTGTGTCTGTCTTGCTCTTGGCCTGTAACCCAATTGTTTGAGAGATGTAAAGAAGAGGTGACAAAAACAAGTAGTGGTGGTGGTGCGTATCAAGAACTTGTACTGGGTACGTTGGAAGTAGTTTTGGGTAGTTACAACTTACATGAAGTTGAACACCAATAACACATGCTATACTTTCAAGAAGTTGAACTTCAAGATTGGCTCATGTTATGGTCCACAATTCTTACCCTTTGGATCTTTAGTTAATGTCTAAATAGCTAAAAGTTCCGTACCATGACATTATTTTACTGCACTTTTATCTATCTTTGACATTACATATTTTGTAATATGAGACATCCTACAATGCGCACACTCATCCTTAGGTTAAAATAGATCTAGACTTTGGTTTTAATTTAGGACAAAGCTAGGGAAACTAAATTTTATAAACTAAATGATATAAAAGTTGATGAATTGGATTATTACGTATGTGTTGACTAATATGCTTATTTCTTATTGATGATACATCATTTAGTTTGCAAATTTTGTCACATCCCGACCCGGGCTCCACCACATCCCAGGCTCGACTCCGCCATAACACGATATTGTCCGCTTTAGGTCCCGACCATGCCCTCACAGTTTTGTTTCTGGGAACTCACTTGAGCAGAACTTCCCAGTGGGTCACCCATCTTGAGAATGCTCTGGCCCATTTTTCGTTTAACTTCGGAGTGCCTACGGAACCCGGAGCCAGTGAACTCCCAAAAGGCCTCATGCTATATGAAGGTGAGTATGTACATATAAGGCATAGAGGATCCCACTTCAGCACGCCTCAATTTAGGTCGAGGTGTGTCAAATTTAGTCTACCTGCACTTTTACACATCGTTTCCATAATATGGCTTCGTCATTGTCCGGGTGTAGGTCAACAAGCCTTGACTTCGGTGTTTATTTGGATATTCAGGTCGGGATGTGTCATTTATGTATCAAACGTACAAAATTGAGTACCCACCAAAGTTTTTCTCAATAACGACACTAAAAAGAAAGGATAGTACTCTTCACACACCCATTTTTACCTCCTACATCCATGTTAAGTTTTTGTCATTGATCTTCTTCAATTCATTCGATTCAACGACCGAAAAGTGAGAGGAGAATAAGAAGTAAAATTGGGTGTGTGGATAGCATTACCCAAAGGAAAAGTCCAAAACACCAAGACAAAAGCTATGTAATTATTCAGCTTTTAGGCGTATTTATGCCTACGCCCTCTGAAACTCAATGAGTCTCACTTTATTCCATGTAATTCAAATTTTGTTTTAACCCTCTAAAACTCAACTTATTTTTCACTTTGCTCCATGCAGTCAGTTGGAAAATCCGTTAAAGTTGGTGACATGGCACAAATGGGACCCTCTTTTTACAAAAATATATGCTATGTGGATGCCATTTAAAAAAAAAAAAAGAGAACAAAAATAAATTTTTTTTTTTTTGAACTAACAATATTATCTATAATAAGGGAATGTAGGCTAAGCCTCACAAATGGGACCCTCTTTTTACAAAAATACATGCTATGTGGATGCCATTTAAAAAAAAAAGAACAAGAATAATTTTTTTTTTTGAACTAACGATATTATCTATAATAAGGGGAGGTAGGCTAAGCCTCACAATGGGTTAGCAATAATGTGGTTCAATTTCGCCCTTGACAAGAATCGAACCTAAGACATCTCACTTGCAAGTAAAGATGAATACCATCAGACCGTATAAATTTAAAACACAAGTTTAGATTAATGCATTTAAAATAAGAATAAGTCCCCTTATCCTTCTTGTCAGAACCCTTATTACCCCCTTTCCCTCATCCCTCTCCCCTCCTCGCTCTTCTTTTCTTTTCCTTTCTCTATTCTCTTCTTTAATTTCCTAGACAATCTCATTGATGAGTCGATATTATACTTCATATGTTACCCTATTCTTAGTATTAATTTACTAGTTATTTTGGTGAAGTTTTGATACTTTGATTTATATTTCTAATGTAGGACATGCGATTTCCTCTTGAGCAAAAAGTGACCAAATAGATGAATGTTGGAGTGATTTCAATTGGAGGATGTTCATGGGTCTCTCAACTTGTTCGTGTCAAAGTTTTAGATTTTCTCCCAAGCGGATAATTTAAGGTAGTGAAATAAAAGAACAGGGTGCAATGCTGTCAAAGTGACGTTTTGGGCTTATTTGGACTATTTGGTGTCCAAAATTGTGTCTTTTCACGATGGGCCATTCTGGAAATATGTTTGAGACATCATAAGCTTTAAAATAAGTCAAATTGGGCCTGATTTGAAGTCCTTAACATCCAGAAACGTGGCTGGTTCTCTGCTGGGCAGATTTTCATGTTTGTTTAGATTATGGTTCCTAGTTTCACTTAACTTATTGTTTTTCCTAGTTTTTGGAAAGACCTTTTCTAGGAAGGATTTTATTTTGTAATAGTATAATAAGACTATTTGGCCATTAGGGTTCGGTGTGCACTAATTTGGAAAATTGGGCTTAGAGAGCTTTTGAAGGCATGATTTTACGTAAGTGCCCTTAGAGGCAAGGGTTTTGATTTTTGTTGATCAGCGTATAGTGAGGCGTATGAAATTTTTCTTTAGAATATCCTTGAAATATTCGACAGCGCGGGCTCATAGGCGCAAGCAGATAAGGATTTGGAGTTACGATTAAAGTTCTACGAAACTCTAAACCGAGAAGTACTTTTATTTTGGTTACTATTTATATATATATATTATTTATATATATATATATATGTATATATTTAGAAGTATTATTATTTTATTAGTTGTTGTTAGAATTAAGGGAAAAAGAAAGATGAGGGCGTCGGGAGGAGGAAAAACAGAAGAGAGAAAGAGAACGGACAGAGCTACCCAATCGGAAGCAGAGCGAGGAAGGTGTTGGGCCAACCAGAAAGAAGAGAGAAGTGAGGGACGAATCAGAGAATGGAAAGGAGGGGAAAAAGGAAGGAAAGAAAGAGAGGAACCGTCCGGGTTCCCCTTCGACCCGCGCAACCCGTTTCAAAACCCGCCCACCCCATGTGATTTTTCGATGGTTTTGCACCATTCTTCTGGCGAATTCCAGCCACATGATGCAAAATTTAACTTAACACACAAATTAAACCATCTTGTTGTCAAATTGTAGTAAAAATACAAGTAGGGATCGTTCTAAACCGGGGATTAGGAGGGCTTGCTAAAACCTCTAAACTTACTAAAAAACATAAAAACAAAGTTAAAAACGTTTGAATGGACTCAAATGACTCAAAACAGATTCTAAAGACGCAAAACAACTTAAAAACACTCAAAATTGCCTAAAAACACTTACTGGGCAGATTTGACTCTAACACAACTTTGGATGAATTTAGTGTTTTGGTTTGAATCAAAACACTCAAAAACACTAACGAAATAGAAATTTAACACTTTGAAACAACAAAGTAAAAGGGGGATTTTGGTTTTGACGAATTCGAAACAAACAAACAACTTATAAAATTAGACAGATTGTAAAGCGAATTTAAGAAATGAGATGATGGATGGATTAGTTAGAGGTCCGTTCTTCACACATGACACACTTGTACATGAATTGATTTCCAATTGCTTTTCAATAAACTATGATGCTCAACACCCCAGATTAACCGTGATGCATAAATTAACCCTTAAATTTTCCTTTACTCATTGAATTGGATGAATGCATGCGACAACCCAAATCATTCTCTAAAAGTCCCCTATATGAATGCATAATAGAGATACAATTAGAGATCATTACGTTCAATGAAAATCATAAGTGTTGACGAGGCAATTATAACTATGAATGCATGATACAATTGCTAAGAATTCAACTAACGCGATTGTGATAAACAACCTTCACTACTCATGAATATAAACTTGTAACAATTAGGTGAAACTCATTTATATTCTAGCATCTAATTCATGCATGAAAACTAAGTATGCATCCTTAATAAACGTACAAGAATCAGTTATGAATAAAATAGATAATTGAATTGCAATCACAACTTATCAAATCACAATTGGAAGAAATCAATTCAAATCTCAAGCATGTTCATGGCTTCAAACTTCCCCCTAACTAAATAGGGGTTTAGCTACTCATAATTGCAACAAAATTAGAAAATAACAAAGTAGACATTGAAAGAAAGAACGAAGTACACCTAAAACGCTCCAAAGTTCCAAGCTTGAAACGCCAAGGACCTTTGTTTTCACCACCTTGTTGTAGCACAAGTGTCTAGGATGTGTATGGATATATGGATGGAATGGATTTGCACGGCTAAGAGATGAAAGTGTATGGATTGATGAGATGTAGTATGGCTAGATGAATGGATGGAGGTCACGGCAAGGAAATTGTGTTTGTGAATGAAGCTCTTTTGATGGATCAAGATTGTCCTTAGGAAGGCGAATAGTGGATGTATTTATAGGCTAAGGAGATGACCACTTCAATTCCTTGCATGTGCAGTTTGTATGGGTGTGTGATGTCCATGTTTCCCTTTACATATGCACTCACATGACCTCCATCATTTCAGCCACAAAACAAACACATTTTCTGCCATGTTTCTCCTTTACATTTACACACATGTTCTTCATCATTTCAGCCACAAATCAACCCATTTTCTGCCTATGTGTGTGTCTTTCCTTTGCCCATGTGTGTGTGTTTTTCCTTTGCATTAGCACACACATGTTCTTCATTATTTCAGCCAACAATCCACCCATTTTCTGCCCATGCCAAGCCCTCCATGCCGTGCCTTTCTTGTTGTGTGTGTGCTGTCCATGTAGAGTGTGTGTATGCCCTCCAACCTGTGTAGTTTGCATGTGTGTAGCTGTCCATGTTTCTCTTTTGCATGTGTCGTGCCTTCTCTTTCTAGCTGTGCATTTCCACTTGCTTCAAAGCCAAATGAGTGCAATCATAACTCCATTTGCTGCTGAGTGTTGATGACAAAGCAAAACACAAAACAAAAGCCTTTACTTTCTCATTTTATTAGCCAAATCTGCTTAGCCCTTTTTTGAACCTTTCAGTGTTACAATGCCCATAAGTTCTTCTAGAAAAATGATATTAACAATCCGTAAATTGCTCTAGAAAATAGACATCCGTAGCTTTCCAAGCATATAAGGTTCATTCTCTCATTCATTCTGAGCTATTCGTAACATGCTTCCAAAGTCAGTTAATCTGCACAGGCAGTTTTGACGAATTTGTTACTTAATATCTCACTTGTGCTACTTTTCTTTTCTTTGCTTGATAAATCACACAAAACACAAAAACATAGTAAATAGCTCAAAAATATAAGGAACTAAATAAGAAAAGACAAGTGAATTTTATGTAAAATATATATAAATATGAGCTTATCACCACCCACCACCTGGAATCAATTCATCATCATCTCCTCTTCCATATTCAGCCATAAATCTACACGAATTGATCATGTTTTCGTGAGATAGCACTAAAGGGGTGCGCGGTGTATGGTGGTGAAAATCCATCATTTCTTAAATGAATTTCCTCGATCTCCACCACCATTAGACTTCCCTTGAGCCCCTGAACAGAGCCCAATCAGTTATAGGTGTGGTGGAACACCGAGGAGCGAGGATTGAAGCCACCCAAATACTAGGGTTTCCGGCGGATTTGACGAAATTTGGGCATTTCCAAGCCAAATTGGCCTTGGTCGCAGGTATAAAGTTTGCTCTACTCTTTGAGATCTTAATTTCTGTAATTTTTGAGAATTTTTAGAAATAGTTGAATTTTCTGGCGAGCTGGGGCGGCCGACCGCCACCAGCGGCGGCGCGTGGCCAGGGGGCCGTCGATGTTATTCTTAGGCTAATTAGATGCCTTGAGTTCAGTATTGGTAGTTGTATGACATAGGTTGATTGTTGGAATCTAAATTCTCTACGTTACGTTAATAGGCCATTATATGAATCGACGATCCAACTGTTGGATCGTCACCAAACTTCAATTTCAATCCACAGTTTCATTCACGTCCACCCACCAATCTAATTATAATGGGCAAACTACAACCACAGTTTATAATTCTATTTCCTTTCGATAAATCACCATAAACCATCATCAATTTCGTAACTATTAAAATTCTCAACCATGATAATCCTTGATTATAAGGTTTTAAAATCTCTATTCATAATCATTATTAACAGAACAATGATTTCATCACTTTTTCCCTTGATTCCAAACAGTGACTAGTAGACTGGAAAATATTGTAATATACCTGGCCAATACACATCACACTTTTTTTTTCTTTCTTTTTCTTTTTTTTTTCTTTCTTTCCAATCTCACATCCACGGGCCTTTCCCGCCCAATTCACACATCCACGGCCTTTTTGCCCAATTTACACATCCACAGGCCCTTTTGCCCAATTCACACATCCACGGGTCATTGTGCCCAATTCATATATTCACGGGTCATTGTGCCCATAACAATATTTCTCACTGGCACATGTATAAGACAATTTCTTCCATCTACTTGTCACCATTCACTATCCCTTTACATTCAACACTTTCATAATGCATAGCATAATATTGATTCAATTCAGGATTAATCCAAAACTTTACTCAAATGCTCATCTTCCAAGCTATAACATGAATACGATATTTTAAAATTTTCCTACTCCCATTCAATTCAATTCAAATCATCATAATTCATAATATATGCATTCCAAATAAATTCCGGCTTACTCCTAGAACTTATGAAATAATGCATTATCAATACAATTCATAATTCACACCCACAACTCAATAATATTCCATAATACATAACATAATGTCAATCCAATTCATTTCACTTCATGATGATTCTCAACATGTATGTATTTCACATATAAAACATGAATGCCACTTTATTCACAAAAATTGTGAAATAATGCATATTATTATCCACACCAACAAGAACTCGAAAACATTGCATATTACTGAGTAAGATCATTTGCTCTGATACCATTTGTAACACCCCGGCCCCGAATATTTACTTTCGGGAATTAAATTGGTGGATAGGCCCAGAATAAACTTCGTTTTTATTCAGCAAATGTTAAATCATGATTCTTTATTTAAATTCTTAATTCCTTCTCAAAAAAAAAAATATAAACACAACCTAATTACCAAGGCAATGCATAGGTTCTCTTCTGAATCTAAAATTTCTTCTACTAACTCAACTTCTTAATATAAATAAATTCTTGATTAACAGACTATGAATTACTCACAAAATCTATAACACATCTCATTTTATGAGAGCATAAAGATTATGTGTTATAAATAAATCTCCCAATTACTCTTCTTGGACCAATTCCAACGTATGATTATTCTCGGTTATTTAACTATCATCGGTCGAAATTCTTTAATCATAGGCCGTACTTCCTTCCATGGTCTATAATTCATAAATTCCTTACCAAATGTACTACTTATATTTTCACTTTGTCACTTCCTCCCTTTTTATAGATAGATTCTCATTCAAAGCAAATTTATTCTCGAAGTGGTTAAGGCTGCATCTAACATTGTTAGACTGCCTACGTACCCTTAAGCGGGATCAAGCCTTTCGTAGTTCACAATTCCAAAATTCGAACCAAATACAAAACTATTCATTTACTCCCACATACACCACAGTCATATTAATATTCAAACCATAACAATTAGATAAAAAAAAATACATACTTAGAATAAAAAAATTAGCATAACAACACAAATGTCGGCTCTCTAGCCATGCGCCGCCGCGGGTGGCGTTCGGCTGCCCCAACTCGCCGGAAAATTCAACTATTTCTAAAAAATTTCAAAAATTACAGAAATGAAGATCTCAAAGAGTAGAGCAAACTTTATACATGTGGCCAAGTTCAATTTGGACTAGAAAGGCTCCAATTTTCCTTGAACCCGCCGGAAACCCTATAAACGGTTGTCCTCAATTCGTCACCTCCGGTGCTCCGTTGTCCCTATAATTGCTTGGGCTTTGTTCCAGGCCTCTAGGGGAGTCTATTGGTGATATTAATTTGATGGAATTGTTTCAGAATTGGGGAATCAAAGACACGGACCCATCGCACCCACCGGTGCGGGTTACACTAAATTAAAGCCAATTCCCCAATATTTTAAGTTGAACTTGGAAGAAGGAGAGTCACTAAGTCAAGTGGAAGGGGTGGCGATGTCCAACTACCCAGAAAAACGCCGGAATTGGCATCGGAGCGGGGCATCTCAAGTTGGGTCACGCGGGTCAAAGAAGAGACCCCATTTTCTTCTCTCCTTCTCCCCCTTCTCCTTTCCTTCCTTTCCTTCTTTTCTAATTGGCCCGTGCCCAATTCCTTCTCTCATAGCCCGCCACCTGTCTCCATTCCTCTCTGCTCCAGAAGATCTGGAGCCCTCCAGAGATTGGTCAAATGACCATTTCACCCTTTTCTTTGCTCGTTTATATCTTCTTTGTTATAACTCCGTTTCACGAACGGTTTGCGCCCACGTATTCATGAGGTCGAGCTCTATTCTTAAATATAAATTGTGACCTAAAAAGGTCGACAGATTTTAAATAATTAATTTCCAACTTCAAACTTCGTAACTAGTTTAATTTAAAACTAATTTCTCAATGAATAACATAAAATCTCGATAACACTTTACGTAACTTATAATAATTTTTGGAAACAAAACTTTAAAATTTCCCAATTCTATTTCCATAATCATAAATCGATTTATTTTCGATTTTCCCCACATATTCATAATTATGAATAACTATTTCATATATTTAAATTTTTCAGGGTATTACATGTTTTATGTAAATTATGTGTTTTATCGGTTAGAAGTCTAAGATGTGATTCGATAATTGGTTATAGGCGACGATGGTTTGTGATGTCTCGATATGCATGCTAGGGAATCGTAGCGCGGACCTCAGGTGAGTGGGCCTTTTCCTTTCTACTGTATATTATATATATATATATATGATTGACAATTCCATAAATGTTTATAAATTAATTATTGCTTATGATTACTATGAATGTTTTGAAATACTATTGTGAACTACGAATGGCTTGATCCCTGCTTAGGGTACGTAGGCAGTCTAACGAGACGTTAGATGCAACCATATAATAAATGAGAATGAATAATCGAGACAATAGTCTAGTTTGGGAAATTGATTAGTTTGAGGGACATTGGTGGAAAGATTATAAGATTTGACTCTATGTTTTAGTGGTTAAATGTCGATCATAAATCATTGTGTGAATAATCAAGAAATTGAAGTAAGGAAAGGGAATTAATTGATAGTTAATTTAGCTAGTGTCTAATTAGGCTTATCATCGATGATTACTCTCAAAAGTAAATAGTTTGGGAATGGGGCATTACAGTTTATGCATTATAGACCATTTGTTTATATGTTTATATATCTAGAAATATTATGATATGGTTAAAGTTCAGACTTACATCCTGGTATATCCATATGTATATTCCTTGCACATAATTATTGTGAACGCTCTGAAGTGCACAGATGAATGCATGACACACAGGTAAGTTCAGGTAAGTATACGGTATTAGTTGAATTGATGGGATTATGGTATGACTACATTTATGTTTTAAGCAACTCTGACACTGTCATACAGGTTGCAATAGTAGGCAACTCCGGCATCGTCATACAGGTTACTTATGAGTCGTACATGTTGTATTAGATGCAATTAAAGCTCATAAACCTGCACTCCAGTGTTAGTGCTTCCGCATATGGCCAGGGCACAGTCCTTCACGTAATGTTCACCTCCCGCACCATACGCTCACCTTGAATTCAAGGTAAGTGCATAAGCCTGTCGTACAGACTAATATAGGTGGTTCCGATTCGTAGGTGACTCTTCATGTAATCGTAGCACTTGAGCGTATTCATTTACACCCAGTCCTATCGTACAGACCACTACAGTGGTTCCGACTCGTGTGCAGGCGTAATGCCATATAGGTCATTATATGTGACTCCGACTAGATTGATTAATGAGATATGAATATGTCGTATAGGTCACTATATGTAACTCCTGCTAGATTGATTGATGAGATATGAATGAGATATGAATATGTCGTACAGGTCACTAGAGGTGACTCCCGACTTATGAGCTAGTATATGTGATGAAATAGGTGATGAACTAGTATGTAATGAGATATGGGTAAGTTGTACAGGTCACCCTAGGTGACTCCAACTTGCGTACTAGTATGAGTTATTAATCGCCTGATTATTTGATATTACTTATGAGATGTTGTGTTGTGGTATATTATGATTTTCTAGAAATTATACAGGTGTTGTAGCGAGGGGTTATAATGTTTTATATGGTTTCTATTAAAATCTTACTTACAGGGCCACTCACCCTTATCTTGTCTTCACCCTTCATGTTTTATCAGCTGAGTTTTCTTATCGTCGAAGATTCGTGGCGATTCTTAGTATTGGAGATTATTTCGAGGGTACGATTCCCAATTCACTCTTCTGTACTTACTTATGCTCTAACATCAAGTGTGCAGTGGGTTTATTCCCGCTCACCAATGCACTCTGGTATTTAGGCACTCTTAGGTTTAAATTTATTCATAATTTTTCCACATCATCACACTTTATGGCTTCGTCACCTTCCAGGTGTTGGCCAGCACAGCTCGATTCAGAGTCCTTGTGGACATTCCGGGTCGGGGTGTGTCATGCATGCTTGTTTTGAATTATTGATCAGGGTGTTTAAACTATTAAATTGTCTTAATGATTCATGACCATTAGGTAATTAAACAAGTAATTTGATGCAATTTCTATTGGAACATCACTTTGAAATTGAGTAAGGCTTCTTGTAATTAGTAATTGTAAGTTCACTTAAGGCGAACATTACACTCTTAAGGTTTTTCAAGGAGTTTTCACAAAGGTTAATCGGTCTTGCATGTTTATATTTAATTTGAACATCACAAACGGGTAATTAGTAAAATTGCATATGATTGTTAATGGTGACGGCAAGGCCCTAGTGCTTAAATTGATTTTCAAAACCGTTTTCTTTTAGTAAATTTTACTTTGCCAATTATTTAATTGCTTTTATTTAAAATTCGTTTTTATTTTTTAAATTTCAAAATCAACATTTTCCAACTTTGTTTCAAATAATTAATTAAGAATTAGTTCTATAAAAAAATAATAATTAAGAATTGGTTTAAATACAAATTATTCATTCAATCCCTTACTGAGCTGTTATACTACGACAATTTTGTTACAAGTGTTTTTAAGTATTTTCATCCCTACTTTTAAAAGTACTAAAAATTTCTCGCATCTATCAACCCCCACTCTCTCGCCAGAGTTTCACTAGTTCAAGTAACAAAGCAATGATACAAGTTGTGGGCATTTTCTCAGTAAAATTATCAGTTGTGCTTCAAAATACTGATGACCTTTTGTGGAAGGTCGCCGTACTCAGAGAGACACCGGCGATATCGAGGCATTTTTATTTTCTATTTTAAATGTACATTTATTTATAATATAAAATTCATTCTTTAATATTTAAGTTATTTGTTTTGTAAAAAAAATATGGACACATGGCGCTTATGTGGCATGAATTTGTGGGACCACCAAGGCCACCTGATCAAGTGATCCGGCCCTTCCACATTTCATTTAACAGTAAAAAATTATCACAGCTTTTAAAAAGTCATTTAATAAATTTTACATCTGCTGTTAAATTTGATAGCAAAAGGCCTTGCCTTCAAATGACTCAGAGTCAAATAAGAAATTGAAGGCTCGGTTGGAGAGAATTTGTTGCCATTTTTTTACTGCTATATGTTTACGTGATAGTTTTGATATCTCTTTTAAAGATGCTCTAAAATTTTCATTAATGAAATAAGTAATGGGAACCCAGAAGATAACTAGAAAGTGGAAAAAGATTGAATAAATAAATAAATATTGAACGAAACTTAAACGACAGGCAAACTGCATCACCTAAAAAGGAGTAGTTGTTTGATTCTTTAAAAATTGAGGTGAGATATATCACCATATAAAGAAATACTTGTAACTTAAATTTGCCTAACATTTTGCTCTCTATCCATTAAAAAATGAGTTTTATTAACAAGCTACATATTGTTGAATACATTCACATAAAAATTAATAAATGACTTATGTATCATATAATATGAAATGACTATTTTAGCCATAAGGTTTGGATACACCCCAAATCAATTTCCCACTGTATTCTAAGATTATTTTTCTTCAAACTCCCACCCTCCATTAGAAAACAAAATCCTAACCACTAAAAACATAAACAATACATTAATGACAAAAAATGTCATTTTTATGAATCAAACATGAAATCCACGTTTTGGGCAATTTCAATTGTTTTTTTTTCATTCTTTGGGTGATTTCAACGATGTAGTAATGCATGTTAAAACTATTTTGGTAGCGGAGGGTTTTATCGTTGTAATCTAGTAAAGATGAGTCCTCCAAACTGCAGCTAGGGTTTACTTTTTTTTTTTTTCCCTCATCTCTATATGTAGCAACCAAGGAAGAAAATGCCGATAATATCGGCGATATATCGCCGATATTATCGGTTTTTAAGGGAACTGATATTTTTATAACTATCCAAATGGTTTTCGTGATAATATCGCGATATTATCGATAATATCGCAATATTAGCGATAATATCGCCGAGGCTCCGTCGTCGGCGTCGCAACGGCAGCCGAGCTTCCTCTGCGCGTCGCCGTGCTTCCCAGAGACGGAGGAGAGGGAGGGAGAGTTCAGGAGGGTGGTGGAGATGCTGCGCTGGCATCAGGGTGGACGGATTTGGGGGTGCCTAGGTGTGGGTGCGATCGGGGAAATGGAGTCCTCTGCGCGTCGCCGTGCTTCCCAGAGACGGAGGAGAGGGAGGGAGAGTTCAGGAGGGTGGTGGAGATGCTGCGCTGGCATCGGGGTGGACGGATTTGGGTGTGCCTGGGTGTGGGTGCGATCGGGGAATTGGAGTGAGAGAACGAGAGTTCGAGAGAGAGATAGAGTTGAGAACTGAGAGAGAGTGAGGAGTCCGAGAGGGACTCGGGAAAAGAGAGAGAGAGAGATAGGGTGAGGGTTAGTGGTCTGCCACGTGGCAGCGTGACAAAGAGTGAGAATCAAGATGGAGGGTCCAGATTAGATTAGGATAAATGACTCAATTGCACAATTTATATAATTTCAGGGAAAGAGTGAAAATATAAATTAATCTGGGGGTCCAGATTAGATTAGGATAAAAGACTCAATTTCAGGGAAAAAGTGAAAATATATGATTTCAGGGAAAGAGTGAAAAATTTGAACCTCAAAGAGTGAAAAATTTGCCAGCTCGCTATATAATCAACTTAAATAAGTTAAATCCATCATACAATGCATTTCCTTCCCATTTTTTGTGATAAACTAATAGATAATTGACTAAATAAACATCCTGCAAAGTTTCATTAAAAATTTCCAAGTTTTTCTTACAATTTCCGTGGTTTCCATTTAATTTTTATCGATATCGATATTATCCCGATATTTCCATCGATATTTCCGTGTTTTCGGACTACCGATATTTCCGATATTACCGATATTTTCTTCCTTGGTAGCAACTTCGATTTTTATTTGAACAATACGATGAGGTAGGATACCTGATAGTGACTTTATGTGGATGTGCGTGCAAATTCCTTCAAACAAGCAACTCGAGGTTGGAAGCTAGGTTCAATTGATGAGTTGATGGGATGTGTGATGTGCGTAGGATGAATAAATACTCATTGGTTATGGATAACTGTGGTTATCTGTTTATTTAAATTTCATGGTTACGGTTATGGATAACCGTTTAGATAAATAAACAATTGATGAGTTGATGGGATGTGTGATGTGCATAGGGATGGGCAAATACCCACTGGTTTTGGGTAACCGCAGTTATCTGTCTATTTAAATTTCACGGTTACGATTATCGATATCCGTTTAGATAAATAAATAATTATGAGTATAACCGTTTACCCGTGAAATTTAAATGGGTGGTTATGGGTATTAACCGCTGTTATAAACGGATAACCATTTACCTATTTATTTTATATATGTAAAATTAACACAAACTATGTTCCCTATCAGATAAAACTTAATGCTATTGACTATAATGCATGGTTTCCGTAGTTAATATTATATAGACTCAGCACAGTTTGAGGGACTTGTAGCCGTTGGATCAAATTTCAAGAGTTCGGATTTCCGGATCCTTAAGACTTGGTGGGGGAGATTCGGCTGGGATCTTTGTCCCAGTTGGAGAAAAGATGAACCTGCTCATGCTTTTCATCTTCTCTCTCATCAACTCCTTCGGATTATCATGTAAGCAACAAGCTCTCTCTCTCTCTCTCTCTCTCTCTAAGATTTTTGTTTAATTCAGTTGTTCAAAATTTGGTGGCAATTAATATATGATGCAGATGGGTATGATCCATTAGATCCATATGCCAACATAACAATCATATGAGATTTTCTGCAGCAAAGTGGAACAAATATAAACATATTATATTTGTGTTGAAAAATATGTAGACCAAATGACAAATTTTTCTTTTTTAATTTTCAAGTTGTTAAAAAAACATGCAGACAGATAAAAAATAGGTAAATGGTAAAAAAGAAAGGATAAACGGATTAAAAAGGGTAAATGGGTAAACACGTACGAAACGGCTACGGTTAAATGAGTATGTGGTTATGGGTATGATTAACCGTTTATAAATGGTTATGGGTATGAGTATACCCGCTTAGGCAAATACCCAACGGGTAAACGGTTATGCGGATATGAGCATAAACGGTTATAGAAAAATAACTGTGGTTACCCGCCCACCATAACCGTCGCCCATCCCTAAATGTGCGTGCACTTCCTAATTGATTGAGTTGTTGAACTTCTAAATTCAAAGATGATCGTCGTGCAAATTGCCCTCAGCCTGCACATTGGAGACCTGCCTGCACATTTGAGACTTCAAATCTTTTGTATCTACTAGAAATTGCTGCCCACGCGTTGTTGCGGGATTAGAAATTGTATGGAAGATTGATAAGCTAATTCTAAATCATCAAGTTTGCAACTGCATTGCATGACAATCAATTGAAACGTTTTCTCTAAATTATTAAACAACATTTAGCATAAACTGACTTGCAAGTTCAAATGCATGAATGCAAATGAAGATAAATTGTGAAATTCCATACACGTCAAACTTCATTTAGGAAACTGAAAACCATAAAAAATAAATTGATAAACAGACAAAGGTGGTTCACAATTATAAATGTTAAATGCTAATAAAACATATAATACAATGATCTCAGTTTCTCTCATAATTATAAAATGTTGAATGTAAACAGCATACCCAAATTACTTGTCAAACCAATCAAAATTTCCACTCCTTGGTTAATATCAGAGAATGCCAAATCCAAATCCATGAACCCCACACCGTGAACTGATTCCTTACCAAAGTTATAGCAAGTATTGTTATCCAATTCCAATAATGTTGTTATAGTACTCCTTGAAAATGCATGAGTTGGTATATCCATCTCTCTCTCTCTAAGAGTAATTGTTAATAGTAATTATAATAACAGGCCAAAAGCACTGTCAACTATGTTATCAAGGAAAACAAATGTCAATGAGAAATGAAGATAAATGACTTACTGGTGCACTCAAGAAATTGAGAATCATTTGGTGCAAATGGCCTCCGATGGGATCACCTCGAATTCTCAGGTGCTACTATGAGGATAGCTTATGTTCAATACAACCATGCAAGAATAGCCATTCTTCAATATTTAAGCAGGATTGGAAACAGGGAAGTAGCGTATTAAAGCATTAAAATAAGGTTAGTTGGCCAAAAGTTGTTAATTTTTTGTGTAATTAACCAGTTTGTCAATTATCTTATGAACATAAAGAAAGAGCAACATTTAACAAATCAAAAAATTTCTTGCCAATATTTTTTCTCTTTATATAAGAGATGTCATGCAAATACAACCTTCACGATAAACCTTGAAAAATAGCCAATCTCCAAAATATAAAAACAAAACTTGACAATTTACGCTCTTATAGTGAAGGCAATTTTCATAACGTGGATTCCATTTTATAGAAGGCAAGCATAAATGAATTAATTATGACAGAGATGGCATTGTAGATGCTGGAAATCATGGAACCAAAAAGAATCGTGGTAGAGAAAAAAACACTATTTGTCATCAATTCAAGGTAATATAAAAAGAAACTATACATGTGCAGTGGTTACAGGTACCAATCCTAGGTGATCAGCCAAATAGTGCCTCAAGTTGCTCTTTTGGGGAGCTCATGACTATGCCTTGACCCTTTTGTTTGCCCCTTTGTTGTCTAAAGTCCTGCTATTGGCTCTTTTCTTGGAGTCTGATCAAATAATTAAAAGTTGTAAATTAGAGCCTAATTAATTTATGCGAACAAAGTAAATCAAGTAAAGGGCAAAGAAAAAAAATTAAGAATTGTAACTTACATTGAAGGCAGATTCAATAATGTCATCGTTGAAATGTTGAAGTATGACTTGGGATTTCCAAAACCAGTAGGGCAGAATTCCTGCATAAATTAAAGCAATGATGTAAATTACCAACCCCAAATATTAAAACTAAAACAAAATTCAAGTTTTTGTGTGAAAATTTAATTGGATTTGTAGGTACTTAATTGCTCAAACAAATAAAAATATAAATTACCAAAACTAATATTGATGAAATGAAGTAATGATCTTGGTTACCTCAAATCGTCCAGAACTGTTAACAAAACGGATGAGCTTTGCAATGTGAAGAGGTTCATCATTGTTATTGTTAATTAAGTAAATAGAAGCCCGGTAGGAACTCTAATCACATCTCTATGTTCCATGTTGAAGGAGTCCTTTCTATCTTTCATCAGAAGCGTACAAGAAAATTGTCCTGAAATAGCAAAGCAACAAAAAAAATGAAGATATTAGAGTTTATGATAATATAAATTCATATAAGAAAAATGAGTGTTAACGAAGATATTAAATCCTAATCTCAAAAGGGTCTCCTCCACAACTCAAAATCTCCACATTAAAATTTAAAATTTCAGTGCTTTCAAACAACCAACAAAAAAAGAAACCACCAAGAAACAACATTGATCTTTGCAACACAATTTTTCATATCTTCCAAGTATAATCTTTCATACAATATATATGAGCACATAATTTAACATTGTAACACAATCTTGCATTTCTTGTAGGGTAATTTTGATTTCATCGGTTGCTTTTGGGTACCCTTAAGACAAAAGTTAGTATACCTTGACGTACTTAGTAGCTCAAAGGCAAAGTGTATGCAAAGAGCAATAAACCAACATCTGCAGCACACCAAAAGCTGCCCAACAGAAAATAAAACAAAATTCTGATAAAAAAACACTCTGTTAACATCATCATCATAGATAACAAATACGATAAAAACTCTAAAAAATTTCAATCAAAAGTTTAAGACTTTAACTCACAGATTCGTTGGGCAAAAAAAATGTCCATCATTGCATTCTCATACAAAAGAATTCTTTAAATAATGATTTCATGCAATCCAATAGCTAAATGTTAAAATCAGAAAAAATTTCTTTAACCCAGATTTTTAAAATTAAAATTATAAAAATTTGAACAAAAAAAAAAAAAAGAACCCTAAACAAATATGTCGGAGAGCTCACCAGGAAACTCGAGCTTTCATGGGTTTGAAATTTCTTCAAATCAGAACGGCAACCAAGTTTTGCTTGGTATAAAATTTCTTCGAATCAAAACGGGATTTAGCTTGGATTTTCCCAAGAATTCATCAAATCAAACAACAACAAAATTAAGTGCAGCAAACATAGTGCAGAATTTGTCAAAAGCAACAGATCCAGCATTCATGCAAAGCAAATACGATCATGAATTGAAAAAAAGGTGTGTGAGAGAGAGAGAGAGAGAGAGAGAGAGGAACCTTGAGTTTTCTGGCGGATTGTGAAGTTTGAAGAGAACCCAGATCCAACAATTGTGAAGTCTGAGAGAACCCATAATTTGAATACCGAAATCTTGCGTTTTTTGGCAGATTTTTCCATCGCTGATTTCAATAAACCCAAATCAATTTTTTTTTAAGTAAATAGATTTAAATTCAAAATTGGGCATAATAAATGAAAAACAGAACCAAAATTTCAAATTACTTACCTTAAGTTGAGAGCATTTTACAAAATGACCTCTTTGGAGACCCAGCCTTCAAGCAGCTGCGGCCTGATGGTGGCGGTGCAAGAGAGAGAGTTTGAGAAGCTGCAATCTAATTTTTTGGATTTAGATGAGAGAGAGCAGAATGACGCAGAAGAGTCGAGAATAGGTACCTTCAAAGATGATGGATGCGTGAGCAGCGAGGGTAAAATCCTCTAAACATAAACAATGTCGATGATCAACACGTGGAAAGCATGTACTGAAAAGGCAGAGCAAACCCAAAAAAAAAAAAGACCAGAGACAGAGGAATGAGAGATGGACATCCAGCAAGGACAAAACGGACTTCTTACTGTAGCAAAGTGTGAACAGTACCGAAATCAAAGCAGAAACCAAGGGCAGTTCCGCCTTTTACTGTTGGTGAACAGTGCTCATACTCACAGGATGAACAGTAGAGAAGAACTGGGCTTTAGTAGATATAAATATTTTGTGCTTGTTTGTTTTTTTTTTCTTGTGATTTAAATTATTAATTGATATGTATTATGTTTACGACAATAGAATTAAGATGAGTTAAATTATAAGCACGTATCAATTAATGGTTTAGCTCATAGAGAGACTATACACAAAGAGTGCAGAAGATTTGGACTTCTCATTAGGCACCACTGTGCCACCAGTAGCCATAGTCAAATATGATGAAGGACAGTGTGGGGTGTGAGCTTAATATTAGAAATATGTATGATGTATCAAGATAAATTTTAATTTAAAAAATAGATACGGGGTTAATTAAATATTTATGGTGTATACAACAATGTATGTAGTGCTAATAAAACAGCCCTTTAAAATTATAAATTTAGTAACGAGTACTAGGGCCGTGTTGACATTTGATGCAATTCATAATTTTATGTAGGAAACCCAAAGGCGAAAAGATCAAATGATGATATTTTTTTTGGAATACAACAGTTCAATTATACTCAGGAGATTAGGTGGAGAACTTGAGTCAAGAAACATAATGACATAGTCATAATAATTTTGCTATGAACTTGTCATTTACAAGAGTCAAACTTACAAGCTCAAGCTCTTATCATCAAATGAAAAATAATATCATTAGACTATAATGTTAATTGACTTCAAGATTAGAAGAAATTACTCGCAACAACGTAAACCACTTTAAAGTCCCCTAAATAGAATGGAGGATAGGAACAATGCCAGTGAAAAATAAGGGCGAAATTGTACAAAACAAAAATGCCTTTTATAATGGTAAATGTAGTCATATTCCAGCTGATTGAAGGCTTAACTAAAACAGGCCCTTTAAAGGAAGAAATCCTTAGTTAAAAAAAAAAATGGGAACACCCTCTTGACTGTTAGATTTGGTTTTAATGAAATTATATAGTTGAGATTAAATCACAGACCACAAAATCTAAACCCCAGAATTTCATTAAAGCTAAATCTGATGTCCCTATTTTTTTTAAAAAAAATGGAGATCCCTTCTCTTAAAAGCTTCCTAACTAAAAAGTCACATATTCTAATTATGGCAAATAAGGATATATTCGAAGTCTGGATTATGCAACACTTTTAGGGTGCGTTTGTTGCATCGGACTGTCCCGGACTGGACTAATTACAGGGACTAAGTTGGACTGGCTTAGACTAAACTAAGCTGGAGTAGCTTAGGGAAGCGCTTGGTGCAGTGTCGGACTAAGAAGCAGGATAATTAAAACAATACTGTTACTAGTTTGATGTTTGCTTAGATTATGACTACATTATTGTTCTATTTTAATTGCTTTTTATATTGAAGATATTATTAAAATTAATAATATTGGATTAGAGTGAGACTCAATAAAAATATAAAAACCAAATTTTCTTGCCAATGAAAGAAACATACATGATTCATGATGCGTTTGTTGTACCGGAGTATCTTGGATTGAACTAACTTTCGGGACTAAATTAGATTGACTTGGCTTAGACTAAGCTGGATAAGAATAGTTGAGTGTTTAGAGTTCAAATACTTCTTTTGTCATTCATTAATTCATTTTACTATTATTAATACACCTTTTTTATTGTAAAAAAAACAAAATACAACTATTTTAATTTTACTCTCTCTCTCGCCCCCCCCCCCCGGAGGGTCTCTCTCCCCTATCTCTCTCTTTTCTTCATTCATTTGCTTTGGTTCTTCACGCGCATATTTGCTCTTAGTAAAACTCAAACCAGAAAAAATAAAACCCACATTTTTTCTTCTTTGCATTTGCTTTCTCTTGAATTCAAACCTATATTTTTCTTCTTTTAATTTACTTACTTTCTCTTCAAATCAAACCCAGAAAAATCCCTAATTTTTTTTTTCAATTTGCAGAGCCTTAATCGGATCATCAGATCTGCAAATTCATTTCAATCGATCTCTCCAAATCAACGTCAATCGATCTTGCAGAAGAAAGAGACAAACTTGCTGGCGCATCTTCCTAGCGAAGCTCTTGGCAAACTCGAGTAGGGCGCGACGGTTGGTGCGGGATCTAGAAGAAGAAGCAAGTTGAGGAAGACAAAGACAAAGTGAGTTGAGGAAGACGAAGCGAAGTGATGGTCTTAGCAATCCCATCCTTTTTGGGCGGTCTCGCTAAGACCGGTTAGTGAAGAGTTTAGTCGGCACGAGTCCGACGTAGTCCCATTAAACACAATCCTGGCTCGCCTAAACACGGGATTAATATTCTTAGTAAGCCAGTTCAATCCAGTGATACTTAGTGAGTGCAAACAAACATGCCCTTAAGCCACTCTTATTACTATGTACAGTAATGCAAATGTTTTAGGGTTTTTACCCATGCATCTCGTGTATGAAACGTTTTTATCCTTTAAATTGTTATAGTAATTTCAAACTTTCGATTTGGATCCCATTTGGATCATTTTTGTAAGAATCTTAAGGATCATGATATCTTATTCGTTTATCATACACCGTGCGACAAGTTTTTTTTAGATATTATTTATGTTTAATATTAAAAAAATAAATGTAAATGAGGATGGTGCTAAGTCTAGTTGAAAATCATTGGCCAAAAAAAAAATGCATAAACAACAATAATAAAAGAACGGATTATATATTCTATCAACCCTTGATTTTGATTGATGGACAATTTTTTGCTTAAAAAGTAAATCATTGCCCAAAAAAAAAAAAAGCATAAACAACAATAATAAAAGAAGGGATTATATATTCTATCAACCCTTGATTTTGATTGATGGACAATTTTTTGCTTAAAAAGTAAATCTTGCTGATGCACACTTGCACAGCCAATCCTCGAGCAAAGTGACATTTAGAAGCAACGGCCCCGATTAAAAGTTGAAACATTTTGGATATTTTATTAGTTACTTTTTGTTTGAAAAATGACACTCAATTGCTAGACAGTCGGTCACCGTCATAATTAATTTTTAAATGTTAGAAAATTAAAAAAACAGGACGTTTAGACTTGTCTAGAGCGTTTCAATCCATTTAGGCCATGACCATCATTTAGAGAGAAAACAAATAACTTTATTTTTTATTTTATTTTTTTAATAAATTATAGTAGATTTGTTTAATACTTAAACGAACACTCATTATATGTATATACGCCATGTTTTTAATATGATCAAATACTTTATAAACTCTCACCTAGAGGCTTAGGCACTAAGCCCTTGCTCGGCGTTCACCTTTTAAATTCTTAGTCACTGTACATATAACAATTGAATAATATTGCGACATCACTCCCATTATTTTACACAACTTTCCCAATCACGTAGTAATATTTTTCATCAATATCATCTATCTCTTCCTACTAGTTTCTTCTTTTACTTTTATGTACACAAAAAATTAAAATAATTTATTTTTAAGTAAATTACACAAAATTACTTCAATTATGGGTCGAACCACAATTTCATACCTCATATTTTAAACATTGCAATGTCATAACTCAACTTATGAATTCGTTGCAATATCATACATTAGTTAAATTTTCTGTTAATTTGACTATTAAATGATGACGTGGCAGGAGCTTGGCCCACTCCTTTGCCAACTGGAATAAAAAATTAATTAATCAATAATAAATTATTTATTATTTATTTAACAATTAAAGCTATATAAAAACAAATAATTTTGGGGGCCCTTCATCCCCAATCCTCTGTTATCCCCTTTGTTCACCCCTTAGCCGTAGCCCCACCGTCAGCCCATATCATCTCCTCCCCAGACTCCATTGAGTTCGTCCTCCCACCTAGAACAACGCCTTCCACTACTCCAAAATCCCTACTACCCTCGATTCCACCAGCAGTGGCAACCACATCAACAACAACGACCACATTAACAACATCTACCACAGTCGTACTCGCATTCTCATTCGCAGGGTCATTGCCAAATCACTCATCTCCTCATCATATTCAAGGCCCTCTTCTTATTCATCTTTTGCTAATTTTGGTATTAGATTGTTGGCACCGTTGGCGGGTCAACGCCTAAACAACATTCCCGCTCCATCATCTCCCCCTTCCTTCCTTCACCACCAAAACCATAACCCAACCACACTCCCCGCCACCCCAACCTGCCAATCACCTCAAATCTGCCTATCCCTCACGTCCAAGGTTGGGCTCAACACCCCTCCTTAAGTGGGACATGTTCGATCACAATTCCACAACGACGCAATCCCAACAGAAGCTCAAGGACGAAATCGACCCAGCTCGGCCGGCTCGCTAGCCTTCAAGTCATCTCCCTCACCAACAACTGCCTCAGCTTCAGCTGCATCGGCTCCGTCCTTTTTCCTCCCTAGTCATCTCCCATGACCCGTTTACCAAACCGCCTCATTTTCGCCTCCAATCCCCTACCTCAGATCTGTCGTGAGCCTTGCCGAGGTTTGTTTTCTGGATCGAGTCCAAGTGAAATCCTGGAACCGATCGAAATCGTTTCCCTAACGGCGAAGCAACTCGATCGCCTGGAACCTCCCACCATGGTCTCGCCTTCGTGAACGACGATGGCTGCAAGGATCAGTGGCGGAGCTAGGATTTCATGTTAGGAGGGGCTTTCACAAATGCAAAAAAATATGATGAATATTAGTTACAAAACTACTAATCAAAACACCATAATAACACATGCATCATAATTATCTCTCAAGAATCATAATTATCTCTCAAGAATTTTCAATAATCATAATTATCTCTCAAGAATTTTCAATAATCATAATTATTTCTCAAGAATTTTCATATTTTGAAACCGTTGCATGATAATGTCGTTAGACTATAATGTTAAATTTAATAAGAATTAATCAAACGGTCCAAACTCTTAACACTTAAGTAAGATGTAAGATAGACGAGAAGCAATAAATTTTTTTTATAGAAAGTAAGATAGATTTTACAAATAGTATTGTTTTTGTTGAATTAATTTGAATTTTATATGAAAATAGATATGAAATTTCAAGAAATGAGAAGAATAATAGCTTTTTAGTCTTGGACTCTTGCCCCTGGGTTGACTGTGAAAGAAGGACCAAAGAAGTTTTTTGTTTTAATTAAAAGTGAACGGGTTTAATGTTAAGAGATTTTTTTTTTATCAAAATGTAAAAGGGTTATTGATTTTATGACCAATAAATAAATATTAAATTAGTGTTGGGATGGAATCAAATATGGAAGTTGGAATTTTAAATAGGAGATAATTTATAATGTGTTTTGTATTATTGACTAATAGGAGAAGGGTTGTAAAGAAGAATAATGAAAGATGTTTATAGGGGAAGGCTTGCAAAAAAAATGTGAGGATAGGCCTAGGCCTATCCTATTCTCTTCTTCCCTCCGCCCCTGGCAAGGATGATGTCGTAGAAGGTCTCGATGTCCATGGAGGCTTCGGCAATTGGTGTTGTGGTCGCTGGGATCATAGTCTAAAATATTCATAATATCCCGATATTTCCATCGAAATTTTCGTGTTTTTGAACTACCGATATTTCCGATATCATCGATATTTTATACATTGGTTGGGATCAGAGGAACGGAGAGAGTTGTCTGGTGGGAGAAAGAGAGATTTTTTTTATTAAAATTTTGTTCAGAATAGAAAAAATCTTTAATTTATTAAATTTTAATTGAATTAGGTAAAGAAATGGTCCCCTGTCTGCCCAGTCATCAGTTAACTGAATAATTAACGATTTTTTTAACAGAGGTGTGACATTTCAACGAATTCATGAATTGAGGTATGATACTGCAATGTTTAAAACATAAGGTATAAAATTATGATTTGACCAATAATTGAAGTAATTTTATGTAATTTACTCTTTATTTTTATACTTCATTTTTCTTCTTACTTATAAATCACATAATATACATGTATAAAAACCTTTTTTTTAATTGTGTTTTTAGTCACTTCATATGAGTTTTAAAAGAAAATATCATGACGGTTTTTCCCCTTGGAGACAAATTAAACTTGCCATGCGTGCATAAATTTTGTTTTGTTCTTTTTGTCGTTATACAACACACCAAAGTTTTATAATATATTTATGCATGTAGCGCACCGGTGTATTAAACGATCAATTTCTATTGCTAAATTATCCAACTGTTCAAACATCAAAGCATCAGAAATTACTCAGAAAAGAAAAAAGAGAGAGATTCTCCCTAAATTCCGTAAATGGCTTATGATGAAAAGACCCAGCCACCCATGGGCCAATGCATCAACCAACAACAATCTGACTTGGGTTTCACTTTCGGATAAGGATTGTCTGCCCTCCTAGTTGTAGTGCTCTTCCATGCCCTCCTATTTTGTGCGGTCACGGTTAAGCCACGTTAATATTTTATATTAATTTTTTAATGAGATAATAAGACAAAAAACACTAAAAATATAAAATATTGACATGGCTTAACCGTGACCACACAAAATAGGAGGGCATGGAAGGGCACCACAACTAGGAGGACAGACAATCCTTGTCCTTCACTTTCACCGGCAGCAACAGGAAGAAGATAAGCAAGGCGGGCCCCACACCTCCCCTGTATTTACTCACAAATATAATGCAAAGTTGCAAACCACGGATTTGGATCATCTCCTGAGCTAATGGGGAAGATCCTCCTGATCACTAATCATGGACCGTTTGATTTTTATCCAACTATAATTATTATTATAACTTTAAAGAGACTCCCTGTTTGTAGCCGTTGGATAAAAATCCAACAACCCATAATTAGTGATCAGGAGTATCTTCTCCATTAGCTCAGGAGAGGATCCAAGTCCGCAAACCACGATAACACCATAACCCCAAATAAATAATTCAATTATTTATTTGAATTATTTATTTCATATCTACTTAATCATCCTGCAAAACTTAAAGCATAAATAAAAAGAGAGAAGAAAAAAACTTATAGGCCTCTTACTTAGAGAAAGCATCATTTCATTTCTACTAACCTCTTCTTCCTCTTCTTCTTCTTCTTCTTCCTCTCCACCTTCTTCTTCTTGTTTCTGCAAAATATAAAAATTATGGCTGCAACATGTTGCTTTTCTCCTGCTTCCACCTCCATCCAAAAATCTGGGCCAGTTTTAAAGCCTTTCAGCAGAGTTTTGAGGTTTAAAAACAGTCTACTAACAGTCAAGATCAAAAGCTCTACCCTCCAGATCAGATCCTCCTTGAGAGAAGAGGTCAGTATTATTTTCTTCTTTTTCTAATTCTAAAAAGAAAAAAAAAACTGGGGATGGGATTTTGTTATAACTTTTTAAACAAATGATTAGGCAATATCAGCTCTTCAGTAAAACGACCTGATACGAATTTTTCAACATCTCTTGTTTTTTTTAGTGTCAGCAAAGATTTCTTGTTTATATCTGATTGTTTTTTGGTCTTTCGCTCTTTTTTTGTTTTGTTGCAGGTTTTTGAGGATCGGGCCAATGGAATAATATGCTACAAGGATGACAGAGGGGAGATAATTTGTGAAGGGTTTGATGAGGGTCCTAGGTATCACCAACATAAGCCAACAACACCTTGGCAACCCAGGTAAACAAATCTTAATCTTATGCATTCTTAATCACAATCTTAATCACCAATCACCATCCTAACACAAGTAAAGTTTGATCATGGCATATGAAATTGATCGGCAAGCGATTTTAACACTCCTCGTTTAGCTTCCTTCACTCAAACTTCCCTTGCGAGTGCAAAGAAGCGTTTGCAAAATATTCAGTTTAGAGCGCAGACGGAGAAAACAGGATCGCTAGCCGGCTAGTTTGGACTCATCTGATTCGTATCTCTTTGTTGTTTTTCTTGGTAAAAATTTCAGCAGAGACGCAGAGATCTTTGATCTTCTTCAACAAAGGTGGATTAATTTTATAACAGACACAGAATTGTGCCGTGGCGATAAAGGCAGTGCATTTCAGCAAGAGGACATAAAGAACTGCAATGGCTCCAACACTTTCCGCTAATCATATAAACAATTTCACCAAAACTATATATGCCCCATTTATAATATGTAACATATAAATGCAGTGCCTTTGAAGCACATTCTGTTTGTTTTTTTTTCCCAGCATGTACACAATGTCCAATTTCAAATTTTTTTTTTTGCACTCCGTTTTCTCGTATTTTAATGTTATGTTTGCTTAATTGAAATGAAATAAGTCAATGATTTGAACACGGAAAATAATGAATGGGAATGAGATCAACTACCCTAGTTAATCTAATTCCTGGTTAATGTCGAACCGATGTTTCATTTAAGTAAACATACTCTAAATGTTGATCAAAATCGAAAACTAACATTTGGCAAACAAAAATCAAACTTAAAACATTACATATTGTTTGAGCAGTCTCAATTCAAGCGTCATGGACGACAATTGTGGGTCGACAAAATTTAAACATTGGAGAATGAGGACAAATATCATATGCCTTTTCACCCTCTTTCTTTTCTTCCATCACTCCCCGAGTATTAATAAGACAACTCCTTCAATATATTTCCACTTTACCAATTTTCTTCCATCAAAATTTTGATCAACTTGAAATCAAAAGGGTCACAGAGCGAGAGAGAGAGAGAGAGAGAGAGAGAGAGAGAGAGAGATGGCATTGCAAATGAACATGAATCTAATATACACAAGACTAAGGACTTTCACTTCACCGAATATAAATGCTGTAATGCTAAATACATCAAGAATTATATTCCTTCCTACTCAAGGATTTAATGGAGAGGTCATCCAATACTATACCCCTGACCAAAATTTCCATGGCTTCATCAACAGCCTTCTTCTGCATCTTCTAACAAAATAATCATGAATTTCTCACGTAAAACGAGAAAATGCAAATGATATACTTCTATACAAAAGAATTGGGATATCGATATCAAAAAACGAAGGTAAATGAATAAGGTAACAAAGTTCATGTGGCAGGGTCAGTTCCTGAATGGCATGCTTACATGCACATGTGGATTGACTCCCAGCGTCATTCAACCGAATTACCACCTGTCTCTTCGCCCAAATCAGACTGAGAGGTACTTGTAACAATCGACGGAGGAGACCACTGATCTGGAACCATCAGAAAATAGGTTGTCATTGCTTTCCGGAACCTTTTCTTGTACTGCTTTGGGGAAATTACAGTAGGAGAAGCATTCTTTGGCCCACCGAGGATGCCCGAAGCTTTAACCCAAGTTTCAAGGTGCTTATCCCATGTATACTGCCTCATGAAATCAATAATTCCAAGTACTAATTCATGCTTCTCTTCGTCCACCCCAACCAGTAGTGAATAATCCATTACGTCAATTGACTGCATCAGATTAGATAACATGTTAGATTGGATAAGGGATCATCTAATTTTAGTATACATGGAAATACAAGTTTAGCCGATCAGAATATGGCATGCGAGCATACACACAAAGAAGAGAGTTAAGAAACTTACAGCAAGAAAAGCAGTATCATTCCAGACAGCTCTCTCCAACAACCGCTTTGCCTTGTTTCCCACAAAGATCGGAGATGTGGGCATCGCTTCAATCAAGTTCTGATCTAGCAGCACTTTGTCACTCCCACTAGAATCAGGATTGTAACGAGACCGTGAAGATCCTTTGAGATCATAGAGCCGCGTAATATTTCTGCCAAACATAAGATTCTCCATAACTAAGACATCTATCTTCGACTCTTTCCCTCCTTTAAGATGCTTTGATTTAACCTTCAATACAAATACAGCCGCAGAAAGAGTAGGTATCAGCAGTACCAAAAAATAAGTTGTTACAGCAAGTTGATAGGTTAATCTGATTAAAATAGTTGACAGCTTTTGAGGTCAATCTAAAAGCAAGTACCTGATAGATCCCCAAAATCTTAGCCAGGCATGTCGGACTTTTTGTGCCAATTGATTCAGACATATATTTGAAATAGCCGGGAGCGAATTTTATGAAAGATTCCAACTCCGTCTTGGTGACTTGTTTAATGATAAACCGGTCATCCAAGCTTTTAGCAAAAAAGACATTGCTCTTTCCACCTTGGGCTCCCCACTTTTTACAACGACTAAGGGATCTTACATAGTCAAGCTCAGACGGGCAGCAAATCCTTCTTAAGGCTTCAAAACGTTTTGCATGGTAACATGTCACTGAGTATTTAACCTGACCAAGTGGGCTATCATCTCCGAAAGAAACTTTTGCATGCAAAGCCTTGGTATATGAAAGCGGATCCAAACCCAGGGAGCTACGAGATCCATATGTGGACAAAAGGCTCTCCTCAGTAGATCCAAAGCTTCGATGAGATTCAGATGTTGTGTCATCATCAGGATGGTGTGACTGCGTAGTGAAAGAATCAGACAAACCAACATAACCGCTGTTTCTTGTTCTTTCCCCCTCATCACTTATTTGCGAATGATATTCTGGTGACATAAGGGCATAAGATATAAGACTTGTGGGCTCGTCATCGTATACGGGGACAACAGTATCGTTTATCCCCACCGGCAGAAGCAGCCTAGCCCCACCTTCCAGTTCCAATTCCCGAAAGGATGAAACGTATACTGGATTATACTCGCCGAGTGTATCAAGCTTCTGAGCAGCAGATAAAAAATTCTTATTGAACCCACGATAGAAGTTTAAAAAGGGCATTTTCAACCAGCTTACAGAGTCTTCGATATTTTCAGACCCCTTGGTAGATAATGCAGGAGAAGCGGCGTGCGCAATCATGGATGCATTCTGGTCTTCTGCATGGTCTAAATTTAATTTGTCCTTCACAGGAGAGGCACTTGAATCTGCTATTCCTAAAACAGGAACTGTGCGGGTATTGTCCTTCGCTGTTCCAAATCCACATTGATTTTCACCGGTCCACGCAGTGTCAAGGGTATCTGACAAATCCATTATGACAGGAAACTGACCATCCGAGAGAGACCTATGAATACCTGCCCTTGGTTTCAAAGGATCAGATTGATCATAGGTACTAACTCCATCGGAGAGATTACCTTGATCTTCATTTTCATATTTTGAATCTCGGCCGCTGTCTCTCTCTTTGTTTAGCATTTCAGCATGGACAGTGTTGGCAACGTCTCCCCCGTGGTCAAATCCTTTGTTAAGCATTGCATCCACAAGAAAGGAATCACAACTATTATAACTTTTTCCTAGATTTATTGCCACATTATCAACAATCTTTTCACCACTAGTCGCAGGTTTCCCCTCATCTGGAATTGAGCTATTCAAACCATCGTTGTATCTGTTGTTCTCTAAACTGGCTGCATAAACTAAGCGATGGTCCCACATGTAAGATTGGAAAAGCAGCTGCCTTCGCAGCCGATTGATCTCCAGAATGTCAATGACAGGCTGGCCCTTTTTAGCTTCCCTGTTCAAAGTTTTCTGGAGCAATTCCTAGAAAATAAAGCATCGAGGAAAACATATTACGCCAAATATCAAAACAGAGAATTTACTTCACATACAAAGATTGGTTAGAATCATCTCCACTGACAAGGCCATATTGATGTAAATGAAAATATAAACCAACAAGATTATCCATTGAATTGACAAGAAGATTTTGTGACAATGAAAGATATTTCCACCTCGTGCTACGTTAAAGAAGCTTGAGGATGAATCACATGGGTTATATAAAGGAACTCGATTGACTAAGTATTGTTTCTGGTCCATCCACATGAATATGCAGTGACAAAAAGAAAACTCTACGTGTATCAACCAGCCATGCGTAAAGTTCAGATTCTAGAACATGCAAGTTTGCAACTAAAGCTGGAAAGTGGCACATGGATAATTGAAGGGCTCACCTCAAATTCCACCTTCTCCTTTTGTAACATTCCTTCCAGTTCGACAATTTGGTGTCTTGATTCAGGTGTTACCATGCCACTACTATGTGATCCCGAACCAGATCTTTTCTCCGCAATTTGACGAAGAGCATTAAGTACTTCAGAAAAAAGAAGCTCTGCCCGATCAATAACCTATTATAACCAGATAACCAGATAAACAAATCAATGACATAAAGCAATGCAATCCTAAAATATCCAAACATGGAACCACTGTACCTCATCTGTTTCTTTTTGTATCCATTCCTGCTTCTCATAATTGAAATCCACTTTGGCGGGTGGAAGGTAGACAGAATGAACATAAATTGATGCATACCGAAAGCAAGCGACCATCTTCCCGAATCTGCATGAATACACACGTTGAGAGAGAGAAAGATAGGGACTTCTATGCAATTATTCATTCCACCCACATATTAGTTACGCTCGACTACTTGAAGGGCCACAATGAAGTTATTTGTGAGCAGGTACTTGAAATTAAGAGAGTTAAGCATAACCATCAGAGTTGGGTTCAACCAACCCACAAGAAGAAAAAAATATCATATCAATCATATTGTACTACCACCTATGCAAATACTGGGACACAGAAAATACCCATAAAAACGAAGACAATCTCTATGTAAAGAATGGCCACAGCTCGCCACCCTGCTTGCAGCCGCATGGTTTGAAAAACTGAGCTCCAAAAATTTTCCAAACGATAAACCCCATGCGGCATCAGACATCACTATTCTCCTAGTAGCCGGAGGAAATCCATTGATCCTTGGACACTTCAAGCACCTGTGCCACATCCAGATCTTTCCTTCCTTTTCACCTGGTAAGATTATTTCTGGCAGCTTCTTAACAGATATAGTTAGAGTACCCTGACGATGAGTATAACAATGAACATGTGCTTCTGACGGCATCTCACAAGAATTGCATTGATAACTCTGACACATGATTAAGCATTTTCAGTTTCAAGTTGTATCACAAAGTTGAATGAAAAGAGAGAAGGTAAAAGTAAAAAATGGCTCACCTGATCAAATAAATGGTCTTGTAAAAACCGTCCTAAAGGTTTATCAAAACTGCCATAGTATTTGATTCGAAACAGATGCGACCTCTCACAGACAGTCCCCTTCCACACGCACCGGGATGACAAGGAAACCAAAATACTCTGATGGTCAGAAGGTGACGGTGGAAACTCTTCATTCATAGGTCCTGGTTCATCAGCTTGAGTATTACCATCTTCATGCAGAAATGAATTGTATGAACCACCTAGCTGATTTCCAGTACTTACAGTTTCATCATTTTGGGCGATCGAGAAGCCACCCTGTCCCATAGACTCTAAATACCTCAAGCTATTGCCAGCAAGATGATTAGACATGATATCAGAGCAAATTTTGGTTGCAGAATTTTCTACCTGTGAAAATTTTTTAGAACCCATTTCATTTCTATCATCAAATATATGATAAGGAGAAAGACCCTTATGATAAGTATCTGAAGAATTCCCAGATGGAGTAGAGTACACAGATGTGGTATCTGAAGCATTCCCGGACGGAGTAGGATACACAGATGTAGACTTGGTGAAACCTGTAGTGGGAGGAGCGGGTAGAGAGGTATGACCACTTAGTAAAGGAGGTTGTATACTTCTGATTGCTGCGTCCAAATCTGAAACTGGGACACTGATGGATCTTCGTGGTTCATTGTGAGACTGTCCATTGCCAGCAACACCAAAACCAGGCACCGTGGAAATGGACCTCTCAATGCTTGATGGTTTATCTGGAAGCGCCACAGTAATTGGAGTGTTTAATGGGAGTTCTGGCAGAGTGGCTCCTTCATCGGCAAGGAAGGATGTCTCCAAAGCCAAATGATATGCTGCAAAAATCCCATACTGAACCACATGCTTCAATTTTTTTAACTCATCCCCATTAGCACCTCTAAGTAGAATCTGGAATGACATAGACAACATATCTAAATGAAAACTTCATAGCACTTCAGAATCGCAAGTACAGAACTATAAAAGGTTAAAAAATTGTCAACAGTGTCAAATTAATGCAATCTTCATAAACAGGTGTAGCAGGGATAATCAAAGGACTTACAGTACAACCCAATGGCTTTGGGCAACCTTCAAAATACATCAATGTCTTCACCAGTTTTTTCCCACCCTGACTGGCAGAACCAAGATCTTCCATGAACCTCTCCACATGAAATAAGTCGCAGTAGCCCAACTTCTGTGATGAGAGATGATCAATTGAAGGGACTATTTGAGCACCTGTGCAGCGAGCTATACGCTCTAAAAGTGGCCTCTTGATATTCAGAACAAGTGATATGTCTTTTGCAAGAAGATATTCCTGGGCATATCGAGAAACTGATTTCTCTACCAGAAGGACATCAGGGTGGTGTGCATCGACCTTTGCTACTGCCATCTTTAAGTGGTCCATCTCCTAGATAAGGATATAAGTGTATAATAATGATTATTAATTAAGGAAATAAAAATAGCTTCCAATGTTCTAGAAACAATCAAGTGAAAAAGAGAAGAGAAGATTAGGCAATCACAACCTGCTGCAATAGAGTATCAAAACTTGACAAGAGGTTAGAAACACGCTGGTACTCAAGAGCACCACCAAGGATCATAAACCGAGGTTTCTCTATTTTGGATGTCATTCGTCGATGAGCCACATTTTTCTTACACACAACTCCTTTGACCACCATACTAGAAGAAAAACAGTCAAAACCTTAGAAAACAAACAATATTTACCAAAGCTTTTGCAGCAACAATAGACTTTAATTTTTTTATTCAGATGGAAGGCAACATTCATACCACTAGGGCCATAAGCCTCAACAAACCAACTACAATGAATACAAACATGTGATTTCGGTACAGGTTTTTCTTTTTCTTCTGAAGTGATTAAGAAAGTCAAACTCATTCTGAGTAGGCATAACCTATAAACAGAAATATTACACCTAAGAGTTGTTGGTCTCGAGGTCAGGTCCTTGGTTTTCTCCCAAGTGGTCTGGGGTTCGACTCTCCCACGGTACCCACCTAGCAAATGCTAGAGTTTCTCCTCCCCAAATGTTGTGGGTCAGGCCAGGGGCCTAGTAATTAGTCGGGTCAAAGACTCGGATACACTAACTTAAAAAATAATAATAAAATAAAAAAATAAACAAAAATATTACAGGTCTATAAATAAAATATGAAGTGGAAGGTAAGATATGATATAGAAGTACATCACTAGCAGAGTTACTCATCAGATATGCATTGCAATACTTCATCAGAACAAAATTCACTTAACAGAAAAGCTTTCTTCTTTTGCTATTGCAAGTGGATAACTGTGCAATAGTGATTTGTACTAAATATGGGTCTTCTATATGTTTCACCTATGTTTTCTTAATCATTCATGCACAGAAATCAAGCCATGAAATCACCATTGTGCAGTAGAAGACAGAAGTACATACTAATTAGGCATGAAAAATTCAATGAATCAAAATGCATCATTACCTATCACAGCGAGATCCAGAAGCTATACATTTTACTTTTACATAACCACCTGGGTCCATCCCTCCGCCTTTGCTCATATCTGGCTTTAATAGTGTAGCAGCCTCCCAGGACAGAGACGTAATGATCTCCAACCAACCTTCTGTTTCTCCTTCCTGGCCGATTGGAAGGTTCTCAACCTGCAACAGCTGAGCTACCAAAGCCCTAAAGTGTCCATCAACTACATTCTTCATGGCCTTCTTGTGCTCCTCACCTGACCGATCCCTATTGCGATACTCCCCACTTCCAAAACTGCTTGATGCACGTAAATGCCCCCACTCTCCTGTAGCGTCACCATCATCATCATCATCAAGTAGAACAGTTTCCTTTTCATCTTCTTCATCTTCTGGCTCAGGGGGAAGCCATAAAAGTCCATTGTTCTCAAAATCCACAGGTTCTGTATCATCATCCCCTGCAGAATACATAGAGGAAGATGCCTCACATTCATCCCCAGTATCATGTTCATCTTCTTTTTTTTCGAGCTGTTGGATTCCCTCCAAAACCTGCGAGTCATGACTGGGAAGTAACGAGGAGCTGCTTAAATTTTTCACATCAATATTTTCTCCATCAAGATGCACCTTATGCGATCCATCATCATTGCTCATCTCATCGAAATCAATGTGACTAAAGTAGTCACTGACTTGAGAATAGTTCTTTGAATCTGACTGATATACACCATACTCAACATCCTCGTCATCACTCCTGATACCAAAGAACATACAAGCGGTTCAGCAGTTGCTAAATAATTAAATTACTACATATAATTTATTGTTATCTTCTTATAAATTATGCTGAGAATGGGAATCATAATTAACTTGAATGCAATTCTTAAGGGTACAAATAATAAGAAATGTAAACCTGGCAGTCGCAACTTCATATTGATCTGGAGACATATCGGCAACAAAATCACTGTTCTTCCATTGACCGAATTTGCTCTGCTTTTCTGTGTTAGTTTCCATTAGAGACGATTGACAGGGGCTGAGGCCAGAACCAAGTTGAAATTGTTGATATGGCCCAGTTGAGTATGGCATTGAGTTAGTGAAGCTACTACTGCTACCAGTGCCACATGACTTAAAGCTAGCAAAACTGGTTTCTGATGGCGAAGTACTAAGATCTAAGTTGGCAACTGAGATTCCGTTATCAGGAATAACTATGCCTTGCTCCCGTTGCTTGTAACAAAAATTGCATACACGAATCTTCTCCCAATCTTCCCGATCTGTCCTTGGGTCACCAGAGGGGGCAGGTATTGAGTTCTCTGTACACTTAGCACAGAAAACTCGTCCACAAAGTCGACAATGATGTTTACGGTTAAAGACAGTAAACTGTGAATCACACTCGTAGCATACCCTACAGCTATGATCAGGCATCCAAAAATCCCTCGAAACATTAGCAGGCTCTGATCGCCAAGGGATCCATGATTTAACCATGGAAATAAAATGGGAGAATATCTTGCTGGGCGCAGCCATCGACAAACGATTCTGCTGCCCTGCTCATTTGCCAATTACCACTCTTAACAAGCCAAATTCTAGATGGGAAACCTTCACCAATTCACCCGAATACTAAAACCGAAACACTAAACTATTTTCAAGCATATTCTTGATTACAACCGCGCCAAATTCACCCCATACGAACAAAAACTAACCACACAAAACACTAAAGGCACCCCATCAGCAAATCCTCTTTGTCTATTTCGATTCAACAACCTGGCACGAATCGAAAAACAAAGGGTATAATTTGGGTTAATCTTAAATTCAAACTAGTAAACCAAGATCCTACTTGCCCACCAAAAACAAATATCAAACTACAGCTCAATTCACCAAACAAAACTAACCCAAGTTCCGAAATCGAATGAAAACAAAGAGGAACACTGGATTCAGAAAACCAAGAATCTTAAAAACCCCCCACAACCACTGCCATTGAAAATTCAGAAAACCCAGAAAGCTTCTATGCATGTACCAACTCAGACCCATCTGTCTCCAGTAAGTTCCCACATGCAAATACAAACCCAAACGTTCCAAAAACAACACCAATTTCAAAAAACACAGAATTCAAAAACACCAACAAATTCAAAAACCAGAGTCTCTATTTTTTCAATACAATTGGGATAAAAAAAAATAAAAAATTTACCTTGCGATTCAAGTAAAACGGAAACAGAAACCGTTTTCAGATCTTCCCTCCAGTGAAAAAGCCAAAAGGTGGCACCCGTAGATTGCCGCCACGTGCCCTCAAGAATCCGTGACGAACCGAAAGCTCCAAGAAAAATTACAGAGGGGGTACAAAAAACTGCGAAACCCCTCCTACCCAGAAACCGATTCGTCCCCAATTCAATGCCCCCAGCGCTTCAACTCTCGAACCCAACAGACCAATCCGCAATTTTTGAGCCAGAAAAGTTTCAGAGTATCAATGCAACAGCATCCATCTCCGTCGATCTTTGAAAATTAATTCTCTGAATCCCGTTCGTTCGTCGTATTTGTTAAATTTTCTGTACTTTTTTCTCAATATTTTTTCACTTTTTATTTTTTTCTTGCGGCAGAGACAAAGATGGCTCCTATTAACGTGGTTGCACGTATGTAATTTTGGTCTATTTTTCTTTTAATTTTCTATGTGTTAGTGGGCAAACGACGTCGCTTTCATGACAAACGAACAACAGGCCCAGAAAGTCAGAGAGGCAGAATTCAGAATTCAAATACCGAGAGTGCCCTCGCATGTGCTCTCCGGCCAACATAGATTTTGTGTGCGTGTTACGTTTTGACGGACACCTGTGTGCACTTTCGTCATTTAATGTCGCTGTCCAATTGACAAGCAATTGTTTGTAACTTTGTTCAGTTGCTGTGTCCAATCCAACTATTCAAATGGAGAATAGTGCGGAGCAGATGGCGATTTACTACCGTGACAAAAATTAATTATGTTTATGAATTTTAAGGCAAAATAATATTGATTAATTTTTTTTGTCATTTAATATTATGATATAGTGATATTTTTCCTCACCCATAAATAATAGGTCTTAGATTTGATTTTCACCAAAAACGAATTTGAACCATATTATTGCTGGTATAAGGCTAAGTCATCCCTTTATGTAGATAATATTGTTTTTTTTTTAATCTTAATTGATTCTTTTCTTTATTAACAATTAACAATTTAATATGGTAAAGTTATTAATTGTTTGAAAAATAAAAACCTATCCAAATGGATTTTTATTAACAAACGCGTGAGCCCCCCATTTGACATTTATACTCAAAACATGCTGATTTCAAGGGCAAGAAATCCTAAATTCTATTAAATATTTCTATATTTTTTCAATTTAATTATTTTGATAGTTGTTTTGCCAGAGAAATTTATTTGGACCCATTGTTATGTTCACTCGATCAAACAACTTTCTCCACCAAACTCCCAAAATTGCCTTTGAATAAAAAAAACAAAAAAAAAACAGAAAATAGAGATTGTTGATTTTATCCTTACACCCAATAACCCTAGAACCCACCACACTATTACACTTCTCTATATTTTCAGCGAACCCAAACCAAACGTCAACAAAAAATTTATGTGAGTTCGTCAATGACTACTATCTCCATTCATTATTTTTCTTCTCTTTCTCTTCCTCCTCTTCTCATACCCCTGAGAAGAATAGGAATCACCATACTTTATATGCGTCAGTGTCAGGTCAGCGTCGTGGCTATGGAGCCTAAAATAATTCCAAAAATTCTAGAGGCGACACATGGACTTTTTCTCAAGAAAGACAAGATTGCCCTCAATAAATGGGTAGATTTCTCAAATACTCATACACGCAGCTCACACCCCTGAAGGTCCCAGTTGCTGAATGTCCACGGCTCACCTGGCTTTGGCAAGGAATTAAAGATAAGGATTAATTACCTAAATCATATCTTTAATACATTCCCTTTTGAATATTTACTCCAATCAAGTAAGTAATCATAATTTAAAAAAATTATGGATAATTACATCATTATCTCAAGATATTATTTCCTATTTAATATCTTGAGAATATTTATGTCACATCCCCGCCCAGGGCAAATCACTTCCCGGGCCCGCTCCACCACCGTAGCACGATATTGTCCGCTTTGGGCCCCAACCACGCCCTCACGGTTTTGTTTCTGGGAACTCACGAGCAACTTCTTAGTGGGTCACCCATCATGGGAGTGCTCTAGCCCCCTTCTCTGGGCCCCGACCACGCCCTCACGGTTTTGTTTCTGGGAACTCATGAACAACTTCCCAGTGGGTCACCCATCATAGGAGTGCTCTAGCCCCCTTTTCGCTTAACTTCGGAGTTCCGACGGAACCCGAAGCCAGTGAGCTCCTAAAAGGCCTCGTGCTAGGTAGGGATGTGAATATACATTTAAGGATCACTCCCTTGGACGATGTGGGATGTTACAATTTAGAGAATATTTCTCCATAAACACCATGGCCGCCCCTATCCCTATAAATCCCTCATATTCTACCAAATTTTAAGAGCTTTTGCAACCCTAAAAAGCCCTAAACACTTTACTCTCTCAGAGAAACTAACTTAGGCATCGAATATATGTTGACCTAACCCCCCTCCCCATCTTGTGGGCGCGTAAGGCTTAGGTATTTGATCAAATGTGTTGATTGTTTTATAGGTGCATTTTTGTCAATACTGAAGACAACGAAAATTTGCATTGACAGTGGCATTTCACCCCTAACCACAACTCATCCGCTAATTCTTCAACATCAGTTGGTTCAGACCTCCACTTAGTTTCACCTAAACCTCTTCCCAGTTATGGATAGATCAATCAAGTTCGGGTTCATAAGCAGTGACAATTGCCCTATTAAGACTCGTTTTTGCTACGGCTCTGGTGGGTTCCCTTAACCAAGCCACTGCCTATGAGTCACCAACTCATTCTTCAATGGGCATGCAATTAGAACCCTGAGCTCCTTCCACTGCTTGGGAGCTTACGATTTCATGTTCTATTTCACTTCCCGATGGGGGTTCTTTTCACCCTTTCCTCATGGTACTACGTCAAACATGGCTATGCTCATGTCAACCCCACTTCACAGCGGCCTCTTAAATTGTCGATTGATTGGATCCAAATTCATATAGAGAAACAAGAAAGAGTGAAAGGGTGCATCAATGGTTGCTGGAGTTTCGATTGCGTTTACAAGAAATAATGGAGGGGTCCAATGGTGAAAACCTCTCTTCCCTTTTGTTTTCTCAATGGTGGCTGTGAGCTCGAACGAGTGCTTGATATTTACTCATTGTTTTGCAGTTGGTGATGCTTTATTGTAATATTTTTAGATTTAATTTACAATGACCTTTTTGGTAAGTTCTTCATAATATGTATTTGTAATGTCTTTTTCCAATGAATAAGATATCCTACTCTTCCAAAAAAGAAAAAAAAAAAAAACAGAATAAAAAAAAATGAAACTATTGTATTAGTATATTTGGCGGTGTAAAATTGGTTCTTTGGTGTTCGGTGACACCGTTTTTAATTTTTTAAGTAGCAGCTTCACAGCTCACACACTACTCAGAGCCATAATCTATGATTAGTTGTTACTAATTACAGATGCATAATCGATCACTATCATACATTTTCACATTTTCTTATATAGTTGTTGATTAATAATGTGTGTACGAAACCGTGTCAAATAGGGATTTAGAGAACAGATTTATATTTGTGTCCAAGTCTTTCTAAAAAGAAACACGAAGCCAGCTACTACTATTGGAGCACCCACCAACCAGCTCTTAGTAATTACTAATTAGCAGCGTATCTCTTTTCAAACTTGATTTAATTGTACTTTTCTTTTACGTTTCAATTTAAAATATATTTTAAGTTTCAACTTCAGAGAATTTAAGTTCAAGCCTTCTTATCTTACGACTTGAGTAGTGAAAGCATAATTTTTAGAAAAGATCATAATATCGGCACTCTAATTATTCAAAATAGTCGCCCTTCTTTCTTTACATAATGTAATTTAGTCAGAGTCTGCTTAATAATTTTTTACCTCCGCGATCATGAAATTAGAAGATTAAACATTACGATTGTGATATGAAAATAAAAAATAAAAAAAATGTGATTGTGATATGCAAACATTTATCCTCTATTATATTCTAAGCTAACTATAATTCATATATCCGTCTTCACTGTAAAATGTAAAAATTTTAGGTTAAAATTTGTACCAGTAGTATTTATTTATGCCAACTGCTTATATCGAGTCCTGTTCAGTAGCATGCGCATGCAACCAGTGTTTAAAATATCGATATCGGTAAATATATTGATATGGAAATTTGTGGAAATATCGAATATCAATATTGATATATGTTGCTTTAGATGGAAATGATGTAAATTTAAATGAAACTTTAGGGATTGTCAAGCATTAATTTGAACGAAATATAAGAGTTTCTCAAATATTTGAGAGTTGTGTCAGAAATATAGATGATATAAGTCCATTTTAATTTACTCTAAACGTAAGAGTTTCTCCGATATGAGGTGAAGTTTAAACTGTTGGAAATTTGAGTAGTTTGAGTAGAAATTTCTTTGTCCCACATTGGCCATTCCCAAAATATTTTATCACTTTATAAGGTTTTGTCCTTTATAGAAAGTGATTTGAGTAATAGGCCTGGAGACAAAAATTGGGCTCCCCCTTGGGGTTGGGCTTTGGGGTGTACTAATTAATTGGTAATTAATATATATTTAATTGTCAAAAGATGGGTCTTGGGCCTTGGGGCTCTAATAATTAAATTAATTAATTATTTTTCTGAATTAATTAATTATTTTTACCTACAGACTCATCTGAAAGTGTGAAAACACAGAAACAAAAACACCATTTTCAGCAGATGCATCCCTTCCTTATACCTGTTGCGAACATGTATAATCACATTATATATACATCTATATGCATGACATTTAGAACACAGAAAAAATCATAAATCTTCTCCTGCAATCATAAACATCCTTTATGAGAGAACTACATTAATATTCGCCAGAAGTCAATTTTTCGGTGCTGGAATTTCTGACTTAGATCATTGAATTTTGGTGAAGCAGACGTCCGTAGAACTACAAGCACTGAGTAGGGGCGAAATTTCTGTTTCAAGAACATTGCAGTACGCAAGCCTCGATCTTTTGTTACTCTGCTTAATTAATATTTCATCTTGTTGAGTCTCTGGAATATATTTATTCGTATTTATTATTAGCATATTTATTTTATTACGAATTGTTGACATATATCCAACATAAACTTTAACCCCAACTTTCCTATCCTTCTTTGATTTTTTGGATATTTCCTTGTATCGAATAAATTTTAAACATTGCATGCAACAAGGGGTGAAGCCCACAGGCCAAGAAATACCCAGCAAATGCTCAACCCACTTTGAGGCCCAAAGTCTCTTTCTATGTGAATGAACCCATATTTTGGCAGGTCATCTACACACTTGTTTAATAACACAATCACTACAACATTGTTCTCAAATAACGTTATCAAGGGAAGTGATTTTAACATGTGATATTTAGCTTCTCACATATCCTTTTTTATTTATGGTCATTAGGAAGTGATTTTAACACGTGATATTTAGCTTCTCACATATCCTTTTTTATTTGGGAACTTTAACGAAAAGCATCAAGTACTGTTCATTTTAACGAAAAACCACATTTTTACATTAAAAGGTCAACTATTCACTTTACCTTTTATTTTGTCCTTATCGTTAAATCTCAAAGTTTTCAAGTCATTTTAATTAGTTTTCCTTTTTTATTTATGGTCATTAGATCAAATAAATCAAACGAAATCAACATTCAAAATTAAACATGGGTCTATAAGAGACTAAAAAAGGTGGCCTTTCCTATAATTATTGTATCAATCGAAAAATATTCACAGTCTAGACAACGTATTGATAATTTATTTATGACATATCAAAGATTACTTGAGACTACTTATTATCGATATAATTGGACATTATCGATGGCGTTGACAATATATTGAGATGATATCAGTATAAGGGGACAATGTTGACAATTTTGATCGAATTGCCTTAAACTTTGGCAAGCAAACATGGTCGTATTATTTTGTTATAGATCAAAGCAATTAAGAAAGTCAATGGAAGCAATGGTTTACTTCAAGACTTCAACAAGGATGATAGCATAATTAAGTAGTGGATAATTATCAGCTAAGCCAGATTATATTAATCCTATGCTAGTCTCAAGCAATAAATGCGTATTGACATCATGCTGCTTAACTCAAGTAATATTCTGTACCGCATTACGTCTTAAAGGTGAAAGCAAGGTAACCTCGAAAATAATTATTGCTTTCTCACAGTATTTCATCTTAATCTTTTAATTGGTGGTTTTTTTTTTTTTTTTTTTTTTTAGCCAATGAATGATACAAATCCAATTTAATTCAAATAGAAATGTTTAAACTTTTTGCTAGACTGTTAAATAAAAAACCAGGTCTAACAAAGTCTCAATAAAAAGAAGGGAAATTTAACAAAAAGCTTCTGGTACTGTTCACTTTAACGAAAAACCACATTTTTACACTAAAAAGTCAATCATGATACTATTTATTTGACCCTTTATTTTGTCCTTATCGTTAAAACTCAAAGTTTTCAAACCATTTTCATTAATTTTCTTTAAAAAAAATCTTCATAATTGGTTACATGTGAAGCCACCAAATAGGCCGCTTTATTGCACAAACACAAAACATATTCATACTGTTTTGTAAAATCTAACGAGAACGCTTTCAGCCGCCACATCCTTTAACTACCTCTGCCGTATGATATTGTTTATTTTTTATTATTTTTTATTTTATTTTTTTACCAAAAGCAGTTTCACTTTAAAATTAAGCAATAAAAAGTGTTTGATAAAATTAAAATATCCTACTTATTTTAAAGGTAGTGATCTCTATACGGCAACTTTTATTAGCTACTTAGAAGTTTAGAAAAAACAAGGTTAAGTTTTTAATGAATAATTTAATTCCTATAATATCCTCATTAGTCTTTAAAAATGACATTATTTATGCTTTACCCACATTTTTCCTATTGGAGAACAAAGTGACCGTCACTACTTACTACTATAACCACCACTGCTTATCACACTAACCACCACTACCTACCACTATAACCACCTTATAGCACCACTATTGTTTCCACCACCACCACCACCACCATCACCACTACCACCACAACCATAATCGCCACCACTGGCAACCTAACCACAACAACAACCTCATCATCACTATTATCATAACCATTATTGCCACCACTGCCACCATAACCATCATTGTCTCCATCAGACCCACCACTATTGTCACCACAACCACCGCCCTTACCACCATTGTTACATCTACACCCTACCCACCACATTGTTGGGTTTCCAGGCATATTGGGATTAATTTAATTTGAATAATTAAAGACACAGTATAAAATAATCATGCAATATGTCCCCATTATAAATCCAATTGGTTATATAGATAAAGCAACAAACAAAGAAGTATAAGAGATTAACTTACTTGAATCTCTAACCACATGCATGCCACATGATTGGATCATCCCTATAATTGCAATTTTCCTCTTCGTAATTGATCACGTGAAGGTCCCCAAGTTTGAACCTGTAAGAGTATCCACTAAAAAATCTAGAAACGGATGATGGAGTGATTGATTCAAATGTGCTAGCAATATCTCTCATTTGGATCAACATAGAATGGGCAACATTAAGGTGTTTTGGCTTAGAGTTTTTCTCTCTTTTCTTTGAGGAAAAAACTAAACAACTTTGCATTGTGTGTATTGAAAGAAACATAATGAGTATTTATATACTCCTTGCCACACCCTCTTAGGGTTGTACCCCACACGCCAAGCCCATTCACATACCCACTTTGGGTTTGTAACTTGGATCCTTTTAAATTAAATAAAGCTCAATGCTTATTTAATTAAAACTGACACACCCCGACCCGGTATGTCCACTAGGACTCTTAATCGATCTGTGCTGGCTAACACCTGGAAGGTGACGAAGCTATAAAGTGTAGTGATGTGGAAAACAAGGGTAAGTGGGCCTGAAAATAAATTTTAATAAAAACCTTTGAAAACGTTATAACCTCTCGTCGTAAAACATGTATAGTTTCCAAAATATACATACTACGTATAATATGAAAATACTTACCATAGCCTGCAAACAAAAATAAGGCATGACATCCCAAAATTCAAAATCTCAACAGTAATATAAGTAAAATCAGGTGCTCAACAACCTATATTAGCACACAAGTCGAAGTCACCTAATGTGACCTGTACGATTGCACCTATTGCTCATCAATCTATGTTAGCACATGAGTCGAAGTTGCCTAATGCAACATGTACGACAGGACTAAGTGTAATAATATACGTTCTAGTGCTACAATCACATGAAGACTACCGTTATTCGCTGTCACGTACAAGTTGGAATTGTTTATTGCAATATATACGACAAGACTAACACCTACTTGGATTCAAGGCGAGCGTGCGGTGCTGATGTGAACAACACGTGAAAGATTAGCCTAGCCTCGGGTTGAGTACTAACACTTGGGTGTAGCAACGATGAGCAGACTATATGAATATAAGCATGCCATAATGATGCAATAATTCGAATCAACATAATAACCTTACCTGTCAATAAACTTACCTGCGCATCCCGTAGGATTATTGAGCATTTCACCATAGTCCAACATTTCTAATAATGATGTTTAATCATGACATGATATGCATAAATCAATTGAAAAACATTTGTGGAAACTATCAATCATATATATACTATAAAAAGGAAAAGACCTACTCACCTAAAGTCTGCGCTACAACTACCTAACACGAATATCGAGGCGTCACGAATGATCGGCGCCTAGAACAATTATCAAATCTCATCATAAAATTATTATTGATAGAACACGTAACTTACATAAAACACATCCCCAAGGATGTTCTAGAATGATTTGAAACCCATTGACCAAAAGTCAACTGTCGATCAAAGGTTGGTTGTAGGGTCCACAACCCTACATAATTCGATCCAGAAGATCCACAACTTATATTTCAAATCCGTAACTTCCAAAGATACACATTATTCTTCTAGAATATCATACTCAAATTTCATTACGATCCAACGGTTGGATCTCCGCCAATTGCAAATTCAAGTGGCAGTCAACATTTTATTTTATGAGCTTACAAATCCAATTCGGGAAGATCCGTACGTCGAATTCCTGATCCATAAGTTTCTAATATCCTCAAATATTACGTAATATAATGTATTAAAGTTTGGTGACGATCCAATGGTCGGATCGTCAATTCATATAAGGATCAAGTAGCAGTCTCTATCAAAACTATGTTTAAACGATGAGATTTCATCAATCGGACTTCATCTATGCAATTGGGGTATCAAACTTACCCTAGGAAGGTCAAGGGGTGCCTCGGCCCACATGTTGCTACTAGGGGTGGGTTCAAAAAACCGAAAATCGAAAAAAACCGAAAACCAAACCGAACCGAAACCGAAAAAACCGAACCGAACGAAAAAACCGAACCGAATTGAAAAAACCGAACCGAACCGAATTCTTTTGGTTCGGTTCGGTTTTAATGATCTAGAAACCGAACCGAACCGAATTAATTAAATTATTTTATTTATTTAATTATTTGTTTTGGATATTATTTTCTAAACCCAATTTGTAAGTTAAAATGTGCTAACCCAATGTGTTGTCAAACTTTAAGCTCAAAATATTAAAAAAAGGCCTATAAAAACTCTAAACCCTAACCTATTATTTCTCCCCCATATAAGGTTATGGAACCAAACCTCTTCCCGAAGTACCTACATCCATCTCCATAGCACTGTCTACTTCTGCGCCAGCTTTCTTTTCCAAATCTACTCTCATATAACATGTAACATAATCCATAAACATTTATTTTGGGTAGATTACTTGGGTAATTTGTGATGGAAAAGAATCCAACACACACTAAATAAATCCACCCACGCATTACCTTTACTAATCAAGTTGTCAACATGCAGTTACAAGCAAACAACACTGATCTTTGAACAACATCATACAATTTAACTTTTCTAAGTCATTTGTACGATTTTTGTGTGATTTTTGTGTTGTGAGGTTGTTAGTTTGGACTTTGAAAGACTTGATTGATGATTTTAGTTCAACTTTAAATGTTTATTTTCATTGTCTTTGATTCTAGTTAGAATGTTTATGTTATGATTGTATTGGATATGTTAAAATTTAAAATTTCAATGTTTTTCATTTTTTGAAAAAAAATAAAAACAAAAAACCGAAACCGAACAGGAAAAAACCGAACCGAAAAAAAACAGAACCGAAAAAAATCGAAAAAAAATTGAACCGAACCGAACTGAACCGAAATTTCGGTTTGGTTTCGGTTTTGGCAAAAAACCGAACCGATTTAAACCGAACCCACCCCTAGTTGCTACCACGCGCCGCCGCACACGGCGGTCGGCCATCTCGACTCTCTAGAAAAATCAACAATTTCTAAAAATTCTCAAATTTCACAGAAATGAAGATCTTAATGAGTAGAGCAAGTTTTATACCTGTGGTCAAGTCTAATTTGGCCGAAAAAAGCCTCAAATCGCCACGAACCAGTCGGAAACCCTAGAATAGGTGTTCGTCGATTTGACTTCTCTGGTGTTCCAATGCCCCTATCACTGGTTGAGTCTTGTTCCTTGGTCCAATGGGAGTTGATTAGGAGTGGTGGTGGGTGGTGAAACTCACATGAACGGAGGAATCGCCATCGAGCACCTCCGGTGCTCCGATGAAGTTCTAATGAAATAGGACCTAAAACCCTTCGATCTTGGGCAGAAATGGTAGATGAGAGGTTGTGGAAAAGGTTGCAGGTGATGGATGGTGGAAAATCTCCTGAAACACGGTTGAGAACCGTTGGAAAACACCGGGGTTGTAGCGTGGATGGGTAGACGGGAAGATGAGGGGTACACTATCTCTCTTCTCTTGATTGGCTCTCTCTCTCCTCCTAATTGGCTCTCTTTCTCCCTCTATTTTCTGATTGGTCCTTAGTTCCTTAAATCTGATTGGTCCACCGCTCCCTTATCTGATTGGTCCCCTTAAACTTACTTAAATCTAATTGGGCCTCTTTCCCACAAGGTGGGAGTTTATAAATTTCTAATCTAAAATTTCATAAAACGAATTCAAATTTCCGTAACTATACCGTTATAATCCGGACTTGCAAATGGCTTTCGCCGACGCGTTCGTAGTGATAAGTACTACAAGGATACGCTAAAAGAATAAGTCATACGTCTCTCTAACCGATGGTCAACGAAAGTCAAAATATTTGCCTTAAGGGGCATTTTCGTAAAATCATTAATTTAAATTTTATAAAACTTAAAAGTAGAGATGGGTTGTCACAATCTACCCACCTTAAAAATTTTTAAAATTTTGTCCCCAAAATTTGAAATCACTTATTAATAAAAAAAATTGTGAAAAGACAATAGAAAAATAAATATGTAGAGAAGATATCAAGTTAGAGCGGTTGCATAAAAGAGAATGTCATTCAGTCGCGATCGGAGTTCAGTGATTCCTCTTTCATGCCTCCAAACTCAAACTTTCCTTATCCTTCAATACAATACTACAGTATAAAATCCTTTACGAAAACATCAAGTCAAAAATAGATATATAGCAACATATCGTCAAAATACATATATCATATAATGTACCATTTAAAATAGTTGTACTGAAATCAAAACTGAACATAGATTATTTTTCACCTACACACTCGTTGCGTTATGTATTCCGAAGGTAAGCATGTAGTAACCTTGGGTGAAGACCAAACAATAAATAAATAACTAAACGTATAAATAAATAAAATACTAACGTAGACGGACCTAGATGTCCACTTGCTTAACGACTTCTACAAATAAGTTCTCAATATTACGGTTTGCTGCCCGCAATACCAATAACTCACTGTGTCTCAATAAGCAAGTAACAAATTCCCGATGGTGCAATATTACCATCATGCCCCCCATTGGGAAATACACATACAACGTCTGATCAAAACCTCGATTGTATTCATGCACTACCCCTTTCGGACAACATCGTCAATATCCTAAATTTTCTATATTGTAATCTCGATTATTCAAATACCTATTTACAATACTCTTCTGTCAATCATATATTGTGCATAAAGTCTCCATGCAACGTTTCAAACAGTGCCATACTCAAAATCAGAATTTGTAACTGTAATTACATGCATCTAAAATAAAGATAACTGCATTTTACAACCATGCTAATTGTAGAACGGACAAATTGCAACATGTCCACTAAGGTCTGAGTCGTTTGTTTCAGACTAATCGTTAGCTTAAGGGTAAAAATGTGATACTATAACCTTAGTACACATGGCCTTCAAGAAGACTGCCAATGACTTGGAAGTAAAACACGTGTCATGGTGAGGTACAGTAGTGACACACACACCATATAACCGAGCAATGCAGTTCACAATGCCATAGTGAGGCAATTCATATAGAATTCTTCTCGAATTTAACGAAGAACTATGTCGAAAAGGCTAAAAGAACACTCAAGAATTTGAGGGTCAAAATAAGTCCATCAAATTTAGAGTTCAAGATATCTAGGTTGATTGCATGTCATCCCACTACAAAAGCAACTTCCAGAAAATTCAATCACCAACAGTAACGATCCATTCGACGAAGTATTTGTCGAGTGATTGAAGAATTTATGATCACAACTAGATTTCAATATCCAAGTAGTTCTTCTAAACATTCTACCTGCCTTCGAAATAGTATGAACTACAGTACAGTAGACACGTGTGACGACCCGTCCCTAATTTTCCTATGTAATTTCTCCTCGAGTATGTGTATTGATGGATATGCCCTTATTGGTAAGTGACGTGGATGTATTCATATTGCTTTCATTATATTTCTCGCTATCACATTTAAATTGTACACATTGTTACGAGTGTACGTAAATTTTATCAGTGTGAAAACACTATTCCGAATAGATTTTCGATACTCTTTTCTGTACAAAATCCAAAACCCTATCCCTAGCTTTTTATTAGCCCATCCTATGCACTCCACCAATCCCATCCATTCCCTCATTTCTGTCCCCCAATCAGGAAAAGAGAAAATGAACTCTCTCTCTTTCTCCCGTATACTCTCTCTCTGCAAAACCCTCAAGCGAGCTTCAAAGCTCACAGATTGAACCCAATAACCTCATTTTCGTGTTCATCTCATCCTCACGAACATAACCATGTTCTTGAAACCTGAACTGGATGAGTTTTCAACGTCGAACTCATGAGGTCCGAACTCGGGCAAACTGAGTTCGACTTGTTTTCGAATGAGTTAGGATGTTTTGAAGCTTGGGAAGGGTTTTACATGACATTCTAAGGGTCCTAGGCTTGTTTTGGAAGAAGGTCGACGTGAAACGACTGAGTTTCAAGGAGTTCACTTTTGGCCAGAACTTTCGAGGTGTTTTTCAACGACATCTGTCCACTTTTTGGACTCCAAATAGGTATAACGCAATTCTTCACTTCACTAGCTTCAAATCCATATAAAGTACGTCGAAAATGGTTGAGAAATGAACGAGAATAGTGAGTTTGAAAATTTTCTAGAAAACCGACGAAAAATCAAGTTACAGACGGTGGCGGACAACGACGACGATGAGGTCGAGGACAACCGGAGAAGGAGACAAAATATTCCGTTAGAGTTGACAGAATATTCCTGACTGCGTCAGGTAACACAGTTAACTTTTGTTAGCATTTAACGAAATGTTTCATGGAATATTCCTGACGGCGTCAGGCTAACTGATGGCACTGGCCTGCGCGTAGGGGCGCGTCTGACCGTGCCCTTGACGGCACGTGGGGGCGCGTGAATCATCCAAAAATTATTTTAAAATTTTGGGGAAGTTCGTTACGTCGAGTAGGTCACAATGATATATTTAAACCCCTAGGGTTGAGCAAACTATGGGGGTTTTTGTGAACACGAATTTTTCCTGAAACGAAAGAGACAAGAACAACGTGCACAAGCAAAATATTTGTATTTGATGATTTTGGGTTACAATCTCTCTATCTTGATCATCTGATTCGATCTCCGTAAGGTGTTGATTTATGGATATTTTGTTGATCCAAGGGCCGTGGAGGCTTGATTTTGGATGAACTGTTGGAAGTTTCTTCAAGGGCCGTGGGCTTGATCTTTGAAGGTGGATTTGAGCGAATCTTCAAGGAGCCGTTGGGGCTTGATCTTGAGGATGAGTGTTTCTTCAAGGGCCGTTGAGGCTTGATCTTGAATAACGGTGATGAGCGGATCTTCAAGGGCTTTTGGGCTTGATCTTGAAGAACAGCGATGAACGGATCTTCAAGGGCTTTTAGGCTTGATCTTGAAGAACGGTGACTTGTTGATCTAAGGGCCATCGAGGCTTGATCTTGAATTGGTGGATGATTGTTGGTGTAAAGGGCCGTTGGGGCTTGATCTTGGAAGAACGATGAATGAATAACGAAGAATACTTTCTTCGAGGGCCGTCGGGGCTTGATCTTGAATTGGTGATTGTTAATCCAAGGGCCGTCAGGGCTTGATCTTGGAAGAACGATGAACGAAGAACGAAGAACGCTTTCTTGATTCTTCGGGAACCTGGATGCTTGAGAGCTTCGGAGTTTCAGAGCTTCAGAGCTTTAAGAATTTTGCCTAATGATTTTGGTTTTCTTAAATGAATGAATTAGCCTTCTATTTATAGAAATTTCCAAGGCCTAATTTTGAATATAATATTCCAGATGAAATAAGTCATTTCTGCCAGGTGTTGACACGTGTCCTGTTTGATGACTTTTCCAACTTATTTTGATTTTTTGTTTAGACACACGCTACGTGTAAAATTTATGTAATACATGAGCGTTGAAACTTTGATTTATTGGTCAACATTTATTTACCGAAATTTCGATGTCTACAAATGCCCCCACTTCAAGACGCGTTGTATACATGTGCTTGTCGCGTGTAGGAGATGCGTTTTGAAGTCCCTTAATGTAGATGTCGATCCAAGGGCCATCGAGGCTTGATCTTGAATTGGGCTGGAGATTTCTTCAAAGGCCGTCAAGGCTTGATCTTGAATTTGTTTGGAATTTCTTCAAGGGCCATCGAGGCTTGATCTTGAAGGTTGAAATTGGACCACAAGGAGCTTCATGTGGTAGGTGATCTTTGGCTTGGGTAGTGGATGAATCGGCACGTATTTGTTTTTTGTTTTGTTTTTTTTTTTTGTGCTTTGTTGACTTTCCACAGCTTTGATCTTGAACTGGGTTGGAGGATTTTCTGGATTCCTCCAATTGTTGATTTTCCACAGCTTATTCTTGAACTAGGTTTTGATTCAAGAGTGGTAGACACTTGACCTTGAATCGGACCTGTGATTTCTTCAAGGGCCGTCGAGGCTTGATCTTGAATTTGGCCGGAAACTTCTTCAAGGGCCGTTGAGGCTTGATTCTTGAAGGTTGACTTGAACACATGACAAGCAGGCACGAGGTGAAGGTGACGACTTGTTGCTTTGTTCAATCTTTCTAATTCACACCTGAGTAGTTTGGTCAATGGTATGATCTTCAAGATTGATGGGCTCTTCTTCCAGTTGGTGACTTGAACTTTAAGGATTTGATTCAAGGGTGGTGAAACGGCACATGCAGCCCACAACGCCTAGCAAGTCGACCCAAGAAATTGAGGGTCAAAACGAGTCCTCCACCCAGAGTGATTGCAAACCTGATGATATGAGATACTTTTGATTTTGAAGAAGTAGCGGATGAATCGACACGTGCTTTGTTGTGCTTATCTCCCCATGCTTCAATGTATCATTTTCCCTTGTCTTATCTATTCTTCTGGCAGAATGTAGCATCTTCTCGAGTTCTTCAGCTCAGACTCCTTCTGCTGAGCTGACTGTGCAGGCTGCATTCTTCTCTGCTTGTTTCTTCAGGCAGATGTGACAACTTCTTGAGTTCCTCAGCTCGGACTCCTTCTGCTGAGCTGACTGTGAAGACTGCATTCTTCTCTGTTTGTTTCTTCTGCACGTTGTCTCCACATGCTGCAAGGTATCATTTTCACTTGCCTTATCTGTTCTTCAGGCAGATGTGGCAGCTTTTTTGGAAGTACAGCATCAGTGGGAGACAAGTACTCGAGAGCAGTGCTAGGTAGGCAATCAGGGAATGGTTCCAAGCAGTCGGTTCCTTACCCGAGTTTGAGCGGAGGTTCCGGCATATTGTTTTCTTTATCCTTTTCTTTGTAGGTAAGAACAATGACAAAGGAAAGGACAGGGAGAACGCATGATATGAGATACTCTTGCTTTCTTCCCTGGTGATATGAGATACTTTTGCTTTGGTGTCATTTGTTTGCAGAGGTACCCCAAGGAATAAGAAACACTGAGTGACTCGAGAGGCTTCGTTGGGAAGGCATTCTCGGAGATGAAGAAAGGTTCTCGGAGATGAAGAAAGGTTATGTATGTCTACCTTGCTATGGAGGGTGAAGGTGGACAGTTATAAGAAATTCTTTAGTACCTGTAGAGGTACTATTCTTTTACTCGTGTCGGCAACCAATGCGTGATTGATCAGTATGGCTTCACGTGCTTTTTTCTTCATCAGAAATTTTCGACAAATTGTCCGTAATTTCCGCCAAGCTGAATGTTCATGTGACAGGTGTTGACGAGGCTGAAAAAGACTGGCGCCTCTTCGATATCTGGGATTGGCGCTTCGACAAATTACCCGTGATTTCCGCAAAGCTGAGTTTGCGTGTGACGGGTGCTGACGCGTTTGGGAAAGCAAGATACCTCTCCGATTTCTGAGCTTGCCTCTTTGATTTTTTGAATTGGCCTCTTCGAATTCTGAGCTCGCCTCTTCGACCTCTGAAATCCCATCGAGTGTTGATTTTTATATAGGCACGCAGTTCGTTTCAAAGCACACTTGAATTTTCGCTTGTAGAAACTCCCTTTGTGCACTTCTAAGATCTTGATTTTGTCCGACTTTTTATTTCTTCAACACCTTTGAAAATGTCTGGACCCTCCGACCGTCGTTTTGATTTGAACCTTGGTGAAGAGGCAGCCCCGCCTTCTCCAGATAACATATGGCGTCCATCCTTCATATCCCCTACTGGTCCTCTTACCGTTGGGGATTCGATGATGAAGAATGATATGACCGCTGCGGTGGTGGCCCGGAACCTTGTCACTCCCAAAGATAACAGACTACTTTCCAAGCGGTCTGATGAGTTGGCTGTTAAGGATTCTCTGGCTCTCAGTGTGCAGGTTCTGTGTCTAATATGGCCCAACGCCTATTTGCTTGAACCCGTCAAGTTGAATCATTGGCGGCTGAAGTGATGAGTCTCAAATAAGAGATTAGAGGGCTTAAGCATGAGAATAAACAGTTGCACAAGCTTGCACATAACTATGCCACAAACATGAAGAGGAAGATTAACCAGATGCAGGAATCTGATGGTCAGATTTTACTTGATCATCAGAAGTTCGTGGGTTTGTTCCAACGGCATTTGCCTTCGTCTTCTGGGGCTGTACCGCGTAATGAAGCTCCAAATGATTAACCTTTGGTGCCTCCTCCTCCTAGGGTTCCGTCGAGTGATGAGGTGCCAAACAGCCAACCTCCGGCGCCTTTTCTTCCTAGAGCTTCGCCGAGTGGTGAGGCTTCACTTGATCGTCCTTGAAAATCCCCTCCTGTAAATTTGATTTGACCCTTTTTTTTTTGTATAATGCAAATTTATGTAAAATTCCCAGAAAAATAAATAAAATGGACTTTATTTCTCTCAATGCATTTGTTTTTTTTTTTTTCACGTGGGCTGATCCACCATTCCAAAACCATTTCCCCTTTTTTTTTGCATGGTGTTAGACACCAAGAATCCATTTACTTCTTTATATATATATATATATATATATATATATATATATATATTTTTTTTTTTTTTTTTTCTTTTTCTGCACATGGTGCCAGACGCACCATGAAGCCCCTTATTATTATTTTTTTTAATTCCTTATTTCTTTTTTTTTTTCACGTGGTGCTTACACCCACCATCACTAATGAAATGATGGCCCTCATACTCATACCGCACCATGATATACATATATATATATATATATTTTTTTTTTCTTTATATACGGTGCTATGCAAAGCTGGGTTTGTGGGTGAAAACCCAGGCCGAGCCCGAGAGATGACGAAGGGGCTTCACGTGTTGCTGAAGCTGATGGGCAGAAGGAGAGGGCCTCGGAGCACCGGTTCTTCAGCCATGGAGGGCACGGACGGAAGTGCGTTAAGGACCAAAGAAGAAGGCGAAGAGACAGAGGAATAAGCCATTCTTCTTGTTCTGCCATGGAAGATTAACCTCTCCGGAATCCGAAGCTCCGCTACTACCACAGCTGAGCACAGCCAATAAACTCCGCCACGTCATTTCCCTGGGCTCCCCCAAAGACACCCTTGCTCCACGCCAATCGCTGGATAAGTGACAGCCGCAACTCTACCTCTCTACCCAGCGAGAGCCCCACCATGAGGTCACACGCCACGTAGAATCTCTACCCAACTAGCCGCTGCCATGCCGCCGTCTGCGTCTTTCTTCTCTTAATAACTAATGCACAGCCAGTCATCTCGTTGTTTCCTCTGTGAGCCTCGTCAACGCCTACCGAGCCATTGCCGATCATGCACGTTATTCCTCTGACCGCTTCAACGCATTCAGCAACTCGACCGAGTCGCATAAGCTCAGACAACTCAGCCTCTCATCGAACTTGTTGACTCAGACTATAATTTCAGTCATCGCACAAATCTAGTCTGGAAGAGGCGAAGCTCAAGGTGTGAAGGGTCTGGAGCTTAACGCGGTGGATGTGTGGGGTTTCCTCACCGGAGTGCTTCTCTCTATTTCAGGTCGGGTCTGCGGATCCAACGGCGAGTTGAGGCTGCTGAACACGCAGTGGCTTGTAGGACGACGGGTTGCTGTATTTCCATACTGCATTACTCCTGCTGCAGACGTGATACGCTGCAAGGATAATGTTCACCACCAGAGACGTTGCTCGCTGCACGGAATGATCTCCGTTGCGATGGTGGATACTTGTAAGGCATTTGCAACATGTTGTTGCTGTTCTTGTTCTTGCTTTTTTTTTTGGAGCTGGATTTGGACAATAGGCTTGGGCCTGGTCACTGCCACTTGGGTTTGGATGACCTCCTTTTGATGGGCTGGCTGGATAGAGGTCATATATATATATATATATATATATATATGTAAAAGGAATTTGTATTTTTTTTTTGGTAAATACATAACATATGTATTCATTCTCTTTTTTTTCGAAGAAACTGTAATTTAATTGTGTACAAAGAAAATTGCAAATATTTTTTTTTAACAAAATAAATTTGTAATAAAATTGACCTTCATCAATGAAACACTTATTTATTATTATTATTTTTTTAAAATACATAGTAATCACATATGTATATATATATATTTTTTTTGTAATGAAATTGACTTTCATTAATAAAACTTTTTTTTTTATGTGATGTGACTGAACGCGAAAATTGAATGTTTGAGCTGCCTACGTACCCTTCCAAAGAAGAGATCAAGTCATAACGTAGTTCAAATACTTTTTTTTTTTTTTTGGTATTTTCTTTTGGTGCCGTTTGCAGTTTTAACTCGTGCAGACAAGGAGCATTTGGTGCCGTGTTGCAGTTTCAGCTCGTGCAGGCAAGGAGCGTTGGTGTCACCTTTTATGCTCGTGCGGATCAGGAGCGTTGTGCCATGCAGTTTAGGCTCGTGCAGGTGAGGAGCTTTGATGTCGCCTTTTATGCTCGTGCGGATCAGGAGCGTTGTGCCATGCAGTTTAGACTCGTGGCGGGCGAGGAGAATTTGTGAATTTTGTCAAGCAATTTTGGAGAGGAGTTCCTCACAATCTTCATAGCAAGGAGCCTTGACCGAGTGATTGAAGAAGTCTTCGGGAAAGAAATCGCGCATTGTGATGGCAACAGACGATCTTTGTGTTGTATTTTCATCATCCTCAACACTTTCACGTTGCTTTGAAGGTTGACAAGAGCTGATTTGCCCCCTTTCCGATTGGCGGACTTGTGGAGGAGACGTATGCTTCTTGTGCAATTTTTTAGGAGTGACTTGAGTCCATCCTTTAACTTTGCTTGTCTTGGAGGATGCCCCCAGCGGTTGAGGTAAAAACCTTGAGTTGGAAGAGCCAGAAGTGATGGTGGTATAGTTTGACTTCACAACATCGTCAAGATCTAGCTCGATGATTCCTTTCTGAGCCAGCTTCATGATGAGATCTTTCAGCATGAAGCACTTTTCTGTCGGATGACTGATGAAGCGGTGGAATTTACAGTACCTTGGATTGTCGGTGCGATTCATCTCTTCTGGCAGTCTGCACTCAGGCAAGCCGATCACCTTCTTTTCCAGCAAGTCTTCTAACATGGCAACCACATCAGAGTCGGGGAATGGATAAGTTTTCTCCTCAAGCTCCTTCAAAGTGCGTCTACGCATCTCTTGATCACGAAAGGCTTCGGCTTGAATCGCCTTGCCTCGTATAGGGATTTTGACGGGAGATGTGTTGACCATCATCGCTTCCTTGGTGGGTTTCCATGCAGTCTTCTCCACCTTTGTCTCAAGAACTTTGTCGTTCTTGTAGTCAGCGATCGGTTCCTTCTTCCCATGATGGGCGATGCTTAACTCCATGTCATGGGCGCGAGTGGCCAATTCCTCGAAGGTCCGTGGTTTAATGCCTTGAAGGATGTATTGCAAACCCCATTGCATGCCTTGGATGCACATCTCGATTGAAGAGGTTTCTGAAAGCCTGTCTTTACAGTCGAGGCTTAGAGTGCATCATCTGTTGATGTAATCAATGACTGTCTCGTCCTTCCACTGCTTTATGCTCGTTAGCTCTAACATGCTCACAGTGCGGCGGGTGCTGTAGAAACGGTTGAGGAATTCCCGCTCCAATTGCTCCCAGCTGTTGATGGACTCAGGCTCTAGGTCCGTGTACCACTCAAAGGCGTTTCCTTTCAGCGAGCGCACAAACTGCTTGACGAGGTAGTCCCCTTCGGTCCCTGCGTTGTTGCAAGTTTCAACAAAGTGGGCGACGTGTTGTTTCAGGTTTCCCTCTCCATCAAATTGCATGAACTTTGGCGGTTGATAACCTCTCGGCATCTTTAAGGCGTCGATCTTCTTTGAATACGGCTTCGAGTACAACCCGGAGGTATTTGAGCTCCCTTCATACTGTGCCTTGATGGGGTTGGTGATCATCTCTTGCAGCTGCTGGATAGAAAGAGATCCCATGAGTGCTGCTGCTTGGTCTGGCTCCGACTTCGCATCGATTCTCTCCACCGTAGGCTCATCTTCTGGGTTAGGGTTATTGCCGTCCTGTGGCTCCAGTCGGCTGACGAGTGCAGCGATTTGCAAGTCTTTTTCTTCCATAGTTCGGGTTAGCCTTGCGATTGCTTCATTCATTTAAGCCAGCTGCTCATCGATTGAAGTTGCTCTAATGGTCATGACTTGCATGGCTGAACTGCCGCTCGAATCGGTATCGGAGAGCATGGATTCAGAGTATTTCCTTGGACTTTCGCCGCTTGGTGCCCTTGGTGAGGCTAAGGTGATCAAAGGCTCGTGCCTTGGGTGCTCTTGTTCCCTTGGCAGAGTTGATGCAGAGGTGAAAGAGGCGGTAGAAGTAGCTCTTGCCTTGCTTCGAGTCGTGATGCCTAAAGTGACACCACTTGCGATGAGGACGTTCTTGTTCTTTGCGCCAGTTGCGGGAACAGTTTGAGCCTTTCTTGATGCCATTAATTTTGGAAGTGTGCTCGAATTTCTTGAACGGAGAAAGAGATGAGAGGTAGAGATTGTCCCATTGGGCGTGCTAATTTGTGAACACGAATTTTTCCTGAAACGAAAGAGACAAGAACAACGTGCACAAGCAAAATATTTGTATTTGATGATTTTGGGTTACAATCTCTCTATCTTGATCCTCTGATTCGATCTCCGTAAGGTGTTGATTTATGGATATTTTGTTGATCCAAGGGCCATGGAGGCTTGATTTTGGATGAACTGTTGGAAGTTTCTTCAAGGGCCGTGGGCTTGATCTTTGAAGGTGGATTTGAGCGAATCTTCAAGGAGCCGTTAGGGCTTGATCTTGAGGATGAGTGTTTCTTCAAGGGCCGTTGAGGCTTGATCTTGAATAACGGTGATGAGCGGATCTTCAAGGGCTTTTGGGCTTGATCTTGAAGAACAGTGATGAACGGATCTTCAAGGGCTTTTGGGCTTAATCTTGAAGAACGGTGGCTTGTTGATCCAAGGGCCGTCGGGGCTTGATCTTGAATTGGTGGATGATTGTTGGTGTAAATGGCCGTTGGGGCTTGATCTTGGAAGAATGATGAACGAAGAACGAAGAATACTTTCTTCGAGGGCCGTCGGGGCTTGATCTTGAATTGGTGATTGTTAATCCAAGGGCTGTCGGGGCTTGATCTTGGAAGAACGATGAACGAAGAACGCTTTCTTGATTCTTCGGGAACCTGGATGCTTGAGAGCTTCGGAGTTTCAGAGCTTCAGAGCTTCAAGAATTTTGCCTAATGATTTTGGTTTTCTTAAATGAATGAATTAGCCTTCTATTTATAGAAATTTCCAAGGCCTAATTTTGAATATAATATTCCAGATGAAATAAGTCGTTTCTGCCAGGTGTTGACACGTGTCCTGTTTGATGACTTTTCCAACTTATTTTGATTTTTTGTTTAGACACACGCTACGTGTAAAATTTATGTAATACATGAACGTTGAAACTTTGATTTATCGGTCAACATTTATTTACCGAAATTTCGATGTCTACAGTTTTATTTAGGTTTCCGTATATGTGCTTTAATTAATTCTATTTTAGTTATTTCACATATAGGGAAAACGTATCCCGAGGACGTTGGGAGCCAGGCTAGGCTTAGGGGCTACGACCCAGCGACGTACTTGTGAGTGGACAGTTTATTTTTATATCTATACGTATTTATAGTTTCCAAAATTTCATAAATACATCACTTTGCGTATATATTGCCAAATAATTGAGAACTACGATATAATTGTGATAAATGCTGCTATATGGTTGAGATATTACTGTCATGGCATTCATACATATTTATACATGTTCATCTTGCTGCACCTCGGTGTTAGTACTCGCCCCAGGGCCAGGGCCAGTCCTTCACGTGTATGTTCACATCGCATCGTTCGCTCGCCTTGGATCCAAGTTAGGTGCCAGTCCTGTCGAGTATATTATTGCATTAGGCAATCTGACTTGTATGTGACGTGCTTCTGCATTAGTCATCACATGATCGTAGTACTAGAACATATTGATTACACCCAGTCCTGTTCGTGTCAGAAATTATCTGTTCAAACTCGTGTGTCAGCCTAGATGGATGAGCACTTAGCTATACATGATTATAATATTGTGGCATTCGATACATCATGACTTGGCATATTTCTGATTTTATACTGTTAAAATATTGTTGATTTATTGTTTACATACTTACGTAGTATGTTTTAAAGAAACTATACTTGATTTACGGTGAGGGGTTAGTATATTCGAAAATAAAGGATTTCGTATAAGCATTGTTTTGCTGAACCACTCAACTTTGTTTTTCACCCCTCCAAGACCTAGATAGTTGTACTCTTTGTGGTACTCGAGGAATCTCGGCAATTCTAACATTCTCTTCTATTTAGACGTACAAACTTATCATTGTTGTGTAATAAATGTACTTTAGTTACTTTGATTACTCTTCTATAGTCTCACTGTCTATTAAGCTCTAAATAATTGTAGTGGGTTCTTCCCATGATTGTGCACTCTTTCACTATTTAGTATATCTAGTTCTGATTAGTTTTAATTTTATTCACTTTTTACATCACTTACCCTTATGGTTATGTCACCTCACGGTGATGGCCAACATGCTTCGACCTTCCCAGGTCGGGGTGTGTCAACACGTACCCAAGTTAACTAGAATGTCTTATAGCACAAAGAGGTGGCTATGGCATCATGATCAAAGTCAATGTTGATCAAAACGCCATAAACCCGATAAATTCAAGAATGAGCAATTTACCTAGAGATCTAAAATGTTATCCATCTGGACCAACGGAAGTGAGTTGACTTGTCAAGTTGATCTACAATCATCGAAACATCATCATAATCTCCACATGTACAAGATACCTCGTACCATGAGCTTATGGTGAGATTTCCCATCTCTATTCATTTACAGGAAATAATTATAACCACTTGAACGATTTCTTAATAATTCGGAAATAATGTCAAATCGATGCTTATGAACTCCAGCTAGAATGGGATTGGGAAGGCTAAAAATGTTCAAGGGTAAATATATTTTTCGTCGTAGTGAAACATAACTACGTATGCACTACCTGGGTGATACATGATGGTGCAATCATAGATGTTGATTTGGTTCCTCTGTCGCCATTATCAGAAATCTAACTTTTTTCAAATGAATATGTACTTTAGATGTCTAAGGTTGATAAAGATTTTGGACATGTTTCTCCATAGAGAAGTGTCATCCGGTTTTCGATGAAGGTGACAACTGTTGACTCTAGGCCATGAATAAGATGGTTCATTTCGAACGGTTCTAACCGTTGGAAAGTATAAGCGATTCTCCATTATGCTGCCTCAGCACAATCAAAACATCCAAAGAACATGTCATCAAGGATTTCCAAAATGATCAATGTCATCGAAAGCTGTAACACAAAGGTAGGTTGAGACAACAATTCAGTTGTCAGAAACTTTATTCATAACTAACATCACAACTAAACTAACTTTCCTCGATCGTGAGTGAGGAAAAACACTATCGCCAAAAAATCGCTAACCAATTGTCGATAAAATCGACAAGACCAAAGATATCTCGAAATTCACAATACTTTGTGAGAATTTCCACTTTATTCCGCTACAGTCTTTTTGGAAAAAGAAAGGAATATCATCTGCGGAGATCACATCTCCCGAGAAAAGTACCAATCTAAACAAAACTAACATTTGAGAAATTTGGTATGTTAGTACCATATTATATTGGGCCTCGTTACTTAGGCTACTAGACATTGAACCCATGATTCATGTAAAAGGGGAGGAGCCCTTAGTCTATAAAAAGGCCTCCTCAACCTCACAATCCTCAAGCCTCACTCTCACATTACAAAGCCACAAGGCTCACAAACAGAGAAACTCTCTCAAACTTTCTCTTTCTCTGGGGGACTCCCCCTCACACTTGTAATCCATACCTTCATACAGAGAAATACAATCAATATCCTTGTGGACGTAGCCCAAACATTGGGGTGAACCATGATACATCTTGTGTTCTTTACTTTCTTGCAGATTCACGGTCGGATTTACATTGTTTCAAGACCTCTGTTTGTACCATACTTGACCAATCCCGAAACTAATGAGCACCGGTCAACGTTATAGCATCAAGGACCCAGAAGAGTTTCCTTTCAACCAGGAGGCCAATCACAGCACGACACGTGTCAACATTAGAAGCCAATCATAGCACGACACGTGTCAACATTAGAAGCCAATCACAACACGACACGTGTCAATGTCAGAATGAAACTACAAACTTTCTTCTATAAATAGAGATCATTCTCTCACAATATTTCCTAATGTCATTTGTACTAAATCATTCACTAGTACTCACTAAATGAGAGCTTGAACATATGTACTTATGTAAACCCTTCACAATTAATGATAACTTCTTTACTCCGTGGAAGTAGCTAATCTGGGTGAACCACGTACATCTTGTGTTTGCTTCCCTATCCCTATCTATTTACATACTTATCCACACTAGTGACTGAAGCAATCTAGCGAAGGTCACAAACTTAACACTTTCTGTTGTACCAAAGTCCTCACTAATTTTGTGCATCAACATTTGTCTCCGTCTATGGGAAACAACACGAAAAACTATGTCAGTTCTCTTTCATTTTTTCACCTCCTCCGTGAATCTGCAGAAACCCAAAAACTTCACTCTTTAAGCTTTTCCAGAAAACTTTCGCAGACCTCCAACCACCTCTCTCCTCTCTCAGTCAGTCGCATACGGAAACCAAAACCAAAAAAAAAAGAAATAAGAAGCAATCTGGGAATAGAGATGAAGAAGTTAAGATGGGCAATGGACGGCAACTTCTAGAACCTCGACATGTCGACATCGATGACCCTCGACGGACTGGTCCGGCCGGTTCCCGGCAACCCACTTACTCTGAGCCTCACCCGTGGCGCCAAGCTCTCCAGGCCCAAGCGAATCGACTTCATGCAGCGGTCTCACACTCTGTGACTTCTCAGCATGTTAAATTACGGTCATTTTCCCTCATTTCTGCTTCTGCTCATTTTTCTCTTCCTATCTTCTCAGACTTTCGTTTTCTTCTTTCATGGGGACTCAAACTTTCCACCCCTCCAATCACCGCCAACTTGAGGGTAAGATTTTGATGGGAAATATAAAGTGGGGTATCAATGAGGGATTGGGAGGCTCCTTATGGAGGGAGTCAAGCGACCCTTTGGCCCACCGGTTGAATGCTCATCGATTGTGTTAGCTGCACAGAGAGCACAGAGGAAAGACCATCTCAATGGGTTCAAGATGTACACAGGAGGCTGGAATATTAGTGATTATCATTACTGGGCTTTATGTGCTTCTGTGAGATAAAAAATGGAGAATGAGGCAAACGACTCGTCTCCTTCAATCGAGTTAGGGATGGAGTCCACCGCCTCCGGGCTTGCCATCTGGGAGCAAATTGAGCTTTTCGAGAGCTACCTTGTTTGCTCACTGTACGAGGAAGCAGCCTCATTTAGCCTCATCCATTCTGAAACCTCTTACACAACACAGTTAACACCTTGAAGCCGACGGCGACCACTTTCAGTCCCTCCTCGTCGATAATCAACGGCTAGCAGCAGCCCACGTCGTTCTCAAGTAGGACCTCGCCGCAGCCCAGCATGACCTCCGCCATCGAGCTGTCTCTCTCAATCATTATAACAACCATAGAGAACAGGTGATGGAGGACAGGCTGTGCTCTTCTAGTGTGAGTCCATTAGTGCCACAATGAATAGATTTGTTTTGAAGGAAAGCAATTGTTTGTTTAAGGGGGGTAGTACTGCTCTTGGTGAGCTTGGGGGCCTTAAGGAATAAAGGGAGGAAAAGAATAGAAAAAGAAAAAGATCATGATGTTACTAAAGAAAAGAAAAAGAAAAAGCTGATGAAGTTTCGGGGCACAGTATTAAAAAAAATGAAAAGTATCAAAGTGACAGGACATCGGTCATCCACCATCCACTGGAAAAAACACCCATATGCAAAAGCAGGGAATAAAGGGAGGCTTTCCTCCGCGAGAGCACATGAGGGACACTCCAAAAGCAACTGCCACCTGCACATGATATCCCACTATCCAACCATTTGCCATCCCCACCTTCTGCAACAGCTTTTTTGAATGATGTGATTTACTTTTCTTATCTTTCGAAGACATCTGTGTAACCCCACCGGAGGGTAATCATAAATAAAGAAATAAGGCAGCATGCAAAAAAAAAAAAAAAAAAAACAGCAAGCCCAAAATAATGGGTTGGATTGTTATGTGGAGGGCAAAGGCCCATATGCCCAAAAGAGCCAGGCCCTATGGCTTCAAACTCCAACCTTCATCCATCCACTTAAGGTTCACCCTCTATTATCACCAACCAGGTGATCAAAAGTACATCCAGTACTCCAAAATTATTCGGCAGCCTGCCGCTATTATCACCAACCAGGTGATCAACAGTACATCTAGTACTCCAAAATTATTCGGCAGCCTGCCGCTATTATCACCAACTAGGTGATCAAAAATACGTCTAGTACTCCAAAATTATACATGAGCATCACTCATGTCAATTATACATAAACATTCATGAGCATCACTCATGTCAATCATACATAAACATTCATGAACATCACTCATGTCAACATTCACGAGCATCACTCATGTCAACATCCATGAGCATCACTCATGTCAATCAACATAAACATTCATGAGCATCACTCATGTCAATCAGCTTCGAAAGCTTCATTTACAGAGTTCCAGCTTCGAAAGCTTCATTTACAAAAGCTCCAGCTTTAAAGCTTTACCTACAAAGCTTCAGTGCATGGTATACAAACACCACATCCGAACAACCACCATTTCGGCCCATACATAGATTGAATTTGAAGTCTCCAGCCAACATACTCTATTGACTGAAGACTTGGGGGACTACACTATGTACCATATATTGGGCTTCTGCAACTGGGCCTCATGATAAATACTTGGGGGACTTAGCCCATTATTTATGTACTGAAGAGCGAACCCTTATTCTATAAAAGGACTCCCTCACTTTCATTAGAGAGAGACTTTTAGCCCATCACTTATGTATTGAGGAACGAGCCCTTATTCTATAAAAGAGACTCTCTCACCATCATTAGAAAGCATCACTCATAACCCATCACTTATGTATTAAAGAGTGAGCCCTTATTCTATAAAAGGGACTGCATCACCATCATTAGAGAGCATCGCCGCCTGCTGAGCAAGCCGCCTCGCTGCGAGCATCAACTCTAACCCATCATTTATGTATTGAGGAGCGAGCCCTTATTCTATAAAAATGACTATTTCACCATCATTAGAGAGCATTTCCGCCTGCTGAGCAACCAACTCGCTGCGAGCATCAACTCTAGCCTATCATTTATGTATTGAGGAGCGAGCCCTTATTCTATAAAAGGGACTCCCTCACCTTCAACGCCACAAGCCGAGCCAACCAAGACAACATAAGCCACAAACCGAGCAGCCTCGCAACATGTGCTACTTCTAGTTAAGCATCATTTCAGATTGAGCACCGCCTCATATCGAGTATTAGTTCTAGACGACATCTAGTTACTTTGGCCTACACATGGACTGAATTTCAAGTCTCCAGCCAAAAGACTCTCTTGACTGGAGACTTTGGGGACTATTGTTAGTACCATATTATATTGGGCCTCGTTACTTGGGTTTCAAGACATTGAGCCCATGATTCATGTAAAAGGGGATAAGCCCTTAGTCTATAAAAATGCCTCCTCACCCTCACAATCCTCAAGCCTCACTCTCACATTACAAAGCCACAAGGCTCACAAACAGAGAAACTCTCTCAAACTCTCTCTTTCTCTGGGGGATGCCCCCTCACACTTGTAATCCATACCTTTATATAGAGAAATACAATCAACATCATTGTGGACGTAGCCCAAACATTGGGGTGAACCATGATACATCTTGTGTTCTTTACTTTCTTGCAGATTCACGGTCGGATTTACGTTGTTCCAAGACCTCCGGTTTTGTGCATCAACATTGTATAAAGTTGATTGTCTAGGTTTAGAGAATTTGGTCTCACTGCCGAGGTAGATGAGAAAGTCGTTGATAAGACCACTTTGAATTTGTTAGGCTATGGAAGAAAACTCAAGCTACAAAGGTTGGTCAGCTATACCACTAATTCGAAATATGGGTATTAATGGTTTTAATCGTCACCCGAGGAAGTTGCTAAATCTAGGTATAACCATAAGGTTTGGCCTTTCGCCTTTGCGAATAGGTTTGAGGTTTCTTAGATAGGTGTTTGGTTGCATAAATTCCTAATCGGTAAGCTTTAGTAACTAAGTTATCTTAATGAAGTATGACTTGTCTGAAAAGATGCAAGGGAAAACTGGTGTAGTATGATAAAGTGGATTGATGATGTATTTCACTTCACCATTTGATGATATCCCTGATAAAATTTTGGAATATGACACCACAGGTGTACGTTCTCGGACGTACCATACTACTTCCTTTCACTACGATGCGAACTAAAAGGTATTCACAGCTTTCTCGATACTCTACTTGCTCTTACACCAGAAAATTAGCTCGTGCTTCAATTATAATGTTTGCCTATGGAAGTGATCGAGAGGTGGCTATTCGAAGAAGTTTTGATCACCTAAATGGGTAATATGGTTAACATAACAGTAATTTTACTGTCTTAATACAAAGTATGCTCCTAAGTTTCCACGATTTAGTTTCTTCGGCTCAAGTAGTCACTGTTAATCAGTCTATCAGTCGCGTCGCTAATTAACGTAATTATGATATTTTGATATTGTTTGCTACAATGAAACTGTGAATCGGCGTTCTGGCACAAAGGTATCACTCCCAGATAGTAGCATGTGTCTGGTATTAGAAATCATACCGCCTGAATACTGATTGACAGTTCCTGGATATCGAACAGTGTCGTCAATTAATAGCGCCACCACAAGCTGATTACAGGCTAAAGCCCACTTGGATAGTTGGTTTTGGACGATTGGTAAATAACTAGTCCGGTGAAGTGGTTGCATTAATTCTAGGGAAAATACTTACTATTTCAAGGATTTCTACTGACCGTAGGTATAACAACTCGTACACATGTGCCTAGGCTCGTCGAAATGACTAGTACATCACCAAAAGAAACTCAGGAAACTAGCGTTGGCTGGAACGTCCTAAGGCTGGAAAAAAGATCTTCTAATAATCTACTTTAGGACAGACTTAAATGGAAGTCGATCTTCCTCCTGAAGATCTTGAATGATCACTAGTGTGTTTGGAAAGATTAGTGCTATCAAGGACCAAAAGTGACTACATCGAGTGCTACCCTTTTAGCACTACATTGTCACTAGAGACATTTCTGGAAATTTTGACGAAAGTACAACTTCGTAGGAATTTTGATAAAAGGTACACTAATAGATACCGCCAAGGGATCAAAATTATTCTTAGCTTCCATTCTCGAAAGGGTTGGTAGAAATGACTATATGGTAGTAGAATTGGTGGGTAAATCTTACATCGAGTGCTACCCTTTTAGCACCACATTGTCACTAGAGACATTTCTGGAAATTTTGACGAAAGTACAACTTCGTAGGAATTCTGATAAAAGGTATACTAACGGATACCACCAAGGGATCAAAATTATTCTTAGCTTCCATTCTCGAAAGGGTTGGTAGAAATGACTATATGGTAGTGGAATTGGTGGGTAAATCCCCCGTGATGCACAACTATTGATATAGTAGCCCTACTTCAAGGCCATTAACTTGTCTCAAATCCACATCTTTCCTTGGCACGGAGGTTTGTCGCTTAAATCTAGAGGCACCTACCAAAATGATGTTCTAGAATGTCGATAAGTCGTCTAAATCACTCAAAACTTAGAGAAAAAGTTAACACATTTTTTCGTATTGACAAGGTTGCAAGATTCGAATGTTAGGCTCAAGAACCTAGAATGCTTACATCACGTGTGTGATGAACGCAATACTACCCAACTTATGCTCTGATACCAAACTGACACACCCCGACCCGGTATGTCCACTAGGACTCCGAATCGAGCTGTGTTGGCCGACACCTAGAAGGTGACGAAGCTATAAAGTGTAGTGATATGGAAAATGTGAATAAATTTAAAGCTAAAAGTGCCTAAATATAAGAGTGCGCTGTAAGCGGGAATGAACCCATTTCACACATGACGTCAGAGCATAAGTAAAATACAGTAGAGTGGATAAGGATTATACCCTCAGATGTAGCCACCCATACTGAGATTCGCCAAGAATCCTCGTCGATATGAAAGCTCAGCTACTAAAACCTGAAAGGGCAAAAAACAAGGGTGAGTGGGCCTGAAAATAAAGTTTTAATAAAAACCTTTGAAAAAGTTATAACCCCTCGCCGTGTATAGTTTTCAAAATATACATACTACGTATAGTATGAAAATACTTACCGTAACCTACAAAACATAAATAAGGCATGACATCCCAAAATTCAAAATCTCAACAGTAATATAAATAAAATCAGTTGCTCAAAAATCTATACTAGCACGCAAGTCGAAGTCGCCTAATGCGACTTGTACGACAGGACTAGGTGTAATAATATACATTCTAGTGCTACAATCACGTGAAGACTAGCTATTTGCTGTCACATACGAGTTGGAATTGCCAATTGCAATTTGTACGACAGGACTAGCACCTACTTAGATCCAAGGCGAGCGTGCAGTGTTGATGTGAACAACACGTGAAATACTAGCCTGGCCCTGGGTTGAGCACTAACAACTGGATGTAGCAATGATGAGCAGACTATATGAATATAAGCATGCCATAATGATGCAATAATTCGAATCAACATAATAACCTTACCTGTCAATAAACTTACCTGCACATCCCGTAGGATTATTGAGCATTTCACAATAGTACAACATTTCTAATAACGATATTTAATCATGGTATGATATGCATAAATCAATTCAAAAACATTTGAGGAAACTATCAATCATATATATATATATATATATATACACACACTATAAAAAGGAAAAGATCCAATCACCTGAAGTCTGCGCTACAACTCCCTAGCATAAATATCGAGGCATCACGAACGATCAGCGCCTAGAACAATTATCAAATCACGTCTCAGAATTCTTATTGATAGAACACGTAACTTACATAAAACACATCCACAAGGACGTTCTAGAATGATTTGAAACCCATTGACCAAAAGTCAACCATCAGTCAAAGGTCGGCGGTAGGGTCCACAACCTTACGTAATTCGATCCTGAAGATCTACACCTCGGATTTCCGGACCTGTTGAAAATCCTACAATGGGTGTTCATCCATTTGACTTTTCCGGTGTTCCAACGCCCATATCCCTGGTTGGGTCTTGTTCCTTGGTCCAATAGGAGTTGATTAGGAGTGGTGGTGGGTGGTGAAACTCGCCGGAACGGAGGAATCGCCATCGAGTCAGCGAAAGTCAAAATCTTTGCCTCAATGGGCATTTTCGTAAAATCACTAATTTAAAATTTATAAAACTTAAAATTAGGGACGGGTTGTCACAAAAACCATGTCCAATAAGCCCAAATACTCAATCTAATATAATTAGCAATCAATTATATCTAATCATTATCCATATAACGATATTAGAACTTATAATGTGTGTGTGACCTCTTAGGTTCTAACTAAAGCCAACAGTGAAATTAAAATGAATTAATTTAATTCCACAAACCATGAGTGTCCCCTAGCAGCATGTCATGGCTACTCGGATTAGTAGAAGTATACACTAACTAATCTTGGTACTTTTTTGAATCTTGATTGTAGTTACAATGCAATTTGGTTCTTCTATCATCCATAATCTAATGAAGATTTATGTGATATTGAATTATGACAAAATCACATACAGTCATCTATTGTTGTCATGATGCATCTCATGTTGAAGCAATTCTTACAAACATAGCTTGATCAATCGTTACTTTGGCCAAAGATTTTCGAAATGGGTTTTCAAGTGGTTTTGAGGGATATTTACCAGAAGATGATAGATTCCTTATTGCACATTCATGTACCTTCATACTTATACATATGAACCCAAATATCACACTATCAGGCCTTGCAATCTCATTTAGGGCTTTAAGATAAAATGAAAGGTCATATTTACAAATATAAGATACATATGATGTCTCATGTCTAAGAACTATTTGCATACTACAACAAGAAGCTTTGTAATGCTTGACATGTAGGAAGCATTCATACTTTTAAGCTTCTTAGACGGTCAGTGTTCAATGAACTTCTTCAATAGACAAGCACATGTATATCCATCACGTGTCTAACATGTGTAGCATGAGAACATGCTAACCTTAATGTGATTTACACGGGCCTTTCCGGATAGTCAATGTCTAGTTGACTTCCCAAACAGCTAGTAACTTTATCTAAGAATTAAGTCACTATGGAATGGAATACAAATTTCCTTGCCACAATCTCATTTGGGACATTGTTGTTATACCTTAAATCTTATATACTCATTAATATTATATTATATATCACTATAATGTAAAGCCAAACTTATGAATGAATAAAACTTGCCTTTTTATTAATTAATTAATTAGTACGGAGTTATAATATTGAAGGAGCTGACAAAATCAATGGATGAGAATCCAACGGTGGCTTGGAATGTTTTGATATCAAGCCCGGTTACCAATTAGATATAGAGATAAGGTTTGTTTGCATTACACTGTGAATTGATCACTACTAAAGAAGCACTCAAGCAAAGAACTATGTATTGTATATAATCAGATAAGTCAGCCACTCAATTTTATATTTTCTTCTCTAATCTCTGACTGGCTCAAACTTATCCATTAATTTCGTGCCACTAATATTTAGAGTACTATAATATTTTGCTCTCCTCAGATTTAAAATAATCAGAAAAATGTTATGTACTAATTAAAGCCGCCTTGTATAGATAGAGAGATTGTATATATACGGAGGGACCATAGAGGAGGGGGCAATTCACCACTTATTATACATCTCTGAATTAAATATATAGAATGAAGGCTCAAAACCTCAACCCCATGTGTAATAATTTACTCGTTTATATAACACATGCATGTCTTAGTGTGATAATTAATTCATTTGTTTATAACACATGTTCGAAGACGTGTTTTATTGATAATACTATATATATATATATATATATATATATATATATATATATATATATATATTATAACACGTGAATTATCATATATTATAACTTGAATTAGTTACCGATGCGAAGGGTGTTTCTACATTTCTACATGATTAATTTAGTGGACGGGTATCCCCTCTTCTTTGTATTTACAGTTCTAAGCAGCATGCTATAAATGCCATATATTGTAGGTTTCTCCAAGCTGCAGACTCGTTCCACACTCATGTTTGTCATCTTCTTGCAGGCTGCAGGCAGCCAATTACACAAAAAAAGTACAAATTACAGGCCAAATCCAACCTTCTAGCTATGAAATTCTAGTGATTATTTCATACCTACTCCCTCGGCCAAACTGTCATATGCATGTGGTTTTATTTGCAAAAAGTAAGAGGGTCATGATCAAGATCAACAAAGCAAAACTTCAGGAAAATTAATTTGATTTTTCCTGTAAACCCCACCAATCTGTGAGCATGCATTAATATATAAAAAAGAGTCAACCTATCATTGTTTTTCTTGGCAAACCATATATATATACATGTACGTATATATATGTACATATATATGTACACGTGTGTGTGTGTGTGTATTGAACCATGCACTTGGTTGGTGATCTGATGAGCTGAACTTCATACGGCTACAGTGAAAGCTGCTAATTTATGACATGGGGCGAACTGCGCGCTGCAGATTAGTTAGTGATAAGATTCTTATTATTTATTATTAAAAATGGTAGATTTACCCTTTCTATCAGATTAATATTAATCATATGACCTCAAGACAACTGGGGTATTAAAAATGATAATATTTACCCTTTTTGGGTGTGCTTTAGTAATTTCTTGATGAAAAGTACACAAGATATAATACAATTGACATTATAATTTTTATTCTGTCATGCATATCTTCAAACTCAATCAGTAAATTAATGTCATAATCCAAATTATCATCAAATAAATGAGTGAATATTTTTTACATCAGACATTAATTAATTAGTTATTTTAGTTTCTTTTCTGTGTAGCTTCTTAAGTACATCCATGCGCAGTTGAGCATATAAAACCTCTTGGTGCTGAATAAAACATCAAAACATAACTTCTCTGTGATGTTCATGACAAAGGTTCACCCTGAGGCACCACTCTCCTCCTCCCTTGCCGAATACTGCACTTCGAAACAAGAAACATTCACCATCTGGATGAAGTCTCTCATACTGAATAGCAATGGCTGCACCGTCTTTGATTCTAACGGGAAAATTGTGTATCGCGTAGATAACTATGACTGCAAATGCAGAGGTGAAGTTTATCTTATGGATCTGAAAGGCAAAACCTTATTCACCATACGGAGAAAGGTATAATCTAATAGTAGCTACATAATTGTAAGTTATAACACCATTGAGTTGGAGACTAGACTTAATTTTGCTGATGACACTGGTGCTTTTGGTATGCAGAAATTCCATTTACCTGGGATTTGGGAGGGCTACAGATCCACAGGTAAAGAGATCAACCCAAAGAAGCCTGGATTTCAATTAAGAAAAAGCTCTAGGTTGTGTAGAGGAAGGTCACTATGTAAGGTTGTTGTAGGGCTAGACAAGAACCAACCACACCAATACAGAATAGAAAGCTTGAGCAGCAAGTCATCCTACAAGATACTTGACAAGTTTGGAAGACCAGTTGCAGAGGTAAATTCTGTCTCATCCTTATATTTTGGGAATTGTTGAATATCGTTTATCGTGTGCTCATCTCTCTCTCTCTCTCTCTGATTCTTTTTTATTAGCGATGAGTGCATGATACCAATATTGGAGTACCCCAATAATAGCTTCAAGCCTAAATGATATAACTGAAATAAGTTAATGATATATCATGTAGAGACTAATTAATGGTATTTTATTTAACAGGTAAAAAGGAAACAATCAGCATGTGGAGTGGTTTTAGGAGAAGATGTTTTGACAGTGGTAGTAGAACCGCTCGTAGATCACAGTCTCATCGTAGGGCTTCTTGTTGTGTGCGGCCTCATCAACCGTAAAATGTGAAAGTGTGGAAGCAAGTCAACGACAGTATCAAGCAATTCAAGACGTAATGTCTATATGTATATTGAAGATCTTTTAGTTTTTCCACCTTATTCTTCCTTGAAAATCAAGGATTGAATTAGGATTGTATATTGTAAATGATCCAAAATAGTGAAGAGAAGAACGATGCTCAAACTGTAGTTAGTGAAAATTGATCAATTACTTCGGTTTTTGTTAACCACTTTTTTGTCAAATTCAGGGAAAGCTAAGGACTTGTTTGGTATTCAATTCAAATTCAACTTTTTAAACTCAAAAACAGGTTTTGAGTGTCATATTAAGAATTCTTGTTTGGTAAATTTTTTTTAAGAACACAACTCAAAACTAACTTAATAAATAGCCTTACTTCCTAAAACAGAAAAGTGAGAATTTACAGTTTTTAGAGAACCTCTCTCTGCTTTTTCACACATTTCTCTCTCCTTGTCCTCTCTCTCTCTCACCTCTTTCCTTCTTTCTCCCTCACTCCTCTCACCGGTAACTAAAACAAATTTCCGTGTCGTCTCTTTTCTCTCTTTCTCTCTCCCTCACTGGTAAATAGAAAAAAAAATTAAGAGGACGATCTCCATAGCAAACGCCATTCAATTTCACCCCGAGCTCCATTTGATTTCACTCGATATTCGTTCCATTTTGCTAAGAGATTTGTTTGATTTCACCACTAGATTCGTTCGATTTTACGAACTGGTTGGCAATCTGGGTTTATTTGTTCTCAAGCTTTGAAGATTCACACTTGCCTCTAAAATCTGCATTTTTTGTCTTTGAATATCTGACAAAGATCTAAAAATAAGTTTCAAGTTCTCAAAACCAAATGAAGTTTTTGGTCTTATGAATCATAGTTAGAAATATGCTCTTGAAACAAATCAAAATTTTCAAGTCCAAATTTCTAAATAGAATGACAAGTAGACACTAAATTGGGCTACCCTTGCCTTATTAACACCAAATCCAATGACAAAGTGTCATATCCACTTCTTTGGCCTTGTTTGGTATATAGGACTATTCCAATTAAAATGCTTTATAAAGGATGGAATCAAATATAGACTTGACAACGTGTCGTGCCATACTCTTGTCATGTTTTGCTAGTACATAGTAACTTGGTCCCTTAAAGTTCATGCTCACATTGTATAAATCTCTTATGATCCCGACCGAACATGGCTTGACCTAAATCCTAAATCTTTCGTACATACTCATCCCATACATGATTTTATCAGATCTAGCTAGACTGAATCTAATCTCAATCCAATTTTAGCCCTCCAAAAAGGGTCTAAGACACTATTATGTCATCAACTATATAACTTAATTACATTGTTCAACTCAATTTGTGTCAAATTCAACTTATCATTGAAGTTCCAAAACACCAAAGGGTCACCACTTAATGCTACGGTATTGTAGTTTTTCCTTTTCACTTGCAAGTGAACAGTTTTAAGTTAAAATCTCGTGAATATCGAATTAGGTGCTATTCCTCCTCCCTTTAGTGTAATTATATATCGTTACATATAGAAAAGGGACTAGTCTTGTTGGAATTCCTCTGTCCCACATCGAGCAAAGAGCTTGAGAACAAGCAATTTATATAGAATTATCTCACTCTAACTAATACCCAAGCCTTTTGTATTAAAACCCCACACCTAACGGATTGAGCAGGTGGCTAAGTGGGGATAATATCAGTGTTGTTGGAGTATCTACCTGAAATTTAAGAAGTCTAATTAAAGATGGGCAAACTTGTACACGACAATCCATGTTTTTTCTCATGGCATGTTTGGAAGCATATTTTTTTTACGATGAGAGTGTTAATGTGTTAAATAGTTAATTATTAGAAGAGAGAAAAATAATTGAGAATCAATCCTGCACCAGAATGCATAGTTAGTTGTTTAAAATTACTTCTTCAAAAAGAACTTAAGTTAAAAGTGTATTTATTATAAACATTTAATAAATTTATAAAAAAATTAAAGTGTTTCTTGGATAAACATTTCACATTAAGGTTTTTTTTTTTAATATTTTAATTATTTAATTATTTAGACATGTGATTCTTCAAAAAGACGCTTATATGAGCAAAAACCATTTCTATGCTCAATAGAAACACTTTTGCATGTCACTATTTGTATCCCATTCCAAATGCGTTTCAAAACAAAAAATTGGGGGGGTTCAATTTCATTCGTTCGATTGTTTGCCAAAATTGAAAACCAAACCGAAATGTTCGATTTGAGTTTTTTTTAATAAAATCTAAAAATTGGTTTTAAAAAAAAAATCTGAAAAATCATAGCAAGGAGGAAGAGAGAAATTTGTGTTGTGAACTTCGTGGCGGATCAATATTTTTATTTATTTTTTGAACAAATGATATTATTTATACTAAAAGGGTGGGAGACTGGGCTAAATCTCATAATGAGTTAGCAATAATGTGGTTCAAATTCGTTTTAACGATAATTGAATTTAAAAGATTTCAATTACAAATGAAGAGAAATAGTACTAAGTGGCTTGCGACGGATCACTAAGCCGGCGAGAAATAGTACTAAGTCACACAAGAGTTTCCTGATCAAGAAACTGACCAAGAAAATGAGGTAGACTAGACCCATCCCTCACTGGTTCCATATGAGGGCCGAAAACACAATCAGGTACAATGCATAACATAGGCACTAGCGCCACCAAGCTCGGATTCTAAGGTGCTTTGCTCCCAAATTTTCAATGAAAATTTAGCATATTATGTATGTTTGATTTAGGGGTTTTAGTTTCTGATTCAGACCTTAGAAGGAGAGAGGGAAGGGAGAAGGGGGGTGTGAGAGAGAAAGAGAGAGAGCCGTGCAGCTGGGGATAGTGGAGGGAGAGAATTGATTAGAGAGAGAAAAGACAAATGATAGAGAGAAAGGGAGCGTGCGGCAAGGGTTAGGGCAAGGAGAGAATGAGTGGGTTATATTGACTTTGGGCTTATGCAACGGGCCTCGGATGAAAATGTTTATTAATTTTGGGCTTACGAATAGGGTTTTACAGGAAAACTTGTTAAACCACCTCGTTGAAAGAAAATTCGGTTCAGTTTAATTTGATTCGGTTTTTGAACCATTGAAATGAAATGAACCAAAAGACTTCGGTTCAATTCATTTTTTCTAATTTGATTCGGTCATTTTTTGGTTTGGTATTTTTAGGGTTCGATTCAATATTCGGTTCGATTTTTTTTATTTTTGGTTTTCCGCCCACCCTTAAAACAAAAGGAAAACTAATGAAAAGGGCTTGAAAACTTTGAGTTTTAATGATAAGGACAAAATAAAGGATAAAGTGAATAGTACCATGATTGACTTTTTAGTGTAAAAATTTGTTTTTTCGTTAAAGTAAACAGTACCGAATATTTTTCGTTAAAGTTTCCTAAAACAAACCCTTATAAAGAGCCGGAATCATGCGTGTCGTAGCATGATGACTTGGTTATATATGAATGAAAATTCTATTTTCCCCGGCAGATTCTCCTTTTATTTTCTCACCTATTTTCCCGAGAAACCCACGTAGGCATTAATGTGGTGGAGATCAGCCTCCTTCATTCTCGACAAGCAGGGCCAGGAGCGAAACGACGCCGTATTGGCCTCGAAACCCGATTCCCTCACTCTCTCCTCGCCACCACCGCCTTCGTCCATGGCTGACGCTCTGCAGAGCCCTAACCCTAAGATATCAGCCTACTACCAGACCCGGGCGGCCCACCACGGCGTCGTCACCAGCGACTGGCTGGCCCAGGCCCAAGCTGCCGTGGGCAGAAACCCCGACGACCAAGGGCAAATCGGCGCCGAGGTTGAAGCTAAGTCTGGGTCTAATTCCGGCAAGCCCTTCAGCGTCATCGAGGAGTTCAATAGCTGGCGAAAGCAGCCCGATTTGGCGGAGGCCGTGGCGGCGATTCGGGCCTTAGCGTCTGTGATTCGGTCCAGTGAGGCCACCACTATGATGGAGCTCGAAATTGAGCTAAAGAAGGCCTCCGAGTCTCTTAAAGTGAGTCCACTATGCCCTGTTTGTTTCACTGAAAAGCAGTTTTCAGGATTTGAGCTTTTATGAATGGATTGTTGAAAATTAACCATGCCTTACTGAAAATATCTGAATCAAGAACCATAGATATGTTTGGAATTACAGTGATTTAGGGTTTGTCCTATGGTAAATGCTGTTATCTTAATCCTAATTAAATTATGTTAATTAGAATTAAATTGTCTGAATTTCATTGTTAGTTTTTTGGGCAATTGAATTTGGTACTCAAAATTTTCTGATTTGGTGATTTGTTAACTTGCTTGTCTCGTCGTCTGGATTGCGGTTTCATTCGTTTGTAGGTCTTGCCACGATATTATTGTTTAAACTTAATTTAGAGTAAATCTAGCTTGCATGAAGTGTTACTTTGTTAAATCAAGTTGCCGCTTCGTATGAGATGTCAAGTTATAATCTTCATTCCCCTTCAAACAAAAGAAAAGTTATGACCTTTGATATATTTTCCAAGCAGAAAAGTAGAACTCTGGATTTTTAGGATTAATGTGATATACCTTTTACTTCAGTCGTGGGACACGACCTCTATTTCTTTGACTGCTGGATGCGACCTGTTCATCCGGTATGTTACTCGAACTTCGGCTTTAGAGTATGAGGACTTCAACTCAGCCAAGTCTCGTTTGATTGAACGTGCAGAGAAGTTTGGGGAGATATCTATGAAGGTACACGACATAATATGTCGCTCTTTGATGTAATACACAACTCTTTTATGTATCTTTAACAGTGTCATCTTCCAGTTATTCAGTCACACTCGTCTAAGATTGCAGGCCCGCAGAATCATTGCTGTGCTTAGTCAAGACTTTATATTTGATGGTTGCACCATATTGGTTCACGGTTTCTCTAGAGTTGTTCTAGAAGTATTAAAGACTGCGGCACAGAGCAACAAACTCTTTCGAGTTTTCTGTACAGGTTTTCTTCTTTATCATGCAGTGAATTATAGTTTGTGTGCACATAAACTGGAGTAAGACAGGTTTAACAACATAAGTTAAAATCTGTATCCACTTGGCACCTCTTATATGGGATAGAGAGATTTCGGATTCTTGGTCTGTTTTTTCTTTTACATCAACACACAGATTGGCCAGATAGAAAAGCTGTCTTTATTCTTGCTTTGAATTATGTTTCTTTGCATCTTTGCTTTCAAATTGTTTGTAACAGGTAGGATTAGTATGAAATGTTTGCCTTATGGGCGGTTCTGCTGTACTCGTCTCCCATATGATTCAATCTTTATGCTGTAAACTGCAGAGGGAAGACCAGACAGAACAGGATTACGATTGTCAAATGAGCTGGCCAAGCTTGATGTTCCTGTGAAGCTTCTAATAGACTCTGCAGCAGCATATACCATGGATGAGGTCGACATGGTATTTGTTGGGGCAGATGGAGTGGTTGAAAGTGGAGGTATCATCAATATGATGGGAACATTTCAAATTGCCTTAGTGGCACACAGCATGAACAAACCGGTTTATGTGGCTGCTGAAAGCTACAAGGTATGCCAAAATGTTTTCTACACTATATCTAGTGAACGAAATCATATATTAGGAAACGTAATAGTTAGCAAATAATGCGATACCTATAAAGATAATCCTTTTATCCATGATCTGGCACTTGATGTGCCTTACTAATTGGTGGTGTGATTTAGGAGTACAAATTTGTAGTAGATTTAGGAGTAGCAAATTGCAGTTTCGCAGAGGTATTTGTAGATTCAAATATCAATGTTTGTTTATTAGTTCCCCAAAGATTAAATTGTAGCAGTGGTCCCTCAACTTTAATCCAATTGGAGCAATGGTCCTTCAACTAAAAATTCATTACCATTGGTCGCTCAACTCATCAAAACGTGTAGCTATGGTCATTTTCGTCAACTTCGTCAGAATTTTATCAAAATGAGTTATGTTGGAAGAATCATTGCTACAATTGGGTTAAAGTTTGAGGGACCATTACTACTGAGTTAAAGTTGAGGGACAATTTCTCCAATTGAATTAAAGTTGAAGAACCAATGGTAATAGATTTTTAATTGAGGGACCATAGCTGCATGTTTTTATGAGTTAAGGGACCAATGGTAATGGATTTTTAGTTGAGGAACCATTGCTCCAATTGAGTTAAAGTTAAGAGACCGTTGCTACAATTTACTCTCCCCAAAACATCACACATTTGATTTGTTGTTTTCCAGTTTGCTCGCCTTTATCCATTGGACCAGAAAGACATGGCCCCTGCATTACATCCCATTGATTTTGGGGTACCCATCCCATCCAAGGTTGAAGTTGAAAGGTCTGCCCGTGATTATACTCCTCCGCAGTATCTTACTCTGCTCTTCACGGATTTGGGCGTACTAACTCCGTCGGTGGTCAGCGATGAGCTTATTCAGCTATACTTGTGATATTTTCCCAGTTTGTAACTTTTCCCCGAAATTCAAATGAGGGGTAGAATTTTGTTAAATTTGTACCATTATGTGATATGATGCAGGTGTTAATCTTTTGTAGTTACTGGACCTTCACGTTGTTAAAAGATTGGAGTCTGCTAAGAGGATGTTCGCAACCTTCTCACTTGGATCTTCTTGGCTCTCTTTTTTATTTTGCAATCTTACTTCATGGTTGAAACCGTCTAGTTTCCAAGTCACCTATTAAAGATCAATGTTGCAAAAAGGTCAACTAAATTGGAAATCGTTTAATTGTTTGATTTACGATGTCAAAATTCAAGTATTTAAGTGATATTTGAGGAACATGATTACTCATCATCGGTTCATGACTTGTGCAATTTCCATTTAGGAATTTCAAGTCAACTTGAGTAGGAGGCACAATCAGCCTTTTTGTTATTATCATTTTGCTCATCCTGAATTGGTATTAGATCAACTTGGAAACGGTAGTTTTTCTCATACTTGAAAGATCAGGTATCATATATTTCTGATTTAGGACTCCTGAAGTATACATGTCATTTGTTAACCATGACCAATCAGAGCTAATAGTTCTTCAATCCACTACATTCCAAGTTCAAACTTTTCCTCATTTAAAAAAAGTTTCTTTTTGTTGTTAAATAACAAACGATGAAGAATAATGGACTACAAAAAATAGCAAAAACCCAAAGTCAGTTTTAATTGGTTCTCATTGCTTTTATTTTTATCTGTTTTTTTTTCTTTGACCCCCTCAATCACTACGAACGCCCTCAATCAGTGCAATGAGATGTGTTTATTTAGCTATCCCTTGACTTGAAATGGGAGTAGGTTTGAAAAAAGTATCTTCTAGTGTCTTGGGTTGGGCTATGAGTGTCTCTTAACGCCACCTTCTTTTTTCTCATCGGAGTTATTTCACAAAAAAAATTTGCCATGGTAAGGAAGAAGGGAGGAAAAAGCACACTTGGAGAGCACAGTACAACGGAGAGTTGTATGCGGTGTTTGGAAAGGATTAATCGCTATGGAAAAGGAACTTATTGATTCTCTCCCAATTGGTTGTACCGTAGTTGTGATGCTTGACTTCACAGGCGAGGTCTCTATGGCCAGCTGCCTCAAGGAAAAGAATAGAAGAAGCATTTGACTCCTTCATGCATGCTCCACTTGGCTCGGGGGAATATAGCTCAATTGGTAGAGCTCCACTCTTGCAATTGGGTCGTTGAATGTTGGCCAGGCAGTAATGATAGTATCTTATACCAGAATCGGTGGCTCACATTTTTTAAGTAATGGGGAAGAGGACCGAAACATGCCACTGAAAAACACCACTGAAACAAAAATGGGTTGTCAAGAATGTAGAGGAGGTAGTATGGGCAGTTGGTTTTCTTAGGAATAGGAATAGTCCTATTGAAAGCAATATAGATAAAAAGGGTTATAAGGAAAGTTTAATCATCTGATGATGAGATTGACCACTCTGAAGAGAGAGAGACCAAACTAACTTGTAACTTCTTTTCCAAGTACAGTACAGCAATATATGTATATATGCCACAGCAAATATATCACATTTCAAAGTTTGTTTTTGTTATTGGGATTACGGAGGAGCTTCTCCCTCGCTGTAACATGAACCTCTTCAAAATGAGTCTCCGGAATCCAGTTCCCCCGTGTTCAGGTTTCTCATCCAAAACGCTTCCTTTAGTCGTCATAGTTTGCTGCAGTATTATTAAAAGTTCTACTGCCGGATTCTGTTGTTCTTGTCCTCACTGTGGTCGCTGCCGCCTTCTGCCCTCTTACACTCTCAGCTGCAGCCTTATACCATCGCCTGTAACAATTATAAACAAAATCCTAAATAACATCAGACACAAATCTTATAATATAAAATAATTTAATATATCACACTTGATAAGAAATTATGCGAAATTAAACAAAGATATACGGACGACCATAACTCATATCTGTGTGAACTAAAGAAACAAATACCAACCTGAGAAGGAGAAAAGGGATTGTAGGAACCTTAGCCATGTGATTAAACAAACTTATATATATACGTAGGGTTTGGTTGGGATAGATTTTGGAAGAAGCTCCAGTATGTATACGTAGGCGTAGGGTTTTATGAGGATTAAGGGAAAACATATAGGGGCGCAGACTGTGATGGTAATACTTATATATCTCGACTCTCAATTGAATTATGACTTTTTTTCTAATTTGAGAAAGAGATGCGATTGATTGTGGTAGAAAAGTATTAGGATTCGATAGCGATTGTGCCTCTATCAATCACGTAGGATTTTATATGTTTTCCTGCAATATGTTGATACAGAGACACACTTACACGTCCAAGTTTTGGGATTTTATGCTTTTGACCATACAACTACGCCATGAGAAAGTGGAATCGAGTAAAGTACTGCCACGCCTTAATTGGGGGGCAAGGACTTGTTAAATAATGCATCTTATTCTTCTAATATTGGGAAACACTGAGTGGCAGATTCATATAAATCGTATCATGCATGTAGAACTAATGTTGTCTTGCATGGCAAGTATTGGTCTGAATGACGAACCTTAATTATTGTTTACAATTATGGTTAACACAAGGGTATAATTCTAGTTATCCTTTAATGATGTTCCACATTTAAATTATAACTGAGGATATTTCAATGCATGTTTGAGTCATGTTTTCTTGCAGTACGATCAAGTAACAAAAATTGCTATCATGTTATGACTGTGAATTTGTATAAAATATATTGACGATAATCAACTTAATTATAAGTGGTCTCAATTTACAGTATGACATTGAAACATTTTATAACTGTGTTATGATCTTCTTTAACACTATAGCGATAAAATCTTAACACCATATTGATCACATCTCAGTTTTGATTATGAAGTTTGATTGGATGATCGATTGTCCTTTAAGTACTATTTTCATCCTTAAGGGACCGTTTGATAACCATTGTTTTTAAGTTTTCACTTTAAATTGAAATCTTGTTAGTAACTATTTTCAGTTTTTTTTAAAAAAATAAATAAAAACTGAAAATTACTTTATTGAGTTTTAAAATTTGACATTGAGTTTTCAGTTTTAGATTTCATTTTTAAAAAACTGAAAATAGTTACCAAGCAATATTTTAGTTTTTCAAAAAATAAAAAATAAAATAAAAAATGGTTATCAAATAGCTTCTAAGTATAGCACAGCTACCATCAAACAGTTTTTGATTTATACTCTCGTTAATCACACCCTCATGAGCTTCGAATAATTTTTCAATAGGGTACTAGAATATTGGTCCACACTCAACACATATATTCGGGATACTATTTATACCTTTTCAAGCCAATTATTCTAATAAAATTGCAAAGCCATTGATTCCCAATGCAATAACCGAAATATATGGGGAAAAAAAGAAATGAAAAGTTCATGGGCATCCTCTTCTTCTTTTACACTCTTATGACTCTTGTAATCTACATGTGTGATGAAGCTAATGAGTTAATTTATTTTTTATCAATACCATGATAATTTGCTCTAAGAGACGGAAAATTTGAATTAAGTCGCTCAATAAGTCATTTATAGATAAAAATACATGACATTAAAAAGACTTTCGACATCTAAGTGTAGAAATACGACTTGTAGTATATATGGCAGACTGAATGATGATTTTCTTTTGAGATTTTTTTTTTCTCTTCTACTGAATAAAACTAGAAGTAAGAATTAAACCTTTATCAAGGCCACACAACTAGAAACTTAACCCATGAATTTGAAGCCCATGGCAAGGCCAATTTCGTTTAGCGAGGCCACTACTAAGGACATGATCAAACAACTTATTCAGCAGAATAACAGAATGGACAATTATATGTTGCAAAACCACCAATGACTTTGGATGAGGAGCCATATCCATGAGCCCTTTCCTTGTATTAAGGACTATATATGCATGCGGATGGGCTTGTAAGGACTGTATTTTTACTTTATAGTTTCTTGAAGATTTAAGATTTTGGTTCACCAGTCATTTAGTACTATGGTCTAGTGGTATTCCTCTTCACTTGTAAGTAAAAGTAGCTAGGTTCGATTCTCACCAAAGGTGAACTTGAAGCCACATAATTGCTAGCCTATTGTGAGACTAAGCTCATCTCCTCCTCCTATTTAGTGTAGATAATATCGTTTGTTAAAAAAAAATTAAAAAAAAAGATTTTGGTTCACCAAAATATAAGAAGTTATGAGATTATGTCATTAATATTACAGTCTACTTATTTTTTGTTTCACTCAAGTGATAGCTTTAAAATTTAACTCTATAAATTGTGAGTCTAGTACTTAATAATGAATGGCTCATTGTATAGAGTTACCCAAAACCTCACCCCAATCTGTTGTAAAGAAATAAAAATAAAATTTAGGCCAATATTTATATTTCGGCATATGTCAATGGTCATTTCATTTTCTAGCACTAGTCCAATTTAAAAAATTATCCACCTCAACTAAGGTCGACAAAAACAACATCCCTATCCAACTAAGGTCAATACACTTGCTAAAACAATCTCCATTAACCTCTCCTTATTTTATTGACTTTTGGACAATATGTCCCTAATTCTTTTTACACGCTGAATTAGAGTTACTAGAAACCTAATAAAGCCTAGAGAGCCTATCTTGGTTTGTGTGTCATCTCAGAAGTTGTGCACCTCGATTTGTGTGCAAAGGTACTTTACCAAGATTTATGTGTCTACTGTACTTTTAAATGAGTGTATTGGAAATGGTTGATTGTTGGTGGGTAGGTGGATCATGGACCATATTAGAAATATTCTATTGAACTTGTACGTCTATGTGACTGAATATTGGTTTGATAATGTGTATGTTTACAATTGTGATTCATGTTGAATTGATGTATGTTGTATTGGGATGTATGATGTGTGATGATGCGACTGCACCATGTAGCAGTGGTAAATAGATGGTCTCGGCTGATTAATTTGCATTGGGGGACCATACTATTATGTATATGCCTATATATAGTCCCGCCTAGTTAATTCGCGTTGAGGGGTTACTGCCTACCTTGTTACATCATTTACATAGGTGGTTCCGCCTATTAATCCGCATTGGGGAACCACACTATTAAAGGCATGTATGTGGTCCCGCCTAGTTAAAACGCATTGGGGATTCACTGCTTACTTGGTTACATTACTACCATAGGTGGTCCCGCCTAGTTAATCCGCATTAGGGGACAACACTATTGGATGCTTACATATCGTCCTACTTGGTTAATCCACATTGGGGGCCATATGCATCCTATGGGTGACTCTGCCTAATGAATTTGCATTGGAGACCCTGCCTACTTGGTCACATTATATCCATACATGGTTCCACCTGGTTAATCCGTATTGGAGGACCAAACTATTGAATGGATGCCTATGGTCCTACTTGGTTAATCCACATTGGGGGACAACACGTCTCTTAGAGATGGATTTTGTTGAGTAGTCCGGAATCCCTTTCCCTAATCGGTTCCATTGAGTGGTCCAAAACCCTATCTTTGTTGTATTCCGTTGAGTGGTCTAGAACATTATCATCGTTGGATTTTATTGAGTGGTTCAAAACCTTATCTTCGTTGGATTTTGTTGAGTGGTTTAGAATCCTTTCCCTTAATCGGTTTCGTTAAGAGGTCCAGAACCCAATCTTTGTTGGATTCCGTTGAATAGTTCGGAATCCCTTTCCATATTCGAATCTGTTGAGTGGTCCGGAACCCTATCTTTGTTGGTTTCGTTGAGTGATCCGGAATCCCTTTCCTTATATGGTTCTATTAGGAACCATAGATTCTTTTGCATAGAAGTTGCTTTTTTTTTTATGTTTGTGTTTGTAACTTGAGGTTACAATGGTGAATTTGGATTTCAAGTAGGTAAATACGACAAACCTTAGGAGGTCGGCTTTATTAAACTTACTAAAGTAATATATGATCTTAATGGTTGATTAATACAGCTAAATGTTAAAATTGTGCATCTTTGATTCATTGAATCGATTATTTGTCGTAAATGTGGAATTGTTGTTGGAAAACAGTGTGATATATGTGGAAGTTGATATGACAATCCTAGTTGGTATATGGTTTCGTTAAGTAGTCTGAAATCTAGTTATTCATGCTCATTGAGTTTTGTTGAGTGATTCTAAAACTCCATGTTTTTTGTTATAAAATACCACGAGAAAAGTTGGAGTAAATAAAGGGTGAAGTACGAATGGTTTGATCCCGTCTTACAGTACGTAGGTAGTCTAACCAGAGGTTAAATGCAGGTATGAAATAAAAGAAAAGGGGTTACTACGCTATTGAACTGTTGGGTTGTTTTTGGTCATGTCTTGGGCCATGTCTTGGGAGTGACACATGGTAATTTCATGAGTAATTTCTGACGTCATATGTCGATACTAGACGTATCTTGAGATCGGGGCTTAACAATATAACAAAAACTAAGATCATTGTGGGTGTCAAAGTATCTTCAATTACATAGTATACCTAAAGACTATTTGAGAAAGGAGAAATGTATATTTTTTTTCCTGGTGCGTGGTAGCGAAGTTCCCTTAACTTTACCCCTCATTTAGTTTTCGTCCCTAAACTCTCATATTAGTTTCTTCAATCCTCTAACTTAACTCTCGTTGCATGAGTAATACTTTCATCAAATCTATCTTCTTTTCCTCAAATTTAAGGGTATAATGTTTTTTCAACAGAAAGAAAACTAATTTATATAAAAAGAGAAGAGCTTGGTTTTTTAAGGTTAAGGAGGAGTTTCTCCTCAAAATACTTCATGACCTATTCACAAAATTTCGTACTTATGATCAAAACCGCTCATATTATAAATCATCATGTAAAGATCATCTCTGCAAAAAATTCAATTAAAACTAATATCGTTTTGTCAATCCGTAAAGAGTTTTGATTATAAGCACAAAGTTTTGTGAATACATCACGGTATTTTAAGGAGGAGTTCTCCTCACTCGTTGAGGAGCCAAAGTCTTTCTCTTTAAAAAATCATTTTTTAAAATTTTTTGGATGAAATTCCTATTCTGTCCCTCAACTTAACAAAAAAGTTGACAGAGTTAACAAAAGGAGTACTAGTGTAGCAAATGACATAATTCGAGATAATGAACCTTTGCTACAATTTAACCTTTTTATAAGTAACTTAGACAACATTATGAAGTATGAGGATTTGCTCTTTAGAAAGTCATCTTGCACTTCTTTGTGATAAAAAAATTATAAATAATAAAGAATTATTAATATGTTTAGAGTGCGAATAACGCTTAATATATATGCCTTTATTGTTTTTTCATTATAAATTACTCACTAACTTAATCATGTCATGCCTTTCTTTCCCCTTCATGATCATTAACCTTCTTTATTTTACTATGAAGGGTGCAAAGCTACGTCTGAAGTGTGCAGTGGAGAACTTTACAATTTATACGGCATTGACAGAGACTAGCTATATATATATATACAGACACACAAATATACAATTGGAGGATAAGAGAATCTGTGTGTAAGATATTGATGCAAGTTTTGTTTGGACGCGGCATTAGCCAAACTGAAACTGAATAGAAACATGGTTGAGGCTGGCTTTCTTTTTCGTTTATAAAAAGGAACCAGTTTGGTGATTTTGTCACGGCAGTCCACCTTTTCGAGGGTCGGGAAAACTTATCGAGACATTTCAACCTCTTTCTAGCCACCATCATGTGATTCACCAGTTTTAAAAATTGAATCCAGGATGTGCAGGTTGAGGTTGACTTTCGTGATTTTAATTTAATTAATTTTCTATATGTGCCCTTCCAATCAAAAGATTGATTAACTACGGGCCTAAACGAAACACACAAAAATATGGTAGAATAGAATTAGTGTATAAGTGGAGCGACAATGCACGATACATATTGTTAATTGCACTCTAAAGTATCCTTTATAAATCATATAAAAAGAAACAAAACAGACAAAATTGAAAAGGTAAGGTGGGAAGCTAGGAGCCTAGGAGCATATCTCAGAAGATTTCCTTTTTCACATGAGTTTTGTCTTGAATTATTTGTGAGTGATATATGGATGCAAGATGCACATGGATGGTGATCAAACCTGTTCACTTTCGAGAAATCTCGTGTGTTTTGTAAAAAGAAAATTGTAGTAATAGTTCCTTAACTTTAACTTAATTAGAGCAATAGTCTCTTAACTAAAAATTCATGACCGTTGATCCCTTAACTTATCAAAACGTGCAGTTATGACATTTTTCATCAACTTCGTTAACACTTCCGTCAATGGAGTCACATGTGTCACACATGATGCTGAATCAAATGACAAATATGAAAACCAAATAAGAAAAATTGTAGTAATGGTCATGAATTTTTAGTTAAGGAATCATCGTTCTAATTGAATTAAAGTTGAGGGACCATTATTACAATTTTCTCTTTAGTAAATTCCCAAATATCTTTCTAAAATATTTAAACCAATATGTGTGTTCAAATATTAGTAATATAATACATGTTAAAGCATTTGAGGAACGTAGTACTTAGTGACATGATGAGAAGTAGTATGAAAGGGGATTAGTGTGAGAGAAAATTATGAGATAATTTTGTTTCTTATATAGTAACTTAAATTAGTTCTTTACCATATGGGATGATTTTATTAATGAAATCCAAGTAAGAGCATAATTGGCATAAGATCATCTCCACCCGTTTTAGGAGGGCAAGGCATGGGCAAGGGTCGTGAAATTGTTCTTACTATTTACTCTAAACAGTAATTGCCTTCGTGCAAGTTTATCCGTTTGAGAAGAGGAAGAGTAAGGACAAGGCGATTACTATTCACAAATATATTTTTTATTCACAAAAATGTTTAATTAATTTGTTTAAGTGCGTTGAAGAAAGAAAAAAAATTGATTTTTTTTATAAATTTTTTGTTAATTTTTTTTACCTTTGGATTATTCTTGACCGTTAATTTTCATTTCTTTTTAAAAATCAGATGCACCAAATTGTGCCACATGGCACAACCTAAAATTTTCAATTCTTTTTAACGTTGGAAATACAACGGACCAGATGAAAGGACCGTTGGAAATCCAACGGCGTGGCAGAGCACGCTGGGTTGTGCACTTGGTGGCCCACACACATGCTTTTTCTGTACCAAACGGGCGCAAGCCCAGGCCGTTTCAGCAGGGGCAGTAGCTCTAGGCCCAATCCCTCCAGTTTTCCCTCCGTTGGAACAAATTTTCTTGAGATGGAGGCAATTTAACCCAACTGTAAGGGCAATTTGGAAAATGGGTGGATATGCTCTAACGACTTAATGGCCAAGGGTTGTAAATAGCCTTTTTTTTTTTTTTTTTTTGGGTAAAGGGTTGTAAATAGCCTTTGACATTAGTAGTCACAGACAAATCACTTAGTAGTGCTTCTCTTAATAATGTTTTTGCGTCATGTGTGTTGCTTATGTGCGATGTGAAGTTTGCGTCCTCCTTGAATTGACTCTCATGAAATGCATATTGATTCCTCGTATTTTTTTAATTTTTTTTTTTTGCCGAAGTGTGAGGTATCCTATACTTTGAAATGTAGGAACAATTCGTAGTGGGATTTGAAAATGGTAAAGATATTTCGGCTTATTTCTTATCGCAATCAAATGACACATGTTTTCCTAAAATTTTCAACGAAGGAATAACACATTTTTTTTATAGCTATGCCTCAAACCTATGCACGGGAGCATTATTTGACTTGGAATTCTACCACATTTCCGTTGGACTACTTGATGTGATTAATTCCTCAACGTATGATCAATCTACATTTTTTTTTCTTTGAAAAAATGATATTGTTCACAATAAGAGAGTGGGGAGCGGGCTACGCCTTATAATAGGCTAGTAATAATGTGGTTCAAATTCACTTTTGGTGATAATCGAACCTAAGACCTCTCACTTACAAGTGAAGAAGAATACTATTAGATTGTAGTACTAAACGACATGATCAATCTACTTAATTACACTAATAAGTTCATATTATATATACTAGAAGATGAGCACACACTTTGTGTGTGAACAATTTCATTTTCTTTTTTGTTTTTTGATTAAGGAGTGTGATTAGTTTTTAAAATTTTTAAAAAGAGTATGAGACAATGTTGATGGGATCTTTTAATAAGGGCATATTTTTCTTAATTACATAATTACCATTTACCCTCTTTATGTAAATATTGTGTATCAAAAGTGAGGGTAAAATAGGAAAAATGGGAATATGATTGTCATTTTGTCAAAAGGTACAAAATTACTATTTTGCCATCCTCATGTCAACATTGTGTATTAAAAAAGGGACACTTTGGATGCGGTCCCTAACTATCAATATTCTTTGATTGAAACCTTGTTAGTTTTTAGTTTTTGATTGAGGTCCCTGATATTAATGTAATAATGTAAGTTACTATATTTTTTTAATTAAAAATTAAAAATTGAAATTTGTAATTGTTTATATTAATGAGATTTTAAATAAAACCCATAATTATGGGATTAAAAATAATAAAATATAAATTATTCTCTCTATTATATTGTGTGTGTGTGTGTGTATATATACATATATGTATGGGTACATTAACCAAAATTAACAAAAAAAGTTATTGTACCAAAACATGGATACATTCTCAAATCAACGAAAAAGAATGTACCCATATAAGTTTAAACATGGATTAAAAAATTTGAAAGGATTTTATATTAAAAAAGGGTACATTTTACATATAACAAATTGATATATTTGAGAATGGGTACATTTAAGATTAAAAAAATTGAAAAATTATATGAATAGGTACATTTAAGATTAAAAAATTGAGAATCTTTTTATACATAAAAAAAAAAAAACTAATAGGTACAAACTTAATTTAATTTAATTTTTTATTATTTTGGAAATGTTTGAATTGAAAATTAATTAGAAGTTTAATAGAGGTGTGAGTATTAAACCCTAAATTAATTACTAATTTTTATATTAAAAAAATTATATAATAAACATGTAAATTCATTATCACATTAATGCTAGGGACTTGAATCAAAATTTGAGAACTAATAAGGTGTTAGTCAATGAACAGTAAAAACTAGGGACTGGATACTAATTTTTTCATTAAAAAATGAAGGCAAAATTGGAAAAGAAAAATGGAACAAAAAGTTGACAAGCCCTCTTCTCATAATAGAATAGAAGAATAGATTTATCCACGTAAAAGCAAACATAGCAAAATACAATAGATATGTATATATATATATATATGATCAATCTACTTAATTGCATTGTACCAACATTGAAGTTCTTGTTTTACTTTTGGTGCAAAGGGAGAAGATATCCTGGAGGACATTTGTCTACTATTGAGATCGAACGGTCCAAATTAAAGAGTCGTTGAGATCGAACGGACCGTGGGAAGCCATGTGGCTTCCCAACGGTAACTTTTCTGTCTGAAAAGTCGACTGACTTTTCTAAAAACTGGTCGGGCGACGCGCCTGACAGTAAAAAAAAAATAAAAATGTTAGACGCCAGGGCTGGCATCACACCCACTCAGAGGCTTGGGCTGTCAGCTCGTCACAGGCCCGAAGCTCAGGCCTCATCTCCGCTTGGACTCCTTCAAGGCTGGAGCAAGTTCACAGGGCATCGGGCCCTTTCCTCTCCCCTGTCCCCCAAGCAATGTCCATGGGTGGACTTGCTCTAATAACATTTTGTATCAGATAAAAATATCGATCGATCCACCCATTCTGTTGTTTTAAATAATAATTTATTGACAGCTAATTGATCAGGGTACAACAAAATCAAGGGGCAGAGCTGCCTGCATTGAAAAAAGATAGTCTCACGACTAAAAAAGGCCAACATGTTTCTTTCTGGATTCTCTTTGTGAGGATTTCAGGGATTCATAAATTTTATTCGTTCATCGTATATTGTGATCATTTTTTTTCAGGTACTGTTTGTGTTCAATATTAAATAAAAAAAATTTAAAAAAATTATGATTACACGATATATAATGAACGAACACGATTCACGAATATCTTAAATCCTCACAAAGAGAATCCAAAGAGGATCCGGACTCTATAAAAAAGGCAGTTGATTGTCATTCCAAATAAATTAATTAATAATATGCATGAGTTGATCGATTCTATCTGGGTTGGTATAGAATAAAAAAGGTATAAATTCGATTCTCCCATATTAGTTATTGATCTTATTCTTGTGATTTTATCTGGATCGGGGAAAACAAATATAACATTAATAAAGGTGGATTAAATCATCAAGGTGATCAAGTCAAGAATAAATCTCATTTGCATGCACTACTTTAATGTATAAAAGATTCTTAGTGAAACGACAAGGGTTTAAAAATTAAAGATGTAACTACAAGATGATCAATCTCTCTCGTTCATTTCATTTCATTTCAAGTGATATGGTTTAGTTGCAGTCTATCTATAGAAGAAATCCTCACAAAGACTCTTTTGACGATGCTTAGGTGAGCAATATATATATATAGAGTTAATTTCTCTCATCATAAGAAAATGTGCATATGAGATGTTCTTATTAGAAATTATGTATCAAATAATATACATTTTCAGGTTAATTAGGTACATTAAGTAGGAGCACTACCAATTATCCAAGTTCTCAACTAGCCAGCTGGTACTTCTCGAGATTTGAACCACTCCCGTTGATTGAAAATAAGAAGTGATCACAACACAGTCTAAATTATATCGATATTTTTTTAGGAGAAATTAGGTTTTCATCATTCATTTTGTTACTTCATTAATTAAAATTTTATTTCTTTTCAATTTTTGATCAAGGTCCTTGTGTATTAATAATATCATTAATTATTTCAATAATAAAATATATTTTATTTCTAAATATATTCATTTAATGTTAAAAATGTTACAATTAGTATATTTATATTTATGACTAAATTTTTTATCATATATTTTTAGTTTTAGTTTGTACCGATTTTTAATTTGTAATTCTTTTTTAACTTGTACCAATTTTCTTTTCAATTTTAATTTGTACCCATATATTAATTTCTTTTTGTACCCATATTTTTTTAAAGTTTATTTGTATTTGTACCCATATATTTTTTTGTGTTTGTACCTTTTATTTTGCTAAATGTACCCATGCTAATTATATGTACCCATTCATGAAAAACTTTTTAATCTTCAAATGTACTTATAGTTAAATATACCAATTTGTTATATGTAAAATCTACCCTTGTTTTTTTATATAAAATCTATTCAATTTTTTTTCTAATCCATTTTTAAACTTATATGGGTACATTCTTTTTATTTTATTTTAAAATATATCCATGTCAAGTTTAATTGAAGAAATTTACTAATGTTATTAAGCCTAATATCTTTTTTTTTTTTTTTTGATTTTGAAGAATGTACCCATGTTTTGATACAATAAATTTTTTGGTTAATTTTGATGAATGTACCCATGTTTATATACACACACACACACACACAATAGTATATTTATTTTTTAATATTTTTAATCCCACAAATTATGGTTTTTTTTTATATTTAAAATCTCATTTATATAAACAACTAAAATTTCTAATTTTTAATTTAAAAAAATATAGTAACGTACATAGAAATAAATTATCACATTAATTTAAGGGACCTCGATCAAAAATTAAAAGCCAACAAGGTTTCAATCAAAGAATATTCATAACTAAAGACCGCATCCAAAGTCTTTTTTTTTTTTTTTTTGGATAAAACCTCACTACATGTATATCCTCAACTTGCCATTTCCAGTGCTCATCTGTGGGGTCCCAAAGGCCAATACATAGAGGCAAAGGCGCATATATATGTATATATATACACCTACCAACATAATCACAATCATGGTCTAAAATATCTGTAATATCCTGATATTTCCATCGAAATTTCCATGTTTTTGGACTATCGATATTTTCGATATCATCGATATTTTAGACCTTACTAAGTCACTCATGTATCTTACCATGCAATGTATAAAGTGTAAAATATTGTACTAATTCATTATATATAAATGATTATCGTGTGTTTAAACTTCTTTCATTAATTACTACATATTTTCTACACTCACAATGTTTACCAGCTCACTATATAATCAACTTAAATCAGTTATATCTATCATGCAATGCATTTTCTTCCAATTTTTTGTGATAAACTAATAGATAATTGACTAAATAAACATCCTGCAAAGTTTCAATAAAAATTTCCAAGTTTTTCTTACAATTTCTGTGATTTTTATTCAATTTTTATCGATATCGATAATATCCCGATATTTCCATCGAAACTTCCGTGTTTTTAGACTACCGATATTTCCGATATCATCGATATTTTATACCTTAATCACAACCACAAAGTAACAGAAAAGCAGTACAAACAAACTCTTCACTACAGCATCAACCAATTTAAAAATGTTTCATATTTAATTTCAAAATCAATGTGCCAACCCTAGTTATTTATATAAACTCCTAGCTAGAAATAGGCTTTCCTTTTCTTTTTGTTGATACTTTTTTCCCTCTGCCAACAAATAGAGTTAAACCAAGTAACATTGCAAAGGCATAATGATAGAAATTTTCCAATGTTCGATCGGGGAGAATAATTTTAATTTACTTTGGTCTTATATACCTACGTTATAATATATATTTTTGATCCAACTATGTATTTACACTAACGAATGAAGAAATAAATTGGTTTTTAACTTAGCATTCATGAGATTCGAATATAAGACCTTTTATTTACAAGTAAAAATGCATATCCCTAAACCGTTGTCTTAAAGGACTATTATATAATAAAATGAGATTGCTTATTCATTGTATTTCCAAAACAAGCTATTTTTTTTTTTAAACTTCTGTAGTGGAGTTGCATACTTCATGAATTGGTGGGGGTGACAGGGAAAGTGAATTTTTTTATTAAGGGTACTTTTATTTCACAATTATCACGTTTCTCATGTTGCACCAAACAAAAACTTCCCTCGTTTTATGGTAGGGCCAAACAAGCAAAGGGTGTCAATAATGCATTTCAACTCCAAAACTCAAACCCCAATTCTAACTTTAACTATTGCTTTAAACCCTACAAGGGAATGCAGACGCGGTAAAAGATAGATCAGAGAGCAACCAAAAGTGCAGCACGTGGCACAATCCCATTAACAAAAGCAAAGCAGTTTACATGTGTCTGTATATTTTTTTATTTTTATATAAATATAGATGAGATTTCTCTTCGATCCTCTTTATGGGAATCTTAAGAATCTTTATATTATGACCGTTCATTATATATCATACGTTCAATTTTCGTTATGTATTATTTGTGTTTAATTTTAAATAAATAAATTCAAAATGATTTATGACTGCATGATGTACGATAAACGGTTAGGATGAGAGGATCCTTACGATGGGATCCATCTCCTATAAATATTATATATCTTCTGTGTGGACGGAAGACTTGTATAAGTTGTATGGTGCTTTTAAATATCTAATATCTCAACCTTGTAAACTTCACATCCCTCTTCAGTTTTCTTCTTCACAGCCCTCTTCAGTTTTCGTCTTCTTCTCTCTAACCCCCCCACAAACGATGGTTTCCAAGTTCAAGAGGCCCTGCAACTTGATCGAGCCAGCTGCCCATAAGCTGGGCATCAGTGATAAAACCAGCCATGGGAGCTCAGTGGCTGTTGGATTGGGAATCCTTGTACAGAATTCACAAAGAAATAAGACAAATATCATTGAGAAATCTGCATTAAGACTGAGCCAATCCACAACCTGCAGCTCCCTCGAGCAATTCTCTTGCTTTCTTAAAACATGTCACTTATGCAACAAGGGATTAAGCCTTGATAGAGAGGTCTACATGTACAGGTAAAAATTAATTTACAGAATATTTAATTCAACCCAAAGGCTAGAAGAAAATAGGGCGTCTAGAAATCGTTTCTCTCTATGATTATATTCTTCTAAGAATAAAGGGAAAAACTCTCCATCTTAAGCTGGTAACTTCATATTTCATTCTGAAATGTTTTTAGCTGAGTGATGCATATATACTTTGTCGTATAAAATATTTCTACCACCAGAATTTTAATTTTTAGGAGTTTATATTATGATTCTGATATATATTGATTAGTTACTGAGATCGTTTACAATTTTGAATGCAGAGGTGATCTAGGTTTTTGCAGCATAGAGTGCAGGAACAGACAGATTGTTATTGATGACATGAAGGAATTAGAGGCTTCTACCAAGCAAATGATAACATCCTATAGGCGTGGCCTATATCGTTGCAGCCTTACTAAGAGTAGTAATGCTAACACTAGTAGGCGTGGCTCTCGCAACACTAATGTTTTTGAAGATGTACATCTGCAACAGGAGAAAACCAGACATCAAAGAAAGATATTTGTACTTTAGACATATGCATATATATATATATATAGTTTAATTTCTCTTTTGATCTTTTTCATTCTCTTGTTAATTGACACTGCAAAAAAGCAAAGCAGGAGAAAAATTAATGGAATGAGTGGTAATTGGATTGTTATCATCTTAACTTTGTTATAGAACAAGATAGAGGTTAATTTTTTAACCCAAAAAAGGAGGAAGATAAAGATGAATTATTATAAATTTTGAGGGCAGTTTCTTGATTTGGATCCCTTTCTATTTGCAGATAAATGTCACTTCACTTTCTTGCATTATCGCTTTCTTTCCTTTGTCTGTTATGATAAATGGACAACTCTTATTGCAGGCAGCAGCAATAATACAACAATACCTGTGGCGCCCTATGATATTTACATACCAGAATTTTTTCAATTAGCCCGAAAATAAAAATATTTGATATCAACGTTTTGGTATCTATCGGCAGCTTTGTCCAGCACTAACCAAACCTATTTAATAGATTACTTGAAGTTGAAGAAGATAATGTTCTGTTTTCTTTGAATATCTGTATGTGTGGTTAGATTTTGGGGGTGAGCAATTGTCCCTTTAGGGTGCGTTTGTTGCACCAGACTATCTCGGAGTGGATTAACTTCAGGGACTAAGCTGGACTGGCTTAGACTAGACTAAGCTAGACTGACTTAGTGAAGCGTTTGGTGCAATGTCGGACTAAAAAATAGAATAATTAAAAAAAAAAGATAAAACAACTGGTGATATATAAAAAAATATCCATGTTATTTGCTTCAACTTTAATTTCAACCAACATCAAAGTTTCAACCAAAATTTTTCAGTTCCCAAATTCTACCAACTTCAATTTCAACTAAAATTTCCAGTTCCCAAATTCTACCAAAATTTTAATCAATTTCAACCAACTTCAATTTCAACTAACCTACAATTGATAGTATTAAAAGCACACCACAAAGTAGCACACAAATATCCTATTAATTTTCCTTATTAACACTAGGATTTGCCAATTGTAGCATATGAAAATAAGGGTCTTTCCCGCAGAAGATTGTTTTATCTAACTACTTAAAATGTCACAAAAACTAGTTGCTGTCCCAACTGACCAGCCACCAAAAAATAATTATTAGACTGACTTACACGGGTCTAAAGTCTATGAAATTTTATATGCAAATACTAGACACACAGTACGACAGTCTCACAAATATTTGGGATTTTTGGAGTTGATTTGCTATTTAAATTAAATCGTACAAAAACAGTACAGAAACAGATTTTGAGTAGATCACAAGTTTGAGAAAAACGAGTTAGGGGAATTGTTATCCACCACCAAATAATCATGCAAACATGTTATGTTTCATTCAAACTCCTTTTATTTCCGGATGAAGATGCTCAAGTTGGTTCAATGTTAGAACACAACCGATTACTCTTTCTTACGTAGTATGTTAAGAGAATGACGTTTTCAACTTAACGTAGTCCTTAGCATGCAATCTAGAATGGCGTGTTCATAGATTTAACAAGTAGAAATCATTAAGAACGAAAAGAGTTTGAGTCATCACAAGGCATGGTAAGTACTGGCATTGTCTTACTTATCCTAGAAATTGGTTCACATGTTAATCGCAATTAACAAGTACTACTCTAGAACATATGTAGGTCCTCATTCAATAAGGGCAGTCATACATATATTCATAGCATTTGAATCCTAAATATGCTTACTAAGTATGCATCCATAGAAAACATATAAAGAATTCATCACTGACATAAGTAGTAAACCAATTTTCATCCATTCATAAAAGCAATTCAAGGAAATGTCATAACAAACTTGCAATCATATTCGGGGCTTCAAAACAGCCCCTAACTACTTAAAATTTAGTTACACATAATTCTCAAATTAAACCAAAAGTAAAACATGGGTTGAGAAGATGAAACCAAGAAAAATAGAGTGAAGCCTCTTCTTCTTTCCTTCCTTGCTCTCTTCCGTGCCTCTTGCTCTCTTCTGTTTTTCTGCTCGTCCCTCTACCCTCTGTTGCGCGTCAGTCTCTCCATTCCCCTTTATTTTCTGTTTTTTCTTTCTCCGCACAGTCCCATTTATTTTCTGTTGCTCAGTGTCTCCCCCACTGCTTTTGCGCACTCCACTCCACTTCCTTTCTTTTCTTTTATTTTCTTTTCAGTTTTTTTTTAATTTCTTTTCTCCATTTTGCTTGAAATTGATCATAAAACAAAATTAACTGCACATTAACACAAGGTAAGGTAAAATGCCACAATTTTAACACAAAAACATCACAAAGACTTTAGAAATGGATGATATAAATGCATGAAATATATGAGTGATCAACAATCAAATTCTAAATTGCATATTGCCCAGAGGAAGAATTGGCAAATTAACTCATAATCTACCCAAAAAATTCATGTTCTCTATTAAAAACCAAAGATTTATAGCCTCAATTTCTCAAAAGCCACGCTTTGGCAATATATTTCCCACAAAGGGTAAGCAAATCAGGCTCTGCGTCATTGAGGCCTCCATCTGCGAATCAAACCTCTAGCAGCAAGCTTCCATTTTCAATTGCAGATCTCAGTCAACCAAATTCGTTCTTGTTCCTTCGACCCCACCATTGTCTCCTCCTCCAAACCTCTCTTATCCGATGACCCACCCCTATCCCTCATCAAATCGACGTGAATGGCCATGCCGCCGGCGGTGGAGAGCTCAGACTCAGCCTTGTGCTTATCGTCGTCGTTCTCATCTTTTATGTAGCTCAGACTAAACCCAAAGAAGCGCGGAGCCGACAATTTGTACATCTTGTCAACGATCGTCGTCGTCGGTGGGGTGGTCCAGAGAGGTTGGTCGAGCAAACATGGACAAAGATGGGAGGAGGATGGTTGGATGAGGACGCGATGAGGAAGGGACGCGAATGGTCTTAGTAGTCCCCTGCTGATTGGGGGGTCTCGCTAAGCCCTTCTAATGAAGGACTTAGTCGGAGCATGTCTGGTCTAATCCCATTAAACCTAATCCTTGTGCAAACCAAACATGAGACTACACTAGCAATTAGTTTAGTCTAGTCCAGTCACTCTTAATCCAGTCAAACAAACACACCCTTACAGTACTATTTTATGTATTTGTATATGTCGTGTCTGTATGCTAGTCCTTATGTATGTGTGGTTGAATTTTGGGTGTGACCAATTGTCCCTTTACAGTACTTTCTTTGAATATCCGCCTGTGTAAGTTTATCTTACATTGTCGGTCCCAAGCCCTGATAAAGGAGGAATGGGAGGGCGTTAGGTAGTCGACAACCGGTACTTTTATCTTACGTCGAATCCTTATGATGTGTAAATTAATGTTGCAGAAACCACCATTCATGCTCAGTTGGCATAATTGACGTCGTGTCTGTATGCTAGTCCTTATTAAAACCTACCTAGGATCGATATACGATGTGGGTTTGGACTTTCTTTTATGTAGTAATCGCCCATTGAACAAAAAAAAATGGTTTTCTTTGTAGTCTTTCTTAACTACATGTCTATATTCAATTTATCGTTGCAGCAAATTTCTACCCATGATTGTGAAAATTAAAAGAATATGTTAAGCTTTGTGATCTCAAAGACGTATGTGTTGATCAGAATGAAGAACCCACACAAAAGTTCCTTTTTATTTTTGGTAATCGAGGAACCAACGAGAGTTGCAAGATCCTAGAAATTAAGAACATGATAAATATTGGACTACAGGCTTTAATTAAGCACTGAACGATTAATCGATAATACATACGCTCATAATGCTAATAGAATTAATTAATATCTGTAATAAGGGTTGCTAAAAAAATGCAGGGCTGCCATGAAAATAGTGAATTTTTTTATGAAGGCAAAGGTGATCAAATCTGTGTGAGGTACTTATAGGCCTCAAACGATGAAAACTTCAACTATTTTTTTTCCTTAAAAAGGAAGACAACAGGTGGCAAGTCATGATTATCCACATTTTTCTAGTCCGGAGAGGGTACGAAAACTTCAACTTCACCACGCTTGGATTTCTGCATTAGTATAATCAGTTATATATATGTTAGGTAAAAATACAGTATTCAATCAACGTTGATGACATGTTCCAGTGGTTGCTTAAAAGATATTCAACTAAAGAACGTCACGACCTCTAGTATTAAGTCCTCATGTTCAACGTTGGTTTTGAAACTGAGATGTTGGTTAAGAGGAAAGTGATTATTTGAGAGAATTGCAGTCAACGCTCGTGGACTTGGCCAAATTTGGGGTGAACTACATGATTATGTATTTTGTTGTTTGTTGTTTTTTGCATCAATTTTACCTGAATTTTGCTTTGCAATCTTTAGGCTAGGAATTTTGTATGTTGACACTTTGAAACTCCTACATACTGCGGTACCCGAATTCTTGCATTTAATTCCCACTTGTACAATACAACTGAAAAGCGCCGTTGACTAGATTTTAACGATACACTGAACCCTATCTCTTGTATGATTTTGTGCATCAATGAACACCAAAACTCAAAACTCTTCACAAAAACAAAAATGTAACCCTTACCATGTCTTCTTTATCTACGTTTTGTGGCTCATCTAATTAGTGCATTGTGATTTGAAGTTGAAGTTTAATGTTGCCTAACGACCGGGGAAAAGCCCTAATATAACAAAAACCTGTCCGTCTCAAGGTGCATAATCTCCATCATTTTTCTCAATTATTTCCAGACTTACAGAAGCATAAACGATTGACTTCATCTTTTCAAAACAGAATGACATACTTGAAAGCAATAGTTTCTTCTTCCTTTGATATATTTGTAGGTGCCTGTAGAAATAGTGCGGTACCACCCGATGCTAGCTCGAATCCAGGATGGCTCAGGGAGACTAGCTTTACTGCTATAGGCCGGTGAATTGACTCCTAGGGTTTCATTTTGCATTGACTTGTCTCCTTTTGCCACTTACAAATAAAATGACTGTCCCTTGACCATCTAGACCATTAATCTTTGTACATGTAACATATCTGAAGACATGACAACTAACCTTTTAGGGGAGGTATATCATATAACAAGGGAATATGAGATATTTAGCTTTGGTGGGTACTTTAATTACTCTCTTTTAGAGTTTGACTTTTATGTAATTTTCCTCTCTAGTGAATTGAAAATCTTGATCTTACGCAAAAAAAAAAAAAAAAAAAAAAAAAAAATTTCTCATTAATTTCCCTTACCGTGTAAGTTGGATTGAAAATCGTGATTTAACTCCAAAAAAAAAAAAAATTCTAGTCAATTCTGAACATTTTTAAGTGATATTAAATGAAGATTCAAATGTATCTAAAGATTTTGCAAGTGGTGTTTAGCATCTTCTTTTTCAACTTTTTCAGGTTCAAACCATCATCATCCCTCCTTTAATATAGGAGTGTATTGTAGATGGAGTTGAAGTTTGGTTGATTCTTAAATCTAAGTGTATTTAATATAAATATTTAAAGAGGTTATCCTATATTGAATTAAGACTATTTTTTTACTTCTTAAAAATATGAGAATATTGTAGTATTCGATTATGACATTTTGTGTTTGACGAAAAAAAAAAATTACGACATTTTGTGAGTTTACAAAAATCCATGGTGTATTCAAAAAGTCATGAATTTTGATGAACTTTAAGGTTTTTTTGTTTTTGTTTTTTTTTGTTTTTAGTAAATTTTTGTCATAACAAATCTAACATCTTCTTTGTTTTGTCATTCTTTGATACTCTACCTACCACTATAATGTACTAACTATCATTATTACCACTTCTACCATCATGTCGTTGCTACCACCTTACCTTAATGTAACCATCTCCTCTACCTTATCACCACCACCACCATTGTCACCATTGCTCTGCCACCGATATTCATAAGCATCATCCCCACTCCTACTATGATCACCACCAACACCACCATTACTATGACTGCCACCTCTACCACCATCCTCGCCACCTCATAACCAAGCCCCCATCTCTCTTCCACCACCACACCCCCACATTCACGACCCCTACTATTATCACCGCCACAACACAACAGGAAAATTAAATTAATCGAATTCAAAAAAAAAATATAGTAAAGAAATCCTGGGCTTTTCAAAAAACGTTGCTGTTCGTTGTTACCTTTTACCTCCCCAAATTCCGAATCTTTGTGGGCAATAACACAAAAAGTCCAAGAAATCTCAATGGGACAGAAAATTTACTGTTCAATTTCTTCGAATGTTACTTTGGGTTTAATGTTACACTAAACGCAATGGGTTCAATCAAAGGTTACTTTATCAAGTTCGTCATAAGGACTTTTAATTGGTTTCGATGTTTTTTGTTGCGTTTGACCATTTTGTGGTTTTGAAATTTGAATGCATATTTCTGACACACCAACCATATTTAACAAATGCGAATATTAATTACTTTTAAATTTTTAATAAAATTTTTGGTGACTGAGAATTTTGATTTTATTTTTGGTCAATTAGATTACGATAGATGGAAAGAGATAAATAAATTAATTCCTGATAGAAATTGGTTTTTTTAATACGAATTTCTTTTTGGGGATTTGGATTTTACGAGCCTAGGGTTCTCTTTTCATACTTTACTCGTCTATTTTGTGCTTTTTTGTGATTGTAGAAGCTAAAGGACTCACTTGGGCAGTCGGTTCTTCAAAATTCCTCATCTGGGTTGTTCGAGTTCTTCAATTTCCTCATCTGGGTCAGTGAGTTTTTGTTATTTTTCCATTGTTCTTCGCCAGGTTCGTTGATTTCCCCACGTTTTCTCATTTCGGTATCGGCTAATTTTTCCAATTTCAACTGTTTTTGGGTTGAAATCGAGGGCTTGTTCCCCAATTTGCTTCAATCAGTAGGCAAAAGTTGGTTAATGTTCTCATTTATTTTGTTTTGGGTCCTGGATCTTGTTATGCTGGCTTTCTGGGGGATTTTTGGTCCTGATAGTTCTTTGTGAGGAGGGATTTTGATCCCTCTTAGTAGATTTGCTTATCCTTCCTTGAATGCTAGCCAGAAGGTGAAATTTGATCAGGTTGGTGTGATTGGAATCCAAGTTGATGCCTGGCTTCAGTGTTATAGTCTAGGCGGGCGATTTCAATGGTTTTCGGGTTTTAAATCTTCTTTGAGGAGCTTGAGCTTCTTTGCTTTGCCAACTGTGTGGAAGCCTGCGGAAATAATGTTTCATTCTCAGGGAGCTTCAAAGCACCCTTGTAGTCTGCTTGTGGTCACTTGCGGGAACCTTTCTGAAGAGAAATGTAACAAGGACACCGCAGATGATAAGCTCAGATACCCGTTTCCGGAGTTAGTTTCCTCTGGGCGTTTGGAGGTGAAAATCTTTCTTACCATTATCTTCTGAATATTTAATATCGAATGTGTTGCGCATACTTTTATTACTAGTATCTTCTTGTTCTTAACTTATTTGGTGAATTCCTGGTTTTGGTAAAGTTTCTAAGTTTGCCCTATGTGCGACTCTTTAAAATGCAGGTTCAAACTCTGACCAAGCCAACCAAAGAGGAGTTTCGTAAAATGCTTGAATCATATAAGCCGAATCTTGTATACTTGCAAGGGGAACAGCTTGGTAATAGTGAAATTGGCTCTCTTGTCTGGGAGGATGTTGATTTGTCAACTGCTGAAGCTATATCTGAGATCTTTGGTGCCACATTGCCTACAACTGTAAGTATTATATTTCTTGAACTTGCAAAATGGCATGTTTTGGGATTTTGTGTGCATGATTTATGCTAATGTTCCTACTTGCATTGGAGAATTAAGGAAAATAGATTTCATTATATGTGGTCGGTGAATTGCTTTCTTATCATTTTGTAATTATGGCAGCATGTGATTATTTGACTTGGTGTGAGTCATTTAACAAGAGGCATTGAAAAATCAAGAAGTAGGTAATCAGGAAGTTCGTTATGAGGTGTGGTGATTTGTGCATTGCATGATTTCTTGTGGCCTGCCTCTCTGTTTGGAGCTCATTCCCATCTATGATTGATGTTTCTTTTCTTTGTTCATTCTGGTTTGTTCTTTGTAATATGCTTGAAGTTTATTTGACATGGGATGGGACTCAACTTCATATAATAATTATTTGCAGGTTTATTTGGAGGTTCCGTATGGTGCAACATTGGCAGCAGCCGTTCACTCTAAGGTAATCTTAGTAAGGCTTAATAAGTATGCTTTCAGGAGTCCACTACCAAGGGATCAGCGAGAAATGGCTAGTTAGGGTGTTGCACTTTTGTTTCAGAACTGGAAGCCTACCCGTTATTTTTGTAACATGGTTTTGTTGAAAATTGTGGCTGAGTATGTATCTTTCATCTGCAGGGGATTCCTTATGTGATATATTGGAGAAGTGAATTTTCTTCTTATGCTGCTTGCCACTTTCGACATGCTTTACATTCAGTGGTACAAAGGTACTTCTCTTTCTATTCATTTATCTGAGCACATGCATAAAGGGTGTCCAGTAGCATCTTGGATTGGTTACAGGGAAGGAGATGACATTTTGGTGTGCACATGTATGTATTTGTAGTATTCTTGATTACTGTTTGGTTAGCGTCTCTAGAGACACCTAATGCCATTGAATTGGATTTAAGCATTGTCTGTGCAATATGCATTAACATAGTTAGTTAAGACATCTTTTTTATGCTATTATGTTCCATACAAGCACCAAATAGGCTTGACAATTGCAGTTTTGTTGATTGCAGTTCATCAACTCATACATGGGATGCCTTCCAACTTGCATATGCTTCCTTTAGGATTTACTGTGTACAAAACAACCATCTCGTTCCTGCTAACATATATAAATCTAGTGCGGAGCTGGGGCCATGTCTTCTTGGTGACCGTGTAAAAATCAACGTTGATCTTCCTGAGGCAGATATGGAAGAAGATGAAGAAGGTTCCTTGGGTACTCTCCCTGCTATAAAGATACATGATGATGATGTGATCTTGAGGTTTCTTGTTTGTGGCGAGCCATCCACATTGGTAAGCTTGTATATACTTGTGTTTACTAGCGTTTAAATACTTATCTTCAATTAAGAACACATGCACACGGATGCCAGCAGAAATGAATACACTACCATATTTTCCATAGATTTATGGGATGACTTCTTCTCAGGATGCAAGCTTATTAGAACCTTTGGAGGATGGTCTCAATGCCCTCTTAAACATCGAAGTAAGTGTGATTTTGGCTAGTCAATTTGTGTTTCATTTTCCTATATCTCTAATTAAGGGAAGTATTCTTTTTGCCCTTCCAGAAGGTTCTTCGGATTCCCGATTAAACTTATTGAAAAAAGTGATAATTAGCACTGCCTTACATAACTTGCTTAATTTTATATCTATCCGAAAATTAAATAAAAACTAACATGCTACTCTTAGTATCATCATGGTGCAAGTTCTTATTTTTCTTCATTTTGTTGTCTATGCTGCTTCAGATGCGTGGGAGCAAGCTTCATGGAAAATTTAGGTATGTTGTATTCTTTGAATAGTTTATGTATATGATGGATGCTCTTTTATTGTTGCTGGATAGGGTATTTGCAAATTGCGTAGTAGTTAAAATTTGCATCATCACATTGGTTTGAATGGTAGCTGTTCATGTGGAGAAAGGATGCTGTTGATTTTGTTACATGTGTTGGCGTTTCCATTTTGTAATTTTCTCTCATAAAATCAGGTGTTGAATGTGCATTTTTGGTATATGAAACAGCTTCAACGCTCCATTAAAGTTTCAAACTGCCTGTTACTTTTTTATTTTTTTCCTCAACGTGGACATATTGAGCAGTTATGCCCCAGAGTCAATAAAATTAATTAATGAATGCTTTTTACGTGATTAGTGCTCCTCCGCCGCCTCTTCAGGCTGGGACATTTTCTCGTGGTGTTGTGACCATGCGATGTGATGTATCAACTTGTAGTTCAGCACACATATCACTTCTTGTTTCGGGCAGTGCTCAAACTTGCTTTGATGATCAGGTAATCCTAAAGGACTTGTGTGGAAAAATTTTGGTATTGGGAGCTGTTCAACTTTTACACCTCGTTACCTGTTTACTTTCAGCTCTTGGAGAATCATATAAAGCATGAAATTATTGAAGAGAGTCAACTTGTACGTGTATTGCCCAAAGATGAGGAAACCAAAGCACCTCTATCTGAACCACGAAAGTCTGCTTCAGTTGCATGTGGGGCTACAGTATTTGAAGTTAGCATGAAGGTTCCTGCATGGGCTTCACAGGTTTTTACTTGCGTCCTCCTCTATCTTGGTCTTAGCTAGCATGATATTGAAGAACTGTGAGGACACCGAAAATTTATGCCCCCTTTCGTTAATTTTGATTCTGCTGGTCACCGCTTACCTGCCCAATCTTTAGTTAGTAGTAATCAAATTCTCCTCTCTTAGTTGAGGGGATTTCAAGAAATTAGGGTAGACTAACTTGTTATAGGATCCATCTAATTCTCATGCCCAAGAACAAGCCTCGTTAAAATGGATTCTAATTTTATTGCTACAACATCAGTGTTTGTTCTACAATCAGGTTATCTCAGGAGCATCCTTTTTGGAAAATTAAATTTACCTTGTTGGCTTGGAATCTTCAGTGTTAATTTTTTTAGGTTGAACAAAAATGGATCAATTTTTTCCCAATATTTTATGTAACTAATATTTTGTTGTGGCTACAAATTCAGGTTTTGAGGCAGCTCGCACCTGATGTCTCCTATCACAGTTTAGTTGCACTGGGCATTGCCAGCATTCAGGGATTACCTGTGGCATCTTTTGAAAAAGATGATGCTGAGCGCCTTCTTTTCTTCAGTTCCAGTACGGGGAAAGATGATAGATCAAACGGCTTGGTTCTCAGCAGCCTTCCTACTTGGTTGAGACCACCTCCTCCTAGTAGGAAGAGATCTCAACCATGCCAAGACACAAGACCGGGTTCTCTTGACGGCCAAGTGCTTCCATGTTTAGCTGCTTCTAAAATAGATGAAGACAATAAAGTGGCTGGAGCAATGAATGGGGTTAACACAGCTTTAATTCCAACCAGGCAAAGATTGAAAATAGCTGCAATGAGGCCCATTCCTCATGTTCGTCGTCCTAAAATGACACCCTTTTCTGGAATTTCTGAGGGAGATGGACATGATGGTGGCCAAGTGAAGGTTCATATGCCTCCTCCTCCACCCACAAAGCTCAGTATTGTGGGATTAACTCCTACAACACAACGAAAATCGTACTCAAGCTCTTCTCAGGCTAAGCAGATTATTTCCTTGAATCCTTTGCCTTTAAAGAAACATGGTTGCGGTAGAAGTCCAATACATTCTTGCTTAGAGGTGAGCTATGTTTTGCTGAAAGTGTTAAATCAATTTGTGTGTGTTGACCAAGTTTGTATATTATACACACACATGCACAACTATAGTATACTATAATATATGTCCACCTTGGAACCAAAGTACTAATGCACGACTACCATGCATTCTCCATGCGCTGGAGATACTTTTTTTCACATGGAGGTTGTAACTATGTGATAAGAAAATGATATACATGCTGGTCATATAATAATAGCTGTCAAGAAAGTAAGTAGGGTAGTAAATGGGGAAGTCAAAATAGGGAAATAGGTAGCGGGAATTTTCTTCTCTGTTTTTTTATTTATTTTTTTTCCAAATTGTATCGAAGGATGCAGTTTTCCTTGAAAAATAAGAATTAGCAAAGGTACAAGGGGGATGTTGTAGAATAAAGGTAAAGTGCGGACATGAGAGAAGTTCCAATATTATAATAGTAATAGATAATGAATATTTGTTAATGTTACTCCCACTATACACTTAACCTTTGGGATTTTACTTTCTTGTTTTGCTTTCACTTCTATTTACTTTTTAGTTCTCCCTGGAGCAGGAGGAGTTTTTGAAGGATGTAATGCAGTTTCTAATTCTCCGGGGACATAATCGGCTCATTCCTCAAGGTGGACTCACTGAGTTTCCAGATGCCATTCTCAATGGAAAGCGTCTTGACCTCTACAACTTGTATAAAGAGGTGAACTCATTAAATTCCTTTGCCAGGATTTTCACTTGCTGAAGTTGCGACTAGAATAATTAACCACTGGATTTTGTGAAATTTGTTATTGAAAAGTTGAGGTGTTTGTCAGGTGGTCACCAGAGGAGGCTTTCATGTTGGCAATGGCATCAATTGGAAAGGACAGATCTTCTCAAAAATGAGCAATTACACGATGACCAATAGAATGACTGTATGTTTATAATCTCCCTTTGGTTTTGTTTTCCAATTTTGAAATATTTTATGCTGCAACATCTGCAAAGAGGTAAGGGAGAATGAAAGGGTAGGACCAAAATTGTGAGACGGTTTATGCTTATGAGAGAATAGTAGTCGCACCTAAGAATATTTGGGATGGCTTCCGCATATATATATTCTAAACCCTAAATAGTATATGATTATGAAAGGATGAATAGGGACTTAATCACTCATTCTTTATGTGTAAGATTCAGTAGATTGGAAGACTTCAATTGATACAGGCGAGTATGATTCTTGTTTTCACAGGGTGTTGGAAATACACTTAAACGACACTACGAAACTTACCTTCTAGAATACGAATTGGCTCATGATGATGTAGATGGGGAGTGCTGCTTATTGTGTCACAGGTTCATATTTACCCCGTCTTATTTCTTCTCCATTGGTGAAAAATGATTGTATTAGCTAAATGTTTGGTTGCGTGAAATTGGATATTGTTCTACAGTAGCGCAGCAGGGGATTGGGTAAACTGTGGAATATGCGGCGAGTGGGCCCACTTTGGCTGTGACAGAAGGCAGGGTCTTGGTGCTTTTAAGGTATCATATTGCAAAATCCATGAGCACCTTGTGGCAGCGGAAACAAATCCTTCGGCTTGTGTATGTTAAATTTTTGTTTCGACTTTGCAGGATTATGCAAAAACAGATGGACTGGAGTACATATGTCCACATTGCAGCATCAGCAACTTCAAGAAGAAACCACAGAAAATAGCAAATGGATTTTCGCAAGGCTCAACAGTATCACGGCCACTGTAATTCAATTTTGCTCCTACAAAATCATAATTAATATTACTTTCCTTTTGGCTCTCTGATTTGGAGGTTGCTTCCCTCCTCAATCCGGCGCGAGAAATTGTTGATTTGTACGGTTGATTAGGTCTTAAATCACGTCAATGGAAAACTAGGAGACGAATGATGGGGGGAGGACAAAGTTAGAAAACAGCAAGTGTAGTAGAGCATACTAGTTGGCGTAGGCATTTTGTTGCGGGTGGGAAATTTATGTTCTCTTTCTATCTCCTCTTACCCTATGATTTCAGTCTCTGTTTATGTTTTCCCTTTGGGAGGGGGGAGGGGGGAGGGGGGAGGGGGGGGGGGGGGGTTGGGTTGGTGGAGGTTGATAGTTAAGAAATCCCATGATTGAGAAGGGTCGATGTAATATAATGCCGCTATCTTTGTGAACGTATATGACTTTATGTAGCGTTTAATGAAAGATTATGAATATACTGACCTATCCACACTGTCTGTCTTTCTAATCCGCAGTTCGACTATTTTTTTCTTTTACATATGAACCGTTAGATCTGCATTGTGTGGCAATGGATGGGTATAGGCGGGTTTGCACTCCTATACCCGTCCGTGCCACCATTTCTTATGGCGTAGTGATTCACTCATATTCTCCCTCTACACACACCTCCATTTTCCCATTCTGCTCCTCCCCCTTCTGTTTTTGGGCAAACTTATTGGGATGGAACACAAACAATTATTGATGCAATGTTCTATGATTTTATCAACTCAGTGACAATTATTAATGCAATAACCTATTTATTAAAATTGTTTCTCAAAAAAAAAGAAGGCATAATTGCTTTTCACACACATTTCTACATATGAGAAGCACAAAAATACAAAAAATAAACGGTAAGAGGTAATATAATAGAGAAATGCTGGGGAGAGACTCAAAAGTAAATTTTTTTTTATGGACTTTCTACCACCTAATATTTTTGGTACAATGTTTTATAATGTTGTCACAAGAATTAACGTGAAACTATGAGGTGGTAGATAGTCCATCAAGAGCCTTAGCATTTTTTAGTATAATAACCTCATGAAGCAAAGTGCCAATCGTTTGGGAAATTGAGGAAAAATTAACAGCCAAACTCCTTAAAATTTGTACTGCGTCTCTCCAAATAGTCGGAACTTGATGAGACTGTCCAAATCCTTTTACAAGTTAAACATCATCGCCAAGCTCTGATAATACTACTCTTCTGTTGGTTGATAAGTTCTACTTTTTAGCTATCCATGACGAGCAAGAAGTATTTCCCTTCTCAGATGAGAAATATGCACAAGAGTTGCAGCTTCAAGAGGCTCTAATGTCCTCTGCAATTGCTTCATTAATGCCCCCAAAATACTACTCGGTCACTGAGAATCGAAGAAGAAGATGTTGAAACCCGAATGAAAAAGTAAAAGGGAAGGAAAAAGAAACTGGACAATCCTCTGAGGGTTTTTGAGGGATCTGCATGGACGTCAAACAGACCGGAGAAATGTTCAGAAGCACTGGCTGCCGTCACATTTTGCATTGATTGCATTGGGAGATATGTTGGGACAAAAATTAGAAAACCTTTCAATCGTGAAGTATCCTGATTTGAAGTGCAAAGGTGAGTTGGAGCCAGAGTCATATCATGCAAGTCAATTATTCCTGAGAAGGTGTTTATAGGTTGGAAAGTGCACTTTGTGAGTTGATGATTCTGGAGTCTCAGAAATTTTACTGCCATTTTAAGGACTGCTCCTCAAGGATGAGGATGGAAAGGTTCTTGCTACAGAGAACGCGGTCAAAGACAGATGGAGAGGTTATTTTCATAATCTTTTCAATGAAGGACATGAAAGGAGTACTTCTTTAGGGGAGTTGAGTAACTCAGAAGAGTGTAGAAACTACTCCTTTTATCGTCGAATCAGGAAGGAAGAAGTGGTTGTAGCTTTGAAGAAGATGAAGCATAGAAAAGCAGTGGGCCCAGACGATATACCGATCGAAGTGTGGAAAATTTTGGGAGAGACAGGTATAGCATGGCTCACTGACCTTTTTAATAGGATTTTGAAAACGAAGAAGATGCCAAATGAGTGGCGAAAGAGCACTTTGGTGCCTATCTACAAGAATAAGGGCAACGTACAAAATTGCATGAACTATAGGGGTATTAAGTTAATGAGTCATACAATGAAGCTCTGGGAGAGAGTCATTGAGCATAGATTGAGGCAAGAGACACGGGTTTCGGACAACCAATTCGGGTTCATGCCAGGGCGCTCAACCATGGAGGTAATCTATCTCTTACGAACATTGATGGAAAGATATAGAGATGGGAAAAATGATTTACACATGGTCTTTATAGATTTGGAAAAAGCATATGATAGGGTCCCAAAAGACATTCTTTGGAGGATTTTAGAGAAGAAAGGAGTACGAGTAACATATATCCAAGCTATAAAGGATATGTATGAAGGAGCAAAGACTGCCGTAAGAACTCATGAAGGACAAACCGAAAGCTTCCCCATAACTGTAGGATTACATCAAGGCTCATCGTTAAGTCCTTACCTTTTTGCGTTGGTAATGGATGAGTTAACATGACATATTCAAGATGATATTCCTTGGTGTATGCTTTTCGCAAACGATATAGTGTTGATAGATGAAACTCAGGAAGGGGTAAATGCGAAGCTTAACCTTTGGAGAGAAGTGTTGGAATCTAAAGGTCTTCGCCTAAGCCAATCAAAGACAGAATATATGGAATGCAAGTTCAGTGCAAATGAAGGCCAAAATGAGTTAGGTGTGAGGATCAGAGATCAGGAAATACCAAAGAGAGACCGTTTTCGCTACCTAGGATCTATCTTGCAAAAGAACGGAGAATTAGATGGAGATCTCAACCATAGAATACAAGCTGGATGGATGAAGTGGAAGAGTGTATCCGGCGTGTTGTGTGACCGCCGTATGCCACCGAAGCTCAATGGAAAATTTTATAGGACGGCAATAAGGCCGGCGATGCTGTATGGCATAGAATGTTGGACCGTGAAGCATCAACACGTACACAAAATGGGTGTAGCGGAGATGAGGATGCTTCGTTGGATGTGTGGGCACACGAGAAAGGATAAGATTAGGAATGAGGATATCCGAGGTAAAGTAGGAGTAGCTGAAATTGAAGGAAAACTGAGAGAAAATCGGTTACGGTGATTTGGACATGTGCAAAGAAGGCATACTGACGCTCCAGTTAGAAGATGCGACTACGGGACAGAGGTTCATGGCTGAAGGGGTAGAGGAAGACCTAGGAAAACTTTGGAAGAGACTCTAAGAAAAGACTTAGAGTACTTGGATCTAACGGAGGACATGACACATGACTGAGCACAATGACGTTCTAAGATTCATACAGTTGACCCTACTCAGTGACTTGGATTTTTCAAATCTCCAACCGAGAAGTTTTCCTCACTCGGGAAATTAAGGGAACACTACCTCAACCTACATGCTCCACTCACAAAGCCTCAACATACAAGCTTCAACAAAAGAAAAATTCAAAGAACTTAGTGAAGAAGGCTTTGGTGTATTTAACACTATACGTTGAAATGAGGCAAATCTTATTTATTGATATCTCCGATAAGTTAAAAATATGTACATATACATGAGTCAAATAAACAAACAAGAGAGAGCCTTCACAAAGGTTGCTTAGGAGAAGTCTCAACAGTCGGTAGAGTTCCAGAAAGAGAAGGTACCGGAGGGGGATCATTCAGAACCTCAGTACTGGATAGAACCCTAAAAAGATGAGGCATTGGAGGTTGATCATTTGGAGCTTCATTACGCGGTACAGCCCCAGAAGACGAAGGCAATAAATGCCTTTGGAACAAACCCACAAACCTCTGATGATCAAGTAAAATCTGACCATCAGATTCCTTCATCTGGTCAAGCTTCATTTTCATGTTTGTAGCATAGTCATGTGCGAGCCGGTGCAACTATTTATTCTCATGCTTGAGCCCTCTAATATTCTGTTTGAGACTCATCACCTCAGTCGCCAATTGGCGGGTTCGAGCAAATAGGCGTTAGGCCATATTAGACACAGAACCTGCACACTGAACACTGAGAGCCAGAGAATCCTTAACAGCCAACTCATCAGACCGTTTGGAAAGTAGTCTGTTATCTTTTGGAGTGAGAAGGTTCCTGGCCACCACCGCAATGGTCATATCATTCTTCATCACGGAATCCCCAACAGTAAGATGACCAGTAGGGGATAAGAAGGATGGGCGCCATATGTTGTCTGGAGAAGGCGTGGCTGCCTCTTCAACAAGGTTCAAGTCAAAATGACGGTCGGAGGGGCCATACATTTTCAAAGGTGTTGAAGAGAGAAGAGGTCGGACAAATCAAGATCTTAGAAGTGCAAGAAGGGAGCTTCTACTGGTGGATATTCAAGTGTGCCTTGGAACTTAATGCCAGCCTCTATAAAAATCTGCACTCGACGAAGCTTCAGAAATCGAAGAGGCGCCTGCTTAGAAATCGAAGAGGTGTTTGCTTTCTCAAAAGCTGGGCTCCACAGAGGCCACAAGGGCCGATCTCAGAAATCGAAGAGGCGTTTGTTTTCTCAAAAGCTGGGCTGCTCAAAGACCACGACGGCCGATCTAAAAAATCAAAGATGCGTTTGCTTTCTCAAAAGCTGGGTTGCTCAAAGACCACGACGGCCGATCTCAGAAATCGAAGAGGCGTTTGCTTTCTCAAAAGTTGGGCTGCTCAGAGACCACGAGGGCCGATCTCAGAAATCGAAGAGGCATATGCATTTTCAGCCTTGTCAGCACCTGTCACATGCACACTCAGCTTTGCGGAAATTATGGGCATTCTGTTGAAAATTTCTGGTGAAGTAGAAAGCACGTGAATCTTACTGTTCAATCATCCACTTTCCACATGCAACATTAGCTCATGGGTACCACATATAACTTTGCCAAAGATCTCTGACAAAGTTTAGACACGTGAAGCTTGCAGCTTCCACTACATCGCTATGACCAAGAAGGGTAAAAGAATAGCAAAGAAACAGTACTAACAAAGTTTTAGACACATAAATTTTGAAGGTCTAGCTACCATATTATTACCCACAAGGGTAAAGGAACAACACCATTGCTGGATAATTGGAAAATTCCTGTGTGTCAACCTCTGTGCTCCATGGCAAGGTAGACTAGCAAACATGCCCAACCTTTACTCACATTCGAGAAAACACTCCCAACAAGATTGTTTGCTCTAAAATCGAAGAGGCACTGCTCTCCGAATCTCGAGAGCCAGACTCCCAACATGATTACTTTCTCAAAAATCGAAGAGACACCGCTCTCCGAATCTCAAGAGCCAGACTCCCAGCAGGATTGCTTTCTTAAAAATCGAAGAGGCACTGTTCTCCGAATCTCGAGAGCCAGATCCCCGACATGATTGCTTGTTCGAAAACCGAAGAGGCACCACTTTCTCAACTTTAAGAGCCAGATCTTATTGGATAAAGCTTGTCTGTAATTTTCACACGCAACATCAGCTTTCCAGATACCACATACCACTTTTTCAAAGTGCTCTGACAGAGTTAAAACACGTGAAGCTGGCAGCTCCCACTACCGTGCTATGACTTAGCAAGGTAAAAGAATAACATTACTACTTGTTGTTAGGGAGACTCCTATATATGTCGACCTCCATCCTCAACGGACAGGCAGACCTGCAAAAATGCTCAACCCTTCCTCATATCTGAGAGGGCACTCCCAACAAAGCCTATCGAAATACTCAGCTTTCTTTCCCTCCGATAATACCTCTGCAAACAAGCTACACCAGAGCAAGAATATCTTATATCATCAGGGTTAAAAGCAAGAGTATCCCATATCATGCTTTTTCCCAATCTTTTCCTTTGGCATTGTTCTTACCTGCAAGACAAGGAGAAAGAGAGCAATCAGTCAGCACTTGGAATCAAGCTTCCAGTCAGGAACTGACTGCCTGGAACCCCTTACCTGATTACTTACGTGACATTGCTCTCGAGTACTCATCTTTAACATCTTATGCTTCCAGAGAAGATATTACATCTGCCTGAGGAACAGATAGGGCAAGTGAGAATGATACAAGGAAGCATGTGGAGACAAGCGTAACAGAACACGTGCCGATACATCCACTACTTTGTCAACAACAAAAGTATCTCATATCAGCAGGGTCGAACGTACTCTAGATTTGATGGACTTGTTTTGACCCTCAAATTCTTCAGTCGGCCTTATACTCTGGAGGAAACCAGAAAATCCTCCAGCCCAGTTCAAGAATAAGCCTGTGGAAAATTACTTCTTCAAAAGCAAAAGTATCTCATATGATCTATTCTCATTGTTCTTCTTTTTATCCTTCATGCTGCCTGCAAGATAGAGAGAATGAGAACAATCAGCCAGAACTCGAAATCAAACTTCTGATCTGGGACTGATTGCTTGGAGCTTTGATTGCTTACCTGGTCTGTCACCTCTTTCAGCAAATCCCCTAGCTCGGCGACTTGGGGGACTTCTACTACATGGTTTGTATCGCGCTTGACCAAGCCTGAAACTACAAGTAAGCTTTAAGTGAAATTGATACATTACCTTGTGCATCTCCACCAGTTAAAGATACCACCCCTGGATGGAGGAAGAGTACTTCCAGAGAAGATGCCGCATCTACCTATGAGACATATAAGGCAAGTGAAGACGATACCACACTTCGGTACTTAGAAGTTTCGTGATTACGAGATCATTCTCCCACAATATTCCCTAATGTTATCTGTACTAAATCATTCACTTGTACTCACTAAATGAGAGCTTGAACCTATGTACTTGTGTAAACCCTTCACAATTAATGAAAACTCCTCTATTCCATGGACGTAGCCAATCTGGGTGAACCACGTACATCTTGTGTTTGCCTTCCTGTCCCTATCCATTTACGTACTTATCCATACCAATGACCGGAGCAATCTAGAGAAGATCCCAAACTTAATACTTTCTGTTGTACCAAAGTCTTCATTGATTTTGTGCATAAAAAATCCTTAAGTCCTTACTTTTATGCATTGGTAATGGATGAGTTAACATGACATATTCAAGATAATATTCCTTGGTGTATGCTTTTCGCAAACGATATAGTGTTGATAGATGAAACTCAGGAAGGGGTAAATGCGAAGCTTAACCTTTGGAGAGCAGTGTTGGAATCTAAAGGTCTTCGCCTAAGTCGATCAAAGACAAAATATATGGAGTGCAAGTTCAGTGCAAATGGAGGCCAAAATGAGTTAGGGGTGAGGATCGGAGATCAGGAAATACCAAAGAGCGACAGTTTTCTCTACCTAGGATCTATCTTGTAAAAGAACGGAGAATTAGATGGAGATCTCAACCATAGAATACAAGCTGGATGGATGAAGTGAAAGAGTGCATCCGGCGTGTTGTGTGACTGTCGTAGGCCACTGAAGTTTAAGGGAAAATTTTATAGGACGACAATAAGGCCGGCGATGCTGTATGGCACAAAATGTTGGGCGGTGAATCATCAACACGTACACAAAATGGGTGTAGCGGAGATGAGGATGCTTCGTTGGATGTGTGGGCACACGAGAACGGATAAGATTAGGAATGAGGATATCCGAGGTAAAGTAGGAGTAGCCGAAATTGAAGGAAAGATGAGAGAAAATCGGTTACGGTGGTTTGGACATGTGCAAAGAAGGCCTACTGCCACTCCGGTTCGAAGATATGACTACGGGATAGAGGTTCAGGGCCGAAGGGGTAGAGGAAGACCTAGGAAAACTTTGGAAGAGACCTTAAGAAAAGACTTAGGGTACTTGGATCTAACGGAGGACATGACACAAAACCGAGCGCAATGGTGTTCTAGAATTCATATAGCCGACCCCACTTAGTGGGAAAAGGCTTTGTTGTTGTTGTTGTTGTTTAAGGACCGCTCCGCCATGTTGGTGGATGATGGTGGAGAGGTTGTGACTGTCTCCGAGTGCAGGCATTGCTGGAGATTGTTCTGTGCCCATGCAAGGTTGCTTGGCATGCAGGAATTGAGTGCTGGGAGTTTCAGAATTTGAATAAGGATGAAAGAAAGAGGGAAGATATCATGTGCTGGAGCTTGCTAAGAAAGAATAAATGGAGGAGGTGTCCTACTTGCAAGTTTATTGTGGAAAAGAATAAAGGCTGCTTACACGTTACATGTAGGTTTTGCATTCATTTATATAAAAAAAATTGGGAGCTTTAATGAAAAGGGTTTGGGGCAACTTTTTCTTAATAAAAAACCATTAACAACTTTTATTTAATGAAAAAGGCTTGACATTTAATGAAAAGGACACAAGTAACATACAATAGGCCAAAAAAAACAAAAGTCCCACAGGCTGAAGCAAAGCCCAACATGCGACATCAAAATTTTCTTCCAGCTTTGCCCCTGATAGATGTTAACCAAAATCTGTTAATATAACTTCATATTATTTATGAAATTGCCATCGAGCCCAAAAGTCAAATAAAACAAAAACTAATTCATTTTCAACTTTTTTTTTTCCTGAAACGGTTGCAATCATTCCACCAATTGAAAACTCATATCATGACAATTTTTATTCCCAATTTGATAATTTATTTTAGCATTTGTTCCAAAGTTGGTGACCCCCGTTTGCCACTCGAGAATAGCTAGAACAAAATAACCATTCACTAGACCATAACTGCCATAGATCTGCAATTAACTTTTTTTATTTACAGGTCGTGTTTAACATTCTTTAGAAATAAAAATTGCCATGTTGTTTGTTCCAAATATTTATTCACCTTTGACCCAAAAAAAAAAAAAAATATTCGTAAAAACTTAACAGCTTAAAAGTATTCAAATGACTAGTTTCAGTGATGTCTTCCAAATACAATTTACAAACTCAACTGTAGCCAAAAAACATAGCAAATTAAATAGCATCAACACAATTTTTATGCAAAATAATTATGAAGTGCAGGTACTCACTACAATTTGCAACAACTAGGTCATTTCAAACACAAAAACTGTCATGGTTGCAAGCAACCATTTCTTATTTGACAATTGGAAAACTTTCACATACACCATATTTTTAGAAATAGTTTAAGTTATTTTGGCTTAATTTCAGAAATAGTGTATCTACCAGATGGAGATGTTGATTTGACTGCTTTGGGTGGTATGAATGTTGAGGAGGCGCTGGCCAATGACATCTGCGATGTCCTTGCCTCTTAATTTATGGTAGACTTGGCATTCGTGTCGTGTTTTCCGTGTTCGTGTCGTTTTCGTGTCATACCCGATATCTTAACTGGTCGTGTCGTGTAACACCCGTTAAAATAAATGGGTAAAATGACCCGACCCGAAATCAACCCGATAATATTAACAGGTAATATGACCCGACCCGTTACCCGTTAAGGAAAATATATTTTAAACCAATAAATAATCAAATGAAAAACATAATACTAAATAAGTATATACATTCCATATTATCACATCCAAAACATAAAAACGCAATTTTGTTTTAAGTATATTTTCGTTTACCTAAAGTCTTTAATAGTTTTTTAATTAATGTAGAAGTGTAAAAAAATATAGAAAAAAATATATAAACACTCGTAATGACAAGCTTTATAACTTTCATGAAGAGCTTAACTTCGAAATTCGCCACTATAATCATATAAATCATATATCAAAATTTAACCATTGATTGTTGTTTACATTTATGCTTCATTGTTCTCATCAAATTTCGTTTTTTTAGATTTTCTTTTTTATTGTTAAATGATAGATTTTGTTAAATGATATGTTAGATTAGTTACTGACGGGGTTCGAACCTACACTATCATACAATGGCTTAACTCTTTTTCAGCGTTGTGATAACGGGCCACTTGCCCCTCCTAAATCCAATTCAAAATGTAAAGTTGTCCTTACACCCATTAATAAAATAAAATCTCTAATTAAATAGTTTTGTTTTCAAAAGAGACTTGAAAGTTAAAAAGCATTATGGGTCCCTTGTCATACCTCCCACCGTGAGCTCTTCAGCTAACTGATCACAGTTCTAATCCATTTCCAAATTCTTCAATTGTTTTCATGGCAAAAAGACTCGAATAAGCTTCTGGGTCGCACTCCACAATCTTGTTCTTCCTGCAAAAAGGCAACCAGTGGCTTGCAAACTTGGCAGCCTCCATGAAAGCAAAGAGAGTTAGAGCCGAGCCCCCGGTCATCTGAAACATACACTGGTAGCTTCTCTGTCGGCTAATCATTAGCCATGGCTGACAAGGCTATGTTGACCACGTTCCTTCGATCGTCCTCATGTCCACTGCACTTATTGCGACTACGACTTCCACACGCGTGAAACTTGTCACAAACTTCATGGTTATCCTATTGGCCATCCTCTCCATGGTCAGCTGTGGAGACCCAACCGCTGGTCACCGTCCTCCGCTGGTTCCACACGCAGTAACCCTACTGCTTCTTCCTCTTGCAGTATAGATGCTTCTCTGTCCTCCAGTAATCAGCGCGCTCCATCTGGCAGCAACTCTTTGTAGCACTCTTCTCCCTCTGCCCACACCGTGCAAGGGTCTCCCACCCTCCAGGATCTTTAAGTCGCCATGCCGAACCTTTCCGCTGACCAATACTCTCACCTTCTTGCTGTTCTAGATGACACCACTGCATCCTCTTCGTCTGCTCAGGCCCATGCTGTTTCCAGCGATGACTTTACTAAGGTTTGTTACATGTCGCTTCCTGTTGTGGTCAATAGATCATTGACAGCTGTCAGATCGTACCACTTCTTCATTATCATGTTTGGTTGATAATTATGCTCCTCAATTGCCGCCTATCTCCTTGCCTAGCGGAGCCATGGCTCCAATTACATTAACTGGGACTTTTGCGTTTGAATTCTTCACTTGATTTGAAAGATGTTTTGTGTGTTCCTAATTTTAAAATAGACCTTTTATCGATTGGTAAGCTTACAGAGGGATTATCATGTTCTGTGACTTTTTTTCCTTCTTGGTGTGTTTTACAGGACTTGGTTTCGAAGGCGATGATTGGTGTGGGTAAGTGACGTGGCGACTTTTACCACCTCGTGGCCCTTGCCTCCTCCATCCGCACCCTTCAACCTCTATGCAACATCATCACCATACCATCCTCCCTTTGGTATAGGCGCCTCAACCATCCTTCTTCCGCCCATTTGCAAGTTTTAGCCTCTAGTTTTCTTAATTTTTCTTTCGATTCTAGCCATGTTTGTGCTATTTGTCCTTTGGCGAAACAAACCCTCCAACCTTTTGGTTTAAGCTCAATTTCAACAACTTTTGCTTTTTCTTTAATTCATTGTGATATTTGGGTTCCCAATCGACAATCTTCCCTTACTGGATCTCATTATTTTTTTACTATTAGGGATGATTTTTCCCGATTTACACGGGTTTTCTTAATGCGGCATAAATCTGACACCCATCAATTATTAAACAATTTTTTGCATATGATAATACCCAGTTTCATACTAAAATCCAAAGTATTTGTTGTGATAATGGGAGTGAATTTTATTATCTTTGTGAATTTTTCTTTGACAATGGAGTTCTTTTTCAAACTTCATGTGTTTACACGCCCCAACAAAATGGCGTTATTGAACGCAAACATTGACACCTTCTTGAAACTGCACGAGCCCTTCGGTTTCAATCCCACCTTCCACTAAACTTTAGGGGTGAATGCATTCTTACAGCTGCTTATATGATTAATCAACTTCCATCTCGCCTTCTCCATCAAAAGTCCCCCTTTAAGGTCCTCCATAATAAACCACCATCTTATGATCACTTCCGTGCTTTTGGTTGTTTAGCTTATGCCACCTCCGTTATTCCCTCCACTAAGTTCTCACCTAGAGCTCATCGTTGTACTTTTATTGGTTACCCTCATGGTCAAAAAGCATATAAACTCTATGACCTTGACACACACTGCACATTCACTAGTCGGAATGTCATTTTTCACGAAAATTCCTTCCCTTTTTCTTCCATTCCTCATCCACCTGCTGCCTCTTCACTTGGTCAAACCCCCGAGCCTCCTCTCCCAATTAGTTCTTCCCTAGACGTTCATCCTTATTTCCCCCAGGCCCCCACCATGTCCCTACCACCTCCTAACCACCTTCCCTCTCCTACCTTGCCTATTGTCCTTGACACACCTTCCATTGTTCCTCCTCACACACCTTCCAATAACACACATGCCCTGCTACCACAACCCGTCATATTTAAAAGACTATGTTTGCTCGCAGGTGATACTGCCACCACACCCTTCATCGACTTCGCAGCCGAGTTCCACCAAAGGTACACGGTATCCTCTCTGTAATTATATTTCTTGCCATCGTTTATCACACAATCATCTTTCTTATGTCTACTTCGTTAATCGGAATGTGGAGCCATCTTCAATTAGTTAATTGACTAATGACTCATTGTGATGGAACCTTTGTATAGATGTGGAAGTGACTCTTCATAATAGTTATGTTTTTCCTTTAAGAGTCAATAGTTGGATCTCTTCTGTATAAATAAAGGCAAAGACTGCTCTCTTTCTCTTTAAGGTACACAGTTTGGTACGTAGGACGGGACGGAGCGCAGTGGAACAAGGCGTTCCGTCCCACGTTTGGTGCATCAAATTGACTGGGATGCATCGTCCCATGGAACAAATTTTAATCATTTTTTGGTTCCACCTTACCCCTGGAACGAGAGATTTTTCAGTGTTCCCGTCACACGAAGTGGTACACCACGTGTCCCTATATAAATGGTGGGTTATGTGTGTTGAAATGTTAGTAACTTAAAAATTAAAATTTTCCACCACTTGTATAAAAACACGTGGTGCACCATTTGTGTTCCCGTTACAATTAAAAATTTTCCACCTGTAACGACTTGTTCCAGCCCATGGGACACAAAGTTATAATTTTTTGGACAACAATACCCCTCCTCTTTTGCATTTATTCCACTGTTTACCCTCCCTCTCTCTCCTGTAGCCTCATTCTCTTCGAACTCAATCCCAGCAAACCCATCCGAACCCAAACCCAGCTTGATGACATGCTCTCATGACGGCTCTCTCCTCAAAGCCCTCAAACCTCTCCGTTCGAACGTCCCCAAATACTCCATTGGAGCCAAATTCAAACAACCCATTTTCTAATTGTTCAAAGGTGTGACTACAACTCCATCTGAAATCAAGCAAGGTTTCAGAAGAGTTTTTTTCTGCTCCTTGGCCTCAAAAGCTTCGTTACCCTCTCTCTCTCCTGTAGCTTCCTCCTCCACCACAAACCCAGCAACCCAACTATGGCTAACCCAAACCCGATTCTGTCACATAGTAGAGAGGAGACCACGACCACCGGTTCAGTCCCTTCGCGCTTCACCTTCTTCTCCGGCGCTGTCACCTCCGCACTCCACCTTCTTCTTCGACGCTCCGACGAAGCCTCTGTAAATTGAAAAAAAAAAAAAAACATTTTGGGATTTTTCTATGTTTGGTTTGAAGAGAAAGAAATTAAAATAACAAAAATATGGGTTTGAATTGAAGAGAAAGAAAATGAAATGAAGAGAAAGTATGGGTTTCATTTACTGAGTTTGATTTTTACTGGGATCAATCTAGGCATGCGAAGTACAAGAAACATATGGAAGAAGATAAAGCAGAGAAACACGAGAGAGAGAGAGAGAGAGAGTAAAATAAAAAGGGTAAGGTAATCATTTGATCCCGTTCCGTTTTGTTCCATCTTGCCAGTACCAAACATAACACGAAATCTTTGTTCTGTCCCGTTCCATCCCCTTCCGTCTCGTCTGCATACCAAACAATACCTAATTAAACAATCACTACCCTATTTATGGGACCTGGCTTCTCTGCCGTCCTACTTCTCATACATTTTTATCCCCTTCTATTTGTGCAGTCACGGTTAAGCCATGTTAACATTTTATATTACTATTGCTTTTTGTCTTATTATTTCTATAAAAAATCAATATAAAATATTAACGTGACTTAACCGTGACCGCACAAAATATGAGAGGATGAGAGTGTATGAGAAGTGGGAGGACAGAGAAGCCAGTTCCCTATTTATGAATGATCACAACCCATCAAATACCATCTCCATTCAAATAAAATAAATCAATTCATTTTGAAACCTTTACAAACCCATCAAATACTATTAACTAAACATTGATCAAGATTGTGCAATAGTAGTTTATATTTTTTATTTTGAATAATTGAATACCAATGGGATGTATTTATTTTGAATCAGAAGTGTATCTGCAACAAAATTCAGAATTGCTTATGAAAATTATAGACCCACACGGTCTAAAGACCAAATAGCTCCTTCAGATTAATGCTAGTCCCAGTCACATTCGGAGTTCCACGCCACCATAGCTTGGACAGTTTCTGATAAACCCTTTCTGTTGGGTGTCCAGAGTCAAAGAAAACATATTCAGTTACATTTTCACATAATTGAAACTCTGCGGAACCATTCCTGCCACCACAGCTCGAAATTCCTCTGTACGGACCAGAACCACAGCACGCCGCCTTTCCTTCCTTGAAACCTTTACAGCATAACAATAAGGAAAGGAATATTAAAAACAAGACGAGAAGCTAAATCAAAACGAAGAAGGCTTCAGGGCTAATATTTTACCGTATTTTAATGGATTTTCAATAATCTCATTTACTTGATTATAGAAATTTGCATATGAATATTTGAATCCTTGGAGCTTGGTGTTTAGCTTAAGAAGGTCTTTAGCAAGTACTCTACTGTGTAGTTTCACTAATGCTGTAGCTTCTTCCGAGCAGGCACCTATGCTTTCTGGTTTAAGTATTCTCATGCTAGGTATACAACCGACAGGAAATCCGGTTGCAAAACCAAATTTCCTTCCTCCTTTCTTGTATATTTCCTGACAAATGATATGAAGTAGAGTAACTCATCCGAAGTTTCAAAAGAAGAAAACTAGTATCAAAATGTATCTTATGTATTTCATATTTTTGAGAAAGTAAACAGAATGTATTTACTTCGATCACATTTGTGAGATTTCCAATCACCATGCCAACATATTCTTCATGTGAGTGGGATTCAAACAAACTTGAATTTGAATGGAATGGGGTAAAGTAATCATTGCTTCCAATGCTAATCAAGTAAACAGCTCTTGATAGAAATGTGTAGGCTTCTGCATCACCTAGTTTGTGCCTCAACTGCTTCTCGACTTTCTTGAAATACCTTAGTTGAGTTTTAAGGTCTGTCACCTGTATACAAGAATAACAAGGTCATGCTAATGAAGAGAAGACGTAATATAGATTGGCAAAATGAGTAGTCTCGACAAATGGTGGAACATATTCGATATATATAAGCAAGACCACATACCAAACCTTGATGAGTTTCTGCAAGAGCACCAGCCCCACTAGATGCAAAGTTCACCCCATAAATATAATTGTCGAACCCGGGTTGTAAATATGGCGGTATAAATGGCAGTTTTGCATACTCGGCTGCATCATTAATAGAAATTTTAAATCAGTTGTACGTAAATTATTCACTAGTATTGAAGACCATATATAACAATTCATTATTTACAGCATCTTACCGATGAAATCCGGAATTAGACGACCATCAGAAGCTCTACCGGTGGCGTAATTGAAGAAGGTTTCCCCATATGGCCAATTATTTGCCTGAAAGAAACTGGAAGTATTGATGTAGTTATTATTTCCGACATCAAATATTGAATCACCAAGGATGAACATGGCAGCATGCTTATCCTCGCCATGGCTGTAGCTGCTTGGAATAAGAAGGCTTGCACAGAATGCCAGAATATATATTTGAAGCCTTAAAGTTGCCATTTTTGTTCTGGTTTTGTATGTGTTATATCTTCTCCTTTGGTTCATATCAATATATAGGTGTCTGATTTTCTTGGGAAAAAAAAGTAAATGACTACAATTTGTTTAGTCCAATATAGGTGCTCATCACACAATTTGAAATGTATACAAAGTTGCTTAGCTAATCACATACGAAAACGAATTTCAAACAGTACTAAAATTATAAATAACAAATGTGGACTAGGAATTTTTTGTGTGGCTTGGCTAATCACATACGTAAACGAATTTCAAACAGCATCATTAGAAAAAGTTCTAGGTTTAGGGTTTAATCGTTGTAAATTATTCTTCTCTCTTGGAGGAATATATATAGTTGTACGAGGGTTCTTCTGGTTTTGTATGTGTTATATCTTCTCCTTTGGTTCATATGAATATATAGGTGTCTGATTTTCTTGGGAAAAAAAAAGTAAATGACTACAATTTGTTTAATCCAATATAGGTGCTCATCACACAATTTTAAATGTATACAAAGTTGCTTAGCTAATCACATACGAAAACGAATTTCAAACAGTACTAAAATTATAAATAACAAATTTGGACTAGGAATTTTTTCAAACAGCATCATTAGATAAAGGTCTAGGTTTAGGGTTTAATCGTTGTAAATTATTCTTCTCTCTTGGAGGACTATATATAGTTGTACGAGGGTTCTTCTATATTAGGAAACAGGAATCCTAATTATACAATTACATTCCCAAAATATATGGTTGACTCACTCCAACACTCTCTCTCAAGTTTGTCGTAGATATTTCTCAAGCCCAACTTGTCAAGTGAGTCTTGAAATACCCTTGCTGACATTGCATAAGTTAATACATCTGCTAATTGATCTTCAGATCTCACATATTAAATGTCCACCAATTTGACGTCTAACTCTTCGATGAAATGTCTATCCACTTCCACATGCTTTGTGCGATTATGCTGAACTGGATTATTAGTTATCTCTCTCGCTATGTGTTTATTGCAGTATAACAACATAGCTTCCTTAGTCTTAAATCTTATATTTGTAACAAGAATCATATCTCTGTCACAAATCTCATGTGTCATACCTCAGTATTCCGCCTTGGCTGTAGACTTGGCTACTACATTTTGTTTCTTGTTTCTCCAAGTTATGAGATTTTCAGCCACAAATGTAAGGTAGCCTAAGGTACAACATCGGTCAGTAATATTTAGGCCTGGCAATTTCTGACACGATCCGATAATCCGACACGACACGACACGAAATTAACAGGTGTTCGGGTTGACACGATAACGAAACGGGTCGTTATCGGGTAACCCGATAAGCACCTGTTAAGATAACGGGTTGGTTTGGGTATACACGTGGGTAACACGATACACGATAAGCAGAATATTAATTTAATAATTTTATAACCCTAAAAAAAATACTATAATAATTATATATATTAATTTAACAATTTTATACCCCTAAAACTATAATAATTATAATAATTATATATACTATAATAATTATATGCCCAAAATATTAACTATAATAGTTATATATATATATATATATATATATATATATATATATGTATATATATATATATATATTAAATTTTATACCCCTAAAAACTATAATAATTATACATACAAAATAAATAGATTTAAATCTACTTAATAAATAAATAAATATATATATACACACACACACCATTGAACTTCATGGGATACGAATTATACGAAACTAATTTCAATGATCCAACCGTCAAACTTGTTTGTATATGCTTCAAGATCGCATCAGCAAAAAATTACAAAAAAAAAAACATTCACAGATCAAGTAACGAGGCAAAACTTTCCGACGGTTATAAACGAAAAATCACGATTTAACTGTTATTTTAACTCCGATTTTGATGATTTTTTACAGCTACACTCCTTGACCATATATGAATACAATGAATGAATTCGATCTTCAATTTAAAATATTTACACTAATGGATACCACAAAATCTTATGTTATACTTGATGAAAGTATGAATAAACTTTTAAGTGTTAGTGAATCTATTATTTTGATAGGATACGCATTCTACGAAACTATTTTCAATGATCCAACCGTCAAACATGTTTGTATATACTTCGAGATCACATACGCCAAAAATTGCAAAAAACAAACATTCAGAGATCAAGTAATGAGACAAAACTTTTTGACGGTTATAAATGAAAAATCACAATTTAACGGTTATTTTAACTCCAATTTTGATAATTTTTTACAGCTACACTCCTTGACCCTATATGAATACAATGAATGAATTCGATCTTCAATTTAAAATATTTACACTAGTGGATACCACAAAATCTTATGTTATACTTAATGAAAATATGAATAAACTCGTAAGTGTTAGTGAATCTATTGTTTTGATGAGATACGCATTTTGCGAAACTAGTTTCAACGATCCAACCGTCAAACTTGTTTGTATATGCTTTGAGATCGCATACGCCAAAAATTACAAAAAACAAACATTCAGAGATCAAGTAACGGGACAAAACTTTTCGATGGTTATAAACGAAAAATCACGATTTAACGGTTATTTTAACTCCGATTTTGATGATTTTTTTACAGCTAAACTCCTTGACCCTATATAAATACAATGAATGAATTCGATCTTCAATTTAAAATATTTACACTAGTGGATACCACAAAATCTTATGTTATACATGATGAAAGTATGAATAAACTCTTAAGTGTTAGTGAATCTATTGTTTTGATGGAATACGCATTCTACGAAACTAGTTTCAACGATCCAACCGTCATATATGTTTGTATATACTTCGAGATTGCATATGCCAAAAATTGCAAAAAACAAACATTCAGAGATAAAGTAACGAGACAAAACTTTTAGACGGTTATAAACGAAAAATCATGATTTAACGGTTATTTTAACTCCGATTTTGATGATTTTTTACAGCTACACTCCTTGACCCTATATGAATACAATGAATGAATTCGATCTTCAATTTAAAATATTTACACTAGTGGATACCACAAAATCTTATGTTATACTTAATGAAAGTAAGAATAAACTTTTAAGTGTTAGTGAATCTATTGTTTTGATGGGATATGCATTCTACGAAACTAGTTTCAACGATCTAACCATCATACTTGTTTGTATATGCTTCGAGATTGCATACGCCAAAAATTGCAAAAAACAAACATTTAAAGATTAAGTAACGGGACAAAACTTTTCGACGGTTATAAACGAAAAATCACAATTTAACGGTTATTTTAACTCTGATTTTGATGATTTTTTACAACTACACTCCTTGACCCTATATGAATACAATGATTGAATTCGATCTTCAATTTAAAATATTTACACTAGTGGATACCACAAAATTTTATGTTATACTTAATGAAAGTACGAATAAACACACTAGTGGGTCACTTTCATTAAGCTTTGAGTTCCATTGGCAAGGTTTAAACTTTTGAGAAATGCTTCACAACCTTGAAAACAAAAACGCTTTCATTTTGCATATCCTTGCACATTTAATATTTGTAAAAGATTAGTAGTGTATGGATATATTTTTTATGAGGCTCTTATTTTCGAGTACATAAGCGACAAATGTGTTTTAATGTTTTGAAGTAATATTTATGTGACAATGTGTGGTATGTGCAAATTTAAGGAAAAAAAATATTTTTCTTAATGGGTCATAACGAGTCGGGTCACTTTACCCGTTGGGTAAAGTGACCCGACCTGTTAAGGACCTGTTAAGATAACAGGTGTGACACGACATGACCCGTTAAGATAACAGGTGTTACATGAAAACGACACGAACACGACTGACACGACCCGTTTACCAGGCCTAGTAATATTACTAGCCTAATCAGCATCAATATATCCCTTTATCTCCATATGTCTATGCTTCCTAAAAATCATCCCTTGTCCCGATGCACCTTTCAAATAACTCAATATTCGCATTATAGCGGCCATTTGATCCTCACTAGGAGAGTGCATAAAATGGCTTACAATGTTAATGACATAGGCCATATTCAATTGTGTAAGTGACAAATAAATCAACCTTCCTATTAATGTCTGGTACCTCTCTTTATTAGTAGGCATTTGATCTTGGTAGACTGCTAGATGATTATTCAACACGATGGGGGTTTCTATTAGTTTACATGCCAACATCCTAGTTTCAGATAGAAGGTCTAGCACATATTTCTGCTGAGACAAGTAAATACCATGCAAGAAAGCATTGTTCACATCAAATTGCTTTAAAGGCCAACAAGCTTACTTGGCCTAGGCAAGGGTCTAGGCGGATTAGGAAGATTTAAGAAAATTCATTATATATTATAAATAAGTACCTATTTCTACTTAAAAAAACACACATCATTATATTGCGATACATAAATTCTAAATAAAATGACATATAAATTATAAAGTATTAGAATCTATTGATAACATGGGAAACAAGCACATAATGAGGGTTCATCCAAGTATTCAACAAGTCTTTTACATTTTATTGAAATTAAAATGCAAAATGAAAGTTATCAATTCTTTGTCTAAGTAAGAGTCGTGGCCTAGGTGAGTTTAGGTGTGGTAGAACTAAAAATAAAGGTTAGCTTTGTACAAGAATTACATGCTATTTAGAACAAGATCAATATATATATATGTGTGTGTGTGTGTGTGTGGTGTAAACCACATACCATTGCATCATTGTATGTGTGTGTGTGTGTGTGTATGTATGTTCAAGGTTAATGTTATACAATTAGGTCAAGCTTTTGAGAATACCTGAAGATGACATTGAGTTAGATGAACGAGATGAACCTTAGTCTGCAAGTAATCGTCCAAGAAAAGTCTTATACTCACTTGAAGCCTTTATGTTCTTATGGTGATATAACTATTTTCTTAGAACATTTCTTTAGTGAGCAAGGAATTCCTACATTTATAGTGGCAATGGTAGCCAACTTCCATCTATCGTGGAAGTATGGTTATTGTCTTGTTGCACCAAATCCCTGTTTATATGGAGTAGTGGATTAGTGGTAAAATATCTTAAGTAGTTATTTCAAAGCATTTTGAATGTGCTTCCACAAAAATAGGATGTTAACTTTTTCACGTATTCAAACTTTATAGAATCATATTATCAACATGTAACCTCTCCTTTATCACAACTTGTTAAGTTCAAATAAGATTCTTACAAGACGGGCTAGAAGGGCGCCTAGGAGGGTAGGTGGATGCCTAAGCGGGTCTATGAGCACTTTCTTAATTTTCAAATGCCTAAGGACTAATCGGGGCGTGGCCACATGCTTAGCGCTTAGGTAGGAATTTTTAGATCTGTGGGAAAGATTGACAAATTAAACTATATTCCGTGATTAGGAAGGAAAATATGAAAAGTTCTAAGTGCTTTACTCTAACAGATCTAATGACTTAAGTAAAAAAAAAAACTTAGCATCCTAAGGCATCTAAGTCAGTCCAGGAATGTATATGTTCATTTTGCCTCACATCCAGCTTTTAGCTATGCATCTTGAACTCCAACCAGGGGTCTGTGATATTGTCCAAAACTTTGAAAGATCAAAATCTTTGAGAGACAAACACGTAGGACTAGCCGAACTTGGCTAACTTAGAATCAGGCAAGCTTTTTCAAGGGTCATTCCAGAGAAGTTATTCTGAGATGATTCACTCATGCTCTGTTGGTAACTATCTATCTTTGAAGCGGTGCTCACTCTTAAAAGCCTAGTTGAGCAAAATTACGGGACCATGTTTTTCTAAGCCCATGACATGTAGCACTTTGGGTGGCAAGAAAGACTAGAATACCCATGGTCCATGGAGCGTAGTCCAGTGACCCTTGTTTGTAGGCTAGGCTTAGGCCCTTTTAAGTAAAGAAACCCTAATTCAAGTCAAATTAGGATATCTTGGTGGTTAGGCAACATAATCTTTATCCTAAAGAGATTGGGTATCTTATTCTAAATTTCCTCCTAGATAGTCTCCTGATTTAATGGGGATTACTTCCCCTACAAGGACTCTTAAAATACTCTAGTCTGGGTATTTATCAGGACATATTATTACTTTCTTCATCTTCTCCAAGACACACTTATTTTCTCTACGTCTAACAAATGCATGTGCGCTGACATCTATGCGTAGACATGTCCATGTAGAACTCATATCTTCAACATCTCTCCATAGGCTATTCGTAATCCATATGTATTTCACATCACACCATTCTCTTTTAGAACTACACAATAGTTTGGTTCTCCTACTCGAAGATATGTAGGCAATCCTATTCGGATTTAACAACACCCCCTAATTAACCTCATTCTTCCTACGCCGAAGATCATGGGCAATTGATACTAGTTCCTACCTCTGTTCGGTAAAGTGCTCGAATTTGGTTCCACCAATACCCTTATAGCCTTTCATGCTCAGTTATCTAATCAAGATGGTACACCACTTTTTTATCCTTCAGAATTTCATGACCTATTAGGTTTTCTGCACTATCTCAATTTAACTCGTCCGCACATTGCTTATGCGGTCAATCATATCTTTCAATTCATGTCCAGCTAGCAAATGGACCTCTCATGAGTGACTGCTAAACTAAGATCAAGATGAATAATAACATGATTAAGAACTAGATTGAAGGGTTTATCATAATTGAACCCATGTTGTTGATGAAAACATTTAGCAACTAAACAGGCCTTGTAGCGCTAAACAGAACTATCTGCATTACGCTTAATCCAAAAAACCCATTTGCATCTAACTAAATTTTGAGAGCGATGAGATGAATTAAGAGATCGCATACCATTTTTAAGTATATCATTAAAGTCTTTCGTTATCGTTGTACATCATACAAGATACGTGATAAAACATGAGGTTTAACAGGATCAGAGCTAGAAAAAGTGAGTGCATATGGAAGTGGATAACGTACAGTTTCATTGGTGAATTGCTTGTGTTTAAAATGATTTGTATAGAAGTGGGTCTTCATGGGATGCCTCAATGAGGCACAACTTGGGTGGAAAAGTGTTGTTGGGCTATGAGTGGCTTGTTGCAGAGGAGTAACTAGGACACTAGAAGTGGAACTCACTGACAAGCGCACTGGGCTGAGGTACAAGAGCTGACCCACTAGCACACGCATTAAGTTGAGGCACATGAGCAACAACAGGCTGAACTTAAAGTTGGGCATGGTTTAGGCCTAGGAAGGAAGGTGATGAAGGCGAGCTAGCAACTAGGTTATAGGCTGCACTATGCATAAGAGAGGATAGGTTGGGCAATAGGGGCTGGGCTTCAACAGGCAGAAACTGAATAAGTGGATAAGATAGAACGTGGTTGAGCTTCAAGAGGACATGCATGAAAATGGTCTGGGTTATAGAGGTAATAGGGCGAGCAATTGGAAATGTCATTTCGTCGAAGTGACATGGTGAGAAATGAAAACCTGATAGGTCTCCAGATTATGGCATCAATATCCTTTAAATTGCAAGTTGTAACCTACAAACATTCTTTGGAACGAGATTCCAATTTATTAGTAGTATAAACTCCTAGGTGTGAGTGACACACAACTAAACGTATGAAGAAAGGATTAATCAGGTGACGACCAAGAAGACTGAAAATATAGACTAGACGAACCAACGACCGAGCATAAAAGAAGGTTAATAATGAAGGTGGCTATGAGAGCTACTTTAACCCAACTGTAGGACTGGGAATAGATAATGTTTAGAAGGAGACAGGTGACTATGGACATATCACGGTATTTGCATTCATCAAGACCATTTTGTTCGGGGGTATGGTGATACAAGACACGATGAACAATTTTAGTTTTATGAAAAAAAAGTCTTAAATGAATGGTTTATGTATTCTGTACAATCATTGGTTTGAAGAAATTTAATGGAGGAGTTAAACATACTTGTCACCATATTATAAATTGATTCGAAATGCATGAATACTTCTGATTTGGCACGCATAGGGAAAATCCAAGAATAACGGCTATAGTCAACTGATAATAATACATAATAGCTGAAATTGGAGAGAGAGAAAGAGTAGAAGAGATCCAAAGATCCAAATAAATTAAATAATGCGAAAATGAAGCAATAATTTTATTGGAATCAAAAGGTACTTTGTGCAACTTAGAAAGTGCGCAAGGCTTACAAAACGCCTTATTTAATATAGAAATAAAACCTAAAGACAATTAGATAAAACTTTGGAGGACAGATGATCAAGACGGGAGTGCCATAAGGAAGAGGCAATAACAAAGAAGGCAGATGGATGAGACGATGACACAGGATAGAGGTGACCCTCACAGCAACCCTGAAACAACAGAGAACCAATCTAAAAGCCATAAATAACTTGACCAGTCAGATGAACAGTAACATCCACGAAATTATCTTGAGTAAACTAAGAAGCAGAGAAAAGTTTTTTCTTGAGAAAAGGAACATGGAAGACATTGTTTAATTTGAAATAACAAGCTTAAGATAAAAGGAATAGAGTTAGTGTGAATAATAGAAAGAGAAGCCCCGTACCAATGAGAACAGAATTGTTACCAATACAGGGAGATGGATCCTGGAGGGTAGCCCCATCATTAGTCATGTGGTGAGTGGCTCTTGTATCAAAGTACCAGGTAGGATTGTTAGCAGCACCAGGTGAAAAAGCATGATATGTTGTAAAGGGAAGTAGAAGACGATGAGGACAAGCAGAGATATGATGTTTAGGAGAGTTGCAAAAATTATACCAAAAGACAAGAGGAGTACCAAGGATACCTTGTTGATGATTGGGATGAGGAACCCAATTCTTGGATGACCAGTTCCGAAGACCACCACAATCACTGTTAAGGCCCAAAAATGTGACATGCAAGCCCAATCCAGTCTCAAGGCCCAACCGTCATACACGAGTCAAGCCTAATCACATGCAAAGGTGCATAATCGAGAAATAAAAATATTCACAATTATGCCACACTATGATAAATAAACGGGTCGTTTGTATAAATTAATCCATGCATATACGTCACGCCAAGCTCGATGACGCTAACTATAATTCATGCTCAAATAAGCCCAAGTCACATGCTCGGGGCTTCCCAAGTGAATTGTGGTCTAAATGGTTATGAAAGTTTATCAGGGTCTATGTGGAGTCAAAATTGTAGAAGACTTTGGGCTGCTTGGGAACTTAAAGTTCCAACACCACAATTTTTGAAGCCTACTTAGGTGAGTTTGGGAGAGAACATGCCTACCTTCTGCTTTTATCTGTCAAACCAACCAATCCAATTAGAAAGAAATCGAATCCTAAGCCTTAAGTTCATGTGAAAGCCCAACAAAGCATACATTTAGGTATTTGAAGAAGGTCTTGCCGTACGGCAACCAATTGGCCTAAAATTCAATGGTGGTGTTTATGTAGTTATTATTTCTAGGATCATAATGTCGTCTCCAACTGACCCGGCCAAAGGGCCATAGAGCTAAAAATAGCTTGGAATGACACGAAAACCGTCTCTAACCAAGGGTCAGGTCAAAACCCCCAAATTAGGCCAGTGGGCTGGCCATCTCCAGCCAGCTAGCCAACCCTCTAACATCAGAATGTCAAGCATGACTTTGTGGCAGGTGCAAGAATACCACACTTTCTTCCTTATTGTGGCAAGTGGCACTTAAAATATGTCTGAAAACCTTATTTTAATATGGTAGTTCAATTTAATTAACCACATTGATTTGTGGCACCCTTATTCAAAGATTACATTTACCTATTTTATATTTTTTAGGATGGAGTTGATCAATTTCAAGAATCATTTGTGATAAAACTCATATGAAAATGAGACCCATACAATACATTATCATTTTCGGTAAGTAAATTTGCCAATCAATTACTGACACTTCTTAGGGTAAAAATGATTTACTGACAATGACATAGAGGAATCTAATTTATTTAAAAGTAACCAAAGAATTAAAATATTAAAGTTTCAAAGACACATGTTTAAATCAATTTAATGTCCAATTTGGGCTGCGTGTTACATTTGATGCAAAAGACTTACAAGTCTTGGAACAGACTCTTGAGATTGTGTAGACCTTTTGTGGCCTTGGAGTTCCATGGCTGGCCACCCCACATTTCATTAGCAAATTGCTTGTAGACCTTTTCAGTGAGATGCAAAGAGTCCCAAAACACATAGTCATTTGGATTTTCACACAATTCAAACTCATTCACTATTCTTTTCCCTCCACAGCTAAACACTCCTCTAAATTCACCTGTCCCGCAGCATGCTGTTTTCCCTTCTTTAAAACCTTAATTTCATCACACACAATTACACCATTCAATATCCACTTGTAACTTCTAATATATTACACATCTATAAGCAAATGAATTTGCCTAAAAGATAACGAGTATGATTATGTTTTTGTGCTTATAGGTCAAGTCTAGATTTGGGCTGTCACTATTTATTTATTTTAGTTACATTGGCAGTTTTAAATCTGTTTATACCATACTTAGGGCCTCCGTATTTAGACCTCGTATAAATACTCAAATGACTCAAATGTAATTATGTAATAAATGAAGGGACAAATATATAATAAGTGAGGAGCCCTTATTCTATAAAAAGACTCCTCACTCTCCTCATTAAGGGAGGCCAATTCTTAGGCCATAGAGAAGGGCTCATCCTCACAATCAGAGGAAGCCCTCTCACCCTCTCAAAGCCTCACTCTCATATTTAGAGGCTCTCTCCCTCACAATCCTCTCATAAACAGAGAAATACAATATCAGTGTGGACGTAGCCCAAACATTAGGGTGAACCACGATACATCTTGTGTTATTTACTTTCTTGCAGATTCACGGTCGGATTTACGTTATTCCAAGACCCCTCCCGTTTTGTGCATCAACAAAATCCTTACCATAACTTACTCTTACCTATCATCCTGCCCACCCTCGTCACTAGGCGAATCCCAGTGTCTTAAAGCGATAATTATTTCATTCCGCCTCTAGTAGTGTAGGGAAAATGTTGTTTAAAGACATTTGTAGGATCGATCATAAGACCTAGACTTCTGTTGGTTCAGCCCTCTTTAGCAACAGGAAAAAAAAAATGCACATAATAGAAAATGGTACTCATCAAGTTATAGGGTGCATTTGTAACCCCATATAAGAAGTTTCCAACGTGTTGTGTTGAACTTATTAATTGGTCCGATTCGGCAATAATGTTTACCTGATCAACTGAATTAAGACAACTAATTTGCTTTTGTGCATTTACGTACGTACCATATTTTGAGGGATGTCTGATTCTCTGTCTAAGATTGCTGTTCGAGTCGTAGAGTGAATATTTGAAACCCTCCAACTGGTTTCCAAGTTGAATGAGAAGTTTTGAGAGTGCTTGGTTATGTAATTTGGCAAGTGATGAAACCTCTTTTAAGCAGCTACCATTATTTTCAGGCTTGATTATTCTGACCCCCGGAAGACAACCCGAGTCCAGCAAGTTGATGAACCCAAATTTCCTACCCCCTCCTGCATAAATTTCCTGCCAAATTTACACCCAATCAAACCATATAAAAAACATGGAAAGCGTTCTCCTAACATATGTTATGTTGTCATATTACGAGTCAACCACATTGATTAGTTATAGAGTCAGGTCGAATTTAAAATGTGTGGTTTTGACTAGCAATTTCAGAGGACTTGGATTGTCTGCCCTCTAATTTTGGTGCCCTCCCCGTGCCCTCCTGTTTTTGTGGTCATGGTTAAGCCACGTCAACATTTTATATTACTATTTCTTTTTGTTTTATTATTTTTATAAAAAAATAATATAAAATATTGACGTGGCTTAACCGTGACCACACAAAACAGGAGGGCACGGGGAGGGCACCGAAATGGGAGGGCAGACAATCCAAGTCCTTTCAGAACATAACATTTCAGACTATGTGTATTGTGCTTAATGCATACTTGGATAACGCTTGTCAAGTTGCCGATGACCATTCCGACGTATTGTGAGCGAGGGTAGGACTTTAACATGGGAGAATTGGTTAGGAAAGGGCTTATGTAATCGTTGGTTCCAATGCTGAACAAGTAGACGGCTCTTGAAAGTGTCACTTTGGCTTCAACATTGCCTAACTTGTGTCTGAACCAGGTCTCTACCTTCTTATAGTACTTCAGTTGTGTCTTAAGATCAATGACCTGAAATAAGAGGGAGTATAACACTTCTATACATTTAGCTGCACTTTGTGAGTGTAAATTTTTCCGTATTTAGAAAAATTCTAAATGCAATGGTTATCTCATACGTGCTGTAAAATAAATTAATAAACAATTTTTTTTTCAAATTATTTCGGTCTATTGTTTATTAAATTGAGGGTATTTTTGTCATTTGGTCCTTATTTAACATAATTTGTCAATGAATGACCAAAATGATTGATGAAAGACAAATTTAAGGACCACTTCTATTGATTTTAAATTTCAATGACCAAAGTAATGAGTTATGCAAATTTCAAGGACCTTTTTAGATAAAAAATCATAAATTATTAATAAAATGATATGTAGTCGTTGTTTCTAGAGCACTCTACATCATTTTTAATTTAAGTCCACACAGACTTAAATGATATGGGCATGTAGCCGACCAACAATTAATAATTATGTGTCATTTTACTAATTGACTTCTTACACTATTTGTAAGGCGATACAACCATTACACCTAAAATTTTCTATTTTCTTACTTTCAACAATGTAATAGAAGCTAAACATATGTTTCATTTCCTCACCCTACTTAAGTAGCACATTAACAATATCCATACCAAATTGTACTAATAGCTGGCCATATCATAATATCACTTTGTCAAATGCAAACAATACCTACCTCGCCATGAAAAGTCTCAACAAGAGCACCAGCTCCGGCGGATGCGAAATTCGCACCACCATAATATTGGTGAAATCCCGGTTGAAGAAAGGGTGGAACAAATGGCAGGTGAGCGTACTCAGCTGCAAAGTACATATGATAATATACAAAATTAGATTAGATCATGCTTAAGTATAAGCAGACAAAACGATCTTGCGTTAGGTTAACTAGCTAGTTAACAAAAGTGGACATGTACAAACAAGGACCACATCATAGAAGATTTGCAAATCTTACCAATGAAGTCTGACATCAAACGTCCGTCGGAGAATCTTCCCGTTGGGAACTTGAAGTAGGTTTCTCCGTACGGCAAGAAATTTGCTTGGTCGAGAGTTGTAGTGTTGATGTAGTTGTTGTTGCCAGAATCTAAGTAAGAGTCTCCAAAGATGAACAAGGCAACTTGCCTTTTTGAAAGCCAAGATTTGCTTCCAAAACAAGTTGAGATTAGTAGTGCTGCATGGAGAAAGAAAACGAGGGAGATAAAGCTTTGCTTTGCCATTTCTGCAAAGTTATTGAACATATCACCAGTACATATATATAGTTATATACATATAGTCAAACAAATACAGAAACTTTGTTTCTATTTAGTTTGAAATTAAATGACACTGTATATATATATAAATCATGAGAATTGATACATCTGGGAGAGATGAATAAGAAAAACCTCTCCAAAGTCAAAATAATTTTGAGAATTTGAAAATATTTTTGTCCAAAGACAAAACAAATACTTGGCTCAGAACTAATACTAGGCGTTGAAAATTTGAACAGAATTTTTTTTTTTTAAATATATTTTGGAGGCGATGCAAAATTCTCAGCCAGCAATGTCCAAATAATAAAAGGTTGCAATGGTCCGAACGTGTGGAGATGTACTTTTTGTTTCATTGAGATTGAAGAAGTCAATTGCTCTTTTTGTTCCATGGCGACGGGTTTTGCTAATGTTAGATTACTACAATCCTGGAGAGTTTAAGGGCGTATTTGAAAATGTATTTAAAATAAGTGAATCATTATTGGCACTTCAAAAATTTTATTTTATACTCCAATAACACTTTCCTAAAATAATTGAAAACAATTTTTGTGAAATATTTTTTGAACAAACTCTCAACAAAAATATTAGTAAATTTTGAAAAAAATACTTGAAGTGTTTCCTAAAAATATATAAGTGGTGTTTCTTACCATGCTTCTTTGTAACCCAAAACTTATTTTTTCTAAAAACACTTTCAATTATTTTAAAAATACTTTCAGATAAGTTCTAAGTTGTTCATAAATAAGCTAATAACGTACATCAAATTTACACCTCCACTTATATTAGGGGCATGTAATTAGAGATATGTGGAGAGCGAAAAATATTAATGTTACGTAGATCGAAAGGCTTTATATTGATTCGTTCCGAATTGAACGGTTGATAAAAACTAGAAAGTTAGGAAAAGGAGAAACCGGAACCTACAGTTGCAAGTAAAAATGGGACCACTTGGTTCAATAAAAAAAATAAGTGTATGCCACTTTCTCTTTATCTCTCCTTTCTCTCTTCTTTCGGTCTTTCCTCTTCTTCTTTGTCTTCTCTCTTCTTGAATAAAGTTGAGATTCTATTATAAAATTAATTGACAATGTAGATGTGAGATTCATACTCAACATGTTCTCTCACATGTGACGAATTTTCAAGTCTAACATGTGAACAAAACAAATCGGTTGACGTGGAGCACATGTTGCCATTAGACTTTACACATAGGACAACTAAGCTCTGATGCTATGAAGAAAGTTGAGTTCTATTATAAAACTAATTAGCAATACGAGGGGTAGTCCAATTACTTATAAGCACACGAAATGACTCTCATTTTCCTGAAATAATTCTCAACTGAGTAGTGGTAGGGCTGCGGAATGGAGAAGAATGAAGAGTGTTGAGACCCATTTTAAATGGCTATCTTCTACCATTTATGTTTAACCTACAATTTTAATTGAGAAAAAGAGAGAGTATAGTATCCAATAGTTCGTAGTACTAAAGAAAAACTCAAGTTGCAGAATGAGCTAATAATTATACCGAACTTTCACCAATTTTTCTTAGTACGTATCACTTAATAGTTTGGAATTTCTTGTTGAAGATTTTAAGTATCATTGAGTACGTATCAATGAGCTTTCTATGAAGGTGTCTCACATAGGACCTATCATAGAAGATGCTAAGTATATGTTGCAACTGGTCGCTGAAGCTTCTGCTTCACACATAAACCACCAAGCAATCTCTGTAGCTCATGGGCTTGCTCGTTTTGCCCTCCATTCTTGAGGTGATTGTACTTGGTTAGGTGAACCCCCTACTCTAATTTGTGATCTACTTGAGAAGAATAACTTTTTTCTCTGTACCGTACGTGTAGCCAATTTTTAACTTTGAATGAAATATGTGATGTCTTTTATAGAAAACAAATATATGTGGTTTTCATGGTTCTCAAAGAAGTTAGCCGATATTAGGTCAGTGACCATGACATAAATTTGTACAATCTTTAGCAAAGGCGAAGTGTTAAAACGTAGATTAGGATTCTCTTCCTTTCTTTTTCCATCTCATTTCATTCCCTCATCTCACATTCTCTTTTTATAAAAAAAAATTAATATAAGATTCTCTTTTTATAAAAAAAAAATTAATATAAGATGTTAACGTGGCTTAACAGTGACCGTTCAAATAGAAGGAGAAAGAAAAAAGATGGGAGAGAATTCTACTCCGTTAAATGTAACCCCTATTACCTTTTTGAGATGTACTGTAATGAGAGTCTTGCATGTCATCATTAAGATTTGAATGAATGATTGCAATCACTACTAGAGAATCCATCTCTCTCCACTAATTTTAAGCCAACAAAATTGATTTTTGTTGGCAAAAAAGTTTTCTCCTGATAAATTTTTTGCTTTGTTGGCTTATAGTCATTAAATTTGTGTCGACAATTAATTTGCAGGCAAAAAATATTTTTACTGACAAATAAATTGATAGTCGGCAAACCATACAAGTTTTGTTGTAAAAAATAAGCGCAGAATAATTCATTTTCGTACCTTGGTCTTTCTTGTTCTTTTTTATTTAGCCGCTTCTTTTTTTATCTTCTTAAAATTCCCCCTCAATTTTAAAGTCATTGCAACTTTTTGATAAACTAGAAAGAGAAAAAAATGCATTTTCTTGAACCCTAATATTAATTGTCGATAGGCTACCCCTCCCCTTCTCTTTGAGATCGTAACTCTGCTTTTTGTCGATCTCGCTCCATCTGCTCGTTGTCACCATCGATCCGTCTGCCCATCATCACCGTCGCCCCATCTGTTCTCCATCACCATCGAAGCGCCCCACCATTTCATGTGAATTGGGAGGGAAAGAAACTAAAAGTCCGCAATGTGACGACCCGTCCCTAATTTTCTATGTAATTTCTCCCTGAATGTGTAAATTGACGTTTATGCCCTTGTTGGCAAAGTGATGTGGATGTGTTTATTCATTCTTAATTTATTTTTCTTGCTATCGTAATTAAATAGTACTCATTGTTACGAATGCGTGAGCGTGAGTTAGGCTCGAATCGGAGTTGTAACAAAAAAGTTGTGTTACATTAAAGTGCGTTAAAAACGGGTAGTTTTATTCATGGGTGCATTAATTTTACAGTGTTGGAAACACTATTTTGGATAGATTTCATCTGATTACGTTTGTACAAATCCTATCATTTTCCTTTTTTAAAATTAGACCTGTGCTCTATGCCTTGCACCAATAAAAAACCCACTCCCATTTTCTGTCACCTAATCAGAACTCTCACCTTTCTCTGCAACTGGAAAGAACGACCCTCAAACCTCACAAACAAAACCAACAAACTGCATCATCATGTTGTTCTTGAACTCATGAACTCACGAACTTAACCATACCAACCGATCCTCGAATAGTTGAGTTTTGAGTGGTCAACTCGGAGTAACTTGGAAGCTCCGACTTGGTCGAGTTTGTCCTGACGTGATTCCGACCAAGTTACAAGGTTTTGAAGGTTATGGAAGCTTCTAGGCGACTCCCCGAGGTCCCTAGACTAAATTTGGAGTGGAGTTGACGCGGGCATGTACGACTTTTAGGAGTCAAGTTTTTGGCCGAACGTTTCAAGCCATTTTTAGACCACTTCCGTCCACTTTTTGGACTTACAAAAGGTATAGACTTCTTCTACATTGTATAGTTTCCACAAATGCTTTTAAATTGGTTTATACATATTATGCCACGATTTACTTAATTTTAAAAATACTGTTGTGATTGAGTTTTATATTGTCATGGCATTTCATATGCATTTTTACTTTCTTATGAATATTGTACTGCTTACGAACACACAGGTAAGTTCAGGTAAGCTTGTTATGTTGATTGGGATTATTGAATCATTATGGCATGCTTATATTCATATAGTTCGCTCATCATTGCTACTTCCCAATGTTAGTGCTCCCACCTCGGGCTAGGGCCAGTTCTTCACGTGTATGTTCACCTCCCGCACTGCATGCTCGCTTTGGATCCAAGTAGATGCCAGTCCTATTGTACAGGTCACATTATGTCACATCCCAATCTCGACTCCGCCGTAGCACGATATTGTCCGCTTTGGGCTTACCATTCCATCACAGTTTGTTTCTAGGAACTCAGACGAGAACTTCCCAGTGGGTCACCCATCTTAGGATTGCTCGCCCGAACTCGCTTAACTACGAAGTTCCGATGGAATCCGAAACCAATGAGTTCCCAAAAGGTCTCGTGCTATACGGAGGGGGATCATGTACATATAAGGCACATCACCCCCTCTCTGTTGGTCGATGTGGGATCTTACAATCCACCCCACTTAAGGGGAACCCGACGTCCTCGCCAGCATATCCGCAGCGAACGGCTCTAGTCAATCAATATTCTAGCAAAGTAACCAAGAATATTTAACGTACCCATGATTAAGTCTGGATTATTTTATGCATGCCAATCTCGACTCCGCTGTAGCACGATATTGTCCGCTTTGGGCTTACCATTCCCTCACGGTTTTGCTTTTGGGAACTCAGATGAGAACTTCCCAGTGGGTCACCTATCCTAGGATTGCTCTCACCCTTCTGTTTTTCGCCCCTCCAGGTCCTAAATAGCTGAATTTCTTCGTGGTGTACGAGGAATAGCTGGGGATTCTGGCATACTCCAATTAAAAGTAGAAATTGTTTCCGGTTGTGTGCTAAACACTTATTTAGTTTCAACTGTACTGTTGATATCTATGCTCTGAATACTTGTATTCTATGGGTTCTACCCACTACTGCACACTCACTTTATTAGTTAAATTAAGTTCTTGTTACGATTTTAATTATTTACATTCTCACATCACTTACACTTTTGGTTACATCACCTTCGGGTGACGGCCAGCATGCCTCGACTCTGGTCCGAGTGTGTCATGCAGTACATATGTCAAATTAAATCAAGTCTTTGATTTTATTTATTTTATTGATACACATAGATACATATATGTATGTGTGAGACAACTAGGGTATGTATTGTAGTAAATCACACACATGTACATTGGCTTTGAGTTAAAATATAAAAACAAAAAAAAAACAAAAAATTAGGTTCCTATCTCTATTTTTCCTACTCTATTATTAAAACCTTATTCATTTTCAATTTTTTTTTTATCAAGGTCCTTAGATTTTAATAAACATCATTAATTTTTTCAACAATAAAATATTTTTATTTCTAAATACATTCATTTAGCATTTGAAACGTTACATTTGATATATTTATATTTATGTCTAAATTTTTTATCATATATTTTTATTTTAGTTTTTACCCATTTTTAATTTGCACCTCTTTTTTTAATTTTGTACCAATTTTCTTTTCAGTTTTAATTTGTACTCATATATTAATTCTTTTTATGCCCATATTTTTTAAACTTTTATTTGTATTTGTACCCATATTTTTTAATTTATTGTACCCATTTTTAATTTTACTAAATGTACTCATGCTAATTATATGTATTATTTTATGTTTTAAAATATATCAACAGTTATTTTTTTAAATATGTTAATAATTATGTGGGTACATTATTTTTTTGCAATAATTTTTGTGAAGAACAATACAACAACAACAACAACAAAGCTTCTTCCCACTAAGTGGGGTCGGCTATATGAATCCTATGTGACAACCCATCCTTAATTTTCTATGTAATCTCTCCCTAAATATGTAAATTACTGTTTATGCCCTTGTTGGCAAGTGACATGGATGTATTTATTCGCTCTTAAATTTTTTATTCTCGCTATCGTAATTAATTTGTACTCGTTGTTACGAGTGTATGTTAATTTTATTAGTGTTAGAAACAATATTCCGGATAGATCTTTTGGTTTTCTTTTACTGTAGGAAATCTGTAAAAGCCTATCCTTTTACTTCTGTAAAATTTGGTCCGTGCCTTATGTTTTTCACCGATCAGTCTTCATCCCTCTTTCTGGCACCCAATCAGACTCTCCCTCTCTCTGCCCAATTAGAAACCATCAATTCTCTCTCTCATCTCCTTCTTTCTCTCAAACCTGTACCTCGCTTTTCTCGGCAACAAAGAAGACCACCACCATCTCTTCACATATCAAACCTGAAAACCACATATTTGGACTCCTTTCATCACCACGAACTTAACCATACCCTCAGATCATGCGTTGGTTGAGTTTTGAGTGGTCAACGCGGAGCAACTCGGAAGCTCTGACTCGGTGGTTTTTGTGTCAACACAATCGCGACTGAGTTACCAAGTTTTAAAGGTTTTGGAAGCATCCACGCAGCTCCCCTAAGGTCCCTAGACTAGTTTTGGTGGAGCATTGATGTCAAAACAAACACGTTCAAGGAGTTGACTTTTTGGATAAGACCTTTAAGCAGTTTTCAGATCATTTTCCATCCACTTTTGGACTTTTGGAATGTATAAGTTGTTTTACTCTTCATAAGCTTCAAATCCATATAAATTTCATGAAAAATTGTTAAGAATTGAGCAAGCTATAAAGGTTTGAAATTTTCCCAGAAATCAATGAAATTTTCCATTTTCTAGCGAGTTCAAACGACGGCAAATGACGGTCACTGGCGAGTCGGAGAAGACAACGGAATATTCCATCAACCCTGACAGAATATTCTAACAGCGTTAGGTAACGCTGTAAACTTCTGTTGAGGTTTAAACAGAATATTCTTAACACCATTAGTCACACAGACCGCACGTGCTACACGTGGTTGGTGCGTGTGGCCATGCCTTGGCCGGCGCATGAGGGCGCATCCAGTGTCCAAAAATATTTTTGAAAATTTGTGTAGGTCCGTGACGTTGAGTAGATCGATTTCATATATTCAAAGCCTCTGTTTGATCAAATTATGAGAAGTTATTCCTAGTTTTTAGCGTGCGTCCTTATTAATTAATTATAAATAGTTGTTTCGCATATAAGGGAAACCTACCCTGAGGACGTACGTGGACAAGCGAGATTAGGGGGCTACGATCCTACAACATACCAGTGAGTGGGCATTTTGCTTTCGTATATGACGTATATACTTTATAGTTTCCATAAATGCTTTTAAATGGTTTTATGCATTTATGCCATGAATTATACATGTTTCTAAATGCTATGACATGGTTGAGTTTTATATTGCATCACGGCATATCCATATGCATATTACTTGTATGTAATTGATGTGAATGGTTTGAAATGATAATGTGAATGCATAACGCTAAGGTAAGTCCAGGTAAAGTTATGATGTGAATTGAAATGGTTGAATCATTATAGCATGTTTTGCATATAGATTGCTCACCATTGCTACACCCCGGTGTTAGTGCTCCCGCCCAGGGCCAGGGCTAGTCCTTCATGTGTATGTTCACCTTCCGCACCGCACGCTCGCCTTGGATCTAAGTAGGTGCTAGTCTTGTCGTACATGTCACATTAGGTGACTCTGATTCATAGGTGACCTGTGCATAGCACTAGTCTTCATGTGAACGTAGCACTAAAGCGATTATTATTACATATAATCCTGTCGTACATGTCACATTAGGTGACTCCGACTCATGTGTTAGCATAGACTGATGAGCGATAGGTGCAGTCGTATAGGTCACATTAGGTGACTCTAACTGACATGTTAGTATAGATTACAGCACATAATCATATCTATACTGTTATTGAGAATATCTAATGTGGCATACTTCTGGACTTACTTTTGGCATGCACTTATTTTCATATACGTAGTATGATATTTTGGAAACTATACATGTTTTACAACGAGCGTTAGTATGATTGAAAAATAAATGGATTTTATAAACCTTTATTTTTGTCACCATTCACCCTTCTATTTTTTGGCCCTCCAAGTCCTAGTTAACTGATTTATCTTTGTGGCGTACAAGGAATAGCTGGTGGATTCTGACATATCTCCATCTTAACATAGGAACTTATCTCTAGTTGTGTAATTAGTACTTCTCTCGTTCTATTGCTTTAGCCTTATGTTATATATGCTCTGAATATTTGTAGTTATGGGTTGTTACCACTACTGCACACTCACGTTATTAGTTAATTAAATTCTAGTTTCGGTTTTAATTTATTCACAATTTTCTGACATCACTTGCACTTTTGGTTACGTCACCTTCAAATGATGGCCAGCACGCCTTGATTCCGGTCGAGGTGTGTCATCCTAGAACGCCATTGCGCTCGGTTATGTGTCACGCCTTCCGTTAGATCCAAGTACTCTAAGTCTTTTTTTAGAGTCTCTTCCAAAGTCTTCCTAGGTCTTCCTCTACCCCTTCAACCTTGAACGTCTGTCTTGTAATCGTATCTTCTAATCAGAGCATTCGTTTCACATGTCCAAACCACCGTAACTAATTTTCTCTCATCTTTCCTTCAATTTCGGCTACTCCTACTCTACCTCGGATATCCTTTCCTAATCTTATCCTTTCTTGTGTGCTCACACATTCAACGAAGCATTCTCATCTCCACTACACCCATTGTATGTACGTGTTGATGCTTCATCGCCCAACATTCCGGGCCATAAACCAGTGCCGGTTTTATTTCCATCCTATAAATTTTTCCCTGAGCTTCACTGGCATATGACGGTCACACAACACGCATGATGTACTATTCCACTTCATCCATCTAGCTTGTATACTATGGTTTAGGTCTTCATCCAACTCTCCGTTCTTTTGCAAGATGGATCCTAGGTAGCGAAAGCGGTTACGCATTGGTACTTCCTGATCTCCAATCCTCACCCCTAGCTCATTTGAGCCTCTGTTTGCACTAAACTTTCACTCCATATACTCTGTCTTTGACCAACTTAGGTGAAGACCTGTAGATTCCAACACTTCTCTCCAAAGGTTAGGCTTCGTATTTACTCCTTCTTGAGTTTCATCTATCAACACTATATCGTCTACGAAAAGCATACACCAAGGAATATCATCTTGAATATGTCCCGTTAACTTATCCATTACCAAAGCAAAAAGGTAAGGATTTAAAGATATGTCTTGATGCAACCCTACAGTTATGGGGAATCTTTCGGTTTGTCCTTCATGAGTTCTTACAGCAGTCCTTACTCCATCATATATCCTTTATATCTTGGATATATGCTACTTGTACTCTTTTATTCTCTAAAATCCTCTAAATAATGTCTCTTGGGACCCTATCATACACTTTTTCCAAATCTATAAAGACCATGTGCAAATCCTTTTTCATATCTTTATATCTTTCCATCGATATTCATAAGAGATAGATTACCTCCAAGGTTGAGCACCCTGGCATGAACCCAAATTGGTTGTCTGAAACCCATGTCTCTTGCCTCAATCTATGCTCAATTACTTTATCCCAGAGTTTCATTGTATGACTCATTAACCTAATACCCCTATTGTTCATGCAGTTTTGGACTTTGCCCTTATTCTTGTAGATAGGCACAAAAGTGCTGTTTTGCCACTCATTTGGCATCTTCTTCGTTTACAAAATCCTATTGAAAAGGTCTGTGAGCCATGTTATACCCGTCTCTCCCAGGACTTTCCACACTTCGATCAATATATCATCTGGGCCCACTGCTTTTCTATGCTTCATCTTTTTCAATGCTACAACCACTTCTTCCTTCCTAATTCGGCGGTAAAAGGAATAGTTTTTACACTCTTTTAAGTTACTCAACTCCCCCAAAGAAGTACTCCTTTCATGTCCTTCATTGAAAATATTATGAAAATAACCTTTCCATCTATCCTTGACCACGTTCTCTGTAGCAAGAACCTTTCCATTCTCATCCTTGATGCACCTCATTTGGTTTAGGTCCCTTGTCTTCTTTTCCCTTACTTTATCTAGTTTATAGATATCTAACTCTCTTTCTTTGGTATCTAGTCTGTTGATGCACAAAATCAGCGAAGACTTTGGTACAACAGAAAGTGTCAGGTTTTGTGACCTTCGCTTGGTTGCTTCGGTCACTAGTGAGGATAAGTACGTAAATGAATAGAGACAGAGAAGCAAACACAGGATGTACGTGGTTCACCCAGATTGGCTACGTCCACGGAGTAGAGGAGTTCTTATTAGTAGTGAAGGGCTTACACAAGTACAAAGGATCAAGCTCTCAATTTAGTGAGTTCTTGTGAATGATTTAACACAAAATGGCATTAGGCAATATTGTGGGGGAATGACCCCTATTTATAGAAAAACTTGTAGCTTTGTCACATTGACATGTGTCATGTTATGATTGGTTCTTGATGTTGACACGTGCTGCGCTCTGATTGGCTTCTAATCTTGACACGTGTCGAGTAGTGATTGGCCTCCTGGTCGGAGGGGAACTCTTCTGGGTCCTTGACAGTATAGCGTTGGCCGGTGCTCGGTAGTTTCGGGATTGGTCAAGTATGGTACAAACATAGTCACTTATACATATCGTCAAAAGCTGCTAGCTTAGCTTCTCTCACAGCTTTCTTCGCCTCCTTCTTCTATATTCTATACCTTTCACCGTTTTCATCGGTCCTATTCTTGTATAAAGCCTTACAATATTGGTTCTTAACCTTAACCTTTGTTTGTACCTCCTCCTTCCACCACCAAGATTCCTTTTGGTGTGGAGCAAAGCCCTTGAACTCTCCTAATACCCCTTTTGCTACTTTTCGGATACAACTAGCCATGGAATCCTACATTTGGCTAGCTTCCCCCTCTCTATCCCAAATGAATTGGGTGATTACTTTCTCTTTAAAAATGGCTTGTTTTTCTCCTTTTAGATTCCATCATCTAGTCCTTGGGCACTTCAAGGTCTTGTTCTTTTCTCTCTCTCTTTTGATATGTACATCCATCAACAACAAGCGATGTTGATTAGCCAAGCTCTCTCCAGGTATAATACTCTAAAATTGATTTTTAAGTATTTATTATATTTTAAAAATGTTATTTGATTTGTCTAAATTTCATAATTTGTGGGACATTAAATGCATGAGTTAAATCTCTTAAATGAGGCTAAAGACCTTGATCAAAATATTTAAAGAAACAAGGTTTCAGTCTAATAATTAGGTTGATTAGGGACTGAAACCAAAATGACCACAAAAAAAAAAAATCATAGCAAATAAATTTAAAAAAAAATTATGTTTCTAACATTAACCTAACTCTTCATTTTAGTCTCTATATTTCAAGATCAATTAATTTGGTTTTGATTTTTAATGGACCACATCAATGTGATCATTCCATTAAAATTTTGTCAATTTTTATGTTAGTATGTTGATGTGCTACACATGTGAGCTTCACAAATTTAATAATATGGTGCCACGTGAATTATACAAAATAATTAATTCTTTTATATTATCTAAATTTCTAAAAGCCATAAAAACAAAATTATAAAAAGAAAAAAAAATAAACAAATTAAAACCAAATCCAACACTTTCCCTCTTTCCCTCCGGTCAGAACACCTCTACCACCACCACCACCACAACAATTATATAAATCCTTTCTTCGTTTGTTGCACAAGTAATCAGCTTCTCAACCCTTATGCTTCAAGTACATCAAGGTTATGCTAGCTCCAACTGAAAAAAAGGGCATCGGCTTCGCGGTGATACTGGAGGACGCTGAGGACGAAGATGGGGTTGAGTACGTGGTTAGCCGGACACCTTATTGGCCGAATCAAGCACCAGGTTTCCGCCAAGAATCGTCCTATTTTGGACTTGTGGGTCTCGCAAGTGTGCCACATCAATGTACAAACATAATTATTGACAAAATTCTAACAGAATGACTACATTGATAGGCGGCACTAAAATTTAGAGATCAAATTGATCAATTTTGAAACTCAAATATTAAAATGAAGAGTTATGTTAATATCATAAACTATTGGGCATAAAAACCCTATATAAAATACATATTTTACACAGAGAATTCCCACGTGCATGACCCAATTATCTCTAACCAGTTGGTCAAAAGTATGTCTGGTTTAAAATTGTGACCTTGGTTTTGATTTCCCAATTCACATTGCTAAACAGTAAGCTAGCTAGCTACTATCAACTATGATTTTGTTGTTTATGTAAAAATATGCCCTAATATCATAGCATCTAATTACAAATGTGGGTTTACAGCACAAGTGGAGGAGGACCTAATTATCCTTGCGTGTTGGCAAAGGCAATTAGGGTATTAGATGCATGATTAATTGTTGAATATTTGATTGGCCCAAACAAAAAGTTGAATATTTTCAAGCTGAATAATGTTCCTTTGTGAGATAATGACATCCTAACGTGTAATTTTGATTTACATTATTGTTCGCGATAAGATTATTTATCTGACAGCAGAAGTGTACAAACGAAAATTTTTCTCTTGAAGATTATTCATCCATAAGAAATATTCAAATTCCAGAAAGTAGGCATCAATGTTCCTAAATGGACAATAAACAAAGGTAAATTTGTCTTGTGAGTTTTGCTCAGTCACTTAAAAGCCAGCCACAAAAGAATGAGTATTACCTATTAGATCCATCAGATCAAACGACATTAATATAGGGCATGATAGGTTTGAAATAATAGTTGATTAGGTTAGGTGATCTTTAGATTTGAGAAGGACCACACGGAGAAAATTTTCGCCGAGAATATAGTCCGGTACAAAAAATGTTCTACTACAAATGGTTGGATACTTAAAAAAAAATATTTCAACCAATTGTATCATCACATTTAATGTTCCGAGCATTGTTTCTGACACGATAGGACCAAATGATAGATATGCAGATATGCAGTCTCATGGAACACGTGAATGCTTACCAAAACGACATAAGCAAAGTTCCAAGTTTTCAACAACGTTTACAGTAAACCAATTAACGTCAAGCTCAGATAGGATACGACTAGTCCTAGTCCTACCTGTTTGTCCACATCTCTGCTCGTAATTTCATCTTCATCCTATCCAAACAATTTTTATTCACTAAATCTATTTCAAGTGATATCAATCTTTTAAATGTTGAAAGAGAATCCAAGTTCAAATCGAAAATTGAAAAAAAAAAAAAAACACACACACACACACGCACAATTTGTATTCAACTACATACCTAGTCACAAAAAACATCAACCAAGTTTGGGGTTCAAAACTTTACGAACAACATTAAGCAAGTTTCGCGTCGAAGTTTTCTGTCGCGAGTCAGTAATTTTCCACTTCTATATGTACAAAGCCAATGAGCAATTGATGAAGAAGGTGTTGGCGTTGGTGTTGGTAGGAAAAGATGCCTGAAAAGTGTGTTAGGGATTATCATAATGGTGCACATAAAAATCATACCAAATTTTACATAAGAAAAGAGACCAAGTCATGTCATCGAGACGGGTAGTGTGACCTACAATGTGGTTTTTAATTCCTCCAATGGTGTAAACTTAGCTCTTTATAATCAATATTTAAGTCGCATTCCAACGCAATCTACAAAAGACAAGAAAATAAGAACTTAGAGTGAAACAATCAAAACAGCAAGAAGGTTCAAGTAGTTAAAAACATTCAACTTTCTCGGATTAGGGGAATCGAGAGAGATGGTATTTTCTTTTCTTTCTTTTAGAAGATTTTCGAGTTGGATAACTTGAACACCTAAAGGGTAACGCTTTGACCAAATGATGAGATGCTACAAACCTTGATCTTTAACAGAATTATATGAAATACCAACAGGTGAGCTCCAACATCGCCTACTATTTTTATCTGAAACATGTTCTTCCTTGAACCATCTTGCAAAGATGCCTCTGCAACAATCTGGCTGACATTTACACATGGAAACAGAATCCTAGTTTCGAAACTCACATTGCTGCTGTGAGCAGGCTGAAGGAAACCGGGAATCCGAATGGTTCCAATAGGCAGTCCATCATGAAGACTCAGAGTTTCAAGACGTGAAGGGCTATACCAGATTCCAAACTTGTTAGGATTTGTAGCATTCAGGGATAATGTGATTACAGATGAAAGAAACAGGGTTGAACCCGAATAGGCGTTGAGCTTATACGAATCCAAGCTTAAATTTTGAAGGGAAAAAACTGGCTTCTGGGGCTTTAAGTGGAAGATTACAACCAATACAATCACACCAAGAAAAACAACTGCTAAGAGAAAATAGAGGAGGAGAAAGAAGCATGATCTTTTGAAAGAACATGCACGGCAGAGTTTTCGGAAACATAAATAGTCCGAATTTTGTGATGAAACATCCATCGAAGATCATCATGTTAGCTTAGGCTAATTGACTGTACTATTATGTGTTTGTTTTATGATTGTTAATTAATGGAACTACTTGTACATGAAGAAGGAATTTGATTTCTTTCTTTTAACTGTGGCATTGTGTTATTCCTTTCTAGATTGATTCCACAACCTTTCAGTAGACCATGTAAAGAAAGGAATGAATTTCTTTTCTCAAACTTGCTTTATGCTGCCAAATTAAAAGAGTTAAGATTTTGTCAAATCCCAATTTGCTTCCCTTCTTTGGTCAAATACCATGGCTCGGAAAGATCATCGATTTCTTACAAGAAAGAAATGCTTTCACAAGTTATTACAAGGTTCTGCACGCTTCTTGTGCCAGTAATAGCTTCTCTAATCTAAACTACTTATGAATAAAACCATCATTGTCAACCAAAATAAGGTAAAAATACTATTTAATCTTCTATCACCAAAAAGGTCGTACCCAGTGCACAAGGCTCCCGCTTTACGCAGGGTCTGGGAGAGGTGAATGTCGGCTAGCCTTACCCCCATTTATGGAGAGGCTGCTCCCAAGTCTCGAACCCGAGACCTACCGCTCATGGGCGAAGGCACTTGCCATCGCACCAAGTGCGACCTCTAAAAAAAAAAAAAAAACGAATGATGGCCAATAATGTGAATTCACAAATCAAAATTTTACTATTTTTTATTGCATCCCCATTTACATGTGATGTTAAAATATATCTAATATTAAGAAACAAAAACAAAAACCTCTCACCCACGTTCTCTCTCTCTTCCTCTCTCCTTCCCATTTTAAATACAAAAATAAAAAGTCTTCATACACACAAATGTGTAGTGGCAACAAAAATCAGCAATAGTGATCCACCAATAATAGGCACTAAAAACCGCACCAAAGAAGCCAAGGTATCAACAACTTGATTACCCTTCGTGAGTTTCATCCTGTTTTTGTTTTCGTTGATACGTTTCTTTATTTTTCTCTTCGTGAGTTTCGGCCTCATCCCTTCGCTTGTATTCTTTTTTTATCGTTTTTTATTATTTAATAAACTTCAGAGATGGGACGGCGCCTGGGGAGGATGAGAGGTAGGGGTCATTCTATCCAAGAGTTTGTCCATTCTAATCACTTTGAGCGAGAAAGAAGTAGCTTACTTTATCGTTAATGTCTAATCCTGGAGTCTTGGTTCTTTCTAACAGCCTACTGCTAGTTTAGGGAGTAAACTACTATTGTAGTCTAACAGTCAAACCTTCTATATAGTTTGACTCTCTTAATCTATTATTTTTTATTTTTGAACAAACGATATCATCTACACTAAGGGGGAGGGGTAGGCCTAGCCTCACAATAGGCTAGCAATAATGTGGTTCAAATTCGCCTTTGGCGAGAATCAAACATAAGATCTCTCACTTACAAGTGAAGAGGAATATCACCTCTTAATCTATTATTATTCTCTCATTAAAAGAAAATTACCTTACTCCACACTCACCACAAGCTTGACCCGCACTTCATGCGTAAGTGGTAAAATTATTTTCCTTGGGTTTCTGTCCTTAGCCCATGAATCTTATAGTCTCAACATTTTCAGCTTCTCGGCCCCCACTAGTTAGGCTAGGATGTTTTTTAGTCCACCACAATACGTGAGGAAATCTTGGGTATCACCGGAGATTATCCCCAAGTGTGTGTCTCACTAGTGACGAGTAAGACCTTCACATAAAAATGTAGAGAGTAAAATCTTTCACAGATGGGACATTGGGATAATTTGGTGACCTCGTTTAGTTTATCATCAAAGCTTCACAAGGCAAACGAGGTAGGTGTGTGTTAGATTCAAACTTCCCTTGTATTCTAACAATTAGAAAAAACTAAACCATCACTAACTACAATCCCACTAATTCAAACCCACATTTTTATGGTCAAAACTCAAATCACCAGCAGCCCCATTAACCCGGACTTATTTTCCACCCCACCTTGGTCCCTCCACCTAATCTCAATTGGTCCTGGTCCTATTTGTCAGCTTTCTGCATATAAACATGTGAGTGAAAAAAAGGATGGCTTAAGTTACCCTTGTGAGCACAGAAGGAAGGTGCTGCAATGATGCTTCTGTTCTGCCATGCTTTTGCTGCTACCTTTAGCGAATGAGAGAACGAGAACAATCACAACAGCCCATGCATCAAGGATCCCCCCTTCTCCAGTACCATACTGATTTGTCTATCTTTTCTGCTGATGCACGAGGCAGGCAGAGGGTCCTGCTTCCAAGGCACATTTTGGAGCTGGAAAGCCCTAAAAGACGGGTAAATCTTGCGTGTAACCGTTTCATTATCTCTTCTTTATCTCTTCTCAAATTAGCGGTCACATGAAGAGAAAAGAAAGAGGTAATGAAACGGTTACAGCTAAGCGAAACAGGAGGCAATGAAACAGTAACTCCAGGGATGAGCGAGATAGAGAGTAGTGAAACAGTTAAAGCCGACTACACAACAAACTACGTGCCAATGGCACCGATACATGTCGGTATTCCGCAATTTAACCATCACGACAGAGAGAAGCAAGTGGCAGACATGCAGAGCATAGTGACAACACCCTTCACATGGCCGATGCATGTGTTCAGTTAAAACATAAAACCCGGACGGTACAACCAATTCCATGCCACTTGCAGTAAGCTAATGTCGTATGCGCCAGATACATCTGTGAAAAACACGAAACGAAAATGGCATGGCCTTTTGGTAATTCCGTCATCCTCAAAGGTCAGATTGTCATACAGATCTCTCTCTCTCTCTCTCTCTCTCTCTCTACAAACACCAAGTCAAAAGTACATAGAACTGAAAACCAAACAATGCAAAATCTGATGGCCTCTTGTAAAAAGGAAGACCGAAATAAATTTAAACAAGTACAGAATTATGAGGTTTCAGTATCATCATAACTCACACAATTTCATCGTTACAAACATGAAAGTTCAGAAACCGCAAGTTCTTTGGACGAGAAAGTGGACCCATTACCTATACGATCTCCATACGCCATTAGCTACGGCTTAAATGCTCCCCCGTACAAGCCTTATCCATGTCAACAGCTTGCACAGATGTACTCCAACCCGAAACACATCCTGCAAGCACAAGAACTTAAGAACCCGGCAACTTTCTCTTCATAAAATTTTAGTGAACGATAACATCAAACGAAATGGTGAACAATGTCGAACTTGACAGGATTGAAAAACTCACTAACATGTAGCTTTATTTACATAAACTGGAAAGCTGGGGTAAGGTTCATCTCTCAGAAAGTTCCTCCAACAATTGCGGGCAGATCGTCAAAGGTCCATAGGTCCCCCGGATTACCACCATCCTGAGTTGCGTCTCCGTTAAGGAAGGCGTCCACTGAAGCATCCCAGCTCCCATCAAGATATGGGGTCTGAAAGTACTTCATCTCAAAAGCTGAGAGCTCATCAGACAGTGTCTTTCCTGCATTATCCTGAGGAAGCACCAGATCCTGTGAGTTGGGCTTCAGCTTCTTCGTTGGGTTAGCATCCTCGAGAAACAGTGAGTCATCAGTTTCTTCCATCACAGAAGAAAGAACTGATGAGATTTCTGGAGTCTTTGAGCCTTGTTCTCCCCAGCCGAAGTCAGAACAATCAAATGAGTTGCTTCCCTGATCGGAACTCAAATAAAAGGGGGCAGGATCGGATGGAGTAGAGGATTTCAGTGCAACATCTCCATTGGCAAGGAAGGTAGACATATACCCAAAGTTATTCAATGTTGGCTTTTCATCCAGAAAACCCAGAGCACTGTAATAGTCCTGACTTGAGTCGTTCACAAAATTGAAATTCTGGTTCAGATTAGACTCAGTGCCATTCACGTTTGTCTTGGGTATCAGTTTCTGAGAATTTGCCTTCACAGAACGCTTTGCAGAAGCACGAGGGGTTTCTTCAGGGAAGTTAACCTTGGCTTTCTTACCACGAATTCTGCGTGCCTCGGCATCATATGCCCTTGCAGCTTCTTCTGCAGTGTTGAAAGTTCCAAGCCAAACCCGAACCCCTTTCCTTGGGTCGCGGATCTCTGCAGCCCACTTTCCCCATGGGCGCTGGCGAATTCCCCTGTACTGGTTCTTCCTTTTTCTCTTTGCAGATTTCTCAGCTTGCCCATTGAACTCCACAGATTTCACAGCAGTAGAACCTTCAAGATCAAAAGAGAAAAACATTGAACACGAGCAAAAAGATCCATCAAGAAAACGTCACAAATCTGTTCAGATGTAAATCGGATTAAAAACAGATGATCAGTAGTCTCTTAAAACGGTGAGAAAAACTAAGAGGAAATTAACATAAATACAAAGCCGAGTTATACCACAAAAGTCTACAAGGAGCTCTAGATTTTCAAGTTTTATAGCATAATAGTTTATCAAATAGCAGCAACTGGATCCAACCAAATTCCAAGTTGCATGGATGAAATCATGATGATTCTAGATGTGATCTCAGAAATATCAGAAAGACACGAAGTGACAAACTTTGATCTCCATATCACAAGCATGATCATCACAAGATATTGGAAGCAAATTAAACAACATATTAAGAAACAAGCAGATGTTAATACAAAAGTTACATTCAAGAATAAAAATTATCATTATTCATAAAGTAAACTTGCTTGGAAATTTCATTTGGCTCTGGATCTGAGCTTGCTACTTGATATTTATACAATTGGAAATAGACCATAAATTACAACCAATCCATTACTAGCATAACAGAAAACAACCAAGTTTTATGAAATTTCAACAGATAATTAATTAAGAACAATGAAAACCTAGATTGATGATTTTATAATTAATTAAGACTTCAACTGATGAAACTCGTACAGTATTACCAAGAAGATCTTTCTACCCACCTAAACAAATTCCTCAGATTCAAAACACAAGAACTAAAACAAGTTATTTCTAAAGTGATCATCCCAACAATCTACCACAATATCACACACACATATATAATTAACAAGCAAGATTAAAACTTTATAATAAGAGCTCACCTAGAAGATCTATTCAATTAAGGCCACAAATTTCCAAGTAAATTAAATAAAGCAACAATTAGAATTTACAAATTACCATTACAACATAAATCAACTCTTTAAATAAAATTAAAAAAACAATAAAATGTAAAATCTTTTGTAAAAGGGATGAAAGAGGAGATTTTTACCACGGGCAGAAGAGGGCTTTCCGGCAGAGAAGGCAGAGGGCTTGAAATCAACCATTTCATCGTCCTCGTCCACATCGGACTCGTCCTTGAATTCCTGGAAATCAGCCTCGAAGTCGTCGTCCAAGTCAACGATTTCGGACCTCAGAGGCTTCGAGAACCGCTTTCCCGAACTGGGTTTTTTGAGATCGGGCCAGAGGTAGTCGGCGGTCAGCCGCCGGGACCGTGCCGCCGGCGCTATGAAATCGGAAATAATAGCACCTCCACACATTATGCTGTTTCACGGAGGACTTGCAGCTGAAAAGGGTGTCAGAAAAATTAAAAAAGTTGGGATTTTTCAGGTGAAAAAGTTGAATCCACTGACTGGTTTTTGTGTTTTGGAAGTAAAGCAAGCGATCAGAGAGAGGTAGAGAAAAGCTTTCGTTATTTTTCTGCTGAACAAAATGAGGGTTTATCGTTTTATATTTTTTCTTACGGGGAAATGGCTGACGACGGATGGTGAGTTTACCATTTTGTCCTTGGTTAATGTAGAGATTTGCAGATGCCGCTGCTTTTGTTGCCCAGAATGCCCTTCTGTGGTGGTTGAATTTTACTGCTTGCTTTTGCCGACCAAGAAAAATAATAAGAAAACAAAAGAGGCAGATGAATTATTGAGAATCATGAGGGATCAATTTGGAGGTTAGGTGAAATAAAGCTCCTCCAAGGGACTATTTGCATACCTTTGGCAATTGGCAATGGATGGGAACAAATAAAAGCATATAACCTTTTACATTCCAATTCTATACAAAATTTAATCTTTTATTTCCACCCACATCCTCGTTTAAATTAAGAGTAGGGCTGAAAATTTTTCCGAAATCCCAAACTAAACCAAAAAAATCCAGAATTCATACCGAAAAATTTCCAAACCGATAATATAAAAAAATTTGAGATCCATACCAAACCAATCTCGAACCTTTAGGTACGAAAATCTAAATTACATATTCAATGATTCAAGAATTTTGAACCAAACCAAAAAAATATATATATTGATTTTGGTTACATGCATGTTGAATGTTGAATTTAAGTAGTTTGATAGTAGATTACATTAGAAATAGAAGTATGAAATTAAGTAGTTTGGAACTTTGGAACATCAATTTGACTTAGTATGAATGAATTGGTATTTCAATTGATATGAAATTTCAAATTGGTATGAAGTAAAAAGCCTAAATTTCAAGTGATATGAAATTGGGAAACAAAATATTAGGCGAAAAGCCTAAATTTTGGTTCATAGCCCAAAAATCTCAAATTTCAAACCAAAAGCCCGAAAACCCAAAACCGAAAACCGAATCTCGATCCATCCTGATATACCGAAAACATTTTGGAAATTTCAAAAATTGAAAATACTGAAATTTCGGTTTGGAATTGATCTTCACATTCTCATAAATTTTCAGTTTGGGATTCGGGATCCCATCCCGAACGACACCCTAATTAAGAGTACAACTTTGTTCACCTCTTGACACAAAAACACAAAAAAAAAAAAAAAAACACTTTGTTCACCTCTAAAATGGAGTGGTGCAGCATCCTAGTACTACAGTCTAGTGGTATTCCTGTTCACTTGTAAGTGAGATGTTTTAAATTCGATTCTCACCACAGGCGAGGTGAGTTTGAACCACACTATTACTAGCCAATTGTGAGGCTGCATTCGTTCCCTCTTGTTTGTCAAAACAAAAAAACAAAAAAATCGAGAGACGCTCACCTCCCATTGATTGTCTCGTTAGATTGATTTGATTAATTGATTTAAAAGACGTATTTAAAAATTTAAATTAATTTAACAACAATCAATGAGGGTGAGCGAAAATGCACTTTAAAATTAAAATTAAAGGTTAACTTGAAGAACGTTTATTGGGTTTGAAAGTTAAGAAATCTAAAGAGAGGTTCACATATAATGCACAAAACTTTACGTGTCCTAGTTTCCAAAAAAAAAAAAAAACTTTATATGTGTCCCCTAGTGTATTATGGTGGACAGATAGAGAAATAAAAAAAAAAAAATTGTGTATGCCACTATATCGTGTCGTGCAAATATATAGACGTATACGGGAGTCTACTTTTAATAGTGTGTGAAATATCTACAAAAGTATATATTTTTGTTAAAATATTCAAAAATCAAGAATCGATATAGAAAAATGGGATGAAATGCAAACTTCATCTATGTCGACAAGATATAGAAAAATCAATGAACATCAACGATATTTACTAATTCATTACAGAAATTGTCAAAATTCATTACAGATTTCAAACTAATTTTGATTTTTTTGGGAGAAATTTTTCTCTAATTTCAACTAAATCGGAATGAGTTGATATAACCACCCTATTCTAAATTTTCATGAGTTTTGTGGAAGGCAACCGATATTGATATCTGTATTGATATATCTATCAATATTTTTATAAATTTACACATCAATATTTCCACCTATATATATATATATTTTAAACACTGCTTTTAAATAGGGCAATTAGTTAGAATTGTCTTCTTCTTTTTTTTGTACATTTAATTGCAGAAATAATCAGTTTTAGTTCATTTGTTAAGTTTTAGAGTATGACATGTATTGTTTTCCTTTGTTGTGTGCATTGTTTAAATTAAGTGTTTTGGTGATTGCCATGTAAGTGCGTATGCGTTTGTATTAGTGATGGAGACGTAGCTTTGATCGAACACAAGATTTGGGTAAAGATCGCACTAATTAAGCTAATGAGAAGGATAAAACAATTTCACAAGAAGTAGTTAATTCGTTTATGAAGATTAATTAAATGGGGATTTTTTTTTTTTTTTTTTTTGTTCTTTTTCAACTTGCGTGTGTTCAGGTACATTTACTCACATTCCACTGTTCAAGTTAAAGTCACTTGTGCGATTACCCCCAAATTTTTAGGCCAACGCATTTTCAATATGATTTGTCCTAATTACATGAGTATATAAGTGCACAATTTATAAATAAACTTAAAAGTTTTTAATTTATGCTATGGTTGACACACTACGTGTATATAATTGATAATCATTATTAGCCGCACCTAAGTCATCGTTTAAAGTTACTCCTATGAATGTGAATGACAAATAACAATAACGCACAAAAAGTAGATAAAGAGAGTTGGATTAGAGTGAGGATTCTCGCCGGATCCTCATCAGATCCTCTTTGTGAGGATCCTTGGAATTCTCAAATCACATCCGTTTATCATACATCGTACAGTTAGAAATCATTATAAATTTTTTTTATTTATAATTGAATAAAAAAAATACCTGACAAAAACTAACCATACGATGCACGATGAACGGATGTGATTGGAGGATTTCCAGAATTCTCACAAAGTGGATCCGGCGAGGATCCTCCCTCGTTGGATTGTAATCTTTATTTGTTTCTTGATTTTTAAAGGTAATGGAGGAGTTTGTTGAAACTCACATATGCAGTTGGTGTGATGTGTCTTAACTCCTAAGTACTAATGATGCTTTCACTAGATTCACTAGTAGAAAAAACAGCGAATGCGACGAACAATATTTTGTGGCACAAGACATGCGTGACAGAAAAAAAAATTTCGTCGCGCAAAATAGAAAAGATAGGCAAAACAAATTTGCGTGACGAATACTTGTTGGCTTAACATAAAGTCAACCAGAAAACGCGGGGTAATTTTGTTTGGCGCGAAAAACTTGCACGACGAAAATGGGGCATTTGGACAACCAATGATTCATCGTGCAAGTTCCTGTCAGTTTTGACCATTTTTAGTAGATGAATCGGAGGAATCAATACGGCATTTAATATAGATGTTTGCGCTTTGTCGCGCAAAGGTCCTAACTTTCCTATAAATATGCACTTTTGCTGTCCTTATTCTTCACAATTATGTTCTTCTTATTCCTCATAAATCTGTTCATATTGGGATGGCGGATAAGTGGCGTTCTTGGGAATATGTGTCTGGGAATGTGAAGAAGGCTATGATGGATGAACTATTAGTAAGTATATTGTTGATGGATCAATAATTAAGCTTGTGAAATTTTTAGTTATATGTTGGAATTAATTATTTGCATATATGTGTAACAGTGTAAGTATACTTTTGATGATGATATGAACGAACAGTTGATGAAGTTGATGGATGATGCGTTGGAGGGAGGTTACAATAGGTGGCGTTATGAACTCTTGTGGAATGGACCAGGACCATTCAAATAGTAGTTTTAAATTTATGTTTTGTATGACAATATTTAAATTTAAGGTTTTTATATATATATATAAGTTATGTATTTGGACTTAATTAGGTTTCAATTCCTGTTGGGTTTTTTTATTGAGACCTAATGTATGCATCCTATCCTCGGTTTATATGTGTTTTCAATCTTCAATGAATATCGTACTTATGCTGAGAATAATTGTATGGATTAAAGCATTAATTATTTATAGAATAAATATTTAAGGTATTAATTATTTATAGAATAATATTTCAGGTATTAATTATTTATAGAATAAATATTTAAAGTATTAATTATTTTTAGAATAGATATTTAAGGTATTAAATAATCTGAATATTTGTTTGTAATTATAAAGTTTACGTCAGCATAGATATCTATGTTTACGTAAACTTTATAATTACAATTATTTCATTCGTCGTGCAAATATAGATACACATAATAATGACCTTTGATGCTCGCCCCTCTCAGAAAGTCAACACCTTTAACTCTCTCTCTCTCTCTCTCTCTCGCTCTATGTTGTATATATGTATGTATATTTGTATATGACTAAACTTTTGTGTATAATTGAATGTATGTATGCCATGGTAGTTTTTTGTATATTTTTGTAAATCTCTGTTGGTTTCTTATATTGTGTGGAATGCAAATTGCAATAATGCAATATCTGCATGCACATTTGTCAGTTTTCTTGTTCTCTTTTGTTCGGTTAATGTTAGATCTTGTGTTGTCGTGTATTAGAGGCTGTTTTTAGGTTCAGTTTTCATCCTAGTAGTAAATTGAATTTTTCGAGCCTTATACTTCCATAAGTAAATTAGTGAACATCTGAGCTCTTTCTAGTTTGAACTCAGGTTTGAAAACACTGAAAACTCAGTGTGACCTCTTTACAGTACTAATTAAATTGCGAAACAAAATTCAAAACTCAGTTTGGATGTATTTGTATTTTTATATTTTATGAAGTGTAACCTAACCTAAATTGTCCTACACAAGTAGTCTTACCACGATATAACAGATGGATACCACAAATTGAACAGAAAATTCTTAATAGCATACATAAATTGTTTAAAGTCACACATGGAGAGTCTTGATTATATAAAAATATGAAGTACGTACTGCATAAAACCGGAATGAGAGATTATGTAACTAAGTCGATCTACTAATTAAAGCACTGTTGTGATTGAAATCACAGAACCACTTAGCTGATTGCTTGGGGTAGCGCTTGTAGTTGTCATCAAAATCAATGTAATAGAGTCTAACTTGCTGAGACAACCGTATACACAATTCAAAGTCATCGAACAGAGCCCAGCAAAAGTATCCTTTGACATTAATTTGCTCCGTTTCTGCGATAAACAGGATAAGAACATGATTATTCATTGAATCAATTTAATTGAATGGGGGAAATGCATATAGGTAAGTGGATTGGTTTTTTGTTTCTCCTTTAATGAAATGCATATAGGTCAAGATGCTTTTATGGGGTTGGTGTGAGTGATATGCCATAGAATTAGGCATGTTGAAGGATATGTTTGTGTTTATGTTTCGAGGCCTACTTAAGGTAGTTGCTGCCCAAGTCAATTGGCTCTAAGTACCGTATATATTTTTGTTTTCTTGTTGTTTAATTGAATGGGGAAATGCATATAGGTAAAGGGATTGGTTTTTTGTTTCTCCTTTAATGAAATGCATATAGGTAAGTGGATTGCTTTTTGGTTTCTCCTTGAATGAAATGCATATAGGTTGGATTGGTATTTTATTCCTCCTTTAATGAAATGCATATAGGTCTAGATGCTTTTATGGTTTAATTGTCTGTTTTATGTTTAACGGTATATATATGTTTCAAATGCTTGATTTAGTTATGCGTAGGGTAGGTGTGAGTGATATGCCACATAATTTGGCATGTGATGGGACTTATATGTATACTTACTAAATTTTTTTTTCTTTTCTAATTGTGCAGACGTCAAACCTTATTAGAAGTCGTAAGGCGATGACGACTGCACCCCGTTCGCCTCCTTCGACTCATTCGTCAGCTGCCACTGCTCCAGCACAAATGGACCACTTGCCGATTGGTCTCGGGGTCTACTAGGTGCCGGTGTCATCAGCCTCATCAGTGGTGCTACATGTTAGCACCAGGCATGGTCACCACCGCCCCCGCACGATCGACACACCATCGGCATCCACTACTGATGCATCGGGGTCACAACAAGGTAAAGTTTAATAACGCCTTGCACATTGATAATTGTTTTTTTCCTATAGTTCCTTGGTGATTTCTCCATATAAACTGTTTTATGTGATATTGGATTGCCTAATGATGCTAGGATGGTGGTCATTATTTCTTTGTAGAGAACAACGTGTCTCTAAAAAAATTTGTTCAATTTTTATGCTTAATTCCGAGTTTTACTAGTTTAATTTTGTTAAAAAATTTAAGCTCCAGCTGCTTTAAGTTTGTTTATACCATACTTAGGGCCTCCGTATTTAGATCTCGTACAAATACTCGGGGGACTTAAATGTAATTATGTAATAAAGGAATGGGCAAATATGTAATAAGTAAAGAGCCCTTATTCTATAAAAGGACTCATCACCCTCACAATTAGGGGAGGCCATTGCTGAAGCCTTCTTACCCCTCTCACATCCCCTCCCATATTCAGAGGTTCTCTCCCTCACCTCTTAGATAAATACAATATCAGTGTGGATGTAGCCCAAACCTTGGGGTGAACCACGATACATCTTGTGTTATTTACATTTCTTGCAGATTCACGGTCGGATTTACGTTGTTCCAAGACCTCCTGTTTTGTATATCAACATTTGGTGCCGTCTGTGGGAACCGACACGAAAAGCTATGTCGGTTCTCTTTCATTTTTACACCTCCACCGTGAATATGCAAAATCACAAAAACCCAAGAAACCAATCCCAGCTTTCTCTCTCTCTCTTCAATTAGTCACAGATCTTGGCTCCAGTAAAAAAATAAAATAAAAACGCTACCCCCAAATTCCCAATTCCTAATTCCCTAATTAATTCCCAATTCGATTCCTGCAATCTCTTTCTCGATTTCACAAACAGAGATCCAATGGCGCCGGTGCCCAATACCCGTCCGAACGGGGACGATGAGGATCCACGACCAATCAAACAACCACGGCTTGGAGAGGCAGAAGATTCCAAGGAGGAGAAACCTAAATTGAAACTTGACACAGATCCTATGGCGCTGGATGATCAATCACCACTTGTTGAGGTAGAAGATGAACCTGTTATACGACCCCAAGCAAAGCTCTCTATCTTCTTCTTCGGCTTACCCTATCTCGCTCTTTGTTTCTCCATCTCTCTCGCTTGAACTTCCTATCATTGATGGAACTGAAAATCCAAATCCTTACATTATCATGAACTATGTGATCTTCCCCAATGTTGTGTGAAATGGATTAACAGAAGTCTGGGAAGGAATGATAACAGATGAGACTACTGATAATCAGTTCCTAATACACTGCCACAATGTCCTTTTGCCATATGATCATATGTATGTTCATAAGAGAGCAACGCGATTCCAAACTAACTGTTGTCTTCCCCAAGTAAGTATCACTCTTTCTCTCTTGGTTGCGACGTCGTTTCAAGATTTACAGTATCAAGCAATTACCAGACCGGAGATGGACGTCATTTCTAGGACCATGATGATGTCGTCAAATCTGAATCCCAACACTCTGATGTTCGCACTGCTGGCCTATCAGACGATGGAGAACTTCTTCGCCGAGTGGTGGGCCCTGGTCCAGTCCTCCCCATTTCAATCACAAAAAATGAATGCTCCAAAATTATCCTGAGCTGTCGTCACGTTCAATGGAGTCGTCAGTTGGGGTTTCGGGGCTTCGAAGCAGACTTTCAAGGCCAGGCTCGGCAGTATCAGTGACTACTATGTGCACCACTACGTCTGTCCTGAGGAATGAGGCGTGAAGAGATCGTCGTCGTCCTTGTCATCCAACGGAGGAGAAGGCGGCGCAATGAGACGATGTCAGGCGGATAGGTTGTGCTTGTTCTTGGCCTCCACCAAAGGTTTTGGCCAGCAATGCCGCATATTTCATCAGCTACCAGACTTCGATGACACCAAAAGGAGTTGTCGTAGGCGTCTAGCAGGACACAATGAACGACGAAAGAAGAATCTAGCCGAGTCTCATGTAGTTGAAGGCTCATGCTGAGATGTTGGAGCAGGGACTCAGCTGTCGACCACCCACATGCAAAAGCGAGGAATAAGGGGAAGCTTTGCTCTGCGAGAGCACATGGGAAAGCAAAAGCAAATCAGAAAGAAAAGTAGAAAAGCAGTGGGAAATAAAGTGAGAAACAGAAACAAAAGCAAAGGCTAAAAGAGAAAGGAAAAGATTATACTTTTGCTTTTGTCGACCACCAAAGGATGCATGTTCCTATTTTTTGAAAGCCAGAGAAAAGCAAATGGGTGATGTCGAAAAGGTTGTCCAAAGCAGCTGTCATTTTAGAGAAAAGCAGAAAGCAAAAGAAGATAAAAAAAATGAAAAAGCAGACATAATTGCGGTGGTGATGGCATGCAGAAAAGAGAATTAAGGGCGTGACCCATTGAGCAGAGAGTCAGATTTATTTTTTGTATGATGTAATTTATTTTTCCTATCTTTCGGAGACATCTGTATAAACCCCATCAAAGGGTAATAATAAAAAAATAAAAAAAAGGCAAAGCCCAAAATAAATGGGCCGGCATGTTGTGGAGGGCGAATGCCTATAAGCCCAAAATAGCACCAATCAGGTGATCAAAAGTATGCCTAGTACTCCAAAATCATTTGGCAACCTGCCACTATTACCACCAACCAGGTGATCAAAAGTAAGCCCAGTACTCTAAAATTATTCGGCAACCTGCCGCTATTACCACCAACCAAGTGATCAAAAGTACGCCTAGTATTCCAAAATTATTCGGTAACCCGCCGCTATTATCGCCAACCAGGTGATCAAAAGTACGCCCAGTACTCCAAATTATTCAGCAGCCTGCCGCTATTATCACCAACCAGGTGATCAAAAGTACATCCAGTACTTCAAATTATACATGAGCATTACTCATATCAATCATACATAAACATTCATGAGCATCACTCATGTCAACATTCATGAGCATCACTTATGTCAACATCCATGAGCATCACTCATGTCAACATCCATGAGCATTACTCATGTCAATCAACATAAACATTCATAAGCATCACTCATGTCAATCAGCTTCAAAAGCTTCATTTACAAAGCTCTAGCTTCAAAAGCTTCATTTACAGAGCTTTAGCTTTAAAAGCTTCATATACAAAAGCTCCAGCTTCAAAAGCTTCATTTACAAAAGCTCTAGCTTCAAAAACTTCATTTACAGAGCTCCAGCTTTAAAAGCTTCACTTGCAAAAGCTTCACCTACAAAGCTTTAGTGAAAGGTATACAAATATTTCCTCCGAACAACCGCCACTTCGGCCCATACATGAATTCAATTTGAAGTCTCCAGCCAACAGACTTTATTGACCGAAGACTTGGGGGACTACATTATGTACCATATATTGGGCCTCATGAAAAATACTTAGGGGACTTAGCCCATTATTCATATATTGAGGAGCGTGCCCTTATTCTATAAAAAGGACTCCCTCACCATCATTAGAGAGTATCGCCGCTAGCTAAGCAACCGCCTCGCCGCGAGCATCACTCCTAGCCCATCACTTATGTATTGAGGAGCGAGCCCTTATTCTATAAAAGGGATTCCTTCACCATTATTAGAGAGCATCAACTCTAGCCCATCATTCATGTATTGAGGAGCAATCCCTTATTCTATAAAAGGGACTCCCTCACCTTCAACGCCACAAGCCGAGCCAACCAAGGCAACATAAGCCACAAGCAGAGCAGCCTCGCAACATATGCTACTTCTAGTTGAGCATCATTTCATATTGGGCACCGCCTCATATCGAGTATTAGTTCTAGATGACATCTAGTTACTTCAGCCCACACATGGACTAAATTTCAAGTCTCCAGCCAAAAGACTCTCTTGACTGAAGACTTGGGGGACTACTGTTTATACCATACTTAGGGCCTCCATATTTAGATCTCGTACAAATACTCAGGGGACTTAAATGTAATTATGTAATAAAGGAATGGGCAAATATGTAATAAGTGAGAATCCCTTATTCTATAAAAGGACTCATCACCCTCACAATTATCGGAGGCCATTGCTGAAGCTTTCTCACCCCTCTCACATCCCCTCCCATATTCAGAGGTTCTCTCCCTCACCTCTCAGATAAATACAATATCAGTGTAGACGTAGCCCAAACCTTGGGGTGAACCACGATACATCTTGTGTTATTTACATTTCTTGCAGTTTCACGATCGGATTTACCTTGTTCCAAGACCTCCGGTTTTGTGCATCAACAAAGTTCAATCTTTAGCTATTTAGGTAAGTAGAATGAAAATGTGTAAAACGGACGTATCATTGTGCTTTTCAAATGCATATGCTTCCTTCCACTGAAAGTAATTGTTGTTTACTTATGCAAATTGTGGAGATGGATTGTATTTACATTTTGTAACAGTGCATACAATGTTGGCAAAAGTACAAACCTTATAAGGAATACCAAATATGAAATATGATAAGAATTTGGTTAACTTAGTTTTGTTGTTTTAGGTTCAGTTTGTTAAGTTATGTCATCTAAGGATTAAATAGTTATTATATATATTGTTTATTGTTGTCATCGTTCTGAACCTATTATTAAACAGTTGTGATCATTATGTTGGATACATATATTGTTATGTTATTTTTAGGTTTTTGATAAATGTTTTATTTATAGGGATGTTATGCCAAAATTTTAGTAGGATTTGTTATTAGTTTTTGGTTAACGTTATTTTATATCAGCCAAGAAAAACACTCAGAGATCTTGTCGCCAATTGAAGATGGCGAAGATCACCTGGGTGACCAAGAAACGTATCACTATCGGATACGATGAGCGGCATCGAGCTGCACCAACGGCAAAGCAGCATAGCGCATTGGCCCACGACATTGGTCACGTCATTCAGACCAATTGCCCTATGAGGTGAGGACAAAGGTGCGCGCACAATTGTCGGTAAGTATCCTTCCTTTTAATTGATTTTCCTTCAAATTTTATATATTTATATTACTTAATGTATGTAATTAATTTGTTATATTGCAGACAAACTACAATTTCGAGGACATCAACGACGATATGTTGGCGTATGTCAACATGGTCTTCTCTAAACGGTACAAGCAGTGGAAGAGCGACCTGCACCAATATTTTAAGACATTTGATGATCCGCAGGTCGCTTTTAAGGAAGGTTGCTCGAAGGACTTTGAGGGTTAGGAGGATAATTGGGCGTGGCTCTGCAGTCAATTTCAGGAGCCCGACTATGTGGTATTTTTTTGTATTAAGTTTAAAATTATTATACGTTTCTTACTAATGTTTATTGATTTTTTTTATATTTCATTTAAATTTGAACTTATAATTTTATTTGTTGTATAACACAAGAAGGTGAAAGCCAACAAGAGCAATAGGGACAAAAAGACTATTCTCCACCATTCCGGTTCGAGGCCTTTCTCATATAAGATGAAGGCGTGGTGGCGGGTAATAATAAAGTTTTTCATATTCAATTTTTAATATGTCATTAATATTAATTTTTTTTTCAAACCAACATTTTTCTTCTCTTGTTCTATCAAGGGGGTTCAAAATTCCCAGAGATCGATGTCTTTCGCAATGTTTATGTTCGACCCGGGGATGAGTTGGCCGAGTCCTTTCATGTAAGTATTCTTCAATTTTAATTATTATCTTATGCATTTAGTTTCATGGTTATTATATGAATGTTATAATTAATATTTGATGTTATATTACACAGGCGACGATGATGGAGAAGAGGCAGTTGGTTCTTTAGGAGTCCATCGTCAAGCTTCCTCCCGAGACTCCACTTGAGTCTGTGGATCCTCCAGAGGATGCGCGGTTTCAGATCCTTGCGGAGACCTTGGATCAGACTCTTGGGCGGAGGCAAGGGACATATTGTAAGAGGATGGGGATTGCCTAGCGGCGGGAACCTAGAGCCCTTTCATCATCGCAATCAAAGAGTCAGGTGACAACTTTGACAACAGAGGTGGCTTACCTTAGGACTTCAGGTGACAACTTTGACAACAGAGGTGCCTGACCTTAGGACTGAGCTCGCCTCGTATAAGAGCTAGATGTCACAGATTGTATAGGCCCTCAGTCAGTCCGGCATTTGTCTCCTGGATCTTCGTCCCCCGTCTACCTCCAAGCCCCTTCAACCCGAGCATGGCCACACCTCTGCCCATTCGACCTCTGAGCCTGTCGACAACCTCGAGACCTTCCAGCCTCCTCTGCATGACGACGACATAAATTACGCCACATTATTTTCTTAGTTTTTTACTTCCTTACTTTTTAAACACTTTTCTTGTACATAGTGCGTACATTTATATTTATTTAAATATATTATTTTTCTCTTCATTACATTTTTTAATTGCAATTTAATTTTATTAACAAAAAAAATGTAATTTATTTTTATTACAAAATTAAAAAAAAGAACGTAAAATTAAATTTAAAAAAAATATTTTGTGAAAACCTTCGTCTCGCAAAACTCTAGCGACAAACTAGGTTTCATCGTGCAAAGTTTAGAGAGACGAATAATAGTCGTCCCACGTATGTATCCTAGTATTTCAACGAAGACATTCGTTCCTAAATTTTTTTTGCAAAGAAGGTAAACTGTCGCGTCGTGTTTTTGCAACCAATGATATTTTTCGTCCCGCGAAGTCTTTCTCACGATCTTTGAACGACGGATTCTGCGAGACGAAATTTATGTCGCGCTGAAGTTTGTGAGACGGAAATACACTTTGCACGACCAACTTTGGTTCGTCGCGCAAATAGTAAAACGTAGTAGTGATTGGCCATTCATATTAAAGGTTAGGAATTTTTTTATTTTTTAAACGATAGTATCTACACTAAGGGAGTGTGGGAGTAGGCTAAGCTTCACAATGGATTAGCAATAATGTGGTTTAAATTTACCTTTGGCAAGAATCGAACATAAAACCTCTCATTTAAAAAATATCACTAGATCATAGTACTAAGTGGCAAAATTTTAAAACTATTGGATAATGGATAGAGATAGGTTGAACTTGGCAAAAACGTGAGCTAATTGGCAATAGTTACTCCCACTTTTCACCTTTTTGTAATTTTATATTGGCAAATTAACATTTGGCTTATTAATTAAGGGGTTGTTTGATAATCATTTCGTTTTTCGGTTTATAATTTTTGTTTTTATTACTTTGAAATCCGAAAATTGAAAACTTCGTTTAATAACTACATTCATTTTTTATTTTTCAGAGAAATTAAAACTGAAAACCAAAAAGGGGAAACTCAAAGGCTAAATTATAGAGGTAAATGCTTGTGTTTATACGTATTTATTTTTTCAACGTTTAGTTTTTTGTTAGGTTTGTTCATACAAAAGTTTGATTGTATGTCCTTCATACGGAAGCTTTTTTTGTCTTCTTCAAATGTTCATACAAAAGTTAAACAACTGCATTTGGTTTTTGTTCCTGCAATTTTGGTTGCTTTGTCTGATGATTGGTCCTATTCTGTTTATTGACAGTTCTAACTGACAAAGAAAGTGGACTCGATTGGCTTGGCTTGTGAGTATGCTGCTTGAAATTAAGAAGAGAAGGAAGGCTTGGAGATTTATTATGTAAATCTGGGTTGAGATGTCGATTTGCAGAAGAGAACACACGGCGATGTATAACCTTCATGATCCTTGTACGTTAAGAAGACTGAAGTTCATGCATATATATATTTTTACTTAACTTTTCTTGATTGGACAAAAATGACATGTTTGAAATTTGAATCACCTAACTTTTCTTGAATTCACGAGTTTCACAAATCAAGAACTCTTTCCATTTAAAATGTACATCTTTTTTCAAGATTAGCGACGTAATTCAAAAATTCATACCTTGTCATATCGAGCTTCGTAATTAATGTGCAAATATTATATATATCCCCATGCTTGCATGCATGCAGCACTGATCATGTCCATCCAGAAGTTTCCGATGTACTTTGTGTTTGTGTTGGTCAAATTTAAACGGAAGAAAGAGTGTGAAGAACACATGTCCTGTTTGATTTCAAAAGAATATATAACTTTCATATGGTGGCACGCTGCGACCTGTCTGCCCTAGCTACAGTAATAAAATCAACACGTATTATTACTTTTGCCTAATATATATATACACTCAAACAACGCAGTCAACCAAAAGAAAAATATAATTCAAATCCTATGGCCAAGCTTTTTGTGGAGCCAACATCCACTTTCTATCTATTTCTCATATACTTTACACTGTTGGAGATGGAAAAGATATAATTGAGACACATATTATAACAAAAGTTTTGAGAGACTAAAACATAACTCCCACTACTGGGAAATTGGGAATGGCCTAAAACTACGAGAATTTTCCATCAAATATACTCTAGTAAGACCAGTATATAATTGGTGCCTTGGCGGGTCAAAAGGAGAAACGATCTGTTGAAGTGGGGTGAAAGGGGAAGGGGCAATAACAAGGCAGTTTTGGAATCTCCAGACTTCCGCATGGCTTTTTCGATGTTAAGTGTTTGCACAGGTAGGCGGGAGATCAAAATTTTAAATTAAATTTATATTAAATAATATGTAATCAATAAAAAATAAATACGTAAATTAGTATTTAAATAATAATCTAATCATCTACCGTCATATCTTTTAATTTATAAATTTAATTAAAAAAATTAGTCTCTACCTGATCGATAATATTAGGTCTCCGGTTGAATGGCGTTAAAAATCGAAATCAATCTCAATAATGCATAAGATATTAAAGTAAGGGGGAAAGGAGGTTCATGAATCTGCTGAAAGCCAGCTGTACCCGAAAAACATAAAATATGAGGATGATAGATGGGTACAACTAAACGACAAATCTAAAAAAGTTTTTATTAAACATGTTGGTGGGACCCCTACGTGTGGGACTTGCCTACACACGGACGATCATGGATCATGGATCATGGATCATGGATCATGGATCATGGATGAGATTTAGCTGGTTTGTAAGGAGAAATTTTTCCAGAAGCCGGTTACATAGGACAGCTGGAATTCCCTCTTACAAATATCTGACACTTAGGATTTCATCTTCTTAAACTACTCAATCTTTATGTGGTCATTATCCATAAAATAGTTAAAATTAAATTTAAAAAAAATCAATAAAGAAAACAATCAAATGACTCAAATTACCCTTCAAAATCTGGAACCCTCTCCCCGCCCCCACCATTCCTCCCGTCCCTCACCTCTTTGTTTCCCTTTCTCTCTCCTTTTATTTTTCTTTCTCCTCCTCTCTTACGCCGAAGAAGAACATAGGAAGGCCGATCGCTTCACCAGCAGCTAGATCGGCATTAGACACGCCAGATTTGAGGTTGAGTTGCCGCTGAACATCCATCGGCTTCCATATCTAATTAAGAGTGGAGAAATCGAGGGGAAATGAGAAACAAAAATAGGAAGAGGGAGAAGAGATGGGGTGCCCCGATAAATTCGCCAGTCGGCGATGGGGGTGGGTTGTTGCTGCTTTCCGGTGATTTTTTGGCGTGGACGAGATGGTGAATTGATCACTGTTATAGGGGTAATTCAGAAATTATGTTGATAAAAAATTTTAATTTGCATTTTTTTATTTTAAGAAATAAAAGAGACAGGTGGCAACTTTTGATTAGTTGGGAAATCCAACTCAGATACAATTCCCGGCTTATGGAAAAATTTCTCGTTTGTAAGCCTCCAAGGCCAAGTTTTTCGAAAAATAATTTATTTGAAACAGATTTTTCATTTGGCTTTTTAGTTTAATAATGTATTGATACCTATAAATTATTTCATTTATATAATATTATTATTAAACCGAAACACTATTGTAATTGTAAATTTTTGTTATACAAAATAGTGTAAGTAATAGAAGAATAAAATGAAACAATCAATTCGTATACGCAAAAGTGAGTACTACACTTTTTTTCCTTTATGACACACCATCTTTCAATTTCGCATTTGGGTTTTTATTTATTTATTTTTTTAACAAACGATATTATCTTTATTAATTAATGAAATCATCTTTATTAACCAAAAGATGGTGAAAATACTACTTAGTCTTCTATCACACAAAAAAAAATGATGGGCAATAATGTAATTTCAAAGGTCCAAATTTTACTATTTTTTATTGAAGCCTCATCTACATGTGATGTTAAAATATCTCTAATATTAAATAATAAAAAAAGAGCTAGCAATAATATGGGTCATATTCACATTTGGCAAGAATCAAACTTATGACCTCTCATTTACGAGTGACTGGACCAAATTAAAACTAATGAACAAAAGTAAATAAAAATGTTCGTAATGTTGTAGCCTATTTTATCTGACTAAGGGGAGGGGGCCAGCAAGGAGAGATTGTAGAGAGAGATGTGTTTGTAGGAATGTAGGGCAATGTAGGGAAATGTATGTGTTATTCCTCCATACGTAGTGCCTTTATTTATAGTAATAAGGGGGAGAAGAATTCCTACATCCCCAAGGAATACAAGTCCATATAGGAAAGAATAACTATAATAAATTCTAATCTAGGATTTACACAATCACATGTAAACTAGGAAAGTTTACAACACTCCCCCTTGAGTGTGTAAATACTCAAGGTAGATTTAACATCATGTAAAAGTTGAGGAAGTCGACTCATCGGCAATGTGGATGTAAATTTCTTCCTCATTGATTTTGGACAAAATTGCACCTACAAAACAAATAACACTTTAGGTCAAGGCCAGAACCTCCGATGCCAAAGTTAGAATTTTGAGGGAAAAGTGTTTGGAGAATTTTGAGAATTTAGCAAGAGAATTGGAATTGGGTTTTGGAGAGAATGAGAGGGCTTTTATAGGGGTGTGGCTGGTTTCCTTGGGTGAGAGGACCGGCCACTTGGCTCTCTTTGTGGACTAGGTTCTTGATTTGTGTTTAATTGGGCATAATTGAATAATTAACTAAATAATTAGCCAAATAGAATAATTACCTAATTGATTAGCTAATTAGTCTAATAAAAAGGGAAAGATTTTGGAGTTACCTTGTGGCAAGGATTTGATGAGGATGGATGAAATATGTTTTGAATTGTTACCTATTTTAGGCACTTTTGATTTAGTTGAGGGATGATTACCCGCTACTCGCGCATAGGAATCCCGATGTGCCTCAAGGGTATTCTTGTCCTTTTAATCCAAAGATCCACGTGTCACATTGTGATTATTTTTTGCTCCACAAATGCCCCCACACCTGTTGGGCTACTCGCAGAAAAGGGCAACATGTGTAGAGATTTTCTTGTTTTTAGGAAACTTAGGACTGCTTCCTATTTTGATGTAGATTCCCTCTTTAATAAGAAATTAGATCCTTCTAGGAAAGAGAAATAAATTTCTCTCAAAGCCTATTTAAGTCCACCTTAAGTGGATTATTAAATCAACTTTGGAGAGTAATTTATTCTACCCTACAAGAGAGATAGCTTAGAGGATATTTGTTCCCCCTCCTCTAGCAATCTTCTACATCTTGCCCGTGCAAAGGATCGTCTTTCATTGCTTGCTTTGTCTTCACGCCACTCCAAGGTAAGAAAAAATTAATTTTTCTTGTCTTCTCAATTTTCTTGGGAGCCTTGGGGCTTGAAATTGGCTTGATGGGGGTCGAGGTGACTTGAAAAAATCTTGGAGAAGTCACGGCACTAGGGTTGCAATGGGTGGCCTAGTGGTTTAGACTTGGCGTGGGCCAAGTTGGAGTCGAGACTTGAGGCCTGCGGGCGAGGGAGAACAAGCCAGGCCATGGGGCCTGGCTAGGACGATGGGCTCCTGCGGTTTGGGTCTTCAACTTCTTTTTTTATTTTTTATTTTTTGAAGAGGCTGGGCTTGGGCCCGTGCCTAAGGGAGAAAATAGAGAGTGAGGTCGAGAGCCTCTTTTGGGCCAAGAGGCCTGTTGAGCACCTTTTTCTTTTTGTTTGGGCCATGTGGCCTGTTTGTGCCGAGCCTTCCCTTCCTCTTTTTCTCTTTTTTTTTTTGTTTAGGCCGTGTGGCCTACTTATGCCGAGCATTTTCCTCATTTTTTATATTTTATTTTTTAAGCATCCATCTTAATGAATCTTCTTTGCATCTTTGTAGAATTCCTTCGAGTAAGTCTTCTTCGAACCATAAAAATGATGACAGTGCACCGCCGTTGTACCGTTAAGGTGGGTATTTAAGCAAGGTTGGATACTTCAAGGCTACTCACTTCAAGATTAGTTCTAATGACTTGTTTAGAGATTTCCTCGAAGCTTATAGGCATGCCATTCCGTTAGGAGTGCATGTGAAATGGGTTAAGGATGCTAGCAGTCATGAACCATGTGACGGGGCTCGTAGAGCCATCAAGTTCCACCCCTACTACTTTGTGTTGGGGTTTAACTTTCCTATGTCGCGCTTTTTCTAGGAAGTGCTCTGCTCCATGAGATGTGCCCCCACTCAATGTTCTCCAAATTCAGTTCGTGTGATGGTGGGATTCCACAATCTAAGCCAATTCTTTGACTTAGATTTGACCGTCAACGAATTTTGGTACTTCTTTGACATAGGTCACGTTGAGGGAGTTGGGCAGCTGCAATCTCGCCATATGTTTTTTGATAACTTGAGCAAGGGAGATCATGACTGGGCCAAAGAGACTTTGGAGATAAATGGAGAATGAGAGTCTGATTCTTCCTCCGAGCTGCGTGTTCCAACGATTTTCATATCCGGTAAATGAGTTGCTTAATTTTTCAGCTGCTTTGTATTTGTGCTAAGCTGCTCTTTAATTTTGTAATTGTCTTCTACTGCCTTTGTAGATTTGGAGTTTGGCTCAACTCCTAAGACTTCTCCGAACATGAAGAAAATGCATGTTGCTCTAAGTATCCCCTCCGAGTATCGTGAATGGCGTTGGCTGCTTAATCTTCTTCGTATGGAAAAAGGTGGGCTACCCCTAGAGAGGAGATAAAACGAATCAAGGCTAAGGCGTTGGCTCATCCTATCATTGAGGTAGAGCCTACTACAAATGAATGTGGGAAAAAAGAGGTTTTCCCCTCCTGCTCAAGAAACGCCTGCTGAGAAGAAGCCAAAGACTTCCTTTGCTGCTCATGGAGGTTCACCGGCTGCTCAAAAGATGCCTACTGAGAAAAAGCCGAAGACTCATTCTGCTGCTCGCGAGTGTTTACCGGCTACTCCCAAACTTGTGATTAACTTGACTTTCTCTAAGAGCGAGAAAGAGAAGGCTGCTAGACCTGTACTGGTGGCACCTACCATTCCGAAGGCTACTAGTTCGATTGCTGATAAGATTGCCTAGTGTAGAAGTTCCTCCGTGTCTCCGGTGTCGAAGTTTGGTTCACCTTTGGAGAGGCTTGCTACTATGAAGAGTGATAAGGTGCCCATTCCTGCTAAAGTGACGCCAAAACTCTTTCTCTCTACTGCCGAGACCGACTCGTCTACTAAGAAGAAGGAGACTGCTCGTGCAGGCAGTCGTGAGAAATTCACCAAGTCTGTTTCTAGGGAAGTTGCTGAGATTTGTGTGCTGTTGAAGCCAGATCTGCTTGGGAACATTGATGTATGTGCCAAGTTTGTTGATGGCATCAAAGGGGTTGTTAACCCAAGTTCCTTTGCGAAGCATACGACTAGGTACATGAAGACTACTCTGCTGGCCATGATGCAGAAAACTGCAATTCTGGCAGCCGAGTCTATGCTTCTTGATCAAGAGGATACCAAGGATGCCAATGAGGTGGCAAGAATTATGGCAGTTGAAGCTTACTCATCGATCGAAAAAGTCAAGAAATTGGAATCTGAGCTTGCTGCTTTGAAAGGGTCTAATATCTCTGCCCCCACTTTTCTGCAGCTTGAGACCTCTCGTTAAGAGATCATGGATTTGAAGATTAGGCTTGACGCGATCCAAGTAAAGTATGAAAGTGCAGAGAAGGAGATTGAGTGTTACATACCTCATATTCAAGATCTTGAATGTGCCATCTCTTTGCGAAGGATGAAGAACTAATCGCCGCTTACAACCAAGTGATCCACTTCAAGAAGGTTGTTGGTAGGCTTGAGCCTCAAGTATTGGAACTCCAAGGTGCCTTGAAGATCAACGACAATTTAAAGAAAGAAATGAAGGAGCTGCAGCAGGTTCGTGCTTGTCTACTCAAGAAGAATGAGAAGTTAAAGGGTAAGAAAGCTGGGTTTGAGGCTTCACTTACTCAGAATCAAGCCGATTTCTACAAGTTGGGTTATGTAGATCAATTCTTCGGGTGGCCGTCCGACTTTGAGTTTTCTGGTAAAGACTTCGTGACATTCTCTATTAGACTTGCTCGCATTTACTTTTGAGTCTTCTGTAGGTGAAGTAGTCGGAGAGGTTGGTGCCCAGGCTAGGGTAATTAAGAGTGAAGCGTCGGATGGTGCCGTTGCTGAAGGCGTCGTGGCCACTAAAGGTGCGGCGACCGAGTAGTCGTGGGATGTCCAAGCAGTTTAAGAGTAGTATTCTAGGAGCTTTTAGGATTTTCTTTGTTTTCCTTGTTGCTTTTTCTTGAACTCCTTCAGTCTTTGCTAGTTGTTTATTAATTTTGCTAGAAAATTTAATAAACTTTCTTTCTTCACTTCTTATGTTCATGCTCTAACCTTTAGACTTTATAGACTAGGGGCGGGCGTGCTGCTTTCTATAAGCAGGCAGGCCTGCATAGCTTACCCAGCCATAGGTGTTAGTGTAGAACTTTGCAAAGTTGTTAGCCATAAGGTTGGCAGCCGAATGCCTTACTTACAGAAGCAGACAAGTCTGCATAACCACTAGATTGTTAACCTTGGCTTTATCCAATTTCATAGGTTGCGTAACAAGTACCATAACACTTTAGGACTTGGTGCAGGTTGTTCCATGCTTGGAAGTGGTGAAGCTTATCGACTACGTAGCATGTCGGCAGTGGATAAGGCTTCGTATACGCACGCTACCTTGTTTAACCTTTCATAAGAATGTGCAGTTTTATAAGTCTAGCTCGGCTTTACTGCTCGAAGGGCAACCTGTAGGCAGTCTTTCGAAAATCGTAGGATACCTTAGTGTACTCGGTAGTAGCTTTAAGTTTCCAGGGCAGCCATCCGTAAGGCGTACTGCGTAATGTTCATCCTTCGACTTTAGGTACCGGTTCCTGTCAAATTAGGCCAAGAGACCTATAATCCTTCAGTTAGCTAAACCTTAAAAAAGACCATCGTGGTTACTTCTAGGAATCCCAATGCAAGCCATCATGCATCTAGTTATATTAGGGCAGCCTGGCTTATCGCAATGCAGAGTTTATCCTTCCGCTTTGGAGAGTAAACCCATGTGGGTGTCGGAGAATTAGTTTACGCTCTCACATTGAAGAGCATGGTTGGTCCCTGGGGGGATGCAATCCCTATAGTGAGTCCCTAAGAAGGGTGCGATCTTATTTTGAAGTGTATGAGAAATAAGTTGTTGTAGACATGAAGTCGAGCCAAGTTGTAAATTACTTCTGAATTCCTCAATGAAAAATGAGTGAAATGAACGAATAACTTAGCTGTGAAAGACTGCATAACAACTGGATAGTTCTTGGCTTATGAGGTGGTGCCCGTAAGCTGTTTGAGTCTTCGGGTCTTGATATAGTAAGAGGTTACACATAGTACTTCCTCAGGTTGTAGGCATTCCATTGCTTCTCGATCTCCTTATCTTTCGTGGTGGCAATGGTGTAATTACTTTTGCCGCCTACTTTGCTGATCTTACCTTCCCAGGTATGATCCATCTTCTTAGAGCCTTTTCTGCTGGCAGTGATGAAGGCTTTTCTTAAGACTAGATCTTCAGGTTGGAACTGCCGGATCTTGGCCCTTTTGTTGTAGCTGGAAAAGAGATGTTATTGGTAGGCTGCAATGCGAATAATAGTCGACTCGTGCTTTTCCTCTGCTAGATCTAAACTTGTGGCCATCTCCTTACTATTCTGCTCGATGCTTGACAGTAGAGTGCTGATGCTTGACACAATGATGTTGGGAGGAATGATCGCTTCCGAACCAAATACCAAAGAGAAAGGAATCTCACTGGTTGCTCTTCTTTTGGTGGTGCGATTTGCCCATAAACATCCTGGGAGTTCGTCTGGCCATTTTCCCTTTTTGTCAGTGAAAGACTTCTTAAAGCAGTCGAGGATTGTCTTGTTGGATGCTTTGGTTTGCCCATTGCCTTAAGAATATCTCGGCGTGGACATGTGCTACTTAATGCCATACGTTTGGGAAAACTTTGCCAAATCTTTATTCATGAATTGCGGGCCGTTGTCAATGACAATAGAGTGAGGGATGCCAAATTGGTAAATGATGTTCCTCTATATGAAGCGCTTTATATCTGCCTGAGTCGTGGTCGTCACAGTCTTTGCTTCTACCTATTTGGTGAAGTAGTCAGTTGCCACGATCATCATGCCTCTATCCCAGTAGCAGACGACATAGGTCCTACCAGGTTGATTGCCCATTGCATGAACGGCCAAAGACTTGTCTACAGATGTAGCTCGCTGACAGGTAGTGCTGGTACTGGCTTATAGCGTTGGTAGTGGTTGCATTTTTGTACTAACTCCTTAGCATCTTGGTGCATGGTAGACTAATAATAGCTTGCGTTAAGAGCCTTTTGTGCTAAAGATCGGCTTAAGGAGTGGTTTCCACAAATGCCTTCATGGATTGAGCTTATAACCTTCAAGCATCAGGAGACGCTAGGCAACGGAGATGTAGTCCGGTGTAGGATATTCGAATGAGAATGTCATTCCACATGTAGTAGCGTGTTGCCTTTATTTAGAGCTTTCTAGACTCCAACATTTTCGTGGGGAGTGTGCCGTTGACCAAGTAGTCTATAATATAACCTTGCCTGTTTGAAGTTATACTAACCTGTGACACCTCGGCTGCCGGCTCTGCCTCTATGCTTGGTTTGTCTAAATACTTCATTGGAATTGAGCTTTTGAGTTGGTGGTCGAAAGCGGAGCCTAAGCCGGCTAACACATCTGTGTAGGTGTTGTCTTTCTGCGGAGCTTGAGTGAAAGTGTAAGTCTGAAATGCCTTAAGCTGCTCGCGTACTTTCTCCAGGTATTGCGTCATCCTTGGATGTTTTGCAGTGTATTCCTAAGTGGTCTGGTTAATGAATGGCTAGCAATCGAAATAAATTTCAAGCCATTTCACCGCCAAGTATTTTTCCATTCGAAGGCCTGCTAGTAGGGCCTCGTACTCTACTTTGTTGTCGATGCTTTGAAGCCTAGAGTGATTGCATGCTCGAACATTGAACCGTCTTGGTAATAAGGACCACGCATGCTCATGAGCCTTTGTAGTTGGATGCGTCATCGACATGCAAATGCCAGAAGTCTCCGTTAGGGGAAGTAAGTGCGGCTACAGTGTGCTCGGCTGCTTTCAGGGAGTCATTGGGCTGTTTTGTTGCGTCTTCTAGGCTAGGCGCGAATTCTGCTATAAAGTCGGCCAAGGCTTAGGCTTTTATTGCCGTGCAGGGTTAAAAAACTAAACCGTATTAGCCATGTTCCAACGGCCACTTCATCACTCATTGAGAAGCATCCGGACCATGTAGGATTGATCGTAGAGTATATTGAGTCATGATGATAACTGTATAAGCTTGAAAGTATGGTCTGAGCTTCCGACCCGCAACAACTAGTGCCAAAATCAATTTTTAGATCTTCGGGTATCTAGTTTCCGCATCGAGAAGAGCTTTAAAAGTGTAGAATACCAGCAGTTTGGCCCTTAGCTCTTCTCGTATGAAAGCAAAGCTCATTGCTACTTCTGAGATTGCTAAGTAGATGTATAAGTCATCCACTACTTTCGGTTTGGATAGTAAGGGAGGTGATGTGAGATACTACTTTAGGAAGACTCTTTCGCATTCTTTATCCCATTTGTCTCGCTGTGCCCTCTTGATGGCCTTGAAAAAGGGCTTGCATTGATCGGTAGACCGCGAGAGAAAGTGGTTGAGGGCAGCTGCTCATCTGGTCAAACTTTTGATCTCTTTTAAGGTATTTGGGGACTTCATCTCTAGGATCTCTCGAATTTGCTTGGGATGTGCTTCGATTCCTTGTTAGGTTACTAAGTACCCTAGGAATTGGCTTAAAGATACTCCAAACGTACATTTGGTGCGGTTGAGCTTCATCTTGTATTTTCTGAGGATGTCATCAACATAGACCTCAATGGTTACCCTAATTTGCTTCTTGAGCATCATGTTTACTAACCTTTGGTAAGTGGCTCCCGCGTTCCTGAGGCCAAAGGGCATGACCTTGTAGCAATAGGTGCCTCGCTCGATCATGAACATGGTTTTCTCCATGTTGGGCTCATTTATGGCTATTTGCTTGTAGCCGAAGTATGCGTCCAAGAAGTTGAACAACTGGTTTCTAAAAGTTGAATCTACCAATAAATTAATCCGGGGGAGTGAATAAGGATCTTTTGGGCATGCTTTGTTAAGGTCAGTATAGTCTACAAAAACCTTCCATTTGCCCTTCTTTTTCTTCACGACTAGCATGACGTTGGCAAGCTATGCTGAGTGTGCTACCTCTTCTATGAATCTAGCCTCCAGTAGCTTGTCAATTTTCGCCTCGATGATCGATACTCACTCAGGTACGAAATGTCTTCTCTTTTGGATCAATGGTTTAGCAGCGGGGTCGACGTGCAACTTGTGGCAAGCTACCTCGGGATCGATGTCGGGCATGTCGAAAGGTGACCATGCAAAGACGTCTCGGTTTTCCCTAAGGAAATCCGTGAGTTATTCCTTCTCGGCTGGTGATGATTAGATTTTGTATTATATATTTTACCCTATTCTTAGTATATTTTGGTTAATATTTTGGAAGAATTTTGATACTTTGAATTGTATTTCCAATATAGGACTTTCGACTTCCTCTGGAGCAAAACAGGACCAAATGGACGAATTTTGGAGTAATTCCAGTTGGAGGCATTTTTGAATCACTTAGCTTGATCGTATCAAAATTTGGGATTTTTCCACCAAGCGGTTATTTTCTGGCGATAAAATAAAGGAGCGATGCGCAGTGCTGGAAAATGACGTTTTTGGAGCCCAAGATGACCTCCGATGGGTTCGTGGCCTTCTGGAGAAGTGTTCAGAATATTCCAAACATTAAATCTAGCTATATTGGGCCAGTTTTGGAGCAGCTTATGGGTCCAAAACGTGGCTGTTCAGATTTTGGACGAATTTTACCATTTTAATTTAGGGTTATGTTTCTTTATTTTTATTTTTATTTTTTTTATGGGGATTAGGGTTTGTGTGGTGGTTTAGCAAATATATTGCTTGGCCGTCTACCATATTTGAGTAGGCTTCTTTTATGCAATTTTGGAGACAGAGAGAATTGCTAGGGTTTTGGAAATTTTCTACTTGAAGGTGCTTTCAATCCTTTTCTTAAATATATTTTCTATGATTTTAATTATGAATATGCATAACTAATTCTTTTTGTTAGGGCAAAGCTGAAGGAAAAATTTTGTCATAGCTAAGAACATGTGAGAATATTTGAACACATATGCAAACTATTAACACATTAAAGTAGGCATGCATTCAAAACAATTCTAAAAACCCATGACTTTCAAAGTGTAGTGAATGGTGAACCAAGAGACTTTTTAACAACATTAAAGAGAAAGAAGGTTTTAGAGATTCATTACCCTTGAAGCTCATCCTTGTTTACACAAGGGATTCACCCAAGTGGAGGGCCTTCAAGTCACCTCCTAGCTCCTTGGATCTTCCTTGTGATTTCCTTTCTTTTGATGTGAGGAAAGGATCTCCAAAAACACCAAAGATTTGGTGTCTCTAAGTCTCCACACCAAGGATGAGGTGTGAAGATAAAATGGATGACTTAGAGAAGAAAAGATTGCTAGCTAAATCCTCTCTAAGTGGCCGGCCTCCTTGTAGAGAAAAAGAGAGAAAGTGTTTCACCTCTTTGCCTCAAGAAAACCCTAATGAGAAAATAGCTATAAAGTGGACTTTATACTACATCACATTTGAGTGGCAAACTTGTAATTAATTCAAGTTTGCATCCACTCTCCCTTATGGCCAGCCTTGTCTTTGTTGTTGGGCTAATTGCCCATTTTGTTTTAGTTGTCATACAACTTAAACATAAAGGGCTTTGTGGACCAAAACACTTTTGGGCCCCGAAACCCAAAACCAACTTAAAAGCCCAATACGAACCTTTCGTAAAATTATTTAACTAATTAATTAATCTTGACCATTTTCAATTAAACCATTAATTGCATATCCATTTCATTTATATTTCTTCACTTTCATCCTTACTCGGTGTACGATCCATTAGGTTCCAATTAGCGAGGCAGTGGGCGATTGTTACTCTTAACGATCGATTATGAATTGAAACTACATTTCAATTCTCCCTTTGATTAAGATTAGTGTTTGCTAATATTTAGGGCTTCCACAAACCATGAGTGACACCTAGCAGCATGTCATGCTTACCCAAGCTAAGTAGAAGTGGTTGGAGAACCTATCCAGTTACAACTACAATGCAATACGGTCATTCTCTAATACAATACTCTTAATCACATTGTTTGAGTGATAGTTTGTTTCATGTCTACTATCCAATGTGATACTTCTTTATATGATTCAATTGAATATGATTTGGAACATACTTCCTAAGTCATATTCGTATGCTTTGGCCAAAGACTCCCGAATCTTATCTTAGAGTATTCTCCTTCCACCATGGAAGGTTAGAGATCCCTTGTTGTGCATTCATATGCCTACATGACTAGATAGCTTGACCCCAACAATGTCGTGGACACTCTCGATGGAATGCCTTTGACATGATCAAAGATCAAAGACCTAACCATTAGACATCTATGATGCCTCAGGTCAAAGGACTACTTTGCATATTACAACTTACGAGTTCTTACATGACATGTATGTTCAAACTCTCTTTCGATCGTTGTTCAATGTACTTGATTACTCTTTCAAGCACCTATGTGTTTGTCTTAGTGTCCAACACTAAATGACTTGAGACTAGTCATACTCATGCTTGAGTTGACATAACACATACTAACCTTAGCGGATTGTCAATGCCCAATTGGCAATCCTACGGCTAGGAACGTTTTAGGAATGAACATAAGAGAAATGTCTTGTTAATCTAACTTACTTAAATCACTTCTCTCTTAGATCAAATACATTCCTTGGATTCCCTTATTGCTTAAACACATGATACAATAAATAGTGATTAACAATAAGCTTTGCCCTTCATTAAACATATAATAGTTTAATACAATAAGTATTCCAAAAGCTATTACATCAAATGAGTGGCTTTGTAGGCATACTTCCAACAATCTCCCACTTGCACTCAAAGCCACCTTTCCATGTATCTAATACCCATCCTTTCCATATGACAGTCAAGTTGGATTTGAGACATTGGCTTTGTCAGTGGATCTGCTACGTTATACGCTGAGGCAACTTTGAGGATGTTGACTTTCCCCTCGGTAGCATATTTTCTAATGATATTAAAGCGCTTGTCAAAATGCTTGTTCTTTTGATGAGCCCTGGGTTCCTTGGCTTGAGCTATCGCCCTACTATTATCACAGTACAAAGTTACTAGTGATGTAATGGTTGGAACCACTCCAAGTTCAGTGATGAACTTCTTCATCCAGAACGCTTCTTTTCCGGCTTCAGCTGCAGCGACATATTCTACCTCTTTCGTGGAATCAGCAATTACATCTTGTTTCTTGCTTTTCCAGCTAACAGCCCCACCATTCAGAGTGAATACATATCCGGAGTTGGAACTTCTATCATCGACGTCAGATTGGAAATCTGCGTCTGTATAGGCTTCTACTCGCAACTCTATTGCTCCTCCATAAACGAGGAACATGTCCTTAGTTCTTCTTAAATACTTAAGGACCGTCTTAATAGCTGCCCAGTGTTCTGATCCTGGGTTAGATTGATATCGACTAGTAATGCTCACAGCATATGCGATATCAGGCCTTGTGCATATCATGGCATACATGAGACTTCCTATGGCGGAAGCATAAGGAATAGCACTCATCTGCCGTATCTCTTCAGGAGTCTTAGGTCCCATGGACTTAGAAAGGTGAATTCCATGTCTTATAGGAAGAAGACCTTTCTTAGATTGTTCCATCTGGAACCTACTTAGCACTTTATCTATGTACATAGATTGGGATAATCCAATTAATTTTCTGGATCTATCACGATAGAGCTTTATCCCAAGTACATAAGATACATCTCCCAAATCTTTCATGTGGAAGGTTTTGGACAACCACACTTTTACAGAAGAAAGTACTGCAGTGTCATTCCCGAATAGTAATATGTCATCTACATATAACACTAGGAATACAACTGCATCCCCAACGACTTTTTAATAAACACAATTGTCGTCTTCGTTTTGAGTAAAACCAAACGTTTTGATTTCAGTATCGAAACGAATGTTCCAGCTCCTAGAGGCTTGCTTAAGTCCATAAATGGACCTTTGAAGCTTGCATACCTTAGTCTTTTCAGACTTGGACACTTAACCTTCGGGTTGAGTCATATAGAGCTCTTCCTCAAGGTAGCCATTCAGAAAGGCCGTCTTCACGTCCATTTGCCATATCTCATAATCATGGTACGCAGCTATAGCAAGCAAAATCCGAATGGACTTAATCATGGCTATAGGAGAGAAGGTTTCTTCATAGTCAATCCCTTCTCTTTGCCTATAACCCTTGGCTACCAGTCTAGCCTTATAAGTCTCCACGTTCCCATCAACGCCTATCTTCCTCTTGAAGACCCATTTGTTTCCAACAGGTACTATACCTTCTGGAGGGTCTACAAGAGTCCAAACATGATTTTGATACATGGAATCCATCTCAGATTTCATGGCCTCTTGCCATCTCTTTGAATCAATGTCAGACATTGCTTCAGTGTAGTCTCTAGGGTCTTCCTTTATGTCATTGTCACCTAGAAGGTGCAATTCCCCAAAGTCATTATCTAAGCCATACCTCTTAGGTGGCTTGCTAACCCGTTCAGATCTACGTGGAGCTAAGGGTTCAGGAACAGGGTTGTCAACTTGTCGAGTGCTTGTTTGTGGTTCATCATTAATCTCATTAATTTCCTTCAATTCTATTTTTCTTTTGCTAGTTCCATTAAGAACGAATTCATCCTCCATGAATATAGCAGTTCTGGCGACAAAGACTTTCTGGTTGTTAGGGTGATAGAATTCGTATCCATAAGTTTGTTTAGGATACCCCACAAAATAGCATTTAGCAGATCTTGCTTCAAGCTTTCCAGCATCTTGTTTCTTAACGTACACTGGACAACCCCAAATCTTAACGTGTTTAAGACTTGGCTTCTTCCCATACCATATCTCATATGGTGTTTGTGGAATAGATTTAGAAGGCACTACATTCAGCAAATAAGCTGATGTGTGTAATGCATATCCCCATAATGATATTGGTAGACCAGCGGAACTCATCATAGAACGAACCATGTTCATCAAGGTTCGGTTTCTCCTCTCCAAAACTCCGTTATGTTGAGGAGTTCCTGGTGGAGTCCACTGTGATACTATTCCACACTCTTTGAGATAATCTAGAAACTCGTTACTTAGATACTCTCCCCCTCGATCTGATCTTAGGATCTTTATCTGTTTCTCAGTTTGCTTCTCAACTTCATTCTTGAATTCTTTGAACCTTTCAAAGGATTCTGACTTGTACTTCATAAGATACACATAGCCAAACCGAGAGTGATCGTCGGTGAATGTGATATAGTAGAAGAAGCCTCCTCTCGATGTAGTAGACATAAGTCCACATACATCAGTGTAGATTAACCCAAGAATTTCAGTGGCACGCTCTCATTTCCCAGTGAATGGAGATTTGGTCATCTTCCCAAGTAGACAAGGTTCACAAGTGCCCATGAGGTCATTACCTAATGGACTAAGATATCCGTCTTTCGACATCTTGCGAATCTTATCTTGGTTTATATGTCCAAGTTTAAGATGCCAAAGTCTAACTTGGTTAACTTCTTCTCTAGCCTTTTTGGGTTTTGAGGTATTCCCGCTTTCAATACAGTGCATCCCACTACTTGTCTCTAGGTGAAAAAGTCCCTCTATCATATTACCACGAGAGATAATACGACCGTTCAGGTATAAAGTGCAACTCATTTTGTCAAACAATACTGAGTGCCCATCTCGTAAAAGCTTAGAGATAGAAATCAAATTCTTTATACATGAAGGAAAATATAAACAATTTTTAAGTTCCAAGATTTCACCAGAGGGTAGTTTAAGCATGTAGGTGCCTATTGCTTTTGCAGAGATCTTAGTGCCGTTCCCAACTCGCACAATCATCTCCCCATTGCGCAATGTCCTGCTCCCTGTTAGTCCCTGCAATGAATTGCAGATATGTTGACTAGCGCCTGAATCAAATATCCAGGAATTGGAGCTCATTGTAAAAGCACTTTCTATGACAGAAATAGTCCCTTCAAAAGTTCTTGTCATAAGGCTCGCAATGCGCACCTTGTATTTCTTCTTCCAACGTTCATCTTTTCCACAATGAAAGCATGTTCCTTTGGATTTTCTTGCCTTCTTCTTATGCAACCTTTTCCTTGTGATTGCATTCTCACTCCCATTGTCCCTTTTGAAACCTTGTTCAAACTTACAGCATATGTCAATCATCTCAGTAAAAGTATGATTGAATCTATTCACTTTATAGTTTACAATAAACTTAGTGAAATCATCCGAGAGAGATGCAAAGAAAAAGTCTTGGGCCATTTTCCCATCGATGGAAGTTCCTAAACTTTCAAGATCTTGAAAGATCATTTCCATCTTTTGTCCATGTTTATGAACCGATGCCCCCTTTGCCATTTTGGCATTCAATAGACTACAAACATTTGAGAATCGTACATTACTAGTCTCAATGTCATGCATCTTATGCAAACTTTCAACCATGGCACAAGAAGTGTCCATGTGCTCATGTAGCTTTATAAGCTCCTCACTAAGTGAAGTGAGGATTAAGCATTTGGCTTGTAAGTCATCCTCATAGTGTCTATCATAATTTTGACACTCCTCATTTGAAGCTAGTTTCGTAGGAGGTACATGAGGAGGGGATTGCTTAATCACATACAATATGTCTATCACCTTTGAGACATTCTCAATATGGCGATACCAAGCAAGGAAACGTTGGCCCCTAAGGCCCTTTTTGTCAAGTATAATGGTGGGTGTAATTTTAGGCATGTCGTTAACTACATAACATAACAGAAATCGTATTAGATTGTTGATTTTAAAACTACTTGATTGGGTCTTAAATCAAATAGTACCACCCACTATTTTTGGCAAATTCCACATCCCTCAATGGAATTCGAGAGTTGTGTCAAACTCTTAGCGGGGTATGGGAGACTCACCATTACCAAGCCCACCTCAGAATTATATCATTTTGGCTAGCAACAATAATGATGAGAAGATAACTCTTAGCCATTTACAACTTTTGTAATTACCCATCTGTTTTGGCCTCTAGAGAATGATTGCCTCAGAATTATATCATTTTGGCACCATTGCACTTAGTTAAGTCATTCCCACCATGCTAGTTGATGTAGGGGTTCAAGCACAACCTCAGAATTATATCATGTTGGTCATACTCGTTGTCTACACTCACTTCATCATATATGTTTATGGACTCCTCCTGGATGTAAGCACATACTTTGAACTTTCCCATTATAGGGTGAAGCCGGTGTATGAGTCACAAACGATTAGAGCCCACCATGGTGGAAGGCCTACGAAGAGATGTTCAAAACATCTCTCGCTTATCAACTTAATATTCGTTTTGTCGAGGGAGTAGTGTTGGGCTACATCAAATTTATTTTAATCTTATTAAAAGAACTTGGGCCTATCACAACCATTGGTCCAAGTTAATATGATTTAGTAGTATATAATACTCCCACTATTTCGATGAAACAAGCGAGACTATATGGAACTACTAACGAATGCTTTGCATCCTCATATGGACTATATGGTCATATTAGGTCTTAGGATGATTATGAACCGTTTGATTTGATCTAACACGAGCCTTGTGTTGGACCTTGGGTTTAAGGTAGATAGTTGTTGATTTTAGTTACGCGTTTAATCCAATTAAACCGTTATTTCCTATTGGGCGTTGGACCCAACTATTCCAATTTGCATACATATAAACAAAAAGGAATACTTGAAATAAAAAGAAGGGCTTATGCCCTTTTACAACACATTAGATGGACTTATGTCCATTTACAACAAATTTGAACTAATCAAATTACATTCAAATCTAAACTACTAAACTCATAATGTAAAGCGGCCAATCACATAGCTCAATTATCGAGGCCTTTGGTTCATAATCACCCTTTTCTTAATCAATCACATTAACTAAGAAAACAACTTAAACAATTGGTTTTCGGATTCATATAATTGATTTAAATGGAACTAATTGAATTGAAAATCCAATTCTCATTAAAGAGACAAAACCATTTTGTTCTCATTTTATTTGGGCCAAAAACAATGACCTCAACAATTGGGCCATTATTTAATAAACATAAACTTTTGGGGTCACTTTGTAAAAACACAAAAGTCCACAACTTCATGTAATTACAATTAGAACCCAAAATTTTTAACAATAACAAAAACATCAATAAAGGAACAAAACAATTTGTCCTTTAGAGTTTTTGGGCCTTAACGTAAAAACGTAAACTTTTGAGCCAAAATACAAAAATACAAAAGTATCAAAACTTTATGTAATTGCATAAAAGGCCCAAAATCACCCCCACTTGGGGTTGGCCGGTTTTAGAGTGAAAAAGGAGTGTGAAAGGGTTTTATGCAAGTGGTGCATGCAAGTGGAATATGCAAGTGGAATAGGTGGGTGAGGATAAAGGTGAATGGGATGGGTTGTAAGAAAAATGTTTTGTGAAACATTAATAGCATTTATCATCCTCACCAATAATCCATCACCCATAAAAAATAAACCAAAACTTTATGAAAAACACCAAACACTTTGAATCAAAATTCCAAACCCTTTTGTTCTTGGTAAGAAACTCAAGAACATTGAAGAACACACATGAAAACTCATAAGAGCTCCATGAATGTTTTCACTCATTAAAACTCAAATTTTCACAACACAAAAGAGGGTTAACATCCTAGGGTACTTAGGGGTTCCAAAAGTCACTTTAAAACTCTTTTAACAAGACAAACATGAACCCAAAAATCCACCCTTTGGATTTGGCCGAATTTCCCGACATACATGGCACCAAATTTTAGTTCCAATATTCATGCTTTAATGAACTACATCTACAACATTTGAGATGCTAAATTTTCAAGCAAAATTTATATTCAAAAGCAAGAACAAAGCTTGTAACATTTACAACATTTAAATCACAAATCATGAAAATCACAAAACCCAAAAGGATTCACCATAAACTAGGCCTAGGCTCTGATACCACTTGAAGGAAAAATTTTGTCCTAGCTAAGAACATGTGAGAATATTTGAACACATATGCAAACTATGAACACATTAAAGTAGGCATGCATTCAAAACAATTCTAAAAACCCATGACTTTCAAAGCGTAGTGAATGGTGAACCAAGAGACTCTTTAACAACATTAAAGAGAAAGAAGGTTTTAGAGATTCATTACCCTTGAAGCTCATCCTTGTTTACACAAGGGATTCACCCAAGTGGAGGGCCTTCAAGTCACCTCCTAGCTCCTTGGATCTTCCTTGTGATTTCCTTCCTTTTGATGTGAGGAAAGGATCTTCAAAAACACCAAAGATTTGGTGTCTCTAAGTCTCCACACCAAGGATGAGGTGTGAAGATAAAATGGATGACTTAGAGAAGAAAAGACTGCTAGCTAAATCATCTCTAAGTGGCCGGCCTCCTTGTAGAGAAAAAGAGAGAAAGTGTTTCACCTCTTTGCCTCAAGAAAACCCTAATGAGAAAATAGCTATAAAGTGGACTTTATACTACATCACATTTGAGTGGCAAACTTGTAATTAATTCAAGTTTGCATCCACTCTCCCTTATGGCCGGCCTTGTCTTTGTTATTGGGCTAATTTCCCATTTTGTTTTAGTTGTCATACAACTTAAACATAATGGGCTTTTTGGACCAAAACACTTTTGGGCCCCGAAACCCAAAACCAACTTAAAAGCCCAATACAAACCTTTCGTAAAATTAATTAACTAATTAATTAATCTTGACCATTTTCAATTAAACCATTTAATTGCATATCCATTTCATTTATATTTCTTCACTTTCATCTTTACTCGGTGTACGATCCATTAGGTTCCAATTAGCGAGGCAGTGGGCGATTGTTACTCTTAACGATCGATTATGAATTGAAACCACATTTCAATTCTCCCTTTGATTAAGATTAGTGTTTGCTAATCTTCAGGGCTTCCACAAACCATGAGTGACACCTAGCAGCATGTCATGGTTACCCAAGCTAAGTAGAAGTGGTTGGAGAACCTATCCAGTTACAACTACAACGCAATACGGTCATTCTCTAATACAATACTCTTAATCACATTGTTTGAGTGATAGTTTGTTTCATGTCTACTATCCAATGTGATACTTCTTTATATGATTCAATTGAATATGATTTGGAACATACTTCCTAAGTCATATTCGTATGCTTTGGCCAAAGACTCCCGAATCATATCTTAGAGTATTCTCCTTCCACCATGGAAGGTTAGAGATCCCTTGTTGTGCATTCATATGCCTACATGACTAGATAGCTTGACCCCAACAATGCCGTGGACACTCTCGATGGAATGCCTTTGACATGATCAAAGATCAAGGACCTAACCATTAGACATCTATGATGCCTCAGGTCAAAGGACTACTTTGCATATTGCAATTTACGAGTTCTTACATGACATGTATGTTCAAACTCTCTTTTGATCGTTGTTCAGTGTACTTAATTACTCTTTCAAGCACCTATGTGTTTGTCTTAATGTCCAACACTAAATAACTTGGGACTAGTCATACTCATGCTTGAGTTAACATAACAAATACTAACCTTAGCGGATTGTCAATGCCCAATTGGCAATCCTACGACTAGGAACGTTTTAGGAATGAACATAAGAGAAATGTCTCGTTAATCTAACTTACTTAAATCACTTCTCTCTTAGATCAAATGCATTCCTTGGATTCCCTTATTGCTTAAACACATGATACAATAAATAGTGATTAACAATAAGCTTTGCCCTTCATTAAACATATAATAGTTTAATACAATAAGTATTCCAAAAGCTATTACATCAAATGAGTGGCTTTGTGGGCATACTTCCAACAGAAGCCTTGAGCCTTAGCATGAATATGTGATTTTTATTTAATTGCTTATGATTGATTGCATGCATACTTTGAATTGTTAATCACCGGGATAAAAACTATCTAATTGTCTTAATGCCTGATCACCATTAGGATCTTTAGAAAAGTAATTTGATGCAATTTTGGTCAGAAGGTTCCCTGAAATTGACGCTGGCTTCTTATGATTAATAATTGTAATTTCACTTAGGATGAACACCACGTCTTAAGGATTGCATGGTTTTTCAAAAGATTTTCATAAAGCATAATGAGTCTTTCATGTTCAGATTTGATCCGAACGTCCGGACGGGTTGCATGTTAGATATACGTTCTATGTTGGAGGTTCCAAGTAGAATATGAATTAGGAAAATCTAACCTTCAAAATGACATGTGTAGATCATAAGTAATTGGTAAAAGTTCATAGGATTGCTAGGTGATGGTGGAACCCTAATGCTTTCTTAATTTGATTTCTCCCAAAACTATTTTCTTTTCCTTCTAGTTTTCAATATTGCAGATTGTTTACTTTAATTAATTAATTTCGTTTTTATTTTAAGTAGGTTATAAGATCAATCACCTCAATTTCTATTTTGCAATAATTAATTGAAATTTGGTTAGTTTCGAATTATTTAATAATCCCTGTGGAGAACGACCTTGCAAGATCCTTTATACTACAACAACCTTGTGATTCTTACAAGTATTATAGGAGTTTTTATCGTATTCACATGAGTAGTAAAATCCCTATCAAGAAAATGGCGCCGTTGCCGGGGATTATTTAAAATAATCCCTACTAATCAGATTTTCAATTACTTATTTCTGTTTATACATTAAAAAAAAATTAATTTTCATTTTTATTTTATTTTTCACAGATTACATTAGTACAGTGCAGATTACAAAGATAATCTGTGCATGGTCAGCACCCGTTCAACAGTGCATAAATTGCTTCCTTTTGATCCAGAACTTGAGCAGACTTTGAAGAGACGTGGGGAGAAAAATTTGCAGTGGGTTCCTTCTCTGCAGGGTACTTTTCAGCAATCTTTAATTTCTGGGAATCTGCACAGTAAAGAAAAAATGACGTTTGTTATTCCAGAGGCTGGTCAGCCTTTGGGTGATTCTTTAACAGCCCATACCACAAATATACCAAGTTGCATTACTTATCTGGCAGTGGAGGAAGGGTCTACATTTGAAATAAAGCAGCACATGTTGAATATTCTACCTACATTTCATGGGTTATCGACTGACGATCCAAACATGCATATTGCAGAATTTTTAATGGGATGCAAAAATATTTTGGTGAGGGGATTTTCAGCCGAATCTATTAAGCTCCGTTTGTTTCCATACACTCTAAAGGATCAAGCAAGGAGATGGCTCCTCACACTCCCATCGGGAAGCATTAGTACTTGGGCCCAACTCAGTGAAAATTTTTTAAACAAGTATTATCCAACTTCAAAGACTCTTGACATGAGAACTCAGATTTTATCTTTTGCCCAAAAATCAAATGAAGAATTTCATAAGTCGTGTGAGCGGTTCAAGGAGTTGATTAGAAAATGTCCACATTCGGGTATTAACACTACTGATCAGATGCCTATATTTTTCAGAGGGTTGAATATGACTACAAAAACTCTAGTCAATGCTTCATGCGGAGGTTTGTACAAGGATAAAACTGCACAAGAGGCTTGTTTGTTATTTGAAAAAATGGCAGCAGATACACAACAGTGGGCAGTTGAGCAGCCACAATCTAGGTCTGTTTTTGAGATGTCTAATGGTTTTCCATATGTGTCGACACAAATTAAAAAAATGGAGAAAAAGCTTGAAAGATTTGATGCAAAATTTGACATGTTATTACAAAGAATTTCGGGTTCACAAGTTGCTGTACAACAGCCTTTACAAGCTGCCTGCAGCATTTGCAGCATGACAAATCATGATTTTTTGAGCTGTCCACATAAAGATGCTTATCCGGAGCATACAGCGAAGCAGGTTAATTCATTTAATAATTTTCAGCGTCCCCGGCAACGGCGCCATTTTCTTGATAGGGATTTTACTACTTATGTGAATGCGATAAAAACTCCTATAATACTTGCAAGAATCACAAGGTTGTTGTAGTATAAAGGATCTTGCAAGGTCGTTCTCCACAGGGATTATTAAATAATTTGAAACTAACCAAATTTCAATTAATTATTGCAAAATAGAAATTGAGGTGATTGATCTTATAACCTACTTAAAATAAAAACGAAATTAATTAATTAAAGTAAACAATCTGCAATATTGAAAACTAGAAGAAAAAGAAAATAGTTTTGGGAGAAATCAAATTAAGAAAGCATTAGGGTTCCACCATCACCTAGCAATCCTATGAACTTTTACCAATTACTTATGATCTACACATGTCACTTTGAAGGTTAGATTTTCCTAATTCATATTCTACTTGGAACCTCCAACATAGAACGTATATCTAACATGCAACCCGTCCGGACGTTCGGATCAAATCTGAACATGAAAGACTCATTATGCTTTATGAAAATCTTTTGAAAAACCATGCAATCCTTAAGACGTGGTGTTCATCCTAAGTGAAATTACAATTATTAATTACAAGAAGCCAGCGTCAATTTCAAGGAACCTTCCAACCAAAATTGCATCAAATTACTTTTCTAAAGATCCTAATGGTGATCAGGCATTAAGACAATTAAATAGTTTTTATCCCGGTGATTAACAATTCAAAGTATACATGCAATCAATCATAAGCAATTAAATAAAAATCACATATTCAAGCTAAGGCTCAAGGCTTCGCCCTAGCAAAAGGAATTAGTTACGCATATTCATAATTAAAATCATAGAAAATATATTTAAGAAAAGGATTGAAAGCACCTTCAAGTAGAAAATCTCTAAAACCCTAGCAATTCTCTCTGTCTCCAAAATTGCATAAAAGAAAGCCTACTCAAATATGGTAGACGGCCAAGCAATGTATTTGCTAAACCACCACACAAACCCTAATCCCCATAAAAAAAAAAAAAGAAGAAACATTACCCTAAATTAAAATGGTAAAATTCGTCCAAAATCTGAACAGCCATGTTTTGGACCCATAAGCTGCTCCAAAACTGGTCCAATATAGCCGGATTTAATGTTTGGAATATTCTGAACACTTCTCCAGAAGGCCACGAACCCATCCGAGGTCATCTTGGGCTCCAAAAACGCAATTTAAGCCCAAAAAAGTTATTTTCCAGCACTGCACATCACTCCTTTATTTTATCGCCAGAAAATAACCGCTTGGTGGAAAAATCCCAAATTTTGATAAAATCAAACTAAGTGACTCACGAACGTCCTCCAACTGGAATTACTCCAAAATTCATCCATTTGGTCCTGGTTTGCTCCAGAGGAAGTCGAAAGTCCTATATTGGAAATACAATTCAAAGTATCAAAATTCTTCCAAAATATTAACCAAAATATACTAAGAATAGGGTAAAATATATAATATAAAATCTACTCATCAGCTGAGCTTAGACGTGAGCCAATTCCAGCCTTCTTTTTTTATTGTTGGGGATCAAGAATGATGTCATCGGCGTCCTCTTTGGGTGTCTATCCTATCTCGTCTGCTTAGGAGCCATCTTCTTGATCCACTTGCTGTAATTGCTATTTGGTAGCCTCTTTATCCTTTTGGACTTCGGTAGCCTCTACAGGGGTAAAGGTTTTCTTATTTGACTCATTCAACACTTGCACAGTGCATCGTCGAGATGCAACCAGGTCAGACTTGATCTCTCTGACTCCTCCACCTAGGATACGGAATCAGATTTTTTTATACTTGACGGAAGTGAAGGCATCCAGCTTGATTAACCAACGTCTGCTATGAGACAGCTGGCTGTGTTTTCACGTCAAGTGTGATGTGACTGATGGCAGTTGAGGTATGCTTGTAGAATCTGGTGAATACCTCTGCTCAGCATATGAGTCCAAGCCCATCTTCTAAATGACTGAAAGTTGAAGTAGGTTGACTGCACTTCCATTGTCAACCATTATTCTGTCGACTATAACATGGGAAAGTTGGATAGATACTACTAGTGCGTCGTCATGTAGGAAATTGACACCTTTTGTATCCTACTCGATAAAGCCAATAATGGGTCTAGGTTGGGTGTCGACTGCTTGGACCTGTGAGACTAGTAGAGCCTGCTGGATCTTCCTCTTTTTAAAGTTGTTGGTGGCCCCCAAGTGCTCGGATTCGGCGAAGATGCCATTGATTCGAATCTTCTTGGAAGTTTCTCCCTTCGATTGTTTCAATAGCTTGAACCATGGCTCATTCTTGATGTCGCGAAGGATTTGGTGGATCGGAATTGAGAACCTAAAATAGTTCTTGGTTGTCAAGCCTTCTATGGTCGTGGGTCGGTCCCTACGTTTAGCCCCCTACCTGCTTTTGTTGGATTGTTTCCCATTTTTCTTCCTTTGAGCCACTACCGATTCTTTACGAGGTTGCTCGGGTGCCTTGTCTATTCATCGAGCCTCGTCCCAAAGTGCATGCTTCTCTGCTAAAGCAAAGGAGTCAGATATTCTTTCATTATCATTTCTCCGAACAGTGGGTGGTCTGCTGGGAGTCATTTTTGAAATGATGCACTTGCTATTGAGTCGTCGCATCCGACGATCTTTGCTTTCTCTGCTTTGAACGTTTTCATGTAGGCACAAAGCGACTCTTTTGGGTTTTTCTTCACGTTGAACAAGTGGTCAAACTTTTTCTTGATCGAGCAGTAGGATGAATACTCTTTGGTGAAAACCAAGAAAGATCATCAGAACTTCGGATGAATCGTGGTGGTAAGGTGTGAAACTAATCTTGCGCCTTAACTTGTAAAGTGGTGGTGAATATTTTGCACATAAAGGCATCGTTGTTCCGATAAATGACCATCGCGCTTTGGTATTGCTTTAAGTGCCTATGCGGATCTCCATCTCCTTTGAAATATGTGAAGTGTGGCATGCTAAACTTGCGTGGAGGCTCTGCCTACTCGATCTCGTTCATTAAGGGTGACCTGCTCATGTTGGTCATATCCCGTCATAGTGCTTCATCGGTCACTTCGTTGCGTTGGAAATCACACAACCGTTCGTTGAAGAGTCTTTCTACCTCTTCTTGAATTTGCCTTTGTTAGGGTAGCGGAGCCTTCGGCTGCCCTAGGTCTTGACCTACTAGTCTAGGATGCTCTTCTCCATACTCGGCTCGTCTATGCCGCAACTGCAGTGCATAAGGTAGATTCTTAACAGGCGAGGGATTTCTTCGTAGGCTGATGGTTGAACTTGAGCCGGATTGAGTAACTGCTTCACTCCGTTTATCATGCTGCCTACTCCGATGTGATATGGAGAATGCTCATTGCAGGCCTAACTGTGAATAAACGCTTTACCGCGAAGGCTGCTCATGTTGATTATCGAAGCGTGGCCCCAACCATGAGTGTATACTTTTCTATGGGCTTGGTCGAGAGTCCACTCTCCTCCACGTGCTAAAACGAGAGTATATGCTATCTCGGGGGCCCAATAGGGAGTGTAAGTTGCCCGAACACTTGGTTCTTGGTTGGTCGAGAGGCTGCTTGCCAAGATGTTGTTGAAAAGGTTCCTCGTCTGCCCTTGTCCTACTTTGGGACATCTCGTTTGGGGCACATTGGATCTTGGTGTGTTGCAAGAGTTAATTCACCAAGATCATCTGTTGTGTAAGGGCGCTCGTCAACTCTATGACTTGTCAAGACAAGTGTTGTTTGTCATTTGGGTTGGAAAAGCTTGGGAGGAATGTGCCTCCTTGAGCAGTGGAAAGGTGGTAGACTCCGGGCACGAGATTTGAGTTGGAAAATGTCAAATCCGTGGAGAAATATGGTGAGAATGCCCCTGGCTCGATGGTAGGTCCAAATGGTTGAGATAGTCTTGGGCCGACTTGGGCTGCTTGGGAAGCCATGAGAGCAAGCTGGGGTGCAGGAGCAGGCTGGCCTACAAGAGCAGGTTGGCCTACGAAAGTAGGCTGCTCGGCGTGTGGCGCACGCGTGTGCGAGGTTTGGGCTTGGCTTGGCAACGCGTTGGGCTTGAAGTGACATGGCTTGGGCCGTGGGTTTGGTGTCATAGGCCTTGGATGGCACAGCTTGAGCTTGGGCTCATGTAAGTTTGGATGGCACGGCTTGGGCCGTGGTAGTGGTGCCATAAACCTCACCGCGGGTGGTTACTGTGGTGGCCACCGCGGTGGTTGCCATGGTGGAGCCTCGTAATGATGATGCCACTCCGCTTATTGTCACATTTAGCCTCGTGGATCATTGTGGTCCCATCTCTTAAATATTGGAATTTTCACTGGTTGAATTTTCTAAATTTCTAGCCATTGTACTTCTCTTTTACGTTTTACCAAAGAATTTTTGCAAATAAAAAATTCTAATAATAAGAACGTGCAAAAAATCTACAAATGGACAAGAAAATAGAAAAACCTTTGATGCGAGAGTCTTCTACAAGTGTGTGACTCTACTCTCAATGAAAGCACCAATTTGTGGATGCAAATTTCTTCCTCCTTGATCTTGGACAAAGTTGCACCTACAAAACAAATAACACTTTAGGTCAAAGCTAAGAGCCTCCCGCGCCCACGATGAATGGGGGGCTATGGCTGAAGAACCTCCGATGCCAAAGTTAGAATTTTGAGGGAAAAGTGTTTGGAGAATTTAGCAAGAGAATTGGAATTAGGTTTTGGAGAGAATGAGATGGCTTTTATAGGGGTGTGGCATGCCTTCTTAGGTTAGAGAGGATTGGCCACTTGGCTCTCTTTGTGGACTAGGTTTTTGCTCGTCTTGTTGCGCAAGGCTTCTCACAACGCCCCGGGATTGACTATGATGAAATTTATTCACCCATTATGGATGTGATTACTTTCGCTACCTTATCAATTTGGTAGTTTTCGAAAAATTGAATATGTAGTCGATGGACGTCGTAACTGCGTATTTTTATAGGGATCTTGATATGGAAGTTTATATGAAAGTTCCAGATGAACTTACATTAATTGAATCAAATATTTCCAAATCCTAAAACACGTTCTCAATTCAGCTGAGGCTTTCCATTTTACAGTTCGAAGTAATCTAGAAGAATGTGGTAAATCGTCTGAGTGAGTATTTCACTAGTCAGGGATATGTGAACAATGAACTATGCCTTGTGTGTTCATTAAGAAGTTACATTCCGATTTTGCGATAGTTGTAGTATATGTCAATGACATGAACCTTATCGGAACTCCTGAAAAGTTCGCGAGAACTGCCGCACACCTGAAGTCAGAATTTGAGATGAAAGGTCTAGGAAAGACTCGATACTGTTTCGGTCTCGAGATAGAGCACTGTTCGGATGGAATTTTAGTACATCAATCGAACTACATCCAGAAGGTGTTGTGCCGTTTTAACAAGGATAAAATGAAGCTTGCGAGTACTCTTATGGTCGTTCAATAGTTAGATGCAAAACGAGATCCCTTTCATCTGAATGAAGATGATGAAGAGATTTTAGAGCCTGAAGTTCCTCATCTAAGTGTGATAGGCTATTTATTGTACTTGGCTCAATACACTAGACTCGACATCTCCTTCGCTATTAATCTTTTGACAAGATACAGTAATGCACCAACACGTAGAGACTGGACTGGTGTTAAAGACATCTTCAGTTACCTTAAGGGTACTACGGATTTGGGCTTGTTCTATCCTTATAGATCCTTGAGTGATGCCGCATCCCCCGTTTCTCTAGTCGATCCTCGCCTTATTGGTTATGCCAACGCATGATACTTATCTGAACCACACAAGGCGTGTTCTCAAACAATTTATGTCTTTATCGTTGGAGGCACCGCAATCTCTTAAAGGTCAACTAAACAGACCTTAGTTGCCACTTCATCTAACCATGCTGGAATTCTCGCCTTACATGAAGCAACTTGGAAATGCTTTTGGTTGAGAGCAGTTGTGGGCCATATTCGAAGCTCCTGCAATCTTTACCCTAACATGGATGTCTCGACAACGATCTATGAAGACAATGCAGCATGCATCGAACAACTTAAGAAAGGTTACATCAAAGAAGACAACACTTAGCATATTAAGCTGAAGTTCTTCTTCTCACATCAACAACAACAGCATCAGAAGATTGAAGTCATGCAAATCCATTCACAAGACAATCTGGCCGACCTCTTCACCAAATCACTACCGAAGGCAACGGTTCATAAGCTTGTTCAAGGAATTGGTATGCGTAAACTTTCTGAGTTGTAACATTGCTAGTTTTATTTGGAATTGTGTCGAACTCAGGGGGAGTATCCTAAAAAATACTTTCTTGATCTTAATGTACTTTTTTCCCTACGATTAGGAGCATTTTTCCCATTGGATTTTTGCTACCTAACTAGGTTTTAACAAGGCACCCACCTTGGGATGATCATATCTATAATGATGTCCATTTGACGTTTCTTTTTACTTTGCATTTCTCACGCATTTTTCCTTAGACTATGGATTTTGTCCTTACTCAGGTTTTTGCCATAACCTTAGGGTTTTTTAGTCATGTCTTGCTTCAGGCAAGAAGATGTGCTTTTGGTGATCAAAACGATTAGCCAAAGCGACCCATAGTACTCGTGGATCCTCCTCAGCAAGGTACTCTACTTGCAGGTTGTCATAAATATGTCTTCAGATGAAGATCATGGTAGTGGCTTTCTCAGCTTCGCCAACCGGGTTGTCCATTTCATCTTCAATGGTGGGACACAAATTCTTTGCAGTGAGGTGGAGCTTCACATCTTGGACCCACTTGAGGTAATTCCTTCCAGAGACCTCCAAAGCGGTGAAGTCAAGTTTGTTCAAATTCGACATGTTCCTATCACAAAATAGATGGACAAGATGTGGTTAGTGCAATGGAGAAAAATATCAATCCATTCACATATGAGTAGAACATTCAGGTTATAATAGACATGTATTGGTTAACATTCGCATGAAAAAACTTCGGGTTTTCATGGGTGATGTTTTAAGGAAAACTTCAGGTTTTCAATTAAGGCATGTTTGTAGAACCCTCAGGTTTCGAAATAATTATGAACTTCAGGTTCATATGTTCCTGCAGACAAACTTAAATATATGCACAGAAATATGCAACAAGAGAATATGCATGTAGAACTTCAGATCTATAATTATAATTGAATTAATTATTTGGACTTCGGGCCAAATTTAAAGTGTGGGTGAAAAAATATAAAACCCAAATTGTCTAAAAATAACAAACAATTTAAGCTCGAGGCCTACAAACATAGGCCAAAGCCCACGGGTGGGCTGAGCAAATCTCTGTCGTGAGGTTTAGGCCCAGATTGGGTTAGAATTGTCTCGGGTGGGCTACAGGCCCAAGGCGAGAAATGAAGAAACAGGCCGGATCTAAGGGAGAGCCCATGAAAGGGTACATATCTGGTGTGGCGCAGAGCAATACATCGATACTTCAACAGCGAGCTAGGATCGTGTGCGGCATGGAAAGGTGAACCTAGGGGAGGACGTAATCTAGTGCGTCACAGGACACTAGGAGACTAAAGCCCAATTAGGCTGGCGTCGTAAGTGGGCTAAGAGATAGGGATTGCGACATCAAACCCAAAACCCAAATCTGGGTTTTGATTTGGGTCGAGAAGTGCCAAAGCCTAAAAGGTTTGGTTTTTGGATCAGAAGAATAACACAGCCGTGTGCTGGGTATGCTCGCAGGGGAAGAACATTAGACTCGTCGCTTTTGGCAGCAATATGGGGCTATGCTTCACCGTAAAACCTCTTCCCAGGTGACATGGAGTCAAAACTCAATGTTTACGAACCAAGAAACCATCAGGTTCGTGTTAAGGTTTCGAACTCCGACAATATTTCAAAAAAATCTCAGCCACGATTTCGACGAGGACGACTTCAGGTCGTTGGGAAAGCAGCCGTGGTGGCTGGGCATGGCCTACAGCCATACTTATGTTAGAAATTGGTGGTGAGGCTGGTGATGGCGCCAGGTTCTGGGTTTGGAGACTTGGGGGCTCATTGGTCTCGGCTTTGCTCTCGGGTTGGGTTCAAACGAATCCAAATATATTTTTTTTAATTCAATTGCATGTATATTAATATACAATTTAATGCATAGACATATATTTGATGCAATTCATGGCAATATCAAATTCACATAATTCAACAATTATGAATATAATGCATATATAATTTATGTAGAATCTAAAATTCGAACGTAAAGTTGGGTCATGCATTATGATGAATGTTCATGCTATCAGAGTTGCAAAAATATCGAGATAAAAACCATTGTTTTGGAAGAACCTAATTGCGTGATGATATGGATGAACTAGTTTGATGCAGAAAACTTCCATGTCAGATTCCTAAGTGCAGTGGTAAGAACGTGCTGATAACGTGTTATAGCCTATTTTATCTAACTAAGGGGAAGGGGCTGGCGGCAAAGAGAGATTGTAGAGAGAGATGTGTTTGTAGGAATGTAAGGAAATGTGTGTGTTATTCCTCCCTATGTAGTGCCTTTATTTATAGTAATAAGAGGGAGAAGAATTCCTTTATCCCCAAGGAATCAAGTCCATATAGGAAATAATAACTAGAATCAAATCTAATCTAGGATTTACACAATCTTACTTAAATTAGGAAAGTTTATAACAAGTAAGTAAAAACCAATGTACTAATTTCCTTTTATAAATTCTGGATGAATTTTAACCCCAAATTTATTTGTATAAAGAACAAAAATATATACTCGACTTTACATGCTAAGAGCAGACAAAAGAACCTCGGAGTTTGAAGGACACACCAATATTGTTGATTATTCTTTTATATAAATTAACAAAGCAATTGCGGCAAGTGGCCTTTTACCAGATTGGTAGAAAGTTGTTGAACTTTGCATGATGATGTGAGTTCAAACATCCTTAGTGGCTAATCTAACATCGACTACTACAAAATAGGTTATAAGTTCTCGTTTTTACATTTTCAATTTATTAATTATGAATAATTAATATGCAATAAAATCTTTTATCATTTTATTACTTTTGGGAGGGTAGTATTAGGAGTTCCTACTATTTTCCCTAACACTTCATTATAGTTTGTACTAGAACTTTGGTTGTGTAACACTAGTTTTTATGTTATCAAAATAGGTTTTAAATTCAAATCTCATTGCTGACAAATATTAATGAAAAATTAACAAGCGAGAAGAAACAAATATTTTATTTTTGTTTTAAAAGTTCAAAACCAAAGTTGAAACCAAAACCAAAACCAAATCCAAAACTGAAAACCAAAACTGAAACCAAAACCAAAACTAAAGTTGATTAGTGTTCATCCTACCGGCTCCTTACTCTTTTTCCATTTGTTTTTTTTTTCTCTTTTTTTTATTTATTTTTTTACATGTAATGCATATTTCTCTTTCATTCATTGACTTGGTTGAAGTGCAATTGTATTATTTTGCCATTTTATAAGTGCTCTCCGTCGAAACTTACTTGGGTGCTTATCTTTATATATAAAGCCAAGTGTTTTTTGGTGTCACAAGCTTCGTAAAAAATAATTGTACAAAATGCCTTTCAAACAAAAAAACTTCAAAAGCAACTCAAAATAATGCATCCAAATGTGGCAGGGGCATTTTTATCATTTTAACAGTGTTTTTTTTAATAATTAGTACCTTACAATAGGCTAGCAATATGTAATTTGATCAATTGTTTATTATTTTCTCTATTTTTAAACACGTTTAAAATATCTTAAGAGGCATGTAATGTCACATCTCAGCTCGGGTCCCCATCACATCCCGGGCTCGACTCCACCGTAGCACGATATTATCCGCTTTGGGCCCCGACCATGCCCTCATGGTTTTGTTTCTGGGAACTCACACGAAAACTTCCCAATGGGTCACCCATCATGGGATTGCTCTCGCGTGAACTCGCTTAAATTCGGAGTTCCGATGGAACCCGAAGCCAGTGAGCTCCCAAAAGGCCTCGTGCTAGGTACAGATGAGAATATACATATAAGGCTTACAGGATCCTCACCCCTGAGCAATGTGGGATCTTACAATCCATCCCTTTAGGGGCCCAACGTCCTCGTCGGCACACTTCCGGATAGGGATTGGCTTTGATACCAAATTGTCATATCCCGGGCTCAACTCCACCGTAGCACGATATTGTCCACTTTGGGCCCCAACCATGCCCTCACGGTTTTGTTTATGAGAACTCACACAAGAACTTCCCAGTGGGTCACCCATCATGGGATTGCTCTCGTGCGAACTCGCTTAACTTCGGAGTTCTGATAGAACCTGAAGCCAGTGAGCTCCCAAAAGGACTCGTGCTAGGTAGAGATGGGAATATACATATAAGGCTTACAAGATTCTCACCCCTGGGCGATGTGGGATATTACATGTAATGCTGGTTATAAAAAAGGTATTTCGCACGCGGATAATGATGTGATTAAATTAGTTGTCAAATGATTGTTTTTTTTTTTTTTTTTTTGAACAAACGATATTATTTGCACTAAGGGGGAGGGTGGGCTTAGCCTCACAATGGGCTAGCAATAATGTGATTCAATCAGTTGTTTATTAAATATTATTTTTTCTATTCTTAATATAAATTCAATATAGACCGATTTTATTATATGAATTCAACTGCTTTAATTGGTTCATGATGGGTTTCTTCTAGCATGATCTAAGATTATTCATTTACTTCGAATATTTGACTTTTCTTTTGTTAATTTACGCATATAAATACATTTAAAACATGTACGTTGCACGTAGCACACTATGATTAAAAAAATGCATTCTGCACATGCATGAATGCATGTATGAAGGCTAGTTATTATATATTTACCTACATATATAGTATAAACACCTTTCCTACCAAGTGGGATATATATTATGTTATGTGCCATCATGCACACGCTTTCTCCCGATTTTGGGAATGGATATTGTTATTATGATTAAGATTTGATTATCTGACCGTAGAAAGTTGTAACCTTATCATATAACCTTGGTTCTGTAGGAAACCAGATGACATGAAAAAACACCTTGGTAAAGTAATCATTACGGTAATCATTACGCTGTGTTTGAGTGACGAATTTTTAGATTTTATATGCTTGAAGTCAGATTAGTAAGAAATGAGTTACAAAATGTTAGATAGAAATGTTCTTCGTGAGTGACGACTTATTCAAAGTAGAGGTTTACAAATACATCTCAAATGTTTTTTAATTACTACAACATAATTTCTCATTTATAACCCATAGCGTTTATAAAAGCACTATGACAACCCACCAGATCTAACTCAAGGCATTTTCATAACGCTATTAAACTGCTATGAAAAATTATGTATGATAGAGATTTCAAATAATTAATGCTATTTTGTGGCATTTTATAGCCCTGTTGCAAAAGTGCTATAAACCAAAATGCTATATGTGAAAGTTTGTGTTGTAGTGGATGCTCGTCAAGTGCATTTGTAATTTTCTTTATTTAGTATTTTGTGATCTATTTTTTTTACTAACATGACCTTAATTCTCTAATTACTATTAATTTTTGGGTGAGGAACTTTCAAATTCCAAACAATTTTGGCCAAGTGATGAAAAAATGGACTACAAATGTTACATAGAAGAGATTAAAAATGTACCACACATAGATGTATAAGTGCAATAATTTCCTACCTACTTGCATTTACTTAAGAATCCTACAAGATTTATTCGTTCTTTTTCTCTGATAGAGATGGTCAAAACTTTATTTGGATTCGAAGGTAAAAGCATATTATGCCTCAGTTTTGTCATTATTGTTCTTAAATCAAATTAATTAATGAAATTTTAATAATATATTAATATGTGGGATGATGGATCCCTGAGGGTGCGTTTGGTACGTGGGACGGGACGGGACGGAACGGAACGAGGCGTTCCGTCCCGCGTTTGGTGCGCTAAAAATGGGTGGAACGGGTTGTTCCACGGGACAGATTTTGGGTGTTTTTGCGTTCCACCTCTCCCCCCTGGAACGGGTTTGTTCCACGTCTGTGGAACACAATGTTTTACCATTTTAAGACAAATATACCCCATGTCTTTTTCAAAAATTACACCTTCGTTCCGTCCCGTCCCGTCCCGTTCTGTCCCGTCCCGTCCCGTTCCGTTCCGTCCCGTCCGCGTACCAAACGCACCCTGAAGGTACACTGGATGCTACCCAGCCCAGCAGGGTTCGTGGAAGATGAGCTCGTACGCTTCCAACACGCTTCACAATTCACATTGGATTAATTGTTTTCTCTATAATTCTTCGACATATAATAATCTCTAGGTAGAACTAGGCAGTCACCAATCACCGTATATATAAATATATGGATATAATTTAAATCAAGTTGGCAAGTGGATTTTTTGTTTTCTATTTTTTTGGATGAGAGTTATCCACAAACTTACTAGCTGTCTCAGATGGGAAGCAATTTGCAGAAGTGTTTTTCTTTTGCTTGGAGATCATGAGTTAGAATTACAAATCCAAAATTTTGTTTTCAAGTTCAGTCACGCAAGAAATCGTTTGATAGCAATTTCATTTTTATTTTTTAATTGAAAATAATAAAATAAAATATTATTTAATAAGTACTTTTAGTTTTCAAAATCTTAAACTTAAATAACATATTGGTAAACCAATAGCATTTTAAAAAGTGATTTTAAAATGACTAAATGCGTTTATAGTGAAACTAATTTTAGCTTCCAAAAGCACCGAGTTTTTTAAAAGAAGCATCAAATATGTATTTTTTTACAGAAAGCATTTCAAGTGCTTTTTCCAAATACCATTTAGATTTTTATTAAAGATTTGTTTTTTAAAAAATTACTAAAAGCTCTTTTAATAATTTAAAAGCACTCCAAACAAGAGTAAAGGTCTTTGCTGGTACTACGCGCGATACAAATAACACTCTCCATTCAGTATTGTAATCTAAGGTGTAAGAATTAGTAGAAGAACTCTTACTAGCTCGCGTGGAGATACTCAACAACAACAACAACAATTAAAGAACGACTATGGAACTTGGTGATCCAAGTTAGTACTCAAGCATATTTTTATCATATGAAAACCTTAGAGTAAACTTGAGGATTGGTTTTGACAAAAAAAAACCTAAGGATTGGTGGGGGATGTTTAGAGAGCTTGTAATATGTTAAAGTAAACTCAAGGATTATCTAGTTGGTTAACAAACTAAAGAATTGTACTTTTTATTTTTCTTTTATTTAGTGTCCAAATTGAAAGTTCAAAACTGAAGCCGAAGCCAAAACCAAAACCAGAAACCAAAACAAAAGCTCATTAGCTTTCACCCAACCGGGTTCCTTACTCTTTTTACATTTCTTTTTTTCAAATGTGATACGTGTTTACTTCATTTATTTATATTAAAAAAATTTGTCTACTATTGCAACTATGAACAAGGCAACTTACACCTGATAACAGTGCGAGTCTCAGTAAACAATATTCGCACAAAAAAAATCACACTGAGACAAACCTTTTGTAAAATGAAATGAGGAAAAACCGATTTTAATGAAATAAGAATTAATTTAGGTGAGGGCATATCTGTCTTGCCAATGACTAATATTCTGTGGTCGGCACTGATTGGACTAATACACTATACATATTATGTATTATGCTTCACATATTAAGAACAGCGGCGATGATTGTGCGTAATTTTGGATATCTTTTCATAATCTAATCTCAATCAACAATCTAATCCCATGTGATATGTCAGATTGGAGACGCTTAGAACTTGTCCAAAGCTTTTTGAAACCTATATTACGTGGAATGGGAATCTTTCAGTGTTGAAAGTGACAATGTTAGGTAAGTAGCGGGGGGAATAGATTGCCAAATAGTTGTTCTAACTGCTAATTGCGTGGCCTTAGGTCTATTGGTGAATCTCTCTCTCGTTGTATATATTCCTCTTGGTCCCATTAGAGCAAGTCCACCGGGGAATTAATAGCCCAGCACCCAGCTAAAAAACCAGCCTGGCACCCAGGCTATCCACTCCAGCCGAGCATTTTGACCGGCACCCAGCCCAAGCCAAGCAAGAGACCGGCCTAAAATCGACATACCCACATGCCGGGCCATCTGACGTCAACCGGGCCATCAACCTCCCGCACAATCAACGTGTCACATAGCTCCTCGGGGCTGAGGTTGATTCCGAGGTGGAGGGAGATTCCGAGGCCTTGGTGCAGAACTCCTCCAAATCTGCATGTGCATTTCCTCCAAATCTGACTATCTCCCGCAATTCAACCACCTAAGATTGGAACTTTTGAGCTTTTCTGGGAAAGTGGAATTTTGGGATTGGAGTTTTGGGGTTGGAGTAGTGAGTTTCTGAGAGTCGGTTTTTTTTTTTGTGGAAGGGATGGGAAGTTGCAGGAGATGAAGGGAAGAAGAAGTCAAAAAGTAAAAAATAATAATATTTTAATAAATTGACCAGCCTATTTTTTATTTAGGGGTGGAGATGTTTTGGCCTATTACTGTTCACTAGGGTCTATTATTGTTTACTTGAGTGGATAAATGCGCTAGGTGATGGCGCAAAGTCTTTAGAGGTAGACTTGCTCTTAGATTCATTAGCGAAGTCAAAAATCTATTCTTGGAAGATTTTCAAGCCATATGAAAGAAATTAAACAAAATATAGCAGGATAATTAGTTGAAGAAAAATTAAAGTTTTTTATTGGCATGTAAATTTGTTTGAATGTAACAGAGGAGCGTTAAAATTTGTATGAAAAGTTTACGAGTTTTGATGTGGCAAAAAAATAATTTTTTATGCATTTAAAATATTATAATAATTTACCCTATTTAAAAAATAATAAATAATAATAAATAAATAAAAACTATCTTCTTCCCCGAGCCCCCTCCCAACCTCCCCCACCTTCCCGGAGACCGCCACCACGCCCAAAAATCCCACCCAAGCCCAAAAACCATTCCCCCAAACCGATTCCCTCTCATCTGCCCCACCTCCCCCACTCCCCATTTCTCATTTTTTCAGTTTTTGCAAATCTCCCAATTTTTAGAGAGAGAAAGAGAGAGGAGAGAGAGAGAGAGAGAGAGAGAAATGCCAAGCATTCCTCTTCAAGCACCGTTTGTAGAACCAGATCCAAACCCAACCCAACGAGTTCAACCCATTTAGCGTCACCTTCCATACCCGAAGAAACCATCGCTATCCCTAATTTGATATTCGACGACTGCGTCGCCACTAAGGACATCCACATCAACCCCAACACTTCTATCTCGATCCGAATCTTCCTCCCCAAGTCCGTTCTCACCCCACCCGAACCCGCTTCCAAGTTATCACTGTCTCTGAGCTCCAACGCTTGTCAAAGTTCGGTGGAAGCGTCACTGGGCACAACCGATAGGTACACATTGTCAGTGACCATATCAACCTCGATGGTCGAATTGCCCATGTTGTTGATGATCTGCCTCGCCTTCACCAACTTGACCTTGTACTTCTTGGAGGCTATGGCGGCCGCGGTGGGCGCGATGGTGACTGAGAATGGAAGGGGGAGGTGGGGTTAGGGTGGGGTGGAATGGGAGGGTTTAGGTTGTGGGGAAGGCGAAGGGGTCAGTTGCAGGTGGGTTTATGGATCCTCTTCGGATCCAATTGTCCTAATCCTAGGGATCAATGAATCTGGACCATTGAAATTTGATCCAACGGTTAAAATTATTATAACTTTTAGAGTATGCCCCTATTTGTAGCCGTTTGATCAAATTTCAATGGTCCAAATTCATTGATCCCTAGGATTAGGACAATTGGATCCAGAGAGGATCCATGTACGAGAACAGAGAAAATACTAAATTAAAATGACTATACCTAGCAGTTGCATAGACCTAGTGAGACATGTGAACCTGACCCCTATCCATGCCCCACATTTTAGAGGCTTCATGTATCGATGGAAAAGGATTTAACTTCGCTAATGAAGAATTCAGCAGCAGCTGCTGCTTACATCTAATTTCAACTGAATACATGTTTAAATTTTGATTTTTGAATCAAAATTTGAACACATGTACAACCGAGATTGGGTGTAAGCAGCAGCTGCTGCTGAATTTGCAGCAGCCAAGTCCAGTTCGATGGAAAATGCCTCTGTCTAATATATGGACTACCCTACTGCTGTAGATGAATTCTAATAATGTGGGAAGCTTTGGAAAGCACTAAACCCTCCAATACGTAAAGTTTTTGCAAGTTGCCTTTGCATTCAATGAATCAATATCAACAAAGATAAGGTTTTATTGTAAAATTAGTAAGTACATGAAAAGTAGTCATGTAAGGTTTTTTTATTTTATTTTATTTTATTTTATTTTGTTTACATGAGATTCATATATTCAATATGCATTTTAATATGTGATGAATTTTTAAGTCTACATGTGGACAACTCAAATTATGTAACATGGAGCACGTTTGGCCATTACCCTTCACATATGGGCCAACATGCTCTAATATTAAAGAAGTTAAGGTTTCACCATAAAATCAATTGGGAATATGGAGAGTACCCATTTTAATTATAAGCCCATGCAAGATTCCTTCTTCATCTTGCATTGGTACCATAAAGAAATTGAGTTTTCACAATAAAACTAATTGGCAATATGGAGCGTAGCCCAACTCACTTATAAGAGTTAGAATTTGTGAATGCTTTAATATTATTCTTCTCACTCAAAGAAAATATATATAGTTATACAACCCCAATCCCAATTAATCTAGGAAATCTATAAAAGAAAAAAATCCTCAGTGCAATCAATTACAATATTCACATTCCTATTCTAACATATTCTAACACTCCTCCTCAAGTTGTTGCATCAATTTTGAACATGCCCAACTTGCCCACAAGTCTTGCAAATATCATATTCAACACTGCTTTCATTAAGACATCGGCAAGTTGATCTTCAAATTTAACTTTTGGTATTTCAATAATCTTCCGGCCCAGCTTCTCCTTGGTGAAGAATCTACTTCTAGATTTTTCATTCAATCATGATGAGCTAGATTAGCTACGACCTCACATGCGACTTTACAATCACAATAGAACTTCATGGCTTCTTTCAGACATATCCCAAATCCCTCAAGAATGTCCATAACCAAAGCATTTCAACAGTTCTCAAAGCACTCCCCTATACTCTGCTTCAGCACTTGAGCAAGCTCTCAATGCTCCAAGCAACCAAATTACCTCCCATAAACGTGAAGTTACCTGACGCTGAATGCATGTCGTCAGTTGATCTTGCCCAATCGACATATGTGTATACTTCAACCTTCAAATGACCACTCTTTGAGAATAATATCCCTTTACATGGAGTTGACTTCATATATCATGAGATTCGCATCAATGCATCCATATGTTGCTTCCTAGGATCATGTATAAACTAACTTACCACACTTAGGGTGCGTTTGGTGCACCGGACTATCTCAGACTGGACTAACTTCAGGGACTAAGCTGGACTGGCTTAGAATAGACTAAGCTGGACTGATTTAGTGAAGCGTTTGATGTTGTGTCGGACTAAAAAGCAGAACTCATATATTATATTATTAAATTTTATATTTACAACATTTTATCATTAATTTAATCTATATATACTAATATTTTATTATTAAATTATCATTTTCCTTTCTAGAACCATTTATTTTGGTCAAGCTTTTAATCATCTCCTCTCTCATTTTTTTTCTCCGTCCACTGCATCCCTCCCCTCTCCCTTTTCCGTCCAAATCCTTCTCCCTCTTCCCTTTGCCTCTTTTCCTTTCCAACTCCCTGGGTGATAATCTGATTTTGGATGGTCTTGGATTCGAAGATTTTGCAAATCTCTCTCTTCCTCTTCACTGCAAATCTTTCTCTACCTCTTCTATTCCTCTCACAAAATCCCTTGCAAATCTTAAAATCAAACCAAAGAGCAAGAATGAAAATGAAAATTTAGGAGTTGGAGGCGGGATGCATGCATGAGTGGCTCGAAGGTTGGAGATGGGGTTGAATCTGCTTTCGGTTTCTGAGTTTTCTGGGTTTTTGGCTTTTTTGGGGTTTTCGGGTTTCTGACTTGGAGATCTTATGGACAAACGAGAGGGAGGTGGGGAGAAAGACAGTGGGAGGGCAAGTACTCAGGCGTGGGGTGAGGCAAAGTGAGGGGAAGCAGGGAAATGGGACTAGCAATCCCCTCCTTTTCGGGGGCTCTCGCTAAGCCTAGTTAATGAAGGATTTAGTCAGCACGAGTCCGACTTAATCCCACTAAACTCAATCCCGGGTTGCACCAAACACAGAATAATAATCCTACCCAAGTAGTCCAATCCAATGAAACTTAAGGAGGTCAAACAAACACCCCCTTAAAGCTTAAGCAAGTCGGGCCACGTATGAGTCCGATACATTAATCTTCCTACCAACTGTTGGTATCTCTTTTATCGCATGGTGGTTGATCCAAATCAAACCACAACTTCAAGCCTTATTCTGACAGCGTATCAATTAGTTGACAAGCTGAAAATAAAGAGAACATTTCCTCTGTGACATATAGATACCATCCTCGAAACGGGCAACTTCAATACCCAAACAATACTTTAGTGGACCAAGATCTTTCATCTCAAACTCACGTGCAAATAATTATGCAATAGCTTGTTGCTCCTTAGGATCATCTCCTGTTACTATCATAACATCTACATAAACAATGAGTATTGTAATCTTAGCTTTCTACTTTTTCTTCAAGAACAAAGTATGATCATAGTTACTTTGCTTGTAATCCAATGCTCTCATAGACTTCGTGGATCACCCTAACCATGCTCTCGACGACTTTTAGACCATACAATGATTTCTTTAATCGACACACTTTATTTCGATGCTCAGCCAACCTGTTCGAACCAGGTGGGAGCCTCATGTACACTTCTTTAGTTAACTCTCAATGTAGAAAAACATACTCATATTGAATTGGTGTAGTTGCCAGTCAAGATTTGCTGCCACTTACAAGAGGATTCTAACTGTGTTAAGTTTCGCTGCTAGAGCAAATGTCTCGTCATAATCAATTTTATATGTCCGAGTGTATCCCTTCATCACAAGCCTTACCTTGTATCTTTTGATTGATTCGTCTGAATTATATTTCAGTGAGTAAACCCATAGGCAACCTACAGGTTTCTTACAAGCTGGTAAATCAACGATCTCCCATGTCTCATTCTTCTTTAAGTAATTCATCTTTTCGTCCATTGCAACTCTCCACCTTATATCAGCAAAGGCTTCTTGCGAATGGTTAGGAATAGACACAAAAGATAATTGATTCACAAGTGACAAATATAACTTCAATAGCCTATGGGTTGACACATAATTACTCATAGGGTATTTGACTTTACTAGTAAGGTCCGGTTCATATGTAACTTTCGGGATATCGCATGTAATTCGAGGAGGAAAGTCCTTTTGAGGTAATGGGAGTATCGGACAACGATTGGTTTGGGGGTCTCATAAACTGCTATGGGGACTTTAGATGGCTGATCAGCAGATTGATCGGTAGTGGACTAATCGGCGGTTGGATCGGTTGTGGGCTGATCGACGACTTACGGCAATGAGCTGATCAGCGGACTAATCGACCAATGGTTATTTCAGGAATTGATCGATTCACTTTACCGTTTGACGTTCACCACTTAAATCCAAAATTTCACCACATGTTTCCAAGTCAATATTTGAGTGTTGTGAGACTTCAAACGTCTAGACTCCACTTTGTTTCTCTCCATGAAGTTCAAACTCATTCGCAAAGTAAATGGTGGATTCATGAAAGACAACATCCATGGTAATATACATCGTCTGAGTAAGAGGATGATAACACCAATAACCTTTCTGATTAATGACATACCCCTGGTATACTCATCAAAGTGCTTGATACTCAATTTATTTTGTTGGTGTGGATAAAGACGAATAAAAGTAGTAAAACCAAACACGTGGAGGGAGGTTGGTTGAGGATGATGCTTGGACATGCTAGGTGAGGACTGCATAAGGGGTACGAAAATCGAATGTACTAGAGAGAACCGGTTGATCAAGTAGGCAGTGGACGAAAGAGTTTCCCCCAATACAGCAATGGCGTATGACTCTTCAAGAGTGAACCTCGAACAACCTCAAGGAGATGTCGATTCTTTAGTTTGCCACTCCATTCTGTTGTGGCATGTAAGAATATGTAGTATGATGAACAAGAACACAATTGGCTAAGTATTTGTTCAATTCGGTACCCCAAATATTCACCTCCATTATCACTGCAAAACACTTGTATTTAAGCTTTGTACTGAAATTAAATCATTTTATGGAACCATTGGAACAATTTATTCACTTCGTCTTTAGTTTGTATAAGACAAATCAATGTCATTTGGGTACAATCATCAGTAAATGTAACAAACTAATGAGCCCCTCCCAAAGTAGTGTGCTTGGAAGGACTCCATAGATCATAATGAATGGTCATAAAAGGATCTAAACTTTTATTCAAACTTGGAGAATACAAAATACGATGGCTTTTAGGCCATCTCCAACCGAAGGGTCCAGAGGGCCAGATGGCTGAAAATAACCCAAAAAACGTCTCCAACCGAGGGCTAGGCCAGAGGGCTCGTGGGCCCCACGGAATCTGAAAGGGCTAAAGGGCCAACCGGCTAACCCAATCCAGCCAGCCCCAGGCTGGGCCAGAAATTTGAGCATTTTTGTCGGATATAATTGATAGGAATATATTTAATATAAATATATTCCTGTTGGTTATATTCGACAGCAATGCTAGGCCAAATTTTCAAATACAACGGCTAGTTACCGTTGGATTCTTTTCTTTTTTTTGTGGGCCAATTTTTTTATTTTTTTATGAATTTAAAAAACTTAAGTTAATGTTGTTTTTAAATTTGATTTGTAGTTTTTAAATTTGATTTGTAGTTTTTAAATTTAAGTTGTAGTTTTTAAATATAAGTTGTAGTTTTTAAATATAAGTTGTACTTTTTAAATATAAGTTGTTGTTTTTAAAATTTAAGTTGTTATAGTTTTTTAATTTAAGTAATAAATTATGTTTGGCCCTCAGTTGGAGACGGTTTTTTGTGACAGGACTAAAACAAGCCCTATGGCCCTTTGGCCCTCAGTTGGAGATGGAGGCAAATATGGTCATGTACTGTTCATTAAAATATTAATATCTTCAAGAGCCAGATGGCTAAAACGAGCTCTCTGGCCAACCTTCGGTTGGAGATGGCCTTAGCCAATTCACAAGTACTACACTAGCTAGAAACATGAAACTTCAAAAACAATTTCGAAAATAACTTCTTCAAATAACCAAACGAAGCATGCCAAAGACATGTTATCATGCGACATGGATGCAAAGCACTTCTCTTAATAAGTGACATTTTTCCGGCTAAGTTGCTTTTATCAAACGGATTAATTGCCTTTTGAGTACATAAACCTTGATTATGCTTCAGTTTTAGGCAGACAGATCCTCATCACTGCTTTTGGGTTTTATAGCTAGGAGCATCGGGTAAGATATGTCAACTGATTGAAATTCAAACCAAATCAAGACGAAACTTAAAAGGCATTCCAAAAAAAAATGAAACATTCATTAAGAGCTTACTTTACATTGGATCAAGTTAAGTTGATCGTGAAAAAAAAGCCCAAACAACAGGCTTGCTAGATAGCTTCATTAGACTTGCATATAAGTGGTAATGTTAAAGAGACCAAATTTATAAATTAAATTTTGTAAATCAATTGATGTGGATGCTGATGATTGGATTATTACTTAAATGTAATTAACGTGCTTATTTTCTAGGGAGTTTTAATGAAAAAGGTTTGAGTCAACCTTTTCTTAATCAAAAACCATCTACAATTTTTATTTAATAAAAAGGGATTGGAATTTAATAAAAATGACAAAAGTTACATAAAACAGGCCAAAATAAATTAAATCCCACGGGTTGAAACAAAGCCCAACATACAGCATTAAATCTTTCTTCCAACTTTGCCCCTGACAAAAGTTAACCCATTTTTGGTAATACAACTTTGCATTATTTATGAAATTGCCATTAAGCCCATAAAGTCAACTAAAACCAAAATTAATTTAATTTTCAATTTCTCTTTTTCCAGCAGCAAACCATTCTCCCAATTAAAACCCATGTCATTCCACTTCCATTTTTCCTCTCTCGCGTCCACCATCCCTACTTCCATTTTTCCTCTCCACATTTCCCACAAACTCAAAATATTACTTTTCAAATTCAATTTAATAAACAAGAAACTTATCCCATTTGAAGCTTTCAATAGTCTAGACCTCCCATGGAAGGAGTAGATTTTGTGTTAGGATGCAAGAACGGTGTAGAGGAGCAAGTCACCCTGGAAAAGAATAAAAGGAGGGAGATAGTTGTGTGGAGGAAACTGGCATTTGGTTGATGGAAGGTTAATTATGCTGGTGCATAGAGAGAAGAGACGGCGATTGGTGGTACAGGTTGGGTGATTAAAAACAGAGGTGGTTGGTTCCAATTAGGAGGAGGTCGTGGTGGAGTGAGGGCAACCTCCAATTTAGCCATCAAATCTATGGCAGTGAGGGAGGCCTTATGGGCCTACATTGAGAAGGTAGCAAGTAATTGTGGAGTCTGACTCCCTTAACCTCATCTTCTGACTCCTTAACGTCATTTTTGTGCTAAATGGTAAAGAAATATATGATGCTGCCATTGAAAGTTTAATCGGGTGAGGATCCTCATTCCAAAATTATAACCTTCATCCCCAATTACTAGTCCGTTATTATTATTTTAAAGGAAAACTAATGAAAATGATTTGAAAACTTTGAGTTTTAACCAAAAACCATGTAATAACTTTATCTAATATTTAGGACAAAGCCTAATATTAAATCAGTCTAATTAAAATGGCCCAAATATTGAGTTTACGATTTTATCCCTAATGACAAGCTTTTGTCCATTAATCTCTCTTCATTATGGATCTCTCTCATGTTCTCTCCCCCATTTTTTTCCTAACATTCAAAACCTTCCATTTTTCTTTCTAATCTCGCATAGCAACTACATTTCTATCACTATGTAAAAACCACAGCTTCGACCCCAAACCTAATTTTGAATCATCTCCATCTATGTGAAAATCAGAAACGATCTCTTACAAGCAAAACGGTATGATTTTTGGCACTCTCTCTCTCTCTCTCTCTCTCTCTCTCTCTCCCTCCCTCCCAAAATTTATCATTCTCTCTCCTCCTCTTCTCTGTAAAGATGAGCAAGGGATCTGCACTTTCACCAACATCGGCAAAAAGCCAAAGGTGAATTTATGCCCTTCCCTCCTCATTCATATGATTATTAACCTTTCAATTTGATGAAGAAGAAAAGAAGAATTCAAGGTACTTTTTTCAATTTTTCATAGTGTATTCGAGGTACTGTTTTTCAAATTTTCTTCTTTAGTGGAGTTCATCGTTTGTTTCTCCATAAAATAAATTTGAGATTTGTTAGCTTTTTTTTTCAGATACAATGTATTTTTTTTTTTCCAAATACAGTTTTGCCAACATTTTTTTCCAGAAACAGTGTTATTTTTTTGTTTTCCAGAAACAATGTTATATTTTGGTTTTTTATCAGATAGAGTGTTTGTTTGTACACAAACAAACAAACACTGTATCAAATTATTTTTCCTGAAATAGTGTTATGGTTTGGTTTTTCCAGAAACAGTTTGATGTTTTGGTTCTTTTTTTTTTCCAGAGACAGTGTTAGTTTTTTCAAAAAATAGTGTTATTTTTTTGTTTTTCCAGAAACAGTTCTATGTTTTTATGTTTTGGTTCTTCTTTTTCAAAAACAGTGTTAGTTTTTTCTAGAAACAGTGTTATTTTTTTTGTTTTTCCAGAAACAATTTATATTTTGGTTTTTTTTTACCAAAGACTGTTTTTTTTTTTTCCAGAAACAGTGTTAGTTTTTTGCCAATTTGTTCCGACGATGGTTCTGATTTTTTTCCCATAAATAGTTTTAGTTTTCCAAAAATAATGTTAGTTTTTCCACATTGTATCTGATTTTTTTTTTCCAGAAACAGTGTTATTTTTTTGTTTCCAGAAACAATGTTATGTTTTGATTTTTCCAAAAACAGTTCCAAAATAGTTTTATGTTTTGGTTTTTTTTTTTTTCCAGAAGCAATGTTAGTTTTTCTTTGATTTGTTTCAACGATGGTTCTGATGCGTTTTGCAGTTTTTTTCTCCAGTTTGTTCACATGAAGGTTCTAGTACGTTTTCCACATCTTTTTGGCCGGTTTGTTCCGATGGAGGTTCTGGTACATTTTGCACCGCTTTTTTGCCAGTTTTGTTTCAACGGAGTTTCTGCCATTGAACTTCTTTGAATTTGTTTCAGCGGCTTTGTTTCGATGAATACTTCCTTTTTCAACTTTGATTTGAACTTTGATTTGGTGGTTTTTGAAATGGGGGAATTCGATTTGATAGGAAGACAGGGAGTTATTATGGCAGTTTTGTGCTGGTTTGAGGTTGGTGAAAAGTCAAGACAATATGGAATCATTTATGGATATTTACGGAAGTGTAGATTTGTAATGGGTTGGGCTTGTAACTTTGGACCGTGGACAATAGTTTTGGATGGTTTTTTATTAAACTTTGAGCTTTTTTGGTTAAATAACATTTTGAGATAGTTTTTGGTTAAATATTTGTTGGTCCAAGCCCGTTTCATTAAAGTTCCCTTATTTTAATTATTAATTTATTAGCACTATAATCAGGCCTATAAATATATGTGCATCCACCATAAAATACCATATCAAATCGTGTTGAAATGCTTATTGAAATAATAGAATCAAAGTAAGATTAATATAAATTTCATTAAAACTCCCTAATATAAATTTCATTTTAAGTTATTTACAAAGAGTCAGCTTGAGATTGTTGTGGGTTTAAAAAAGTTACTACCAGTCATTATTTCTTAAACGGAACACTAACTATTTTTGAAAATGAAAAGAAGTATTACACTATTTCTGAAACTGAAACATTACTACACTATTTATGAAACTAAACATGAGTACTACTTTACTTTTGAATTGAATATGGGTAGTACACTCTTTCTGAACCTGAACACGAATATTACACTATTTTTTAAACTAAACACGAGTACTACACTATTTCTGAAACTGAACACAAGTATCACATTATTTATGAAACTAAACACAGGTACCACACTATTTATGAATCTGACTATTTATGAAACTGACCGCGGGTGCTACACTATTTCTAAAACTAAATAGGGGTATTATACTATTTATGAAACCGACTATTTATGAAACTGAACTCAAGTAATATACTATTTCTGAAATTGAATATTGGTACTATCATTATAAAATGTATGCACTAATGCACATAAAAATCAAAGTTTATAATAACATGAATCTCCTCTCTTGGCAACTTCAACCAAAACTTCAAACAACCAGAGACAAAAATTTCACAACAAAAATATTATAAGAGGTGAGAAAACTATCTTGTAATCGGTGACACCACCTTATAAGTACATAATGGGCAAATTGTACTATATAAACACATGATAATTTTATCTATCACACCATTGAGACCTTTAAAATAATATATTTGTTGCCCGTAATTTTCACTTACAAATAAACATGAATACTACTAAACGCAATGACATTAGCAAGACAAACCGAAGTTAACTGAAGGTCTAAACTCGAAATAATAAGAAATATCCAAACCAAAGCTTAAAGAATAATATTTATTTGGTTAAAGTTTCACTCAAGCTTGACAGAATATATAAAATCAAGTAAAAGCTTTGTCACCCTAATGCATGTAAACTCAAAACTCGATTTCGATAACTCAAAAGGCCGCAAATAGAGAGAAAAAAACAAAAAACAAAATGCAGAGTCGTGCCGCACACAAATAGCTCTAGGCAATTTTGAGATTACAGTTCACAACCAAAGGCAAAGTTTATAAGGTTTTCTGAATTTTCAATTAATTTTGGTGGCCATAGGAAAGATTGATGAACTTTAGATATTGATGGTGGACTGACATATATAAGAGAAATAATAATAATCACTAAAACAAGTTGTGCTCTTAAACCTGACGAGGTCTTCTCGAAACATGGTTCTAGTTCAACCATGGATTCGTACACCCGTCCATATAGCAATATAGCATCCTGCGGGATCTAAAATACAACGCCATCATCGACAGGTGAAAGCTTGTGGATATCGGGAAATTGAGTTTGATCTTGAGGTTGCTGGAGATGGTGGATGCGAGCGCTTTGGAAGATGTGGATGGTTTTTGTGGCTGCAGAGACGGTGGGTTTATGAGGTACTGAGATGACGTCGTGGTGGACATGGAGGAGGAGGAGGAGTGCAGGCAAGGAGAGAGGAGACGATCTCCAGATGAGAAGAACACACGTGATGGAAACGGAGAACATAAACGGCCAATACTAACGGTAGGGTAAAATAGGAAGCTCAATAAATTATTTATTTGGGCCAGTCTTTATTGAGCTGGTTTGATATTGTGTTTTGCCCTAACCATTAAATAAAGCTATTACATGGTTTTTTATTAAAATTTAAAGTATTGAAGTCGTTTTCATTAGTTTTCCTTATTTTCTATTGGTGACATATCCTTCAGTTTGCAAATTTATTTTTAAAATTTATTCTCCTTAACATTACTCGTACTGCAAAAAGCCACTCACTTGTTCTATTTTCTCACTCAAAATATACCCTCTTTGAAATTGATTCTAATATATTTTAAAAAAATGGGATGAAGATCCCAGCCCGTTTCTCTCTCTTCCTCCTCCCTTCCCCTGTCTTCCTAATAAGTTTCAGTTTTGATGTTTACTGTGTTAAATATAGATTTGGTGTGGGAAGCCAGATAGAGAGAGAGAGGAAGACAAAAGGGGGAAATAAAAGAGACGGAGGAAACGAAGGCATCGGATTGGAGAAAAGGAGTTGGCGCCAGGAGGAGTTGTAACTGGTATATTGTCATCAGTTGGGGTGAGTAGCGTTGTGGCTGTTGGTTCGTGTTTTTAGTTTTTCAGTCTTTTTATTTTTACTTTTTAAAACTTAGGGTAGGAGGGATAGTTAGGGAATAATGGTGGGTGGAAGGTACGGATGGCAAGTAAATCCGTTAAATCCGATAACTTTGAATAACCATTCGAATGAGAGGGATTTGGGATTGAAAATTCGAATATTTTACAGCTATGGAGAAGAATTGTGAATGTTATTCGGTTATGGTTTCAAATAAGGGTTATAGATAGGGTTCTCTGATCTATATCCGTTCCCGAATAATATAGTATAGTATAGTATACACACATATTGAAATTATTTGAAAATTTCTTTCATCTTTTCCTGTAGTGGTTATTGTATTTGTTTTTGTCATTCCGTTTCTTTTTTATGGGACTAATTTGCCTTAGTTTGCTATCATATTTGGCTTATCATGAACACTTCTAGAAATTATTGTTATGTTTATGATGATGTGGATGTGGATATAATGACCGGATTAGTATCTATTAAAATTAAATTATAATGTGTCAGTTGAACAAATAATTTTTTTTTATTGATAAAAATGGATATAACCGTTAACCGATAAGGACTCCGTTACGGACATATATGGTTATGGATAATCCCGATGGTTAATTTGAGGTTATGAATATGGTTAATTTTCGTAGTTATGCGTGGATATGACATTTTTGTCCCCAAATCGAACCATTGCTATCACTAATGGGAAGATAGTTTTAGATTTTAAAAAAAAAAAGTAATGGTGGGTGTGATAGCACAATGGGGCGTCTAGCAACGCTCTTTGCATATATGTCAAAGAATGCATCAATGCATACGACATTTTGTTCAAATTAGTGTCTAAATTTTAACGTTCTGACTTTTGAAGTAAATTTATGCACGCGACAATGTATACAATGCCTTGATGCATTGCAAATTGTAGCTTTTTTATTTGGTCTGAAGTATACAATTATTCATGGTTAGTGTAATCCATTGGGGAATGCAGAAAAATTATAAAACACACATATGTATACCTATATATAGAGACGGATGCACATTTGGACATAGGTGGTCTCAGAACCACCTAGAGTTTAGAAAATATACATATAAAGGTCTTTTAAGGATTCTCTGAATGTTTTGTACGACTCTCTTTGTACCTACTAAGTGTTTGATGTAATATCTGCTAGGCATATCTCGACAAGTTGCATGGACAATACTCGACAAATTCTCTCGACACTAAGATTCAAATTCTGGTTCTGCCATTGTATCTACATACAAAGTGCAGATATTTAAATGAAATATCTGCACCGCACATTAGTGATAGATCAATCTCCTCTCCGGAAGCAAAGCTGGTAATCCCAAAATACAAATCCATAAGAATTCGAACTCGGATTAAGAGCTCTAGTTCTTTGCTTGCTTTTTCACTAGACCAACCCAGTTGGAGTTCGCTACGATTCTTTGTTTATAGTCTTCTTTGTTCAGATTTTCATCATAATACATTGGCTTTAACTTTGAATAACAGAACATCCTTAGATCATAACGTAGAAAAACGTAACCCCTTAAGAATCTGAAGGTAGATTGTCTGCCATCCCATTTCCACACTCTCCTCATGCCCTCTTGTGATGTATGGTCACGGTTAAGACACAGCAACATTTTATATTAATTTTTTTATAAAAATAATAAAATATAAAATAATAAGAATATAAAATATTAACGTGATTTAATCGTAATCATACAAACAGAAATGAACGAGGAGAGTATGGAAATGGGAGGCAGAGAATCCATCTCCTAATAATCTAGCCCGTTTGTGTTATTTTCTGTTTCAGATTTAATCTGCAGGTCTAGGACCAGACTAGCATCCATGTGAACCTCAAAAGTTACGCAACCTGGAAAAGTCTTGCAGTTACCAAATATAATATATAAAAAAAATAAACTAAGCCAGTTTCTGTTTCAACTGCCCCACATGATTCTGGTCTTAATCATTGTTATCATCTCAATGTTTTGGCCGACAGAGCAGTTTGCCTATGTGCAAGATAAAGAACCGGATCTCCTCCTGAGCAAAGGATCTGAACCGTTAAAATTTAATCCAACGATTTTAATGATTATAATTTTTAAAAGAACTATTTTTTTGTAATCATTAGATTAAATTTCAACGATTCAGATCATTTGCTCAAGAAGCTCAGCCTCCTAAGTTCAGGAGAGGATCCGATTCCCAAGATATATACTTGTGTGTGGAGTATATGAATGAATATAACACTGATAACGTAACTAGTTATTTGCGTCATCGGGGTACATTTTGTACGCGTATAACACAAATCACGGGACGGAGTGCTATGCTTACACGGATGTATAACCGATGACATGCAACTTTGACCAAAACAAACTTACAAACTAATCAGAACAAGTTTTCGTTCTACAAATGCTTTCGATTTTTAAGATTACCACAAACCAAACCAACGCCACCAGTTTTCTGGACTAGAAAACCTTGAAAAACATCACTCTCATTATACATACATATAAAATATAGAGAGACAACTTATGATTTTTGTAACAAGGAGTGCAAAATTCCTAAAACCCAAAACCCTAATTACACACAAAACACCTTAGAGAGGTTGTTGCATTGTCACAACCAGAGGACTTGTCACGGTGTGCTTCCCATCTGACCAAACTATAGAACCACTCGTCACACTAGTGCTACCAGGAGATAGCTTCACTGCCAAAGCATGAACCCTCACAAGAAAATTCAACTTCTGCCCAACCCTCCTAAACGCGAGCCTCTCCGGCTCCACCGTCACTGTCGTCCCCGCCGGCGGACTGATCCTCACCTGATAGACAGACTTGGGGCCGCCCACGTTCGTGACGGTCCGGATAAAATGCGTATTCATCTTATGCTTCCCGTACTGCTGAAACACCACAGACAATGAAGGGTAATTGAGGTTCCCAGCATGTCCAGCCCTCTTTGCCCCATTGCAATTTGCAAGCTTCCTAGTGACCGTTTGTATGTTCTTAGTGGTATAATTGTAGTTGCACAAGAAATTCACATAATCATAAGAAGTAATGTCATAGACCAATCCAGGGTCCATTGCCTTTTGGGGATGAACATGGCCTGCCCCAAAGTCCATGACTGTTGATGTATTGCCACTGGACTCGTCCAGCATGGTCTCGCCCCTGTTGTCCACGGTGTAAGCCGTGGTCATCAGGGCAGACCTAATAGCAGCTGGACTCCAGTCTGGATGGGCTGCTTTCAGCAAAGCAGCCAATCCAGACACGTGTGGACAAGCCATTGATGTCCCAGAGAGTATGTTAAACTCCGTATTTCTCTTATCCGAAGCAACACCGGAAGGTCCAATCTTGTCCGGCCAAGCTGCCAGTATATTCAACCCGGGCGCAATCACGTCCGGCTTCAATATCTCTGGTGCTTGCGGGTTCGGCCCGCGGGCAGAAAATGAAGCCACGACAGGAGCGGGACGCACCCGAATTCTGGTCCCTTTAAACACAATTGTAGCCGTAGGTGGCGATTTGGACTTGGATGCAGCTGTGATGTACCTTCTGATTTCGTCTCCGGTGGCGGCACCAACCGCGGTGGCGGGTAACACGTGGCAGTCTGCTACAAGTCCTTCACCGTCGAAAACCCCATTGGCGAGTATCATTCCAACCCCTCCAGCTTTCCTCACAACATCGCCTTTCGCAGCTCTTGAATTAATGCCACGGTCGCATACGACGATCTTTCCTTTGACCAAATCTTGACTCAAAGAACCTTCTAGACACAAGGACGAGGAGTAACCGTCGCTGCCTTCGCTATCAGCGTAAACCAGAGGGTACATCCGACCAGCTGCGAGACCCGGCCCGGAATATACACTCATGCCCGGGATTGTTCTTCCGTTTCCGAGCTTCACATCGGCCGGGAAGTCCCGATCAATAGTTCCCGCGCCGACGGTTGTCACCCATGGAGCCACATTGGTGACAGTGAGCCCTCCCGGACCGCCGTTACCGGCGGACGCGGACACGAAGACACCGGCGTCAGAGGCTCCGAACGCGCCAATGGCTATGGCGTCGAGGTAGTACGGGACGACGACGCCACCTACACTGAGGGACACGACGTCGCAGCCGTCGGCGACAGCGGAGTCGAAGGCGGCGAGGATGTCGGAGTCGTAGCAGCCAGCGCTCCAGCAGACCTTGTACGCGGCGAGCCGTGCCTTGGGAGCCATGCCGGCTGCGACTCCCTTGGCGTACCCGAGAGTAGACGCCGGGAAAACGTACCGTCCGGCGGCGATCGAGGCAGTGTGAGTCCCGTGGCCGTCGGAGTCTCTGGGGGAGCGGTACTCCGTGGTCTCATTCATCTTGCCGTTAGTGGATTCGAAGCCGGCGGAGAAGAAACGGGCACCGATGAGCTTGCGGTTGCAAAGGTTCGCCGCAAAGTCCTTCCCGGCGACGCAGCTGCCTTTCCATTTGGTGGGGATGGGACCCAGTTCTCGGTCGTGGAAGGACTGGCGTTCTGGCCAGATTCCGGTGTCGATGACTCCGATGACGAGGTCGGACCCAAAGTCGGACTCCTTGAGAAGTCCTGCCGGGTCCGTGGTTCGGAGGCCGAGGAATTCAGGGGAGCGGGTGGTGTGGATGTGGCGGACTTGCTCTGGAATGAGACTGATGACGTGGCTGAGGGACTGGAGTTGGTCGGCTTGGGAAGGGGAGAGCTTGGCTGAGAAGCCGTGGAAGACGGTAGAGTAAGTGTGGAGAATAGTTGGGGGTTGGGAGGAGGAGGAGGAGGAGAGGGAGGAAAGGGAGGAGGAGTACCAGTCATGGTGGGTTGGGAAAATGGAGGGTTTGGAGTCTGGTTGGACTTGAACAATGAAGGTTTTTCCACCATCATTCTGATTATTATTTTCAGGAGAAGAAGAAGAAGCTGAGAAGTTAGATAGGGAGGAGACAGAGATGATGAGAGAGAGGAGAAGATGGAGGAGAGAGAAAGCCATTGGAGAGAGTGAGAGTGAAGAGCTCTCTGTGTCTCTGTGTCTCTGTGTGGTGGTAGTAAAGTTGCTGCTACTTAATAAGTTATGGATGAAACATATTAATGAATATAATAATAAAAAGGTTAAATTGGGGTTTGGGGTGGTCGTCACTGGTCACTCTCGATGTTGATGTGGATCGGTGGGTGGTTTTATACTATTTGGTACTTAATTTGTTTAGGCTTCTCCAAAACATTCAAATTCAATTCAATTCAATTGTGTTAGACTGTACTACTGTGGAATAATTGTTTGAGATTGTACGCAATCGTGTGTCGTAAATCTGATATTACTCTTGTCCCGTGTTATTAGTCAGATGCACTATGCCTGTTACTGGGTATAATATGCATGGTTATATGCTAAGAATGAAAAACATACTTTTTTTTTTAATCTGTTACACATTTTTATTAAATTCTGTTCATAGTTTAAATTTAATTTATTTAAATTTGACGACCATAAATAAAAAAATGTATAAAAAAAACTAAAACAATTGTATAAGAATGACCTTTTTAATATACAATGTATGAATATAATGACAAAAATATTTATATTATGAGAGTAAGGTTTTAAAAGATGTTAGGTGTTAGTCGAGCAACGGGTTAGGATCTAGTGCCTAGGCGGCTAGGCGAGGCTATACAGACTAAGCAAATTTAAGTAAATTTATTATATATTGTATAAATAAGTATATGTTTATATTTATAAAACATACATAATTATATTAGAATACATAAATCATCTATAACATGACATATAAATTATAAAATATTAGAATATATTGAAAACATGAGCAACAAACATATAATGAGTGTTCATCGAATTAGTCAACAAGTCTATTACATTTTATTGAAAAATTAAAATACAAAATAAAAATTATCAATTTTCTGTCAAAGTTAAAGTCGAGACCTAGGCAGGGTTAAGCGGACTAGGTAGACACCTAAGTAGGTCTTGGCACACTTTTTTAATTTTCAAACGCCTAAAAACTCATCCTGATGATAAGAGCATCCCCAATGGGGCTTTATCCTCCATGAGGCTACCACATTTCCAGCCTTAACAAGAAATTTCATCCCCAATGAGCCGTAAAATGAGGCTAGATCCACAACTGGGGCAAGCAACTTCCTTTCTTGGGTAGCGTAAAATCGGGCTACATGTAGCCCCAAAAAACAGTGGACCCCACAAAAAAGTAGCAACCCATGTGAGCAAAATTCTATTACTCTCCCTTCACTTGCAAATACACTTATACTCTCCCTTTATTATTTTTTAATTCTTTTTTCTTACTTATTTTTCTCGCAATTTTGCTAATTAATAATTGTTTTAAATTCCATAAGAATTAAAATTTCAAATTGATTTAACGTTCATGGGCATTGATGGGTGAAATTTTCAAATATTTTTTTTTCAAAATTGTATGTTACTAATTTACCAATTGGTGCTAGGTAAATTTGTTGTGTTATATGTGAAAATCAAATTATTTCAAAGGGCGAAGTGATGGTTTGTTTCTTTCAATGGATGAGTTTGAGATAAGAAAATCTAATCCAACGAATGATTCATAAGTGATGAAATCTAACTTTGTCACAATTTGAACTTTTTAGGTTGAAGTGTTCATTAAAAAAATTTAAGATAGCACGTCCAAAAATCAAATTAAGAAAAGCTAACACAAAAAAAAATCATCGCTTAATCAAATTACTACATAATAAATGGAAAAATTAGTATCTAGTGCTTAGTTACTAATGTTCATTGACTAAGACCTTATTAGTTTTCAAATTTTGATTGGAGTCCCTAGCATTAATGTGATAATGAATTTACATGTTTATTACATATTTTTTTAAATAAAAATTACAAATTGATTTAGAGTTTTAATTGACACACCCTGACCCGGAATGTCCACTAAGACTTCGAATCGAGATGTGCTAGCCGACACTTGGAAGGTGTCGAAGCCATAAAGGGGGGTGATGATGTGGAAAATTGTGAATAAATTTAAACCTAAGAGTGCCTAAATACCAAAGTGCACTAGTGAGTGGGAATAAACCCACTTCACACGTGACGTTAGAGCATAAGCAAGTACAGAAGAATGAATTAAGAATCGTACCCTCGAAATAATTTCCAATACTAAGAATTGCCACGAATCTTTGACGATAAGAAAGCTCAGCTAATAAAACCTGGAGGGTGAAGACAAGACAAGGGTGAGTGGCCCTGAAGGTAAAATATTAATAGAAAACATATAAAACATTATAATCCCTCTCTACAACACCCGTATAATTTCTAGAAAAATCATAATATACCCCAACACAACATCTCATCAATAATATTAAATAATCATTCGATTAATAACTCATGCTAGTGCGCAAGTCGGAGTCACCTAGGGTGACCTGTACGACTTACCCATATCTCATCACATATACTAGTTCATCACATATTTCCTCACATAAGCTAGCTCATCACATATTCATCATATATGTTAGCTCATAACATATTCATTACATATGCTAGCTCGTCACATATTCATTACATATGCTAGCTCATCACATATTCATTACATATGCTAGCTCATAACATATTCATCATATATGCTAGCTCATAACATATTCATCACATATGCTAGCTCGTCACATATTCGTTACATATGCTAGCTCGTCACATATCCATTACATATACTAGCTCATCACATACTCATTACATATGCTAGCTCGTCACATATTCATCACATATGCTAGCTCGTCACATATCCATTACATATGCTAGCTCATCACATATTCCTTACATATGCTAGCTCATAACATATTTATCACATATGCTAGCTCATCACATATCCATTACATATGCTAGCTCATCACATATTCATTATATATGCTAGCTCGTAAGTCAGAGTCACCTATAGTGACCTGTACGACTGTACTCATATCTCATTAATCATTGCTAGCACATAAGCCGGAGTCACATCTAATGCCCTATACGTCACTACGCCTGCACACGAGTCGGAACCATAGTAGTGGTCTGTACAACAGGACTGGGTGTAAATGAATACACTCAAGTGCTACGATCACGTGAAGAGTCAACTACGAGTCGGAACCACCTATAGTGGTCTGTACGACAGGCCTATGCACTTACCTTGAATTCAAGGTGACCGTATGGTGCGGGAGGTGAACATTACGTGAATGACTGTGCCCTGGCCACTGGCGGGAGCACTAACACAGGGGTGTAGGTTTATGAGCTTTAAATGTATCTAATACAACATGTACGACTCATAAGCAACCTGTACGACAATGCTCCGTTGCTTAAAACATAAATGTAGTCATATCATAACCCCATCAATTCAACTAATACCGTATACTTACTTGAACTTACCTAAACTTACCTGAACTTACCTGTGTGTCCTGCGCTCACCTTTTCACTTCAAAGCGTTCACAATAATTATGTGCAAGGAGTATACGTATGGATATGCCATGATCAAATCTAAAATTAAAACATTTCATAATATTTCCAATTATATAATACAGTGTACTAACTATTAATCACCAAAATATAAAGTTAAACGCACATTTTTTCACCAATTTCCCTCACATTGCTCAATTCCTTAAACAAGGCTAATGTCTTGATTATTTAATCTCATTTCTTATATGGCTGCATCTAACGTCTCGTTAGACTGCCTACGTACCCTAAACAGGGATCAAGCTATTCGTAGTTCACGATAGTATTTCAAAGCATTTACAGTGAATTTAAGCAATAATCAATTTATAAACATTTATGGAATTGTCAATTATATATATATATATATATAAAATACACGATAGAATGGAAAAACCCACTCTCCTGAGGTCCGCGTTACAACGTCCTAGCATGCATATCGAGACATCATGAACCATCGTCGCATGCGGCTAATTATCGAATCATATCTTAGAGTTCTAACCGATAAAATACATAATTTTCATAAAACGTATCCCTACGCAATTCAATTCAAAAGATCTGCACCACGGATTTCCGATCTGTTGCTTCCAAAGGTCCACATTATACTTCTAGAATAACATCCTAAGGTTTCATTATGATCCAATGGTCGAATCTCCGCCGATTGCCAAAATAAAGTGGCGGTCAACATTTTATTTTATGAACTTACAAATTCAATTCGGGAAGATCCATACATCGGATTCCCGATCCGTAAGTTCCTATGGTTTTCAAATATTACGTACTATAACATATTAAAGTTTGGTGACGATCTAACAGTCGGATCGTCGATTCATATAATGACATATTAACGTAACGTAGAGGATTTAGATTCCAACAATCAACCTACGTCATACAATTACCAAAACTGAACTCAAGGCATCTAATTAGCCTAAGAATAACATCGACGGCCCCCTGGCCACGAGCCGCCCCGGCTTGCCAGAAAATTCAACTATTTCTAAAAATTCTCAAAAATTACAGAAATGAAGATCTCAAAGAGTAGAGCAAACTTTATACCTGCGGCCAAGGCCAATTTGGCCAGGAAAAGCTCCAATTTTGCTCAAACCCGTCGGAACCCTAGAAAATGGTGTGCTTCAATTCAACCTCCATACTCACTCCGACACTCCTACAACTGATTGGGATTTGTTCCATACCTCAAGGGAAGTCTAATGGTGGTATTAATTGATCCAATTAGTTTTAGATTTGGGGGAATTCAAACAAGGAGGGCCGCGACACCCAAGGTACAATCCTCATGAAATCTTAACCAATTTATGTCGATTTTGGCTAGAGTGGAACGATGGGGTGTTGGGGTGATGTTTAGTGATGATGGGAGGTTGTAACTTGCCGGAGATTTGGAGAAAAACCATTGGAAAACAGACGGGTGTTCGAGTTACGCGGGTCAGAAACGGGTCAAGGGGAAGAAGATCATGGTTAGGTGCCTCTCATCTTCCTCCTTTCCCTCCCTGATCTCTCCGTGATTCGTCCTCCCATCTTCCTCCTTTCTGATAGGGCAACAACCTTCTGTTCTTCTCTCCTCAGATTGGGCAGTTCCGCCTAATCTCATCCTCCCCCCCTTTTTCCACTAGTCACACCCAAACATATATCATAAAAATCATTTAGTAATAATAATAAAATATAGCGTAGGATAATTAACATAATGATTTATTCCAAATACTTTCGGGTTCGTAATTCCACGAAACTTTACTGAAACTCCAAAATCACTTCTACCTGTGCCTACGCATCCAAAAGATTGAGTTCTATCCGAATATGTCAATAAACATGACAAAATATATGAGAGTTACACGCGTCCTTGAAAAATCACGCTTTGCCCATAGGGCATTTCCGTCCTTTCACGTATTAAAATTATAAAAACCATAATTTTTTAGGGACGGGCTGTTACATTAATACTCACACCTCTATTAAACTCCTAATTAATTTTTAATTCAAACATTTCCAAATTAAAAAAATTTATTGAATTAGAATAAGTTTGTACCCATTAGTTTTTTATAAAAAGATTCTCAATTTTTAATCTTAAATGTACCCATTCATATAATTTTCAATTTTTTGTAATCTTAAATGTACCCATTTTTAAATATACCAATTTGTTAAATGTAAAATGTACCATTTTTTTAATATAAAATGTACAAATTATTTATATAAAAAGTACCCAAATTTTTAATATAAAACCCATTAAAAAAATTTAATCTATTTTTAAACTTATATGGGTACATTCTTTTTTCGTTAATTTGACTATATCCATCATTTTTTCAGTCTTATATAGAGCCCCTCACTGCTCTATCCAGCTACCTAACGCGTCTAGGCAACGCTAAACCGAGATTTTTACAACGTGTACGAGAGTCATGAGACCGACTGTGTAGTGTGCAGGAGAGAACACGGTTTTGTCAATTATATTAACGTGTGATGTCTTGTCTCCATGGTGTGTTTTTGGATGTGATGTTTTGTTTCAAGTTTGTGCTTAAAAACTCATCTCTTTAGTAAAAAACAAACGAGAATAAGAGAATCTTATGGATGTTATTGTCGTTACTGTGGTTAGTGAAAGAAAAAACAACTACATTGCGAGAGTCACATAATGAGTTAATTCTTCAATAGTTCGAATTAAACTAAATAATTCAATTTTATATTTATTAGATTGACAAGTAAGTAAAATTAATATTTCCTTAATTTAATCATGAATGTTGTTTCTCATATTATTGAATTTGGATTATAGAACAAAAGTTACAAAAGTGTACTTAGAGCATCTCTAAAAAATGCCATAAAAACAACCAAACTCTATTTTTAATGAAAATTTACAGATTCTTTTGAAAGTGCTCTTAAACTATTAATTTGACTAAAAAATAGTGGTTCAAGAAAAATATTATAAAAGAAGGGAAAAAAAAACAGACAAACCAGAGAGAATAATATTTCTGAAAAACAGTTGTCCAAATTTTTTTTAAAATTTTTTTCTGAAAAACTTAATGACATCAGCTACTGTGCATGGAGATGAAAAATTATAAATAAAAAAAAATTAATATTTCATAAAATCAATTACAAGCTACCTTGCTTAATTAGTTATATAGAAGTTAGAGAATGTTTATTTTATGTAGGAAAATCAGAAAATGTTTCAGCAGTGGAGATCTTGGGCTCTGTTGTGACTGGATTTCCGCAGCATGTGGGTGATGACCTCAAAAAGACAAAATGGAATCTTCAATTTATGAATGAGACACTACCCTATAATTTTTTTAAAATTTCCTAATATATATATATATATATATACACACACTATAAATATAGTATGATGTATTATGGTTGTAGCTAGGGTTTTTGAAAATAAGTGCACCAATCTGTGTATGCATCCTAATGCCATTGCCAAGGCCCAAAGATCACAGCAAAAGAATCTACACTAAAGTACGGGAACTTACACAACACGGATGTACTGTAAGCGAAATGCGTAAGTTTTTTTTTTTTTTTCTTTTCACAAACATAATATTATTGGCAATGAACACCACATTAATTGTATATTAGTATACTATATAAGTTACTCTCGTAGAATAAAATTTTACATAATACTCGGAGCCACACATTTGTTATCCCATCTAATCAAGTGAAATATAGGTGATAAGAATGGTTAAAACTTATCTAAACTACTAAGAGCATGATTTAAACTCAAATGCTGAAAATAAAGCACACATTACTTTAGACAACATGACTATACTTAATTCTGCCATGTGTATAATCATATAAATAATCAAAATGTGTGATATTCACACATTTCTTTTACTTCCCTCACACCTTTTTAATTTTTTGCCGTGGATTAGATGAATTGAAAAAAATAAAAAACAGAAATTATCAAAGAATGACGAAGAAGTAAAAAAAAAAAAAAATGTGTGAATAACACATCTCATAATCAAAGTTCTGTGTTTGTACGTATGGAATTGGGCCGGTGACAATGGTGTGGATACTGGATTATCATGAAACTTTGTATGGGAGGTTGGGATCTTTCAGAAATGTATAATATTTTGGAAGTTGAAACAGTGAAAAATGAGCGTGCAAGTTAAAGTGGGGTACCTGTGCAACTGTGTTGTCATAATCTTCCACTATTTAGTGCTCCGGTGAGGATCTTCTTCAAATCCTTTTTGTGTTTTGAATTTTTTTTTTTTTGTAAGGATTCTAGAAATTTTTAAATTATATTTATTTATTATATATCGTGCGATTTAAAATTATTTAAAATATTTTTATTTAAAATTAAACATGAAAAATACTTGACGAAAACTGACTGTACGATATACGATAAGCAAACACGATTTGAGAATTTCCAAAATTCTCACAAAGAGAATCCGAATAAGATCTTCATTCGTGGAATGTAATAGAGAAAGGGTGAGTGGTCACACGTATTTATCTTTATGTCTTTACTCGCTTTGTTAATAACGCTAATAAGCTGATTCATTTCATACTTTAGGGTTTAGGGTACACAGACACACACATGAATCTATCTATGCCATGCCCACACACTGACACACATGCACAACACACGAGTGATTATACGCATCACTAATTGTCTAATTGTAATTCTAATGCAGTTATAATCACGCACTATATAAATGCAAACACTAACCTATTTTTTTTAGGAAAACTAATGAAAATGGCTTGAAAACTTTGAGTTTTAATGATAAGGACAAAATGGTAAAGTGAATAGTACCATGATTGACTTTTTAGTGTAAAAATGTGGTTTTTCGTTAAAGTGAACAGTACCGGGTGCTTTTCGTTAAAGTTCCCATTTTTTTTACTACACACTAATATTGAATATTGGATTTAATCAAGTCGGTTAGAATAGTATGCTCAAGGTTGTATTATTTGCACTTAAATTTGACTCCTCATCCCCACAACTTAAACAAATTTATGCCTTGTTTGGAATGAACGATTAAATTGGAATGGATAAACTATTTTAATGTAGGTTAAAAGAAAAAAAATGAAATTTTTGTGACCAAGTTGAAAGAAGGATTTGGATTACTTGAGATGAAAAGTTATCTATAATTTAGCATTGAATATTTTACTCTCGCAGCTCTCCCCAACCCTCCCTCCCCAAAACCAAACTCTAGGTTTTTTGCAATCTTACCAGCCGTCCCTTTGCTACGGCTTGGGATCGGTGGCAACCACTCTCTACCCCTCCTCCGAGCCTCTTTCCCTTCCTAACCCTCTACCAACCCTCCCACCTCTGTTATTCCCTGCAATCCCTCCCTTTTCCTTACGCCTCCCCCTTCCCTGTGTTTTCCCCTTACCTCTCTTAACTTCTATAGCGCCTCATATCCTCCTCCCTCCCCCATAATTCTTTCCCACCATTTTGTGAGTAGCTTGTCCATGTCTTTGTGCCTCTGGCCAGAACGTAAGCCATGCCTGTTTCAAGGTCTTTTCCTTGATTTAGGGCTAGATTTGTGGCTAACGTAGGTTTCATGGTTGCTGGTGGTTGGTTCCACCGTCTATTAGCTTGTTTCCATGGCAGTGACGCTCTCCTCAACTGATTTGGTGGCTGCCCGCATCCTTGCACACTCAGATTTGACGAACCCACCGTCTTGGGTGTTCAAATTTAACGGCATCGCTTTTTTGTGCATCCACATCAGTTGACTTTGCCCTTTTGTGACTTGATCTACTCATTGATGCAGCAAAGCTCACTAGTGCGGTGATGGGTGGTCTTGGTTCGTGTCATGGTGAGTTGATTAGTGGTCTGTTTTTTGGAGTAGTGTTTGATTTTTGTTGCCTCTCCTTATGAACCTTGTTGCCGCATGTTTGTTGTGGTTGGGTGTTGTCTTCTCTTTAAGCGATGAGTTTGTGGTCTCGTCTTTAACGATGATTTTTTGTGGTCTCGCTATATTGCGATGGCTTTATGTGGTCTTGCATTTCTCTGATAACCTATGTGGTCGCTAGGATAGGTTTGTTGTACCTATCGTTTTTGGTGACATATTTGTACTTGTGATGTTTTGTAGGGTAGAACAGTGATTGTGGTAGCCATATAGGGGTTTACTGTAGTTTGTTTCATTGTGCAAATTTACTTCAGATCAATTTGTTGGTCACTGGAGCTAATTTATATGATTCACAAATTGTGAAGTTCAATGAAATACCACTCTATCGATTCTTATAAAAAAACAAAAGATGAAAAGTCATTCTCTTTTACATTCAAAATACCTTGAATTAAAAAATTATCCTATAATTTGTAAAAAAACATTCAAAAATTTATTTTTCTTCTGTACACATTATATTATGAGATTTTTTTTTCACCTAGTTGTGTTAAGTTCATACCAAAAAAATTTCCCCTCTCACATAAAATGAAAGTCTCTGTATTACGATTTTTTCAAATGTATGATCAGAGACATCATTTCTCTCCCAACATGCAAACAACATATCATGAATTCGAGGAGTTTTCGTATACCATTACATACATCAATATTTTTTTATAAATATTCTATATTTTGGGTGCACCAAACTGAGTAATAATAGATTGATGATGAGGTTATTAATTATTATTATTTTTTACTTGTAGCACTTGTCACGTGGTGTCTTATTCATGTAGTAATATGAATATGCAACAATGTTGTGGTATATTATACATAAATAAAAAGAGATAAATTAGGCTATGGTCTTTAGCCACCAATGTTCATTAACTGAAACATTATTGATTTCAGTTTTTTATCAAAGTCTCGTGACTTTTTCCATGTCAGACTTTCTTAATAAATAATTTTACATATCAGAGTGCATATGCATTATCACTTTTCGCCATTGCAATATTTAAGTTATAGCCTTATGTTGGTAAGTAAATTATAGTAAAACTGTTTACAATTTTGAACAAATTATTCCTAGCTAATCAACAAAATTATCTTATTTTAATTATATATATATATATATATATATATATATATATATATATATAAAGTTTTCTTCATCTTCAGAACTTATTAAAATATGGTGACCTAGAACTAATTTCTATCCAACAAAAGAACATCGATGGGGAGCTTAATTAAATCTGCCACAAATTTTCATCTACTCACCAATCCACTTTAGGGACTTAGAACTGAAAACTAAATCACGAAACAAATCGGACAACATCGAACAATTTGATTTTTGTAATTTGAAACCGAACCGCAATGTAGAAAAACCGTTTGGTTTGGTTTTGAACATCTGAAACTGCCCCGAAATCGAACCTCACCGCACTGCAAAAATTAAATAAATATTAATTTAAAATAGTATTAGGTGTTGGATTCTAATTGGTTATTTGGTCGAATCCATCTGTCGGTTTCACTTTCACAAGGTTCAAGGTCTTTCCAAATATCACATTTTCAAGCCCGTCCACAAGCTCAATGGCCTCCTCAATCTTTGAAGAGTAAGTGTCTAAAAAGAAAGGGGAGGGCAAAAGGTTAAACGATGCAAAATAATGACTTGAAACACCAAATTTTTTTTATTGAATTGCATGAACAATTTTTTTTTTTCCAATTGTACTACTAAGGCCATAAGGCATTTTGGTGAAGTTTGTTTGAACTTTAGTTTTAGTCTGTAGATTTAACTTTTTTAATTGGGTTGTACTAAAATAAAGTCATAAGGCATTTTGATGTTGAACTTTATTTCAAGTTGAATTTTAGTATGTTGATCATGAATTTTTTTTGCAATTGAGTTGTATTAAGGGCATAAAGTATTTAGTTTGCAAATGGTTTGAAACTAAAATCAAAACCGTTTCATATAATGTATTTGGGATCTCTGCAGAGAAGCTTAAAGTACGTAGGTCTTGTGTATAAATATGAAATAAAAACATAACTACAACACCAAAAGAAAAAAAGTAGAACATGATCAAAATGTTTTTGTTTTATCGAATCAAAATGCTTTTTATATGAACAAAGAACATTTGATTATCTTGTGTTTTCTTTTTTGAAGGAAACCTTTTTACTCTCTGCTTCTCTGCATTATGCAGTAAAGACATCTGGATATATAAAGGGTAAAGTTTACCTAATTAATTAAAGTTAATTTTTTGTCCCGTTTACCTAATTAAAGTTTGAAGAGACAAATATAAATAATGCCGTTCTTTATTTTTGTAACTAACAATACACGTACGAATTATTGTTGATAATACATGTGATTAAGTGACTGCTTAATTAGTTATGAAAAAAGGAGTCTCGATCTGCAAAGACTTGCTGTGATTTACTGCTATGAATTGATGATACCTATATACAGCCAATAATTTATGGACCTAGACAATGTCTCAGCCAAAACCCTATAATGGATGCATTAGTGCTCGTGACGCGATGAGGCATAAATTTTTGTATGTTAGTTCATTTTGTCAACCATATACACTTTTTGACTTTAACCCTACAAGTAAACTTTGCATGAATTCATCATGAACACTATTTAGAAATGATAATTTGGATAAATTCTTGCGCACAAACGTTTGATCTTAGGGAATGATTTTCACACACTTTTTTTTCCTCAAACATGCAAAAAGAGGGAAAAAAAAAGGTGTAGAAGAAACCATTTTTCTGTTCTTATGTTTGTGTTTGAATGCAATTTGGTTTTGCGATCTTATATTGCTATTTACTAGGTGGCAAGATGATCATAATCTAATAATTTATTTTAAGTTGTTAGTGATATTACATTAAGCATGTCTTAAACCATCTGATTTAGGACCGAAAATCCCTCATCCACCACGGTCGATCGCAAATCATGGTAAAAGAACATTTCCCAATTTTAGTACTCAACAATTTTCATCATGCGTAGCACTATATTTCTTAGATTTCAAACTGGCAAACATAACTATGTGATGTCAGATTAAATTAAACAGCTCAAATACTTGGGAGTTTGATGTGACCGGCTTTCGATTTAATAAGGGAAGAAAGAAAAATTCAGTCGTCTCTTTATTAAAGTTCCCCTGATTTGGACTGGACCATAAAACATAGAATGGGGAAGAAAGAAACCTTACATAATTATATATTAAACATCCAGTTACAAAAGCAATTATAATGTGGGATCGATCCATGGGCAGCGAAAATAGGAGAAAATTTTATGTGTATCAGTAACACAATGTGATATAACACGTATTATAATAAAAATGAACCACATTATTTATATGTTTTATATTAGAATATATTTCACAATGTCTATTCACTTGTATTATAACATGTGGTATATTACTTTGTGTTCTAGGTACACACAAATATTTCTCTCTAAATAGGTGTCAAACTCCTTTATTAAAACAATAAGAAGCCAATTAACGAAATTATAATTCAAGAAATATGCACGATTAACGAAATTATAATTTTTAATCTTTAGAAATATTTTTCAATGTGACCGATATACGGGATGGTACATCACGTGTCACTGTACAAATGGTGGGATATGTGTGTTAAAAAGTTAATAACTTATAAAATGAAATTTTCCACAACTTCTATTAAAACATGTGGTATAACATTTGTATCCCCCGTTACAATTAAAAATTTCTCCCCTAGGTGAGGATTTAGCCATAATCAAATGAGATCAATGTCTAATGTGGAGCCCCAATCAAAGCTGTAAGTGTGCAAACACGCATGGCCCGACAGTTGTCGATGGTCATGATCTTCCATACCATCATTTGACATTTTGGAAAAGAATTATATGATGCCATGGTCTTCTTTCTTTGAGTGGTTTTACACATATATGATGATTTATGTCCTCTCTTTGGTTACACATCTTCAAGATCCCGATTAAAACTAGCAACCGTGGGACCTTTTGATGGCTTTGAATTTGAATTCATGCATGGGCCAAAAAGATGGTAGAGAAGGTTCAAATATAATTTGCTCACTAAACCCTAGAAGAAGCCAGCATTTGGCGAGGGAAAGAGGGGAAAAGAATAGTATGAAAGTGATATTTTGGGAAACAAAGAAATGAAAGAGGCAAAGCTGAGGGAAAATGGAGGCCCCCTGTGAAACATGCATACGTGCATAGAGTTTAAATTAAGATGAGAAACCGAAACAGAGGGGATAGGTGAAGACGAAGGAAGGTGGGGACGATTGATACACTAGTATTGCTAGTTTCTAATGCAATTATTGAGAGGTTAATTATTAGTCGTAGTAAAATGGGGCCTTCTTTCTAGGTTAGGTTTCGATTCAAAACTGAAGCTTTTCCTTTCTGCCATGGTATTATCTCTTTGCTTTTTGCAAGGGATCCTTGTTTAGACTTTAAGCACGTTTGTAAAGAAAATATAGGTTTTATGTTTTGTGAAGGCTCTTGATCTTATGTCCTAGATTTTCTAAGGTCATGTTTGACAACTGTTTTGGTTTTTGGTTTTTAATTTTTATTTTGTTGTTGGTATTGATTTTTGTGTGTTAGAGTTGATGAATAATTACGAGAGACATGTAGAAGAAATGCATAAGAGGAGGTGCACAAAATAAAAATAACCATTTTCAATTGTTTTCACTTTTAAGATTATGTTTTTATTCATTCATTCTTCGTTGTTTCTTCTCTTCCCCTCCATTACTCTTCTTCTTCATATACTTTCCTCGGATCTCACCACAAAATGTATAGACCAAATATAAAACGAATTGATAATCAACAAACCCTAAGTGATAGTAAAAATAACAACAACAACTCTTTTGATCCAGTGCCTAGGCATCATTTCTGAAAGAGAGAAGTTTGTACATATTTCAATCACTTTGCACATTAATACTATGGAATTATTTGCTAACTAGGACTTATCTTGGGGTTTAATTATGTGATATTATTCTTCTCACCAAGGAGGGAAATATATATTGTACAAGATTGATTTACAAGGGAAGAAACATAAAATAATATCTACCCTAATCACATATTGATTACAAGGACCCAAATGGGCAACTAAACTAATTAAAAAATGTCAACTCTCTCCAACACTCTCCCTTCAGTTGGTACATAAATGTCGTTCATGCCCAACTTGCCAAGAGAGTTGTAGAACATTATGACTTGCAACAGCTTTAGTTAAGATGTCCGCTAATTGATCATCTGACTTTACGAACAGAAATTGAATAATATTCCCATCTAACTTTTCCCATCTAACTTTTCCTTAATGAAGTGTCTGTTAGCTTCCACATGTTTTGACATACCACGACCTGGAATACCTACTTGGACTTCGAATCAAGCTGTGCTGGTTGACACTAGGAAGATGATGAAGCCATAAAGTGTAGTATAGGGGAATATGTGAATAAATTTAAACCTAAAGTGCCTAAATACAAGAGTGCACATAGGAGCGGGAATGAACCCATTTCACATGTGATATTAGAGCATAAGTACAGTACAGTAGAATATGGTGAGGATTATACCATCAAAGGTAATCGTCTAGACCAAGATTTGCCAATAATTCTCGTCAGTACAAAAGCTCTGCTACTAGAACCTGGAGGGGCGAAAAAATAAGGGTGAGTGGGCTTGAAAATAAATTTTTAATAAAAACCTTTGAAAACATTATAACCCCTTGCAGTAAAACATGTATAGTTTCGAAGATATACATACTATATATAGTATGAAAATACTCACCGTAACCTGCAAAATATCAAGATATCAATACGACACAATAGTTCATATATAAGTGCATGACATAAGTAATCGTATACTTTCGCATAAGCAGACATATCAAACCAAGTTCTCATCGACACATGCTGACACACGAGTTCATGAAGAGTTATTTTGACATGAACATGACTGGGTGTAATAATAATATACGCTCTAATGCTACAATCACGTGAAGACTGGAGCTATTCGTGGTCATATACGAGTCAGAGTTGCCTATTACAACCTG